>NC_067147.1:42197960-43397960 GCF_903995435.1 Acomys russatus | reverse complement strand
AGAGAATGTTGAAGAAAGTGTCTCCAAATAGTCACAAATACTAAATTCTTTTGGACATTTTGATTAAAATACATTACATTATTTGAATTTGAGGTACCAAAAAAAAAAAAGTACTTGTATTTGATACAAGGAGAAAAAAAGAATGACAGCGGAGAGGAAAATATATCTTATTTGCCTCCGGAAAAAGCAAATATTGTGTAGAAGTCAGATTGGGAGATAGGGTTTTAAAGAACGTAATTTGAAAGCAAGTGGGATGGAGATATTTTATTTTATTTTATTTTATTTATTAATTTATTCTTGTTACATCTCAATGTTTATCCCATCTTTTGTATCCTCCCATTCTTCCCTCCTTCCCATTTTCCCATTATTCCCCTCCCCTATGACTGTGCCTGAGGGGGATTACCTCCTCCTGTATATGCTCATAGGGATTCAAGTCTCTTCTTGGTAACCTGCTGTCCTTCCTCTGAGTGCCACCAGGTCTCCCCCTCCAGGGGACATGCTCAGATGTGAGGCACTAGAGTACATGAGATATTTATTTCAAGACCAATGTCAGACTTTGTGGGCTGCTCACTATATAAGCTATGGGAAGACCTAAGACTCTTCTATCCGCTGTCTGCTGGGACTGCATGGATGAATCCTTCCCAGAGCCCAAGAGTACCCCATCTCCATTTTCTTTTCCCTTATATGTGGGGAAGGCATGCCCCAGCTCATGTGTGAAGGTCAAAGACAGTTTATGGTGTTGGTTCTCACCTTCCATTTTTCTAAGGTTTAGGCATTGAACTAGGTTTCTGGGCTTTTAGGACAAGTGCTTTTACTTGTTTGAAAATGGGAAACAAACTTTCTGATAACGGGAATTAGGGTCCATGCACTGCTGTGGGTCTGATTTTGCTTGTCCAACTGAGGAGCGTCTACTTGTTCATTGTAGCTCTGCTGCTAAGATTGTCATTTGTGTCATTTGTTGGCTCCTCTCTCTCTCCCTCCCTCCCTCCCCCATCTCTCTCCTTCTCTGCTTCCCCTCCCCCTCTCTCTCCCTCAGCCCCCCTATCTCTCTCTGACACAAGCACTCTTTCACTTGCTCTCTCTACTCTCTCATTATGATCACAACCTTCTGTAGTGCGGTTTCTCTTTACACCCATTGGCACTCCCTCTTCATTGGACCAGGAGCAGGAGGCCTGTTAGCTTGCAAAAAAATCAGCTGGGATCCGGGCTTGCCTAGCTTGTCTTTCCCTGACCTCAGTCTCATTCAGCTTAACACCTGGATATTTTCAGACAGATTTCCCTTTATCTCTCACCTTCTTTTAGCCTCTCAAAGTTGAAAAAGGAGAAACCCTTTAATGGACGTTCTGTTGCCGCTCCCTAACGTCCCCCCCCCCAACACCTCCAGTGGGTGCTTTGTATACTCTGTGCCTGAGGCATGCCTGCACATTTCATATATTTCAGGGCTGCGTCTCATGGTTCTGTCTCTGACTTCAGTTTTAAAATAGTGTTGTTGACAGATCACTGATGTACACTGAATGCTCATACTTAAAAGTGTGTAATGTGAAAAGCCTTGACCATCATCGTTGCTGCCACTGCTCTCAGGGTAGTGAGAAATCCATCATATCAATGTGTTCCTCGTGGTGGTTCATCTTTCATGCTCATCCTGTTTCAGTACCAGAGATGAGATGTCTACCAACCTCAACTTTACAGTCATGGATTTAATAATGGCTTTCTTTTTTATTTAGGGTGACATATGGGATAAAGGTTTTGTTTGTTTGTATAAATGTACTCAGCTTTTCCAGGACTGTGTAGTCAAAAAATACAAAGCAAAACCTCAAACAAAACAAAGCAAAACAAAACAACAACAGAAGCCTCTCCCACTAAACCTCTTTGTAGCATATGGTTTGACTGTCTGGATGAGGCTCTGTCTGTGGACTCTGTACTTGCTTCCATTGTTACTACTGTGTCTTTATATTAGTAACACAGTAACTTGGCTTCATAACCAAATCTTCTGCCTTTGTCTTCTTTGTCCTCAAAATAGTTTTTGCTATTTTGACTTCTTTGCATCGCTCTATGACTTTAGAATTAGCTTCTCTATTCATGGAAAACACCAAACTTGTTCCCCAACTGTTCCTGGAATGCTAAATAAGATGCCAAGGTAACCACAAATATGTAGAGAGCTGACACAAAGACAATACTGAGTGATACAGCCCACAAATAAATCATAGTACTTTTATGTTTAAGGTTTTTGCTCTTTAGGTGTTTCATAATTTTCACAGTATACGTCTTGCATGCATGCTACTAGATTTAATGTTTAAATTTATTTACTGTCCCATTATTATGAACTGTAATAGTTTTCACATGTTTCTTTCAATAGTTCATGGTTATATATATTAGTTCAATAATTCAATTTAAGCACATATTGGACCAGTTCTATCCTCCCCTAGTGCTAAATATATGCTATATATGGGAAGAGGTATAAAACTTTTAAGGGTCTCAAACTTTAATTCCATATACATTAACGGATTCATGTAATATATTTAGAATTTCTTTTATAATTATATTAATATTTCTGCCTTGTACAAATAGATCTTCATGATAAAAAAATGGTCCTACCTCACTGAATTGAGGCTTTGTCCCCCACACAGCCCCTCCCAGAACCTGCTCAGAATACACAGGGGTCGCAGAGTCACTGTCCTCAGCACTGGCTGCAGGCGAAGCTGGGATCTAGACAGGCAATGTCTGTGCCTGGTGCTACCTTCTGATGCACATTCATGGTCTGTTCCCAGAGACAAGCTTTGCTCTCTTAAGAGCCTGCTGGTTTCACAAACAAGATATTCTTGTAAGTCAATAAATTTATTTGACATTTCTTTACTTCAAATCTTAAAGACTTGAGTTTTCTTAATTTGTTGGATTGTCTAGGACTCTCTTCTGCTTCTCGGATAGAAATTGTGAGGGACAACAGTGTTTCTTCCTTATTTATGAAGTAATTCAGATATTCTCCATTAAGTGATAAGTTAAAAAATATATATATATATTCTGTCCTTTGTCTTTTTTTTTCCCTAATGCCGTGGAAGCTTGCTTTATTTATAGTTTAATTCCAATTTGTAGCATGAATTCAGATTTAGTTTTGTCACTGTCTCATCAACTGAGTGGTCACATGATTTTTCTCCTGTTTATTTATATGAACAAATCATTGGTTTGATTTCTTTTCTTTCTTTCTTTTCTTTCTTTCTTTTTTTTTTTTTTTTTTTTGGTTTGATTTATTTTCAAAGAGTGCACCAACCAGCCTTTTCTTTATGGGAAGTCTTCCTGTATAGTTTGTTTATTTTAGGATACACTGGAATTCCTCTGTTAGTATTTTACTGAAAAAAATTTACATCTGTTCATGAGTCATGAAATATATAGCCTTAAAATTTTTTTTCAATCTTAACATTTGAGTTAATTGTGGTCAGAACAAAATGGGAAAAAATCTCCATATTAACATTCTTCATCCAATTTTATGAGTTTATATTAATCTCTTTAATATTTGATACTGAATCTATTTATTGTCAATTTTTTATAGTTAAAGGTTTTTACTTACAAACTCTACTTTTTTCCAGTTGAGTCAGCTCTCTGCATGTGCTGAAGATTTTGTTTTCACTTGTGGTGGCACAGTTCATCATTCTGTGTCTTCTATCTTCTTCAGATTAAGAAATCTTTGGAATTTTCCAAGCTACTTGGATTTGTGGGTATATAGTTTTCATCAAATTTGAAAAAAAAATGCCCCATTATCATTTGAAAGATGATTTCTCTTATTTTCTCTTATAATACTAATATGATATTTTCTCATATGATAACTCTACTAGTCATATATCATGTTGCCTGGAAGATTTGTCATAGTATACTGATAACTTGTTCATTTTAAGTGTCATTTCTGTTTTGTATTTTCCTTTCGTTGTGACTTCTGACAGCAAGGGACTGATGGATGGTGTTCTTCAGCAAGGTTAAGACAGAGAATCAGCGCACAGGGCTCCCTGTTTCTTCTGCTTCTTTAGGAGAGATTCTCTATGTGTTTATTTTAGTTTAGACCAATTCTACTTAATTCATTTGAGTGTAATGTGGCTGGACATAGGTTATTAGAGGAGAGGTGATGAGTTTAAGAGGTATTTATTGCAGGATTACTGTGTGAAGCATAGGTAAGGGACCTGTGACACACATAGATGCAGCAATCCATTGTTTTTAAACTCTAGGAGGCTAGGAGGAGTAAATGACACATATCTTAGGATTTTCAAGACATTTGATGGATATACTTCAAATGATCCTAAGAATCCCAAGGGAAACCAATAAACTCAATTCCGATGACTATATTGTAATACACGACACAATTAATCTAAGATAGGGATATATTATATGAGAAAATCACACCATCCATGTCCCCTTTGATAGCAGTAAGTTTTCTCCATCAGGTGAGAAAAGAAGAAATCTAATCAAGAAGATTAAGAGGAGCCAGATGGGTAGTCAGGGGTTGCCTTTGGCTGAGATGCAGGTGGCTGGTTTCAAGATCTGAGAGTAACCTTGAGGGTTTGAGGGTGTTCTGAAGATGATATGTGAGACAGTCGGGAGAAGAGGCCAGTAAACAAGTAAAAATGTAGTCTACACTTACAGTGACAGGACAGTGACAGTGAGGGTAGAAAGAATGTGATGTCTCTCAAAATCTTTATATAAAAATGGCATGATGGCTGTTCTTGAGTGTCAATTTGACTGCATGTGGAATTAACTAAAGCCCAAGCATCTGGGTGCATCTGTGATGGAGTTGTCTTAATTACACCATTTGGAATAGAAAGACTCACATTTAATCTGGATCTTTTGAGGTGGGAAGATACACCTTTAATCTGCACTATAGCTTCTGACATCAGCCCGTATACAGAACATGGAATAAGGCAACTTTTGCTCTTTGCCTTGCTTGGCAGTTCATCAATTCATTGGCAATAGCTACTAATTCTTCAGGAGTCCAGAAAACACTGAAGAGCAGCAGAGACATGCAACCTCATGGACTGAACACCTACTGGGTTCTTGGACTTTCCATTGGTGGATAGCCATTGTTGGCCTAACTAGACCACAGCCTGTAACACACTCTCGTAAATCACTTTTCTATATGTATATAGCTTCATCCTATCAGGTCTGTTTCTCTAGAGAAATCTGCCTAATATAACAGTAACAGGTCTTGATGTAGAGTGTGGAATGTTTGTCTGTGTGCTACAAAAAAGAAATGTATGAAGCTTATGACTATTAGTTAAAGAAAATGCAATACATTCACAAACTGGAGTATTACTCAGCTGTTAAAACAATATGATAACATGAACTTTGCTGGCAAATGGATGGAACTAGAAAAAAAGTCATACTCAGTGAGGCAACTTAGACCCAGAAAGGCAAATATAAGATATACTCATTTTTAAGTGGATATTAGCTGAAGAGTAAAGAATAATCATGCTACAATTCAGAGACCCAAAGAGGCTTAGTAACTAGGAGAACTCTACAGGGTAGACATGGGTCTCCTCAGGAAGCAGAAATAGAATAGATTCTGTAGGTGGACTGAGGGTGGACGGGCATGGGAATAGGAGGGAACAGGTCAGGAAGGGAGGGTTGGAGGGAGAAGGTACAGAAAGAGACAGCTGGAATAGGGGAGTACTTTGGGGGTAATGAAGAAATCTAGTGCAGTGGAAACTTCCTGGAACCTAAGGAAGAAAATGGAAAATAATGTCCATAAACTGCCACTTGGATTTGAGTTCAGATAAAATTTGCCTATAATTTATCTAGGGTTAGGGCTCAGTAAATAAAGCTTAGATCAAATTTTATGAAAATTAACTTTTTGTTGTTAAAGAAACAATAAATGAATTTTCTAGCTGTAAGGCTTTTTACTTGTTATTTGAGGAAGACTATTCTTTGAATGAAAACTGCTTAAACTGAGTCTCTCTCTCTCTCTCTCTCTCTCTCTCTCTCTCTCTCTCTCTGTGTGTGTGTGTGTGTGTGTGTATGTGTGTGTGCATGTGTACTCAATCATAGATAATTATGCAATTTACACTTATCCAGTGTTTTCTTAGTATTAAGTTCAGATTTGGAATCCACACAATAAATGTTGATTAACTGGAAAAAGCAATTTATATGACTAGAATTATATGACATTAATAATCACATTCACACTGACAGGTAGCTGATAGAAATCTCTCTTAGCTTGAAGTCAATAATTAATCAATACTCTTTTACATTAATAGAGTCTTAATGGCAGAGCCTATCTTCTATTTACTTTCCTTAAAGAGGTAACTGGAAAAATAGATGGAGAATTTGAGCCTTGATTGAACTATTTAAAGGTGTATGCTACTTTTGTGAACTATCTAAAACATCGGTGTGATCAGTATCAGTTTTTAACACAGAATTTAAAAGGTGCCCTAAAACAATGAGAAATTACCTTGTCCCAGAAATTTTCCTCTTGGTTTGCTGAGGATAGCATCTTGTAATTCTAGTTCTGACTGCACGTCAGCCACTGTGCTTTGATCTGCATTCTGCCCTTCCATAGAAATCGACCTGGACAGCATCATTCTTGCTTCCAAGTAGATTAATGACACAAAAAGTCATGCAAGATTTGTCACCTCTGTATAAACAAATATATAAATCAAAAGGAAGAAAAAAAGAGATAGAAAGAAAAACTTTCATATGCATAGGATACTGGAGACAGTGTGTCTGAATCAGTCAGGTGGTCACAATGACCTATCATGCTGACTTTGGAGATGCAGTTTGCTGTTTTTATGATGCTGGTATCAGTAACTTAGGAGCATGAGAAAAGTCTGGCTCTAGTTTGTGTTATATTACCTTGATAAGAACTGTGACCAAAAGCAACTTGACGTATAGTTTAAGCTTCTACTTCCAAGTCACAATCCACCACTGAAGGGAGTGAGGGCAAAAACTCAAGCAGGGCAGAAACGTGAAGCATACGCTTAAAATCACAGAACTAGGGACATGGAGCTAATCAGATCCCCAGGACCAGCCAAACTAGCCTCCTTGGTGATATCATGGCCAGAGAGAGTCCCTTTCCCAAAAACAAAGTGAAAATTCCTTAGGAAGAGCAGGCAACATTGGCCTCTGGCATTTATGGGTCCATGCAATCGCATGAACCTGTACCAACATGCATATATATATATGAGTGCATATACACAGAGACCAAAATAAAAAAGATAGTACTGAAAAGAGACTGTGAGAAAGGTATATCTAAGGAAACTCTTTTCTTGGTTTATCCAGATACCCAAAGGCCAATGCACCGTGCTACAAAGGGTGTCTATATCCAGCTGCTATAAAAATGACATCATCCTTATGATTCTGATGTTTCAGGCACACGGAATGCAAAGTTTTGTGTCATATGGACTTACACCAACATCTTTGGGAAACATCTGTGAGGCCAGGCAATGTGTGGCTGAGTTCCTTACAGGGAACTTCTGACAAGATCATAAATGACATCATGAATGTGAAGCCTGCAGTGAGAGGGAGGTCCCATGGTGATGGAAATGCCAACAACGTAGGATATCTGCTGAGGAAAGCTGCACAGTGTAGACCTGTCCTGAGAGAGGCCATATGTGCTATAAACAAGAGGTCAAGGGGTGTGGTTACTGAGGGTCATTAGAGCTCACATCCTGCAACAGGATTTAATGTTTAGCAGTCTAGAGTTGGGTTTTTCTTGTGTTGCATCTTTCATTGCTAGCCTCCTCCCCATCCCTGTTAGAATGTGAATGTTCCCTCTGTGCATTTTATTGGAAAAAATGCAACTGTCTTTGTAATATTTACATTGCTAGTAGCTTTCCTTAAGACTCCATAGATATTTTCAACTTTGGCTTTTGAGCTATAAAGGAATCCTTAAGATTTTATGTTGCACTAAAAGCATTTTGTATTATGAGTTTGCTCTAAGCCTTTCGAGGGTCGAGACAGAATGCCATATTTGAGTCTGAAATGATCACAGCCTTATATTTTTAATATGTGTTCTGAAGCTGATGGGATCCTACTGAGAGGTTGCTGAATGTGTGAGAGGTGTAGCCATGATGGTAGAAGTATGTGAAGTAGAGACAGGCATTTGAAGATTTTGATCTGGTCCCACATCGGCTTCCCTATCTGCTGTGTTACAAGGAGCCTTCACTAGAAACTCCTATCACCGTGAGCTCTGGTCATGCTTTCGCCATCAAAATAGATGGTCTAAAGTTGTCTCTGTCAGGTATTATAGGCACAGTGACAGGAAATTACTGATGTTTTCACCATCCTTTCAAAATCAGTGTGTTCTTTTTAAACCTTTCTAATGTGCCTTCCCAGATGACTCCAATGGTTTTTAAAGCATTCTGCTGCCTCCGTCTTGCAGTCATTTTTCCTTCCCATAGATTGATGTGTTCAAACATCAATAAGAATATTTTATCTTTCTGTTTTTGCCCTTGTCACATATTCCTATTACTCTTAAGATTAAAAATCAAACTTACTACATTTTCATAAAGATCTTCATGGATCTATTTTTTTTAATTTTTAAAATTAATTTATTCTTGTTACATCTCAATGGTTATCCCATCCCTTGTATCCTCCCATTCTTCCCTCCCTCCGATTTTCCCATTATTCCCCTCCCCTATGACTGTTCCTGAGGGGGATTACCTCCTCCTGTATATGCTCATAGGGTATCAAGTCTCTTCTTGGTAACTTGCTGTCCTTCCTCTGAGTGCCACCAGGTCTCCCCCTCCAGGGGACATGGTCAAATGTGAGGCACCAGAGTACGTGAGAAAGACATATCCCACTCTCCACTCAACTGTGGAGAATGTCCTGACCATTGGCTAGATCTGGGTAGGGGTTTAAAGTTTACCGCCTGTATTGTCCTTGGCTGGTGCCTTAGTTTGAGCGGGACTTCTGGGCCCAAATCTGCCTATCATAATGTTCTACTTGTAGGTTTCTAGGACTCTCTGGATCCTTCTACTTTGCTATTCTCCCATGCTTCTCTCATTTAGAGTCCCAATAGGATGTCCTCCCCTCTGTCCCAGTTTCCTGGTAAGTGAAGGCTTTCGTGGGACATGCCCCTTGGGCTAGTATGCAAATATAAGTGAGTATATACCATTTGATTCTTTCTGTTTCTGGGTTAACTCACTCATTATGATCATTTCTAGCTCAATCCATTTATCCACAAATTTCGGGAATTCCTTGTTTTTAATAGCTGAGTAGTATTCCATAGTGTATATGTACCACAGTTTCTTTATCCACTCTTCTACTGATGAACACTTAGGCTGTTTCCATGTTCTGGCTATTATGAATAAGGCTGCTATGAACATGGTTGAGCAAATTTTCTTATTCTGTACTGGAGCATCTTCTGGATATATTCCAAGGAGTGGAATAGCTGGATCTATCTTTAATGCTATTGTTTAATACTTTCCTCAAGTCATCATCAGTATCTGTCCTCAATCCTAGCCAACCTTGTCTAGTGGGAGTCTCATGTTTTCCACCAAGGAAGGATCCACACAATTAGTTTGGTCTGGAGTCTTGTACATTTATTTTCTGACCACATATTATGCTTATTTCTTCCCAAACTCATATAATAATGCATATTAATATTTAATTTAATCATTCTTACATTTTTATATGTCAAGCCTAAGACTCTATTTATTATAAGTAGTCTTTTTTTTTCAAGGTCACTTTTTAAAAAATTTATTCTTGTTACATCTCAATGGTTATCCCATCCCTTGTAACCTCCCATTCTTCCCTTCCTCTCATTTTCTCCTTAATCCCTCCCCTATGACTATACCTGAGGGGGACTTCCTCCCCCTTTATATGCTCATAGGGTATCAAGTCTCTTCTTGGTAGCCTGCTATCCTTCCTCTGAGTGCCACCAGGTCTCCCTTTAGAAATTCTCCTCAATTAGGTTATATACCAACAATCTATATATTTATAGTACCCTATTTTCTAAGTCTTATTGTAATACTTCATTATATATGTAGCCATCTAGTTGTTTGAATTCAAAGTATTTTTCCACTGGACATCAAAGTCCATAAAAATGGAGATCCTACTTGCTTTTCTTAATATACAATTACCAGTATATCACATAAGTTCCTGTATAGATAAGAGCTGACAAATAGATAGGCAAGCAATTAATTCTGCCACCATGCAAATAAGATATTTATTATTTAAATCGCTAAAATGTATCCATATCATTAAATATTTTATGTCAGTTGGGGCACTGTACAAACAACTAAAGACAAACTAATATCTCCCTATAATTTAGTTATTATTGTATCTTTATATGGCCACTTTTTAATTCTAAAATAAGATGTGAAATTGACTAATTTCTTTTTACAGAGTTCCTTCTTCACATCATAGCCCACCAAATTTATTCAACTTTCTATAAGAAATGTGTAGGCATGAATTTTTCATGTTTTAAATAAATCTGGTGCACTTGGGAGCAACTCTTCTGTAAAAAGATTGAGAAGAAAATGCTAGTTGGAAACAAAAGCTGAGAAGGAACCCACATAAAATATAATGGTATCTTTTGTGCTTCACAGTAGTATAGGTCAGGATTGTGTCTAGAAAAATTACAATTATGCTACAGCTACTGCCGCATTTGGACCAAAATTTAAAAATATATTTTAATTTTTTTTAGAATTTTACATGTACATAAATGTATTTTTATTGTATTCACCTCACATACTCTATAACTCCTCTTGGACTTCTTCCATCTCTCTCTGAACTTCATGTCATTTGTTTTTATAAAACACTGTTTCTAATTAATGCTGCTCATATGTGCATGGGTGTGGGGCCCTCCATTGAAGTATGAGGCTCAGAAATATTTAGTAACAAATTTATAAGGTGATTCATGGCAAAAGCTTAATTCTACTTGAACTTCACTCCCAACTTAACAAACTAAAATATAGTAAAATTAATAAATATTGCAAAGGATTAGTCTATTAATTAATTCTTCATTTGTATATTTTGGTAGATGTATGGGGTTTTACGTATGTGTATGTCCAGGTACATATGGAGGCCAGAGGTTGACTTTGTATGCCTTTCTCCATCGTTCTCCATCTTTGTTTATGGGACAAGAACTTTATTTTTAATATTTTATGAATTAATTTATTTATTCACTTTATATCTCAATCATAGCCCCCTCCCTCCTCTCCTTCTGGTTCCACTCTATATCCCTCCTGACCTATCCCCTATTCCTCAGAAAAGGGGAGCTACCCTACTGCCCATCCCAGTCATCAAGTTGTATCAGGATTGAGTTCCCCCTCTTCCCCTGTTGCCTGGCAATGCAGTCCCATCAGGGGAAAGTGATTGAAAAGCAGACAACAAAGTCCATGTCAGAGATAGCCCCTGACCTCTTACTAATGGACCCACATGAATCCTGAGCTGCTCATCAGCTACATCTATGTAGAGGGCTTTGGTCCAGTCCATGCACGGTCCTTGGTTGGTGTTTCAGACCTCACAGACTCTGGGTCTTGGTTAGTTGGCTCTGTTGGTCTTCTTGTGGAGCTCTTATCACCTCTTGGTCCTTTTATCCTTCCTCACACTTTTCCACTAGATTCCCTATGCTTCACCTAATGTTGGCCTATCAGTCTCAGCATCTGTTTTGAACCTCTGTTGGTTGAAGCCTCTTAGAGGACAGCTCTGGTAGGCTCCTTTCTGCAAGGATAGAAGAGTATGGTTGATAATGACAGGGGTTGGCTTTCTTCTATAGGGTGAGTCTTAGGGTGGGCCAGGCATTGGTTGGACATTGCCTCAATCTCTGTTCTATCTTTATTCCTGCATGGCTTATAGGCATGGGGAGTTTTGGATCAAAGTTTCTGTGGGTGGGTTGGTGTTCTCTCACCTTCACTAAGACTCTTGTCTAGTTAGAGGGTGTCCTCTTCAGTTTCCATGGCCTCTGCTGCTAGGAGTCTCAGCTATAGTTCTCCTTCATATCCACCTAAAGGCCTATTCTGCCTTAGGTCCCTAGCTTCTAAGAGAGAACACCCCCACCCCCAACCAACAGTTTCCCTTTTCTCTACAGATCTTCTGTCTGCCTACATCCCCTCTTCCCAGGTCTGATCTCTTGGGGAAGTGACTCTCTGTACTCTCTCTCCTTCTTTGTTCCCCGTTCTCAACTACTACCTCTGTATAGTCTATTTCCCTTTCTGAGGGAGATATAGGAATCTTCCCTAGGGTCCTCCTTGTTACTTATCTTATTTGGGTCTGTGCATTATAGTATGTTTATCCTATATTAAATGGTTCAAATCTGCTTATAAGTGAATACACACCATGCATGTCTTTCTGGGCCTGGGTTACCTCACTCAGGATGCTCTTTTCTAGTTCCATCCATTTGCCTGCAAATTTTATGATTTCCTTGCTTTTAATGGCTTAGTCGTATTCCATTGTTTAACTGTACCAGTTTCTTTATCCATTATTTGGATGAGGAGCTCCTAGGTTGTTTCCAGATTCTTTTTTTTTAATTTAAATTTATTTTTTAAAAATTTATTTACTTTATATGCCATTCACAGGCCCCTCCTTCACCTCCTTCTGGTCTTATCCTTCCTCCTTCTTCCCCGCTATGCTCATCACCTAGTCCTCAGAGAGGCGAAACCTTCTTCTCTTAACCAGTAACCTCAGCCTACCAAGTCTCATCAGGACTACGTGTATCATTTTCCTCTGTGGCATAGTAAAGCACCCTGCCAGTTGGAAGTGATCAAAGAACATGCAATAGAGTCCATGGCAGAGACAGCCCCTTCTCCTCTCACAAGGGGACCCCTATGGAGACTAAACTGCCTGGAAGCTATGTCTGAGCAAGTGGCTTGGTCCTTGTTTGGTACATCAGTCTCTGTAGAAACCCCTGGGCCCAGATTTGTTGGCATGAGAATGGGAGATCTTTCCATCTTCTGATATCTTCTTCAATTTCTTTCTTCAGAGACTTGACTTCTGGGACAAGAACTTTCACCGAGCATGGAGGTCACTGTTTTGACTAAACTGACTGACCAGCCAAGTAAGTGCCAAGCATCTACCCCTGTGTTTCACTATACCGGACTACTAGGTGGGTGCTGTGAATCTGAATCCAGGTCTTGATGCCTGCACAGCAAGTTCTTTGCATACTGAGCCACCTCTCAAGCTCCCACTCACAAATATTTCTATGATTAAAAAAAACCCTAATGAAACCCAAAGGAATAATATTAGCATTACAGTGCTACATTTGACAGACCTTGCTTTAGCAAGGTAAGGACAACCATCTCACACTGTGACTCAGGTTCTTTCAAATAGGCCAAGGTTTGATGGGATTCATTGATTTCTTTTCAAATGTTTCAGGTTAATTAACCTCAGCCGACATTATTTTTACTATGCAAAATAATTAAAGAAACTGGAGGCCTTCACTTCATACTGTACATGTGATGAAATGCGAAGGTAGCAATGTTTAAAGTTAGCAGGAGCCCTTTGTGTCAGATTTGCTCTTAACATGAAGATGGAAGATGGCTCATTAGTCCAGAACTTTGGCTGCTTTTACAAAAGACCTGGTTTGATTCTCATCATCCACATGGTGGTTGACAAGCTCTTACTCTGATTTCAGGGTATTTAACACCTTCTGACCTCTGACTGTAAGATTTGGTGAATTACCAGAAAAATATAGAGAACACAAAATAGCATAGACTTGCTTTTTGAAAACATACTTTAGTAGTTTCAGGTGACAGCACGCCAATTTCAGTGTGGGAAATCATGCTAAAAAATTTAATTTCTGTAACTTTTGTCAACAAGACACACTGTGTTCACCTCTTCATGATTTGCAGCTAATTTTGAGTAAAATATTTTATACTCCGTTGAAAGTTATAATTTCCATATTTTACCTGCTGGCCTAAAATTTATTTGGGATATGGAATTTAGTGTACAACAATGTGACATAATGAAAGGTTTTTTCCGATTCTATATGCACAGTTCTGTGTTCTGAAGTTTCAAAATCCTATTTCATTGTTTCAGGAATGAAAGGCTTTTTTTCATTATAACATATCATTTAAAAAAATCTATCCATATGTCTCATGATTGGAAAAATGTGAACCATTTACTTTTGGTTCTGGCTTAAGAAAGAATACTAGGGAGTAAAAGTAAATAAATGAAAGAAAACAAATAGTCCATAAACCAAGCCTCATCTAGGTTAACAAGGTAGAATGTAAGATGGAATATTGAAAACTCAGCAAAGCCCCTGTCAGCATAGATGTAGTACCTCTCCTCAACTATTTATGAGCCTGTAATTCAATGAGCAAATAAATCATTCTCTCTCATATATGCACTTCTGTGAAACTCTCTTGGTGAAGAGTTCTGTCTTTGATACCCCCAAACAGAAGGTGACATACACTACTACATACAGACTTGGCTCACACTATTCAAGCTAATGATGTCTTGAGTCTCTGAGAAAGCAAGTTTCCTAAGCAGTGATGAATTCATTTGTCCTTTAGATGTATTTGTCAACAATAACGACTTTCATTATATATGCACTGCTAAGCACCATGGGAAGTATTTATCCTCATCACACGTCACGCTGTAGTAAGCATTATTATTTTCCTGTTTATAGTGAAGGGAGTGTGGTCAGAAGCGTTTGGTAACCCTCATGATTTCCTCTCCATGTATAGACACCTTGAAGATTTCTGGGAGTATGATATATGTTGCCTTTCATGGTTAATTAATAGCCAATTCCATGACAGACCATAAGAGAAAGAAACAAACTGACTCCTTCAAATATTGCTCAGCAAATACTTTTCATTCTTATGCCATTGCTTTATGAATACTTAGATTATTTATTGCTATATAATGTTATGTAGTAGATATACAAGGGATAGGGTATAATAGATGCAAAAGGCTGCCCATCACATGCCTGTATCATCAGTGTGCTGTTCACACTGGCTGCAAACATAAGTCTCTTCAGAAAAATACAGAACATGGAGTTTTTCACTTCTCCTTTTTCCTAATCCTTGGAACTCCTTTCTTAGCAATTTAACAGTTGTAGCATAGAGGGTATTGATGATTTTTGTCGTCTGCTGGGACTGATGCATACTGCGTTTTTGACCACCTATGAGTTGTATTCCTGGGCAGCTGGGTTTATGGTATTGCTTTGGCTTCTTCCTGATACTGCATGGGCTTACTTGATGTTGAATATCGAATATTGCTGCCCAGATTTGGTAAATCAAAGGTCTAAAACTTGTCATATACCTGTCCATGCCAGGTACTGATCAAAAGATAAGAAATTAAAACAAACCAAGTAAAAATATAAATAGAAATTTTGTATTTTTAGCTCTGTACAAATGAGGAATATCCTGACTACTCAGTGAGGAGATTCAGGAGTATAAAGAGAATAATAAAATGAAATAAATGGAATATTATATTCTTGATGTCATTTTTGAACAGCAGTGTGAGGGGAAAATCTATGTAATATGTGCCTTTGCAGCTGTCCATTATAAAAATCAGGGTGAGATGAACTTAAATTATTTAAATGTATGCAAATAGTAAAATCAGAAAAATCATAGTGAGTTGACTTTATTGTTTTGTAACTGTTTTTTAAAACATATGTATTTGACGTGTGGGGTAGTCTGTTGTTCCCTTGAAGGTATAAACTAGTACAGTTATCATATTTTTCTTTTTACCAAAATGGTAATTAAAATTTATGAAAAATGCATGTAAATATGCTTTTGAATGTTGCATAGAATTATTACAAGTATATATTCATTTTTTTTTTTTTTTTACTTAGTTGATCATTTTTTTTTTTATTAATTTATTCTTGTTACATCTCAATGTTTATCCCATCCCTTGTATCCTCCCATTCCTCCCCCCCCCATTTTCCCATTATTCCCCTCCCCTATGACTGTTCCTGAGGGGGATTACGTCCCCCTATATATTCTCATAGGGTATCAAGTCTCTTCTTGGCTACTTGCTGTCCTTCCTCAAGTATATATTCATTTATAAATTACCTATGCTACATCTTCATTTTAACTTTATTCACGTGAGGGGACATACTTTGATTCATAGTGTAACAGGTAGAGTAATTGAACAAAATTATAATGATATTTTTTAGTGTCTATACCTTAATTACTGTTCAAATTGCCTCTTTAATTTTCTCAACACTTAAATATTAGCTGCATGGTTTAAGGTGTTTAATTTCATATGTTTGCTTAATAATTATTTTCCTCACTTAATTTCTAATGAAAAAAAGGTCTTAAATTTTAGTTTTATAGTACTTAGCCTTTAGGCAATGACAAATAACAGTGAATTCGAGTAGTTTTTGGACAGAGTAAAATGTATATTTCATGTGTTTTAGTATTGAACAAGAGAATCTAATCTTATGCTTTGAGCACAGATAATTTTAGGATCAGGGGTTCTTCTTTGTGTTTTTTTTTTTTTTTAAGTAGGAAACAAATTTCTTCCCTCATAGCCATCTTCTCTCAAATTCTATGTTTCTCTCTCTTCTTTATCGTTCCTCTCTCCATCCCTCCTTCCCTCCCTCCCTGCCTCCTTCCTTTCATCCTGGTATGAAGAGTCATGAAACTTTTAATCTTTGAAGTGGATTAAATAAAACTGAAACAAAAACAATCACTGATATTCTCCACATGATTAGAGGGACATCATCTATAAGAATGAAACAACCCTATCATTAATTTTTGAAACTGAAGAAAATTGATGGACTCTCCTCAGATTTTGTGAATTTTTAGACAGCACCATTTATTTTCTATTAATGCAATTTTTTTTTCTTGGCATGCATTGATTAGGACTCTGTTCCTATACAAATTCTGAAATGATGTGAACGCTATATATAGGAAGCATTTGAGAGTACTTGAAAGATATGGTTAGATCATAGAACTATTAAACATTACTCCAGGGCTGGAGAGACAGCTTATCAATTAAGAGGGTTTCCTGTTTTACAGAGGATGCAGCTCAGTTTCCTGCATCCATGTCAAGTGTTTCCAGGTAACACTAACCAGCTCCAGGGGGTCTAATGCACACACACACACACATGCACACACACGCACACACACACATGCACACACACGCACACACACACAAGGTATATTGAAAAGACAATCACATTAACACTTTTGATATTATAATTACATTTCTCATTTTCATTTCTTTCCTCTAGACTAGGGCTCTCAATTGTGGATCATACCCCCTTGGGGTGGGGTCTGACAACCCCTCCACAGGCATTATGTATCAGATGTCCTGCATATCAGACATTTACATTATTATTTATAGCACTAGCAAAATTATAGCTATAAGGTAGCAATAAAAACAATTTTATGGTAGGGGGTTACCACAACATAAAGAATTGTATAAAAGGGTTTTAGAATTTGTAAGGTTGAGAACCCTTGCTCTAGACCCTTGCACACACCTTTTCTTTCTCTCTTTTCAAATTCATGGCTTCTTTTGATTTATTGTTATTGCATATGTATCTATGTACATACACATATTTATTCCTAAATATAACCTGTTGCATATGTATAATGTTACTTGTAGGCTTGTTTTCTGGCCTGACCATTTGGTGTTGGGTAACCAGTTGGTGTGCTCTTCCCTGGAAAAGACTATTTCTCCTGCTCAAAAACACTCTGTAGTTGACTGTAGTTCTTTGTGTAATATTGTGCTTCCGAGGGTTTTTCCCTGTCCATTTGGGCATGGCTAATGTTGTAGTCTTTGTTCAATTCATGTTTAGGCATTCGTGTTGGTGTTGTGTTTCTACTGTTGTCTGACACACGAATCTAGTCACCTTTTAAGGAACTATACCAGGACTGGTGACATGGCCAAACAGGTAAAGGTGCTAGCAACTACAGTTGAGGAATAAATTCAATCCCCAGAACCCATGTGGAGAAAGGAGATTCTGGATTTTAGCAGATTGTCCTTTGACTTCTACATACCCACCAAAGAATGTCCTCTCTCCTACACATCACACACACACACACACACACACACACACACACACACACATACATACACACATACATATATTAAACCACACACATCATATGCACACACATACACACCAACAATACATAAAGTTGAAACTTAAGAAATTAATCTAATTTGTAGAAACTAAAGCAATATTTTTTTCTAATTTGAGCATCTATATTACAACCTTAAGTCCAAAATATATATCAATAGGTTGATTTTTTTTACTTTATGAAATGCTTTCAAGTTTTTATTCCTCAAAGAGAAATCCTCTGATGACTTACATGATATCCTAATAAAAGTGACAAATGACATTAGAAGGGCATAAAGCAGTCACACAAATTTCTTTTGATTCTACCTGGCTTCACTTTAGTTAGCATCATCTTCAATACACTTTCCTTTTTCTATGTCAGAACTAAAACCATGAAGGGCTTCATAAGAAGAAGTAAAGAACAGAGACTTAATTTCTGATACCTAGCATGCATCTCCAAAGAAGTTGTTAATTATCAAAGAAAGACTATTTTACATGATAATCATAATATATTGAAGAATGAATCCTTTGAAATCAGAAATTCTGTTTTGACAGAACAAATGTTTATTTCAGGCTGATGAAATCAGAAATTATGTCCTTTTCCCCTAAAGTAAAACAATAAGCTGTTGATCACAGTGATTGTGTTCATTCTACATTTAAATAAGGCTTTTATTGAAGTTTGTATTGAAGTTTGAAGGATACTTTGTATCTTATTTTATAGAACGCTATTTTTCAATGACTATTTTAAGAAGGATAGAATATCTTTGCCATAGAAAATAATCATATACGACTTAGACTTCACTGATTTGTATATGTGTGTATGCATGCGTGCGTGCATGTGTTCATGTTCACATGTATAGGACCATGAGTGTACAGATGTGTGTGTATGTATATAGGCTGGAGGGCACTACTTGCTGTCATTCCCCAAGCATCATCCATAATTTATGTAGAGACAGAGTCTCTCACTGCCTTGGAACTTTCCAAGAAAGACTACTTGGCTGGACACTAAGCTCCAGGGATCTACCTGTTTTTGCATCTCCTGCACTGGCATTACAACTGTGTACTTAGATTTTTAAAAATAAATTAACTTATTTCTTCACTTTACACCCCAATCATAGGCCCCTCCCTCCTCTCCTGGTTGCACCCCCACTTCATGTCCTTCCTCTTGTACCCCTCAGAAAAGGGGAGCTCTCCCCACCTATCCATTCCAGCACATCAAGTTGCATCAGGACTGAGAGCACATCCTCTGCCATAGTGGTCTGGAAAGGGAGCCCCCTCAGAAGGAAGTGATTGAAAGGCATTTAAGAAAGTCCTTGTCAGAAATAGTCCCTGATCTCCGTACTAAAGGACCCACATGAAGACCATGCTGCCTCTCTAGTACATATGTGTAGAGGGCCTAGGTTCAGCCCATACATGGTCCTTGGTTGGTGTTTTATTCTCTTCAAGTCCTCATGGTCCCAGGTTAGTTGGCTCTGTTGGTCTTTTTGTGGAGCTGCTCTTCTCTCTGGGACCTTCTATCCTTCTGCTCTTCTTCCACAAGGCTCTCTGCGCTCCACTCAATGTTTGGCTGTTAGTCTCAGCATCTGTTTTGATTGGCTGCTGGATGGAGGCTCTCAGAGGGCAGCCATAGTAGGCTCCAGTCAGCAAGCAGAGCAAAGCGTCCTTAACAGTGTCAGGAGTGGCTTGTTGTGGCCAGGCATTAATTGGGTATTTCCTCAGTCTCTGCTCTTTCTTCATCCCTGTATATCTTGAAGGCTGGGTAAATTTGGGGTTGAAGCTTTTCTGGGTAGGTTGGTGTTCCCTTCCCTCTACTAGAGTCCTGTCTGGCTAGAGGGTGGCTTGTTCAGTCTCTATGTCAACTGCTAGTAGGGATCTCAGCTAGGGTCACCCCATATCCTCCCAGGAGCCTACCATGTCATGCCCCAAGTCAGAGTTTCTCTTTTCTCTGGAAGTCCCCTGTCCTCTGCCCCCTACCACTCATGGCAAGATTTGAAACAGATTCTTAAGCACAAATTCAGGTCCTCATACTTGCTGAGCTGTCTTCCCTGATTATACTTCTTTTTAACCTTATTCTAGTTGTTATGTCAATGCCATCTCCGATGTTACAGAGAACTTGCAACATTTCTACAAGTAGAATTGTTCTATCCTGTTTAATAACATATATAATAAAAACATTTACTCTTATGATAAGTTAAATATTCAAAGGGATGTAATTATTGTTTGGACATAGTAAACATGAACCTCACAGATTTCTCTAATTTTCCACTTCAGTAATGAATATTTCATCAGAGTTTTGAACTGACAGCTATTATCAAACTAGTCACATTAATACAAATGAAGAACTTAGTAGAGTGAAAGTTTATATTCCCTATGCCTTACAACTGTGCTTGAAAATGTCTGGTATGAATCTTAGGAATCCATCTTTTAATATCTCCAAATGCTGTGGAAAAGCTGTGCATTTCCAGTTTACGCCATACTTCAAAGAGGCTTCATTACTGGTTTTCAATATTTGTATTTTTGTATCTACCTTTAAAAAAACCATAAAAAGTTAGCCTTAGTTGCTGGCATGAAAAATATTATTTCCTTCTTTCTTTCTTTTTGTTTTTGAAAAAATCTAGCTCACATATATGTTTGCCATAAATCTGTCTTCCCAAGCTTCTGTTCCTTGCTTTTCAGAGTCCCAAAGCATTATTGCACATAACCTATTGAGACGAGCTCTAGATTTTCCCTTTAGACTTCTCTTCCTTAAATAATTTTTATAAATTAATTTTAGTAAATGAATTAATTTTTAATATATTGATGATTTGTGTGTGTTAATATGTGCACTAAATTATGGGTGTTCATGGAGGCCAGAAGGAGACATAAGATACTGCGGCATTGGAGTTACAGGTTAAAGTGAGCCTGTCCTCAATATGCATGATGGGAACCCTACTTAGGCCATCTATGAGAGGCAAGAATTTTTAACCACTGAGCTATCACTCCAACCCTAAGACTTTTCTTTGAAAAGTCCTTGCATGGTGCTTCCAGGTCTCTGACTGACACTGAATTTGCACATCGGCCCTAGTGATAGAAAAGTATCTTATTTGGCATACATTTGTGGTGAGACTCGCTCAGCTCTCTGGAGAACTACAGATTGCTTACTCTGGCTGCCCAGATCCTCATAGAAGGACAGTCTTTCTGGGCCAGTAAATGGAAATAATTTTAGTATTAAGTAATACATTGTATTTGTGCATAGTTGTAGATATAATCTGTGTCATGAACTTGATTATAATGTTTGTTTTTGCCAGAAAATACAGACACACTTGTTGCCAAATATACTTTGTGTTTTGCTGTTTTCTCACTGGTGACTTGGTGTTTAATATTCCATATGTAGGAACAGCTGCTGAATATAAGAGATAATTTATATTGGGTGTGGAGTCCATCCGTGTGTTTCAGGAAAGTCTGTGCTATATCCCTAAAAGGTGGGCTATGAGTAACCACTGTTGCCAGGATATCCTGTTTCCTCCCTGGTATAGCATGTCATCTTTATGTATAATCTAGAGATAAATTGTGGAGATATTAAAACATTGAGAGAAATATCACTGGGCAGGAAATTAGATGATTCTATGCAGGTGATAAAAAGTAGATTTGACTCTTCATGCCTATGGAAATCAGTCCCTCCCAGAATCTGAATGAATATGATTTCTGCATATGGTTTTTTAATTAATTAACTTATTTATTTTGTCAACTAGACACAAGCCACAGTCATCTAGGAAGAGCTAACTTCAATTGAGAAAATGCCACCATTAGATTGGCCTGTACATCACTTTGAGAGTATCTTCTTGATTAATGATTGATATGGGAGGGCTCACTATATAGTGGGTGGGTCTACCTTTGGCTAAACAGTCCAGGGTTATATAAAGTAACAGGAGGCTGAGCAAGCTATGGGAATCAAGCCAGCAATCAGTCACTCTTCCGTGGCCTCTGTTTCAGTTTCTGCCTTCAGCTTTCTGCCTTGACTTTGCTATGATCAAGATGTGTCAGCAAATCTACTCTTTTCTCCTCAAGTTGGTCTTGGTCATTGTCTTTATCATAGCAGTAGAAAGCAAACTAGGGCTACCTCTGATTTTAGAAAACTTCTTTGATGAAGGAGAAAACAAATAGAGGATAGTTTGAAGAACTGGAAAGAAAGCAATAGTAATGTACAGCTATATAGATGTATCCAAAATCTAGAATCTTTCTTTAAGACTATAAAACTTTTTTTACAAGGCTCCTGGGATTATTATGATAGTAAGTAGCCTCATTTTACCATCTACTAAGTAAATTTTATAGGCTGAATATTCCCATAATCCTTAGGAAATAAGCAAGTTTTATAAACTTACACAGCTTTTTATAATACGTGTAAAATAAGTATTATCTACTTCTGCCTTATAAAATTAATCTTAAAAAGATAACAAGCAAATTGCAAAATGATCAAAGAACTCACCAAAGCAGCATATGTCTCAGCAAAGTTAGAAAGAATGATGCGAAGGGAAAACCACAGAAAAACCATAATACTTTGTAATCATTTCAGATGTGCTTGCTATAGAAATCATAAGATATTTTATTATCATTAACAAATATGGCCTCCAATTGTTTGCCTTTAGCCATTTTCAGTTGTGAATCTTCTTATCCTCAAGCAATGCTTCATTGAAGTGTTTTACTTTTAAAGGGCGTTTGGAAGCAGTTGACTGATAAATCTATTCTGCTTGATGAGAATATGTGAGACTAAAACAATGCCACTTTCATGAGTTGCACATGCAAAATAAGGCAACTGAATATTTCCTGTTCCTTTTCATATTGAACATCAAACTTTCAGGCCCAGAAAATTATTTATTCAAACACACAATCTGACAAACTTCAAGAGGGTTCTTGGCTGTAGTTTATTTCTTTTAGCTGGCTTGTCTGTTCCAACAAATACGTGGTCCAGAATCTCTTTGGATTATATTGATAAAGACACATTTATTCCTGAAAAGGGTAGCTGTGAGGAATATGGCATCTGCTTAGACCTGTGACCCATCACTAATACAAATTCAAGATACATTCATATAGTTTCTTCAAGCCCTATTTTCCTTATCTAGAAAACTGGACACAATATGTGTAAAGATAACTCTTGTATTTGGATAGATAGATGAGTTTTTTTTTTTAAATTAGAGACAGAGTGTTGTTGTGGTGTGTAGACTTTATGATGCTTTTTAAATATATCTTATTAATTTATTCACATTACATCTCAATTGTTATCCCATCCCTTGTATCCTCTGATTCTTCCCTCCCTCCCATTTTCCCCTTACTCCCCTTCCCTATGACTGTGACTGAGGGGACTTCCTCCCCCTGTATGTGCTCATAGGGTATCAAGTCTCTTCTTGGTAGCCTGCTATCCTTCCTCTGAGTGTCGCCAGGTCTCCCCATCCAGGGGACATGGTCAAATATGAGGCACCAGAGTTCGTGTGAAAGTCATACCCCACTCTCCACTCAACTGTGGAGAATGTCCTGTCCATTGGCAAGATCTGGGTAGGAGTTTGAAGTTAACTGCATGTATTGTCCTTGGCTGGTGCCATAGTTTGAGCGGGACTCCTGGGCCCAGTTCTTCCCATCTTAATGTTCTTATTGTAGGATTCTAGGACCCTCTGGATCCTTCTATTTCTCCCATTCTCCCATGCTTCTCTCACCTAGAATCCCAATAGGTTGTCCTGCCCCCCCCTCCCACTTTTCTGGTAAGTGGAGACTTTCATGGGACATGCCTCTTGGGTTAGTGTCTAGATATAAGTGAGTATATACGAGGAGACACTGTCAAGAGAACAAAGCGACAGCCTACAGACTGGGAAAAGATCTTCACCAACCCTAAACCTAACAAAGGTCCAATATCCAAAATATATAAAGAACTCAAGAAATTAGCACCACCAAACCAAATAACTCAATTGAGAAATGGGGCTCAGAACTAAACAGAATTCTCAATAGACGAATATCAAATGGCTGAGAAACACTTAAAGAAATGTTCAACCTCCTTAGTCATCAGGGAAATGCAAATCAAAACAACTCTGAGATTCCATCTTACACCCATCAGAATGGCTAAGATCAAAAACTCAAGCGACACTACATGCTGGCGAGGATGTGGAGAGAGAGAAACACGCCTTCATTGCTGGTGGGAATGCAAACTAGTACAGCCACTTTGGAAATCTATCTGGTGCTTTCTCAGAAAACTGGGAATAGGGCTTCCTCAAGACCTAGCTATTCTTCTCCTTGGAATATACCCAGAAGAATGCTCCTCCACAGAAGAAGAAGATTTATGTTGCTTTTAAGCTCATATGCCCATCAGCCTCCTGCATAGCAGTAGCTGCAGGTGTGAGTGCCATCACAGGCTCATAGAATAGTATTGTTTCAATATTTATCTACCATTATATAAACTTTTTAATATATACAATATATCCATAAAAAGTTTGATATTCTCATCACTCTGTAACTTCAGTGGTAATATCTTCAGCTTAGGAGCATGTTCTTCAATATGGTCCCATCTTTCCACCCTCTCCAGTCTTGTATAGAGCAATTTTCTTTGGCACAATAAGAAGTATTCTATTGTCACCATTTGGAATCAGCCCAAAAGACTTGATAGCTCTAATCTCCATTTCAGGAAATATCTTCCAATGACAAAACACTATTATGAAGTAAATTTTTATAAAAAAAAAACATTTCAGCTCCTTCTATTGAATTACTACGATTTTGAAATCAATACTGGCTTATCATTTTCTTACATAGTTGAGACTGAGTGTTCTGCTGCTGAAATGAAAGGTATTTCTTACTTGGACTCAGAATAGAAGGAAATGCCAGAGGAGGATATTTGTAGCATAGGAGGAATGTTACATTTCTGAACCCCTTGAATGGCACATGTAAACCTGAGCACACATAGGCCAATGTCAGAAGTCAGTGTAATTGACTATTGTTTTTAATTAAAAAAAATTAAATAGCCTCGAAATTTATATGTGTATTATGACTTTAAAACCTCCTCTGTGTAATAGCTGCTATTGCTTGCTAGTTAATGACTATTTTGAGTATTCATAAAGCAACAAAGAAGTACTATTTTGATATAGCAAGAAAGACTTTCTTTTCCCTTTTCCTTTTGCATATGCTTTGCCATTCAGATACAGTCATGTATTAATCTCATGTATGTTAAGGCACAGGCTGTGTTCAGAGAAGAGTTGATGCCATTAGTTATGAAAAAGGTCTCTGAGGCAGGGAGGTCTGTAGCAAATAACAGTATTCTACTCAGCTGATTAAGATAACTGTAGGTAAAGGTCATAGGGAAAGGAAGACAATGAATAATTCAAACAATTAGAGCATGTAAGAAAGATTAAATAGAAACTGATGTAGAGCATGCTAATAATCATCTGGGAGCCCCTTCCTTTTCATAGCTAGAAACAGTGCCTCCTAATGGTACCTCTTACCTTGTTTACTGTCACAGAGAGACTCTCAGATTTATTTTCAGTCTTCAAAAGCTAAGTGTCATGTAATTATCTTTCACACTTAGTGGGTTCCTTTTGAATTAATGGAGAATGTGGTTTGTCTCTCTTTTTCTGGTTTACTGTGTGGCTGTTGCTTCCTCAATTTCCATATACCTACCCTCATATCTGTGCAGTGAGAGCTGCAACTTCTTTTACCAGGTCAGCATTCCCATATGAGTTCATTTCTCAGTGTATAAAGGATTAGCTTTCTACACATACTTCAGTGTAAATATTATTTTGCTATCTTCTCTGGGGGAGACAAGCTTCTGAATAGTTTTGCATCTTTCTATCTTCTTAAGTAACACCCAAGAAGGAAGGTGGTTATCTCAGTCTACCAAGTCACTTTGTTTGAAAAAATACATGCTATTTACATGTTACTTTATTACATGGATATCTCAGTTCATTCCCAGGGTGTATTAGTCAGGGTTTGTAAAGGAGTAGAAATGAGAGAATGAACACACACACACACACACACACACATACACATGCAGAGAGAGAGAGAGAGAGAGAGAGAGAGAGAGAGAGAGAGAGAGAGAGAGAGAGAGAGAGAGAGAGAGAGAGAGAGAGAACCTTTTCTTCAACTTATAGGGTATTTATTAGACTGGCTGATAGGCAGTAATACTGGGTAGCCCAACAATGGCTATCTCATGCTACAAAGTCCAAGGATCTAGTAGTTTTCATTTCATGAGTCTGGATGTCTCAGCAGTCTCAGTTTGGCACTGGTTTTCCTGAAGATTTCTGGAGAGCTGCTGGTCTTTAGTCTACTTTGGGATCCAGAAGTAGGCTCTAACTCCAGGGAAGGAGTGCCTCAGCATCACAATAGGTGACTTTGTCAGCGAGAGTGAGGCCAGAGGCAAAATGCAAAAACTTCCCTCTTTCCAGTCCTTTTTTTCTGAGCTGTCACTGGAAGTCATGGCCTAGACTTAGGGTGGACCTTCTTCCTCAAATAATTCAATTAGAAAACTCTGTAACGGCTGTTTGGGTTTTGGTTGAATTGAGATGCACTCCAAGTTGACAACCAAGACTAGGATCACAGAGAGCATCTGATTTGAGGAAGGAAGGTTGCTGTGTACTTGTAGGTGTGAGTCCAAGAGTGCCTTTGTGCCCGCTCCTTAGCACAGTTCGGAAACTACATCTTTGGGGTCAGTTCTTAGCTGTGGCATATCTCAATGAGAATGCAGTAGTTCCAGTTACTGCTGGAACTAAGGACAAGAGTTGAGGATTTAAATTGAGCACACAGTCAAATTTTAACAGCATTGTCAAAACGCAGCTCAGAAAGTTAAAACTGATTCTGAACGTCAAAGGTGGATGGGTACAAAGCAAAGACTCCAGTAAGGGATGACAGATTGATCTTGTAGCTTAGGTGAAAAATTCTCCTCCACTGTTAAATCACTTTCCACATTTTTATGTCTTATAATATTCCATTTTTATCTGGCTGTTGCAATTCCTTCTAGGTGGAGTTAGTTTTTCTTTTTAAGATTTATTTATTTTATTGTGTGTGTACAAGTATTTTGCTTGAATTTATGTATGTATGCCACGTGCATGCAGGGCCAGTGGAGGCCAGAAGAAGGTGTTGTATCCTATGGAACTGATTTTGAGCACCACTGTGTGGGTGCTGGAAACTAAACCTGGCTCTTCTGCAAAGACAACAACTGCTCTTAACCATTGAGACATCTCTCAGTCCTGTGTTGAAGTTTTTTTTTGTTTTTTTGTTTTTTTATATTTTTTTAAGTTTTTTTTGTTTTTTTTTTTTTGTTTTTTTTTGTTTTTTTTTTTAATTAATTTATTCTTGTTACATCTCAATGTTTATCCCATCCCTTGTATCCTCCCATTCCTCCCCCCCCCCCATTTTCCCATTATTCCCCTCCCCTATGACTGTTCCTGAGGGGGATTACGTCCCCCTATATATTCTCATAGGGTATCAAGTCTCTTCTTGGCTACTTGCTGTCCTTCCTCTGAGTGCCACCAGGTCTCCCCCTCCAGGGGACATGGTCAAATGTGAGGCACCAGAGTACGTGAGAAAGTCGTATCACACTCTCCACTCAACTGTGGAGAATATTCTGACCATTGGCTAGATCTGGGAAGGGGTTTAAAGTTTACCTCCTGTATTGTCCTTGGCTGGTGCCTTAGTTTGAGCGGGACCCCTGGGCCCAAATCTGCCTATCATATTGTTCTACTTGTAGATTTCTAGGACCCTCTGGATCCTTTTATTTTGCTGTTCTCCCATGCGTCTCTCATTTAGAGTCCCAATAGGATGCCTTCCCCTCTGTCCCAGTTTCCTGGTAAGTGAAGGCTTTCGTGGGAATAGGGCTTCCTCAAGACCCAGCTATTCCACTCCTTGGAATATACCCAGAAGATGCTCCAGCACACAACAAGAAATTTGCTCAACCATGTTCATAGCAGCCTTATTCATAATAGCCAGAACATGGAAACAGCCTAAGTGTCCCTCAGTAGAAGAGTGGATAAAGAAACTGTGGTACATATACACTATGGAATACTACTCAGCTATTAAAAACAAGGAATTCCCGAAATTTGTGGATAAATGGATTGAGCTAGAAATGGTCATAATGAGTGAGTTAACCCAGAAGCAGAAATAATCAAATGGTATATACTCACTTATATCTGTGTTGAAGTTTTGATATAGAGAATAGGACCCAAAGTTGTGGTTAAAAAATTTATCATACATCATAGTTTTTGTTGTTGTTCTTTTCATTTGGGGCACCCTGAATGTTCCAAGGGGATACAGTGTTCAAAGAGTGCAGTGACAGCACTGAGCTCAATTCTGATAGGAACTGGAGCTCTCTACGACGAGAAGAAATTGCATCAGCTTGTTCAGTTGGATCATCTGTTAAAAGCTGACAGTAGGGTCTGGCTGTTTGTTCACCAGAGTCTAAGCACACCTTCCTTTCTGTTTCTGTTTGCTTTAGTTATTTGCTCCTTGGTTTTCTGTGTGGCTCTACATCAATTTATTACTTGGGATAATGAGCTCAGACACTAGCACTCCTGTGTTTCTTCTCCTGTTCTCCTCTGTGCAGGGAATTACCATCCTGTCAAACACTAGCTGTCACATCCAGGGCACTCATATTATTTGAGTAGATGAGCTCCCCCAGGGGTCATCTCTCCCCTTCGGTTCAATTCACACAAAAGATGAGCCTCAGACGCCTCTGGTGTTCAGGAAGCTTATTCCATCAGTACTCTAATAAGATAGACAGCAGGTGCAGGCCAGTGTCAGGAGCCAGATGCAGTCAAGTGACCACCTGACTTGAGGGTCTTTGTAGATTGCTCTCAGAGTATGAAAGGCCTTGTCTTCCTCCATGTCTTCCTCTTCCTCCTCCTTCTCCTCCTCATTGTTGTTGTTGTTGTTGTTGTTCTTCTTCTTCTTCTTCTTATTAATTATTATTATATGACACATGGGTTTTCTGTGAAGCCTTGGGTATCCTGTCCTCACTTTGTAGACCAGGCTGGCCTCGAACTCACAATGATCCACCTGCCTCTACCTCCCTAAGAGCTGGGATTAAAGGCATGAGCCACCATGCCTGGTTGTCTTCCTTTCTATACCTGTGTTTAGTCTGGTCAGTTATCAGATGGTTCTTTATTAAATTGAGGTTGATCCACTCCTGTTGGATGAATTTTATTTTAAAGTTTACAAGATTAATGTTTGCTGAGGTAGCTTGTAATATAAAGAGACCATGGGTTTTATTTTATGTTCTACTTTTTCTGAGCCAGAATCTTAGTATGTAGCTTTGACTGGCCTGGAACTCACTCGGCAACCAAGGCTGGCTTTGAATCCACAGAGAGCTGCATGCCTTTGCCTACAGCACAGCTGTCTACTACCATACTGTGCTCTTACAGAGACTCATAATCCCCAGAACTAGGTCAGGCATCATCACAATGCCAAGCAACACATAATACAGTCTTTCTAAAACAACCTAGTGGCTTCACAGCTATCATGAGACTTAATCCCATGATACTGACCTGTACTCTCAAGGTATCAATAATCAACAGGATACCTGAGCTTGAAAGCATAAGCCGTGGTCAGACACAATTCAATCTCATGGGATGTAGATTCCTTTAGAAAGTTTCACAGAGGAACACAGCGAGGTCCTAATTATTGATAAAGAACTGGAGGTTATGCCTCCAGGTAGAAGCTTGTGTCTGGTCTGCGTGCTGAACCCACCAACTTCAAAGGCTGACTGCAGCTTCTAGGAGAGGTAGCTTTGTGCGTGTTGCAAATGGACAATCACTAATATTTCACAGTGCTCCATGTTTATGCAATGTGGCCCTTTACTTCCTTGTAATGTGTAATGTGTAGTGGTTCCTCTCAGGCTACTCTTGGCACCATCTTCAAGAACAAACTTATATGTGTGTGTATGTATGTGTGTGTGTGTGTGTGTGTGTGTGTGTGTGCATGTTAGTGTTTGTTTAAAGATGATAAGTAGTGTCATGTATAGCTGTGACACCTTGTGGCTTATTCATCCACATGGAATCCCTATAAATTATTAATTCATCTACCTCTTAACAATGTGTTCTTTAACCCTCCTCTTTTTTTTCCATGCCTATTCATTTGTTCTGTGAAATACTGAATTGTGGCAGAACCATCTGTGTGAGCATGGGTGTGAGCTTGGCCTAATAGGCTCAGCTGTAGGTATACAACTTAAGACAAGGATTCTCTCTCTCCTAGAACCAGCCAATAGCCAATAGCCCAGTAATTCAATATTAGAGGAGAGGACCCCAATGAGCTCCTTCCCATTCTGTGAATGATTGTTGGTAGGGTCAGTCTTCTGTGGGCTCAGTGAAAGTACACATAATAACTATTGTGAGCTTATTATTGCAGGTAGTTGTATAAGTCTAAAGAACAGCATTTAACAACATTTCATCCTATCTTCAACCTCTTACATGTTCCTGCCCCCTCTTCCTCAATATTCTCTGAGACTTAGAAGGGGTGCTTTAAATCTTTTCTTTAGGCCAGAGTCTACAACTTTTTCTTGTTCTGTGCATCTTAGGCATCTATGATTGTATTCACCACTTTTTGTTATAATGAACTTCTCTGGTTAGGGATCAGGGCAGTTTTTGTTTAAGGGTGTAACCATATGTGGTTGTTTGAAAGAAAATGGTCCTCATGGGTTCATACAGAGTAGCAGTATTAGGAGGTATGACCTTGTTGGAGTAAGTGTGGTCTTGTTGGAGGAAGTGCGTCACTGCTCTTCCTGCTGCCTGTGGATCCTGATGTAGAACTCTCAGTTACCTCTCCAGCATCATGTCTGCCTGTATGCTGCCATACTTCAGGGCATGATGCTAACGGACTAAACATATGAGCTGTAAGTCAGCCCTATTTAAATGTTTTTCTCTATAAGAGTTGCCATGGTCATGGTGTCTCAACATAGTGATAGAAACCCTAATAGACAGCTTAGACATTTAGAAGAAAGTTTTCAGCTATGTCAGTTTAAACATCAACCCCATTTTAACTTTGTGTTTTGAAAATTGTTTAAAGGGATCCTCTATGTCTTTCATCAGTTATTAACATTTTCAAATCATCCTTATTCATTATTTTTCTAATGTTCTAACAAAACATCTTAACAGCAACCAGATTTCTCTTGAGTCTGTTTCAGTGATATAATCCGTCATAGCAAGGAAAACATAGCAGCTGTCGTTGCTCTGTCCTTAGTGGGCAAGTGTTAGGCAGCATCTTCTCATATCTTGGTGGACCAGGAAGTGTAGAGCATGGGCTATCACCAGGATCAGGTATTGTCTTCAAACTCTCCCTTTCTTCCAGAAAAAAAAAATCCATTATTGCTAACTGGACCACAGCTCCAGAGGTTCTATCACCTCCTGAAAGGTACCATCAGGTGTGGACCAAATGTCTAAACACATGAAACTGTTGGATACATTCCATATTCAAACCATAATGCTATCTGTAAGTAACCTTCGGACATGTCATCACTCAAAACAACACCAAGAAGACTCACCTTGATACCTCCAGTCATTCTGTTTTTAATTATAATTTATTCAGATTATATCCTGATTGTTATCCTCTCATTTGTATCTTCCTGTTCCCCCTCCCTCCCTTTTCTGCTCCATTTCCCTTCCCTAGACCTCTAACAGAAGTGAACCTCCTCTCCTATAACATGACCATAGCCTATTAGGTCTCATCCGGATAGCCTGTATCCCCGTCCTCTGTGTGCCACCAGACCTCCTCACCATGAGTAAGCTATCAAATTAGGGGCACCAGAGTTCATGTCCAGTTCATTCTTAAAGTCAGAACAATGGCACTTATGCACAAAAATCTATGTAACCCAGAAAAATCCATAGACCTCCAGTGGTGATAACATCAAAAATTGACTGATACCAAAATAATAAAACTGTATTTCCTCCCACTTATCATAGGTTCCAATAATGTTTGCCTCAAGTAGAGAGCAAGCTAAGAAACTCAGAAGTCTCCCAGGAAACTAGAGATGGTAATAGGATGTTAAGAAGCAGAATTCTTTTTTTAACATTTTATTTTTAATTTGCTCTTTTTACATCCTGATTGTAGCTCCCTCCCTCATCACCTCCCAATCTGACCCTCCCTACCTCATAGCCTCTCCCTCCCTCCCTCCCTCCATCCCTCCCTCCCTCCCTTCCCTAGTCCTTAGAAAGGGAGCACTTGACTCCTAACATCCAACCTCAGCCTATCACGTTTCATCTGTACTATCTGTGTCCTCTTCCTCTGTGGCCTGGCAAGGCTGCCCTGCCAGGTGGAGTGATCATCATGGGTGGGTAGGGGACAGAGCTCATGTCAGGAGCAGTCCCTATTCCCCATATTATGGGACTCACAAGGAGACTGTGCTGCCTATCTACTACTCTGAGCAGGGAGCCTAGGTAGGTCCACATCATACATGGTCCTTGGATGGTGCATCAATCTCTGTTGTAATGTGGTTATCCTGTTTTATGTGGCTAATATATCTGCTTATGAGTGAGTCTATACCGTGTGTGTCTTTCTGGGTCTAGGTTACATCACACAGGGTGATCTTTTCTAGTTCCAGCCATTTACCTGCAAATTTCAAGATTTCCTTGTTTTTAATAGCTGAGCAGTATTCCATTGTGTGAATGCCCACAGTTTCTTTATCCATTCTTTGGTTGAGGGACATCTAGGTTGTTTCCAGGTTCTGGCTATTATGAGTGAAGAAGCAGGATCCTTTAGGACTACAAGAAGTGAGTAAATGTATTTGATTTATCTTTTGTATCATTCTTGATACTGAAAAAAAAAAAACCTGAAAATTTTCCTCGGCATCATCTTAGGAGAAGGACTAAATTTCTGAGAATGCTGGGACTCTGTGTGACTCTACAGCAGTCATTTTCAATCTTCCTAGTGTTGAGATTCCTTAATATAGTTCCTCATACTGTGGTGAGCCCCCAATCATAAAATTATTTTGTTGCTACTTCATAACTGTGATTTTGCTCCTGTTATAAATAGCAATAAATATCTGTGTTTTCTGATGGTGTTAGGCAATCCCTGTGAAATGGTCATTGGACCACCAAAGGGGTTGCATCCCATAGGTTGAGACCTGATGCTCTATAACACCTACAAACCTTAACAGTTTTTAGGGAGGTCACACTTGTGAGGGGGATGAAAAGTGGAGATAATTGTTTATGTAGCTCAGGCTATTGCCTGGCTAGGCGTTCTGCACTCACATCATTTAATACTTGTCCTAATTATTTTAGACTCATTAATCTCTTAATGTAATTTATATAATTTGACTGTAGTTCAGATACTTAAAAGAACACAATACCAATTTATGAGTGATTTGATAAAATATGCCTCTGATTATTAATCCACGAAACCAATTATGAAGACAAATTTATATAAATGAGTGTATTTGGCCAAATGTTTTAAAATTACTATTTAAAAGTACTTAATTTTGCCTCTGCAAATACTTGATATCCACTTGAAATCCATAAACAACCAATTAATTTTAAGGTGTATGTCTCCTTTCTGCATGTTTTTTGCATGCTGTCTGTCCACTTTGCTTACATTTCTTGGAGAAGCACATACTTCATACTTTAGCACTGTATGCTTCTGTTTGTTGTGTGCACTAATTGTGCACCACTGCATGTGCTGACTAGACACTTCTTCCTTAGCATAGCATGATGTCATGCCTCAATGCTGTGTCTCCCTCTCGTACCTGAGATCAATTTCTCTTTCTGCTTGTGACCCTTTAAAGGGACAACTAACTCAGATGCCACACACCATTGACTTCCTTTGTGATATTTTCCTTGTATTATTAATCACCAGTCATTATTACTACGAGACCAGATATTAGGCAATCAGTGACTCATTTTATTCAGGTAGGGATGGCTAGGATTCTTCAAACTGATGAGCACAGAATCCAGTTCCCCTTCTACTCTCATTCCTTGAGGTGGGAACCCCACTGTGGGTATTTTGCCATGGTTCTCCTTCTCCCTTTGGTTCCTGAACAAACTTTAAGCTCTTTCATGCACTTTCTGTACTTTTCCTTGTGTCTCTGATCTTATCTGCCATTCCTGCTGGAAGTATAATACACTTTTATGTAGTGGTATTCATAAAAGCTAAAATTTCTACTAATACAATGACCTTTCTCTTTAGACTTCTCGTTTATTTTGCTATTTATGTCTGCATTCTGGGACGCACATTGTCTCTAAGATACTTGATGGAGGTAGGTAGGGCAAACTTTGAGAATTATTTAAGAAGTACATATAGCTAATATGGTTTGGCTTGAATTATATGAGAAACACCAGACAGGAAGCCCAGATAATGGTTTCCCAGTTCTCCAATGACATAATATAAACAGCTGGGTTGCAGTATGACCAAAACAATATCAACATCAATCCAACCTTCCCATCTCATTTTTAAAGGTAAATATGTGTTTTATCACTATCTTTAAAACAAAGAAACAAACACCCAAACCAACCAACCAAACAAAACACTCCCCAAACCACCCCAAATGCTCCCAAAGCCAAACTAACAAACCAACCAACCAACCAACCAAACAAACAAAAAACCCCACACCTTCCAGTATGAAGATACAGTCCTCCCCATCCATGGAAGCAGCTGCCTTGCTCATATATCTTTCTACCACTAACTTAGCAACAGATCAAAATATTTGTTTAAGTTCTTTATGCTCAGTATCTTGGACAACACATGTTTCCACAGGGATTAACTCTTTTACTATAACAGGCTTGTCTTGTATTTATAAGATAAGGAAGTTAGACCTTCATGTTTGAATTTATGTTTTATTCTATGCATTGCAAATTTTTACACTGATGAAAAGTCAGTGTGTGATGGGATCAAGATCAATCTTGGAATACTTATTTCCACAATACAGCTCATGATTTTGGAGATTTGTATTACACTTTGTATTTGCTAGGCACCATTTAGAGGGTTTTTTATCTGTACAACTCATTGACTTTCCCCTAACCCCTACAGAAGTTTGTATTATTATTTCTGAACTTTTCAACTGAGTGCATTGAAAGAGAAAGACAGCAATTGACATCCCCAAGGCCATTCTACATTATTAATAAACCAGAAGCCAAGATTCAAATACAGTCAGGGTGATTTCAGTGCCTGTGTTTGCAGCAGCTCTTCTAACCTGTTTTTCCTATCATGAGTTTAAAAAAAAACAAAACCTTCACATTATTTACTATGGAAGAGAAAATACTCTTTGTTCCCATTAGTTTATCTTCTAGATAATTCCATGAGATTAACTCATTGCTATTACCATCTTCATCCTACTAACTGGAAAAATGAGGCAGAGACAATTTAAGCCTGTATCACAGGAATGAAAGCTGGCGAGCATTTGAAAACAAGGATTTATTCCCAGATACACTGGCACTTTCTACACTTGGCCACTATTTCAGTGTCCAATGCATGACTTTCATATGCAAATGTTTTACTGATTATCATGCACATTTGAATGGATATGTTTTCCTAATCTAATTTTTTGTTTAACATGTAAAAAGACAAAGTCTGGAGTTAATGATTATCTGCATGCTAAATCCATAGAGTCCTAAATTGGCAGGTAGTCCACATTCATGCTTACTAATGAGTAAGAGAATTTGAGAACAAAACTTTTTTGTCACTACCTCCTGAAATGAACTTACATTGGAAATTTATTTCCATTGATTCAATTGCCGGTCTTACTGGTTACAAAATAATCTACTATTACCCTCAGAGATGTTCTCCTGACGTTGTAGTCAGTTTGAGGAATACAAGATTCTCCATCCCAGAATGTGGCTTATAAGAGGCTTCATGTTTAGCAGAAGAGGCTGGCATATGTTGCTTTCTTGTTCTACTCATTTTAAAAAATTGGCTATTGATAATATAGCAGTGCTCAATGATCAGTGGATGAACTGAAGTACTATATACAAAGGCTAAACTGTACCCTTAAGTGTATCCAGTTCTTGGATCTTCAGCACGGTGTTATACACTTATTTCCTGCAGTCCAACCTTGCTAAAGAAACCAAAGCTTACAATGTCACATGCCATGGAATCCCAGGAGGACAGAGAGGAGGAATGATGCCACTGCCCTTTCTTAAATTACGCTTAGATTTCAACATAAAAATATGACTTCCTCTTCTGCAGTTACTTTGATTTTAGCATTATTTCCTATGGTTGATTCATTTCATTTTAGTGCACTAACCATAATAATTGTTTCTTTGTGAGGAAAATATCTCTATGGTAGAAAATGTTTATTTTGATCATTTTGGCTTTTTGTAAAATATAATGACATGGGTTAAATAACAAGAGTAAATGCTGAAAGTACTTTACTGTATTAATTTGTGAAAATTATTTATTGAAATGTATTTTTCTGCATGTATGAAACTCACAGGAAACAGAAAGGAGTAATAATAGTGTTTCAAATCTGTTTGTCTTTTTCTGTACTAGTGACAAACATATAAGCTTTATACTTTTCTGTATAGGTAGAGTATTCTGGGTCCAAATATTCTGAAAGTAAAAATACCATATATTGTTATGGTGTACTAAAGATAAATATGTATTTGTCACTCAGATGTAATTCTACTCAAAAACTAGATCACAAGTTTCTTTAACAAAAGTTTTGAATGGGATTATTGACACTGTCTGATGTGAGCAACATCATTGGAAGAAAAGGATGAAGACTGAGAGCAAACATTATTTATCCATCAAAGCAGGTAAGCACCCAAGGGAATGCTGTGTCCCTAGGAGGGAATGTCCAGGTGACACATGACTTTTCCCAACAACTCATTACTGAACTTTGTTATTTGTAGTTTTACCCCTTTTTAGCATGCAAAGATAAGGAATCAGTAAGTAGGGCTATGAGCCCACAAACACAGATCAGTTGGTAGAGTCCATAGATCACTAACCCTGATCTGCAGCATCCCATAAACCTGGTATGGTGACGCATGGCTATAGTACTAGCCTTGGGAGATGGCTGCAGGAGGATCAGAAGTTCAAGTAGTTTTAACCACATAGTGAGTTTTTGAGGTCTGCTTGGGTTACAGGACTCCATGTGGTTGATGGAGAGAATGATAACTGTTTAAAGTGCCGAGAATAAGCACCTGTGAACTTATGCATAGCTATAACACCTATATTAGTCCCACCCTCCTGTGACACGGGGAATATTATAGAAGAGGTAAAGGAAAGAATGTAAGAACTGGAGAACAACAAGTATGTAAGAAAACTACAGCCTCATCAGCAGTAGTAGTTGATGGATGCTTGGGGATTGATAGGTACTTTCGTTTGGTAGTTGGCCACTGGTAGGTTGTTTATATCCTAGCATATGGGCACCCATCCATGTGCACACAGGTGGCACTAATTAAATTCAGTTGGTATTAATTAAAAATGACATGGAGTTTGGAGGAAGGTGTGTTGGGGAGGAGTCTTGAAGTAAGCTGTAGAGAGGGAGTGGCAGGGGAATATAACCAAGACACAGGCTGTGTTTGGAAATTTTCAAGGACCCACAACAGCAGCCAGCCAGTAAGGCACACTATTGCAATGCTGTCACATATGTTATGGGAGTAACCAATCGATTTATGCTAGGATTTCAGGCCTACTGAATGAAATAGAACCCACACATGATACTGTTGAAGTGGTCAAGAGCCTGAAACTAGATAGGTCATGGGGATAGGAAAAAATTTACTAGTGATATTTTGCTATATGAATATAGTAATAAAAATGACTTCTAAGGACATGGTGCTATACCTATAAGTCAGTGCCCTGCTCAACCCTCATGAGGGAAGCATCTTCTTGTGGTAGATGGGAATTAACCTAGAGACCCCTAACTGGACAATGGCAGATAATGAGAGACCTTGGAACACTCAGTCCTAAGTGGATGTCACCAACAAATATCAACCTTTAGATCTCAGATAACTATGTGGAAGATGAAGAAAGACTGTAAGAGCCAGAGGTGGTGGATGATACTAAAGAAAGAGTGTCTTCTGGATCCAAATGTTGACTGATACACATATGAACTTACAGAGACTATGGCAGCACACATAAGACCAAGACAAGTTCAAGGAATAATTAAAAATCAAGAAAGCAAACAAAACAGCATCTGTGGAAGGCCCACATTAAAGATAAGACCTGTTTTTACTATGCATTATGGAAATAGCTCTCTCAGGACACTTCTCAACAAATCTAACTAGTATACACTTAATTTATCACCTTGTATTAATTCAATTGAAGTGTTTCCTGGCTATATTAAGTTCCTGCATGGTTTATATATTATGTCTATGTGGCAACATTTTATAGTTCTATTATAATTTATGTAGTAAAATTTGTTCAATAAAATTATTTTTCAATTAGATGCTCACAATAATAAATATAGTGTATTTATATTCTTTCCAGATGTTTAGAAGGTTTCTATTCATCAGACATGTCTTAGTGTCTACATATCAACTGGACACATCTTTTAAAATTAATCATCTCCAACACAGTAGCTATATTTTTATGGTTAGAATGTTATGTCTAGCATTAGAAATGCCATTAAATCACTTAGTACATTAAAAGCAGTCATCTTAATGGGTGCTTTGGAAAATATTAAAACAATTTCTCTATTTAAGACCTTGTTGGGGGGCAATTGAGTGGAGTTGTTCCAGTCATTTAAAAAGTTATTGAACATGGATCATTTTGTAAGTTAGGACAGCTTGAATGGATGCAAAGTAAAGCCCTCTTATTTTGAAAATAAATTGGTTGGTATGACAGAAATCCTTTGTCCAAGATTCTATTTAATATGTTAGAAAAACTATATCCACAGAAGAATGTCTACATTCCATTTAGTTCTTTTCAAGTAGACATAAATGGATTTAAAAAGCCCATAGTATTTAATACTTTGGGAGAAGACAGCAGAGATCATGCTGATCTAATTATCAAAATTGCTCGTGTTTCAGTTGCCACATTCCTTTTTGTTAGCCAATTGGAAATACCATATTATCAAGGGAAACCCATTTTTCCTTTTATGACATGCTTTTGCCCTGTGTTTACTGCTTTAACACCCACAGTTGTGCAATGAACCTCTTGAATTTAGTGGAACCACTTAATTCTTTGCTCCAATTCACATCTCTGGATACTAGAGATAGCACCCCACATAACTGTTTAGTAAATTACCGCTCCGAGAGACCCAGGGCCTCCCTTGAGTATTAAACTTGAAAGACTTAATGAACTTTCAATGGACTAACAGAATGATTTGCACGCTGGAGCCTTTAGGCAAGCTGAGAAAAGGAGAGCTAATGAAATTGATCATAAAGCACTTAGGACAGTAGAGTTATTTGAGTGACTTTATGCAGCATTGAACAACACACTCAGAGCAGTTAGATCATTTTGCCTAAACAGAACATTCCCTACCAGTCATCTAAGGTTGTTTCAGTTCAAGTCCTTGTTTGGGTCAGTGCTCAGCTCTATTGATGAGCCATGTGTGCTATGAGCTCTCTATTCTCCATAAGTCCCATTTATCAGATGTAACAGCTCCCCGGTGACAACCACTGATTCTTTTTCCTTCAAACAAGTTTGTTACAGAATTCTCATGTGGCTTAACTCTTAGCTTATTTTCAATTCACCTTCCCTGAAGATGAGCTTCTCAGTATCCCTGTTAGCTAGTTTAAGGATCTGCTGGTCTTTTCTCTAGGCTGGTATCTTGTCTTTTTTTCAGGACTAATTTCTCTAGGATCTAAGAAGTCTCTTCTGGTCTTCACTAAGATTTTACTCCATCCAGTATTCACAATAAATTAATTACACAGTAAAAACAAAATCAAAAGCAGTCTTACACATTTTCCTTATGCATATTACATTCTTATAAAATAATCCCAAAAATTTGTTGTGTTTACTATTCACTTGACTTTACTACCAGTGTGTGGCACTACTAAGTAAAGCCAGTAAACAGAGAAACAGCACCAACATAGAAGATGTCAGCTGTTGTGTATCTATAAAAATATAATTTCAATATGGAGGTAGCTTTAGTGTAAATGCCATCCCTCTCATTTTAATAATATTAAGCCAAGATAGATTCCCATTATTGTATCTTATTAGCCATAAGTTCTTGACTAGATTAAAAAGATAAATTAATAAGATCCCACATCACTAGATATGATGTTGACATTGGCACTGCTCAAAGGGAGAAACATCTCGAAATATTTGAAAACTGGAGTAAGCTAGATTCTTATTAGTCATGCTATGGCATACAACTTGCTTATAGTGGAATTACAGAGAAATTAAATGAATTAATTCTACTTCTGCTATAAAATTTCCCAGATATCACTATAATAACTAAGCTTATCATTGTAGTATGAGACATTTAAGAAGGTGTCAGGGATCCTATATACAGGAGGATGGACTGCAGATAATATCAACTGAAATACCATTTGGGTAGCAACTATGCTGCAATCTCAAAGTGAGTTCTTCAAGGGATCTGTCCTCTGTACTTTCTAATTTTAGGTGGGTGACCTTGCTGGGCAGGAAAGAAACTTTAAGATTCACCCTGTTTTGATGGACTGATTATAAAAAAAATGTGCCAAGTCTTCACCCTGTCATCTACCTAGATACCTTCCAATGTGACTTTGCAGATGTTCCTATAAAAAGGTAGACCTTATAACTTCACTTTAGTGGTGATTTTGACCAGTAGAATCTAACAGACATAGTGAGGTACCAGCCAAGCATTTAGTTTTAAGAGACCTTAAACGTTTTTTTCTCATTGTCTTAAAACTGTCACTAGTGCATGTTCAGATCCAGCACGACAGGGCCATTCTTCCTACAGCATGTAGATGTAGTGAGTCACTGTATTTAATTAGTTATTAAGGATAAATGTGTCATCTTCAAGGTTTCATAATGATGATATAAAAATTACTCTGATTAGTAGAGGGAAAAGATAAACACCAGCTACAGGGTAGACACTGAAGAATAATTTAAGGTATAGAGGTCAAGTTTCCATGTTTTCTGTGGATGTTCACTGTTCTCACCTTTGGTTCAATTCTGCTAAGCTCAGAAAAAACACATATTGAATATTATTTCCTGGTTCATAACTGCGTACTCAAATTCCATAGGTGAATCCAGCAGATGTGATTAGATTCCAGCTGAGCATTTAGTCTTAAGAGACCATGACCGTTTTTGATGATTGTCTTAAAACCCTGTCACTGGCGCATGTTTAGACCCAGCAGGACAGGGCCATTCATCCACAGCACATGGACTGAGCACCTCACTGTATTGAATTAAGTTAATAAAAGTGAAACTTATACTTAAGAGCTTACGACTTGAGCTTGTCGTTGATATTCAACTGCCTCCACTAATCACACACAAGGAAAGTCACTAACATCAGCACGCAGCAACAGTGGGCTGTGGCGGGGCTCACAAACAGAGATGGCTCCACTGACTGGGCCTGCAAAGGTGCCACTTTTGAGGTACAGATATGGGGCTAGTAGTTACAGCTATATTGAATGACTCTTTTAAAAAATTATATATGGAAGGTGGAAAAGATTATGCATTTATTAGAGATCCATTTATTTTAAATTAAAATAATTTGGAAAATAATAGTTTGGTTTGAAGGAAGCATTTTGAAGAGGCAGTAATATCATTGATAAACCATAAGCCTCCATTCTTCAGAAAAGCACTATTTCTAATAGAAAGCCCATATGTTGTAGAAAGTCCAAATGTTTGTCTTACATGTTTATTTTTCTTAAAAAATATTTAGGCATATGATATTTTAACCCAAAAGTGCAAGTAAATACTATTTTTTTTTAAACAGCGCATTAAATTTCAGAGATACTTTGGAGCGGTGTGTATATTTCATATGTTGAATATATCAGTGGTGAGCAACATATGATACACTGGATGGTTTGTATCTGTATTGTATATACTGTGTGGTGTTGAGAATACTGAAAGTTTCCAGTATTAAACAAGCTTCTAGTATGTATACTTAAATAAATTAAGGTAATTAAAATTTAAAGGTGTCTTATTTGGATATGTCAATTGACTTTCAATTAAGATGTTTTGTATGACACCAAAGCATAGCTGGAGAAACTAAGCTTAGTAAGTAACAAATTTGTCTACTTAAAAAAACTAAGATAATTGTATAACCATTAATTACAATCTGAATTAGTTCACTGTATCCACCACTTTCCCAGCATTTTTCAGTCTTTCATTTATAAACTATATCCCTTAAAAAGTCATCAAATTATTTTACTAAGACTCCCAACTGACCTTTCTCACCCTCTTTTCAACAACAACAACGACAACAACAACGAAGTTGTCGTCAAAGTCTCTTGTGTTATTTTTCTAAATATTGTTCTTCTCTGAACTTCTTGAAGCACATTGTGCCTTACACAGACTTGTGAGCAACCCTCCCTACTGTTTCTGAACTCTGAGTTCCTCATTAATTAAGACAGGAAGACATCTACCTCTTCTGTTTGATAAGTAAATGGTTTAACACATTCTCATCCAGCTGGCTGTAGTGGCACACCCCTTTAATGCTAATACTTAGGAGGCAGAGGACAGCGGATTTCATTTATGAGTTTGAGCATAGCCTGGTTTACAAAAACAAATCTTTACTTCCTTCCCTCCTTCTTTGTTTCTTTCTTTTATTTGGGTTTTTTTGAAACTGGGTTTGTCTGCATAGCTTTAGCTGTCCTGGACCTTGCTCTGTGGATCAGGCTTCCTTCTGAGTGCTGGCATTAAAGGCATGTCCCATCACACTCAACTATAATGTGCTTTAAAACTACCCACTAAATGGCTGGTGTTCACACTATTTTGGCTTTAGTACTTAGAAATTATTCTCCTGTCTTGGTTGCTGCTGCTGTATAGCTCTCCCTGCACTTTGCCTGACTTTATCTCTGGTATTTGCTAACTGTACTTTCATTCTCCTGTTCAAGTGAGTTTTCCATAGTCAACAAACCAGGTCTCTGTTTGTCAGGAGTTCTTCCATGTATCTTCTTGTGGGAGCCTTTTCTGTTTATCTGTGTATAGTTGAGTCCATCTGCAATCTGAGTCTCAAGCATTACCTGTTGTGGAAATAGATTATATCTATTTTAATGCTATTAGAGTATTGCCTTTAATTTTATTCTCCCATTAAATACAAAATATATGTTCAGAATAGTTTGACTTTACCTTTGTGAGTGGTGACATTTGAGAATTATTTAAAATAATCATTCCTCTACTAGTATTTTAATTTGGATATTTTCTTTATTTCTTTATTCCAGTTTATCCAGCACTGTCATGTCTCTTAGCCATAGGTGTCCTCTAAAGAGAAGCATACTCATAAAATAACTTCCAAATTCTGCACCACTTTGCCTTCCAACAGGCCAAACGAATACATAAGCAAGCAGGGATACATGTTCCTACTAGAAACAACTTTGTTTACAGTTTAACAAGTTCAAAGCCACACATTAGATGTATTTTCCTTCCAACAAGATGTTAGTAATTTGTGATCATTTGGCAACTGTGAAATTTTTCCATCTTTGAGAATTTTATGTGTATACCATGAAACATACTGATATCTGCTCCCTTGCCTTCTGCAGCTTCATTCATAGTCTCCCAGCACACAAACTCCAAATCCCTATTTCATATTATAAGCCACTAAATCCAGTTAGTGATACTCATATATGCATGGGGGTCACCGGGTGGAGCATGTGAAACTTCCCAGAGCCCAACTCTGCAAAAGAATGATTCTCCCTCCTAGAGGAACCACCAATGTCCTATAGCTCCTTCATAAAGGCCAGAGTTTCTCTACTTGAGAACTTTAGCTGGATTGATAGTCTTCAGGTCTTGTACAGGTAACCACAGCAGCTGGACACTCATGGATGTGATCACTGATACGATGTTCAGAAGGCATTACCTCACAATACTCCTCTCCGTCCTCTGCTCTTAGGTTCATTTTTGTTGTACCACCTATTATTTATTTTAATTACAAATGTAATTAGACATTTCCTGTCTTCCCTCCAACCCCTCTTGTGTTCCCCCACTTTACTCCCTCTCAAATTGATCATTATTTATTATTATTAGCATATATATATATGCATAGATATATCAATACAACCTTCAGAGACTGCTTAACATGGCTTGTGGGTGTATGAGTTCAGGACTGACCATTTTGTATTGGCTAACTCTTCAGGGCTCATTCCTAGGAAGACTAATTCTTCTCCTCTGAGAGGTCCTTAGATGTTTGTAGTTATTGGTCCAGAGATTTCTTTCTGCCTTGTCTTCCAAGATGTCCCCAGAGCCATGGTGGTAGTGGTTGTACTATACCCACGCCAGCTAGGGCTGATTATCCCATCTCATATCCTTAGCACTGTGGCCAGCCATGCATCTCTCCACTGGCTGCTGGCCACTGCAAAAAAAGAAGTTTCTCTGACCATGGTTGAAAGCAGCCCATGTCTATGGGTAAAACATGGCATTTAGATTAAAACTTGACAGCACGACCATTTAGCAATATAAGGATAGCAGATCCTACCTTAGGGCCTCTGACCTTTCAACCACAGGAATATCATACCATGATTGCACTAGCACAATTACAGTGTCAGACACAAAATTATTTCCTGCAAGGCCGGAATCAAATACGATCAGAAAGTGACAGTTGGTTATACCAAAAGAGTTGTGTCATTATTTTACTAGTAGGCACATTTGTATTGCAGCATGCAAGGGCCAGGCCTGATTAAGACCAGTGATTTCAACTTGAATATCACAAATCCAGTTTCTGAACAGAAAGATCCAACAGGATGGAACCAGACTCTGGGCCTGGCAGCTTTGGCTAATGTATTAATATTCAGTCACATACTGAGTGGTGTGAAAGTATTTGGAAAGCCTGGCTACATTTCATTTATATCAATATATAATGTGTGGAGCTGTGGATAAATTCAATGCTTAACCTTTGTATTTGATAAGTATATTTTTATCCCTAATGGAATCTTGTAAGAAAGTGCTTTAAGGTGCCATGAGACCTCTGGAAACTCAAACAGCTTTAGATTCAAATTAACTGAGAAATTGATTTCCACTTCAAGCAGTGTTTCACTAAATGCGGAAATATAGATTGTACCACTTCTTTAAGAAAGAATCTTCAAGCGGATAGCCCTAGCTCTCATGCTAGAGCGGCACTTCTGCCCCTGCTCTTTATGCACAGGTGGCTCCAGGACACCTAATTGAGTGGCAGGTGGAAGTACACATATCTCTAAGGTAATTTCTTCTCCAGCTAGTGGCACATAACAGACCCATCTCTTACACCAGTGACTTGTCTGCTGCCTTCATCACTTGAAATGAGAAGAGCTACACGAAGGATGGTAGCCATTTTCTGTATAGCCCAGAAACAAACAAACAAGCACAAAAACAAAAACAGAAAGATGAGAGAAGATTTTTTTTTTTAATAAAACGAACATGGATATTTATAACTTTGAATCATGCTGGTGGATTTCCTACATGTAGTCATTGTTCACTTGGTTTTCATAGACAATGACAATGCATGTTAGCACTGATCCAGCCAAAAATCTTTTTTTATTATTATTATTATTATTATTATTATTATTATTATTATTATTATTATTATTATTATTATTTCACATCACATCCAGATTATAATCCCCTTACTCTTATCTTCCTGTTCCCACCCTCTCTCCCTTTTCTGTTTGATTACCCTCCCCAGACTTCTGAGAGGTGGGGTCCTCCTCCTCACCTTTTGACACAGCCTATCAGGTCTCATATAGATAGCTTACATCCTCTTCCTCTGTGTTCCAACGGGGCTTCTCCCCTAAGTGGCAGTGAACAAATCAAGGACACCAGAGTTCTTGTCAGAGACAGTCCCCTCCCCCACCCTCATCCCCACCCTGCCTTCCCCGGTGGAGAATGAGCTGTCCATTGGCTATATCTGAACAGAAGGTCTGGGACTCTTGTGATGTTCTTGGTTTGGTGCATCAGTTTGTGCAGGCCCCCTTGGGTCCAGAGCTGTCAGCCTTGGTAGTCTCCTTGTTGAGCTGCTGCCAACTTCCCATGGCCCCAGTGTTTCCATCCTTCCACTCTTCCATAAAATCTACCACTCAGTGGGGGAATCAGGACAAATACTAGGACATACAACCTATAGCCAGACTCTGGGTAAAAGGCAGGCTAAAATCTTATGCAAGGTCTATCCTTTTTCAGTCTGACATTTGTCTATCTATCTATCTATCTATCTATCTATCTATCTATCTATCATCTATCTTAATTTTCCCTTAGTATTCACAGCTGCTGTCATTGTAAGGACTACTGAAATGAGTAACATTAGAGCTTAGCTTCATATGATAGCCTTTTAAAATTTTTATTTTTTGAGTGTGTGTATGCATATGAGTGTGTGCCTGCATGCACACACACACACACACACACACACACACACACACACATGCTCACATGTGTAGGCTCAATTTTTTAACCAATATATTTTATTAACAACTTAGTAACCGAGTATACATCACTTATAACCAGACTAACCAAAACAATAGGAAATGAGGATTAAGGACCACAACAACAAAACCATAAGGATATCAGTTCTGAGGAACGATTCTCCTGGCATAATCAGCAGAATTTCTTCTGCTGGAACCTGGAGTAACCCGAACCCAGAACCTCAGCAGCAGCTGGAGCCCTGAAGTCTTCCCTCGTGCAGTTCTCTCTAGGAGTGTCCCTAAGTGGAGCGAGGAACAGCCAAAGCTATCTGAAGTCTCCAAAAAGCCCCGCCTCCAGTTCTGGGCTCATTTATATATCTCCTCCCAGAGTCTGTTCGAGTGATCTTTTCAGCTGGCAACAATCAAGCTCCTGCACGAGGTGGTTGGTCTTCTAATGGATTAACCTCACTTGTTCTCTCACAAGGCCGTACTGATCCCACACTTGGGATCCTAAAAATCAGGTTTATCTCTCCTTCCCACATGCATGCATGCGTGCATGCATAAGCATATGTGTGCCATATGCTTACAGTGTCCACAGAGGCCAGAAGTGTACATCAGGTCCTCTGGGGCTAGAGTTACACACATTCGTAAGCCACCTTATGTTGGTTGTAAGAACCAACCCAATGTCTTGTACACCGTTGCAATGCTTTTAATTGCTGGGCCATCTCTATAGTCCCTGTAATCACTTGAAATAAATTTCACATAATGAAATCACTCAATGTGTTCAACCCAATAGTTCTAATGAAAAATGTGAAGAACATGGATGTAGGAATTCTCACTACAAAAAGATAGCTGTATGTGATAATACATACATGTAAATTATTTTATAGTCAAGCATTCCTCTATATGAATATTCAAATCATGAGGATTAAAAGAAAAATAAACATAGAATGTTATCTGCTTCTAAATAAATAATTAGATAAACATTTCACCCTTGTAATTGTCATTGTCTTCCATATCAGGTCCCTTCTGTTTAACAGTCCTTTTGAGACCAAACTTTAGTCAGGGTGTCTTGAGGAAGAGCTCCACTCAGCGGCAGGTGGAAACCGATGCTGAGACCCACAGCCAAACATTGGGCAGAATGCAGGGTGGGGAGAAGGACAGAAGGACCTGGAGGGGATAAGAACTCCACAAGAAGACCAACAGAGTCAACTAATCTAGGCCCATAGGGGGTCACAGAGATTGAACCACCAACCAAAGAGCAACCATGGACTAGACCTAGGTCTCCTACACATATGTAGCTGATCAATGGCTTGGTCTTCATGTGGGTTCCCTAGCAAGTGGAACAGGGCTGTCTCTGACATAGACTTCCTTGCCTGCTTTTAGATCACTTGCCCTTAGCTGAGCTGCCTTGCCTGAATGATAGAGGATGCACTTAACCCTGATGCTATGGGTTAGTGGGTGAGGGGTGTGTCCCATTTTCTGAGGGGAAGGAGAAGGAGGAATAGGATGGGAGGGGGCTGTGTTTGGATTGTAAAGTGAATAAATAAATAAATTATAAAAATAAGTCCTTTTGAAATAGGAGTGAGAGTGGATGAGAGCTCAAAGGAACTTCAGTTTCCTTGCCTTCTGAGTTCAGAATGAGGTTGTGAGATGTAATATTTCTTCTTGGTGTTTCAGGTACCAGAATATACTTCATTCCCATAAAGAAGTAAACTCTCTGCTATTGTCAACTGATTGGCAACTCAGTTAAAATGTGATTTCATTTCTTAAAAAAAAACCAAGCTAACAAAATACCTACTCACAGATAAGGCACAGCTGTAGTGGGGAGGGGGGGTTTGAACTAGGGGAGTGTGAGGAAATGGGGACAGCAGAGTGAAAGGGAAGAAATCATAGATTTTCTGTAGATGAACTTTACCTCCCAGCAAGAAGGAATCAATATTCTGCTCTGCTTTCTGCTTTGTCCTCCACCATGAGATGAGAAGAAAGAACACCAATCTTTCACTAAACCAAGTTTTTATAGATAGACATAAAACAGACTTTCATCAGAATTTATCCTTGAAGAAAACACTAGAGGAATTTGACATTTGAAATGTGTACATTTTGGTTCTTCACAGATGCTTCATTTTGTAGTGATAAATCACTTTTGGGAAAAAATTGTTTTATATTTATTTTAGACTCAGAGAAGAGTTGGCAACAGTTTACTGCTTTTTAAATTTTGTGTCACAAAAACCATAATCCGCTAACACGGACAGGTTACATAGTCCCAAGATATTTATCAGACTGGGAAGTTAATTCTCTTTGCAAACCTTGCCAGTTCTTCCACAGATGTTCATTCTCTTTATTTTATTTATACATATATGGGTATGCACATTGCCCGTAGAGACAAGAGGACAAACTCTGGTGTTCCTTAGGAATTCCATGCACCTAAGAAAAGAAATCTCTTGTTGACCCAGGAACTTGCCAGTTAGGTTATCCTGCTGGCCCGTGAGATCCAGGGATCCTCCTGCCTCTGCCTCCCCAGTGCTGGTATTACTAGTGTGTATCACCCACACCTGGCGCCTTTACGTCTGTTCTGGGGATCAGAACTCAGATCTGTGCTTGCAAGGAATGTGCTACTGGCAGCCATACCCCCAAACCCAATGATGCCCTTTTCTATATTCCAAAAGTTTCAAAAAAAAATCCTGAATTGCTTTACCTTGTGTGTTTTTATCTTCAGTTTCTTGGAATTTTCAACAGTTCCCCAGTCTTTCCTCTTCATTTGTTATATTGACATTTTAAAATGTTTACCAGATAATTTGTCGAATGCCAGTTAATTTGGATTTGATTGATGGTTTCTTGTGATTGGAACAAAAGAGTTTTTATTGCTTTTGATAAGAATCTCAAAGTAAAAGTAAAATAAAAAAGAATAGCAAAGTAATGATGATGATGATGATGATGATGATGATGATGATGATGGAGGACATCCTCCAAGATGTACTTCCTCAAAGAATCTCTGAAGTCAGAAGGTCTTATTACTTGGGATATTGGGCTTATTAGCTGTCTATGATGGCATGTGCCAAATTTCTCAGCTATAAGTAACCACATTAACCTCAGTAATAAAGAAACATACCTTAGAAGAGATACCTTGAGTCTACTCAAATTATATTTCTTTGTCAATTTATCTCTACTTTAAATATGTTAGATGCAAAATAATAATAAAATATAAAAATAAATAAATAAATATGTTAGATGCATCTAAGAGTTACAACTCAATCTTATAAGAGCTGGGTTTTTTTTTTTTAATTTTTTGACCTATTGTGGATGACTTAATGTTTATTCATGTGCTCTTTCAACAAACTCCCGCTTTTTTTTTTTTTAAAGAACAGTTTGTTAATGAGAGCAGCTCCTTTGTGCCATGGGCAACAGTCCATGGCAAGGTACATAACTGTTTAGAGTGATAAGAGTAAGAGATTGAGGGCTCAGATCTAAGCAGGATACACATATCACTCTTAAACCGAGGCTCAGGGAACGTTGTAGAAGATGAAGTGAAAAATATAAGAGCAGTGCTGTGAATTCCTGTCTTCTGGACATTGTATGGCTGCCATATTCATTCCTAAATAGTGTTATCCTCTATGGGCCTGTCGGGGCCATTTTTATTCAAACCACCATGCAGGATGAAGAAATTTTAAACAGGAGTGGAATAAAGTACATTTGACTTTCCAGAGATTCAAGAAAAAAGGTGGCCATGAGGGATTCATTAGATATTTTGTCAAATGCAATCGTGAGGCCCACCAAGATGATAGCAAAAATAAGATTGGATTTACCAAATGCTGCTTATGTGACTAAAGTAATGCATTGCATATTTCAGAGTCTGTTTCTTCCTTCATTTACTGTTCTCATGACTACCTTCTCACAGAGGTAGAACACCACCACTTTCTCTCTTTACTCCATCTTCTTCCATTTCCCTGGATTCCAGTGGCTTTAAGATTTAGGCAGCCGGAGATCCAAGATGGCGGCGAGCAGTGTGGACTGCGTTTGGAGGCTCCAGTGAACAATTCAGGAAATTGCACAGATTTCTGAGCCAGGAACACCGAGGTCCGAACATCACGGCAGCAGGAGTGCTCCACGGTTCGGAGGGACCAGGGTGCGGAGGACCTGCGTGCCCCTGCACACGGGAGGAGCGTGGTTTTTCTCTGATCGGAGCGGCAGCGGTGGAGGCAGCAGCACCAGCGGCACCAGCAGCGGCGGCTGAGGTTTGCAGCTCATAGCCTTCCGGTGGAGGCGATTGGTGTGGTGGCTGGTGGGAATTGCTGCGGGAGAGGGGACTCGGGGCAGGATTTGGGTCGCGTGGAGCCTTTGGACCCAGATTGGACTCGGCGGACAGTTCGGCCCCAGAGTCCCGGGTATTGGCCCGGCCCAGCAAACAATTCTGCCTGAGGCACTAACTCAGCGTGGCCATAGCTCCCCTGCTGTGGCACAGGCTTAGTTGAGCACGCTGCTCCACACTAGGCACTACCTCAGCTCAGCGGCAGCTCCCCTGCGGTGACACAGTCTGGGCGGAGCACTTGGTTTCACCACAGGCGCTAACTCAGAGCAGCCGCAGTTCTCCTGCTGTGGTGCAGGCTTGGTGACGTGCTCGGTTCCATCCTAGGCACCACCTCAGCTCAGCGGCAGCTCCCCTGCGGGGACACAGTGCGGGCGGAGCACTTGTTCCACCACTGGCGCTAACTCAGAGCAGCTGCAGTTCTCCTGCTGTGGCGCAGGCTTGGTGACGTGCTCGGTTCCATCCTAGGCACCACCTCAGCTCAGCGGCAGCTCCCCTGCGGGGACACAGTGCGGGCGGAGCACTTGTCCCACCACTGGCGCTAACTCAGAGCAGCCGCAGTTCTCCTGCTGTGGCGCAGGCTTGGTGACGTGCTCGGTTCCATCCTAGGCACCACCTCAGCTCAGCGGCAGCTCCCCTGCGGGGACACAGTGCGGGCAGAGCACTTGTTCCACCACTGGCGCTAACTCAGAGCAGCCGCAGTTCTCCTGCTGTGGCACAGGCTGGACAGAGCTCTCGGTTCCACCAGCTCTAAGACTCTGGTTGGACACAGTGTACAGTTTGAATCCAGAATTCCTGGCTGAGATTGGTGGTCAGTTCGGGCCCTGAGTCAATAACTGACCACAGCACGCACTTTGGGCCAAAAGGCCCTAGTGGAGCTTGGTGCGTAGTCCCAGCCCAAAAATTCTGGCTGGGCCCTGTGTGCATTTTGGGCCCAAAATCCCTAGCTGAGCTTGGCAGACGGTTCTGGCCCTGAGAATCTAGCTGAGTTCTGCCCGTGGTTCGGTCCCAGTGCTCCTGGCTGGACTTGGCAGGGAACACAGAAGGCTGTGGATACCTTGGCCTGACCCAACGCTCATTCAGAGACCCAGAACAATTGCAGGATCCACAGCAGAGAGGGACTGAGGATCACTGGCTGTGAGAGACCAGAACAACAGGGCTAACCTCTTAACATCCACACCAGTGAAGCTTTGAGCTCGCAGCCTAGGGAAATCGTAAGAAAACAAGTGAATCTATCGTCAGACACCCTCCATTCAACTCTGGAAGCTACCCAACAAAAACAAAGACGGCAAGATGTCTAAAGGACAACGAAAAAGCATACGCAAAAAACCCCAAAACAACATGGCGTCTCCAGTTTCCAGCTATCCCAAAGAAAACCACCCAGAGAACTCAAATACAACGGAAATACAAGAAAATGACCTCAAATCCTTAGTAATGAGGATGATAATGGAGGAAACAAATAAAATTCGTAATCAAATGCAGGAAGACGCAGACAAACAGGTGAGAGACATAAAAGAAGCACATAGAGTGGAACTGGAAAAATTGCAGGAAAATGCAAACAACCAGATGAAAGAAATAACTAAAACGGTTCAAGCTCTGAAGACCTATAAAGAGGCAATGGAAGAAACTCAGGAATATACAAAAAATCAGATGAAAGAAATCAAAAAATCAGTTCAAGATCTGAAAATGAAAATGGATTCAATGATAAACACACAGACAGAAGAAAAACGAGAACGTGAGACCTCAGAGAAGAAGGCGAGCAACACAGAGGTGAGCTTTTCTAACAGAATCCAAGAGATGGAAGAACGAATCTCAGGGCTAGAAGATACAATCACAGATATTGAATCAACCATTAAAGAAAATGCCAAATCTGGAAAACTCCTGACACAAAACATCCAAGAAATTAAGGACACCATGAAAAGAAGAAATTTACGGATAATAGGCACTGAAGAAAGAGAAGACATCAGACTCCAGGGCCCAGAAACTATTCTCAACAAAATCATAGAAGAAAATTTCCCCAATCTAAAGAAAGAGATGCCTATAAACATACAAGAGGCCTACAGAACACCAAATAGAATTGACCAGAAAAGAAAAAACTGCCCGCCACATAATAATCAAAACACAAAACATGCAGAACAAAGAAAAAATATTAAAAGCTGCAAGGGAAAAGGGCCAAATAACATTTAATGGTAAACCTATCAGAATTACACCTGACTTCTCAGCAGAGACCATAAAAGCCAGAAGGTCCTGGACAGAGATCCTGCAAACCCTAAGAGAACACAGATGCCAGGCCAGACTACTTTACCCAGCAAAATTATCAATAACCATTGATGGAGAAAACAAAATATTCCATGACAAAAACAAATTCAAACAGTACCTATCCACAAACCCAGCTTTACAGAAGGTACTAGAAGGAAAAACTCCATCCCAAAGGGTCAAGCTACAACCAAAACTACCCAGGAAATAGATAACTATCCCATGGCAAAAACACAACTACACAAACGCTCGACTGGAAACAACATCAAAATTAAGACTCTTAACAGTCACTGGTCATTAATATCTCTCAACATCAATGGCCTCAATTCTCCAATAAAAAGACACAGACTAACCGAATGGGTACATAAACAAGACCCAACATTCTTCTGCATCCAAGAAACACATCTCACCCATAATGAAAGGCATTACCTCAGGGTAAAAGGTTGGAAAAAAATATTCCAAGCAAATGGTCACAAGAAGCAAGCAGGTGTAGCCATTTTAGTATCGAACAAAATAGACTTTCAACCAAAATTAATCAAAAGGGATGAGGAAGGACACTTCATACTCATCAAAGGTAAAGTCAACCAAGATGACATCACAATTCTGAACATCTATGCTCCCAATACAAGGGCACCCACATATATAAAAGATCTCCTAAAAAAGCTTAAACCACACATCGATCCCCACACAATAATAGTGGGAGACTTCAACACCCCACTCTCACTGAAGGATAAGTCATTGAAACAGAAACTAAGCCGAGAAATAACATCATTAACCAATGCCATGGGTCAAATGGATCTAACAGATATCTATAGAACCTTTCACCCAAACAAGAAAGAATACACCTTCTTCTCTGCACCCCATGGAACCTTCTCCAAAATTGATCACATCGTAGGTCACAAAGCAAGCCTCAACAGATACAAGAGGATTGAAATAATACCTTGTATCCTATCAGATCACCATGCTCTTAGGCTGCAATTCAACAACAACAGAAATAACAAAAAGCCTACACGTTTGTGGAAACTAAACAACTCTCTGCTAAATGACACCTGGGTCAGGGAAGAAATAAAGAAAGAAATCAAGGAGTTTCTGAAATTCAATGAAAATGAAGAAACAACATACCCAAATTTGTGGGATACATTGAAAGCAGTGCTAAGAGGAAAATTCATAGCACTAAGTGCCTTTAAAAAGAAATTGGAAACATCGCACATAAGCATCTTAACAACACAACTGGAAGCCCTAGAAAAAAAAGAAGCAGAAACACCCAAGAGGAGTAGACGCCTGGAAATTATCAAACTCAGGGCTGAAATTAACAAATTAGAAACTAAGAAAACAGTCCAAAGAATCAACAAAACCAAAAGCTGGTTCTTTGAGAAAATCAACAAGATAGACAGACCATTAGCCAAACTAACTAAAAGGCAGAGAGACAGTATTGAAATGAACAAAATCAGAAATGAAAAGGGAGACATAACAACAGACACTGAAGAAATTCAAAGAATCATAAGATCCTACTTTGAAGGCATATACGCCACAAAATTTGAAAATCTAAGGGAAATGGACGATTTTCTTGATCAAGTTCACTTGCCAAAGTTGAGTGAAGAACAGATAAACAAGTTAAATAGTCCCATTTCCCCTACAGAAATAGAAGCAATCATCGATGGTCTCCCAACCAAAAAAAGCCCAGGGCCAGATGGTTTCAGTGCAGAATTCTACCAGACCTTTAAGGGCGAGCTAATACCGATACTCTTCAAGCTACTCCAAAAGATAGAAATGGATGGAAAATTACCAACTTCATTCTATGAGGCCATAGTCTCATTGATACCTAAACCTCACAAAGACTCAACAAAGAAAGAGAATTTCAGACCAATTTCTCTTATGAACATAGATGCAAAAATACTAAATAAAATACTTGCAAAACGAATACAGGAGCACATCAAAGATATCATTCATCATGACCAAGTAGGCTTCATTCCAGGCATGCAGGGATGGTTTAATATACGGAAATCCATCAATGTAATCCATCATATAAACAAACTGAAAATAAAAAACCACATGATCATCTCCTTGGATGCAGAGAAAGCATTTGATAAAATTCAACACCCATTCATGTTTAAAGTTTTAGAGAGATCGGGGATACAAGGCACTTTCCTCAACATAATAAAGGCTATATACAGCAAGCCAATAGCCAAAATCAAAGTAAATGGTGAGATACTCAAGGAAATTCCTCTCAAATCGGGAACAAGGCAAGGCTGCCCACTCTCTCCATATCTCTTCAATATAGTACTCGAAGTTCTAGCCAGAGCAATAAGACAACAAAAGGAGATCAAGGGTATCCAAATGGGAAAGGAGGAAGTCAAATTATCCCTCTTTGCAGATGATATGATAGTGTACATAAGTGACCCTCAAAACTCCACCAGAGAACTCCTAAAGCTGATAAACACCTTCAGCAAATTGGCTGGATACAAAATTAACTCAAAAAAGTCTGTAGCCTTCCTATACACAAATGACAAGCTTACAGAGGAAGAAATTAGGAAAACCACACCCTTCACATTAGCCACAAGCAATATAAAATATCTAGGAGTTACCCTAACTAAGCAAGTGAAGGACTTGTATGAAAAAAATTTCAAAACTCTGAAGAAAGAGATTGAAGATGACCTGAGAAGATGGCGTGATCTTCCTTGCTCATGGATCGGGAGAATTAACATAGTAAAAATGGCCATCCTACCAAAAGCAATCTACAGATTCAATGCAATCCCTATCAAAATAACTACACAATTTTTTAAAGACATTGAAAGTTCAATTCTGAACTTCATATGGAAAAACAAAAAACCCAGAATAGCTAAAACAATCTTGTACAATAAAAGATGCTCCGGAGGAATCTCCATACCTGATCTCAAACTGTACTATAAAGCAATAGTAATTAAAACAGCATGGTACTGGCACAGCAACAGGCTGGTTGATCAGTGGAATCGAATCGAAGACCCAGATATGAATCCACACACATATGGTCACTTGATTTTTGACAAAGAAGCCAAGTCCATTCAATGGAAAAAGGATAGCATCTTCAACAAATGGTGCTGGTCTAACTGGAGGTCTATGTGTAAAAAAATGAAACTGGACCCATATTTGTCACCTTGCACAAAACTCAAATCCAAGTGGATTAAAGACCTCAACATAAAACCAGAGACACTAACTCACTTAGAAGAAAAAGTGGGAAAGAGTCTGGAACATATTGGCACAGGAGACAACTTCCTGAACAGAACACCAACGGCCCAGGCCTTAATGTCAACCATTAATAAATGGGACCTCATGAGGCTGAGAAGCTTCTGTAAGGCAGGAGACACTGTCAAGAGAACAAAGCGACAGCCTACAGACTGGGAAAAAATCTTCACCAACCCTACATCTGACAAAGGTCTAATATCCAAAATATATAAAGAACTCAAGAAATTAAACACCACCAAACCGAATAACCCAATTGAGAAATGGGGCTTGGAACTAAACAGAGAATTCTCAACAGAGGAGTATCAAATGGCTGAGAAACACTTAAAGAAATGCTCAACCTCCTTAGTCATCAGGGAAATGCAAATCAAAACAACTCTGAGATTCCATCTTACACCCATCAGAATGGCTAAGATCAAAAATTCAAGCGACACCACATGCTGGCGAGGATGTGGGGAGAGAGGAACACTCCTTCATTGCTGGTGGGAATGCAAACTAGTACAGCCACTTTGGAAATCTATCTGGTGCTATCTCAGAAAAATGGGAATAGGGCTTCCTCAAGACCCAGCTATTCCACTCCTTGGAATATACCCAGAAGATGCTCCAGCACACAACAAGAAAATTTGCTCAACCATGTTCATAGCAGCCTTATTCATAATAGCCAGAACATGGAAACAGCCTAAGTGTCCCTCAGTAGAAGAGTGGATAAAGAAACTGTGGTACATATACACTATGGAATACTACTCAGCTATTAAAAACAAGGAATTCCCGAAATTTGTGGATAAATGGATTGAGCTAGAAATGATCATAATGAGTGAGTTAACCCAGAAGCAGAAAGAATCAAATGGTATATACTCACTTATATCTGCATACTAGCCCAAGGGGCATGTCCCACGAAAGCCTTCACTTACCAGGAAACTGGGACAGAGGGGAAGGCATCCTATTGGGACTCTAAATGAGAGACGCATGGGAGAACAGCAAAATAAAAGGATCCAGAGGGTCCTAGAAATCTACAAGTAGAACAATATGATAGGCAGATTTGGGCCCAGGGGTCCCGCTCAAACTAAGGCACCAGCCAAGGACAATACAGGAGGTAAACTTTAAACCCCTTCCCAGATCTAGCCAATGGTCAGAATATTCTCCACAGTTGAGTGGAGAGTGGGATATGACTTTCTCACATACTCTGGTGCCTCACATTTGACCATGTCCCCTGGAGGGGGAGACCTGGTGGCACTCAGAGGAAGGACAGCAAGTAGCCAAGAAGAGACTTGATACCCTATGAGAATATATAGGGGGACGTAATCCCCCTCAGGAACAGTCATAGGGGAGGGGAATAATGGGAAAATGGGGGGGGGGGGGAGGAATGGGAGGAAACAAGGGATGGGATAAACATTGAGATGAAAAAAGAATAAATTAATAAAAAAAAAAAAAAAAAAAAAAAAAAGATTTAGGCAGCCTTCCCAATAGCCAGAAATAATATAAAGTATCTTGGCATAACTCTAACCAAGCAAGTCAAAGACCTGTATGACAAGAGCTTCAAGTCTCTAAAGAAAGAAATTGAAGAAGATATCAAAACATGGAAAGATCAGTAGGATTAACATAAGAAAAATATCCATCTTACCAAAAGCAATCTATAGATTCACTGTAGTTCTCATCAAAATATTAAAACATTTTTTAACAAACCTTGAAAGAATAATTCTACACTTCATATGGAAAAACTAAAAAACTTAGAATAGCTAAAGCAATCTTATATAATAAAAGAACTTCTAGAGGTATCGCCATCTCTGATTTCAAGCTGTACTATAGAGCAATAGTAATAAAAACTGCATGGTATTGGCATAGAAATAGACTGATTGATCAATGAAATCAAATATATCCAGAAATAAACCCACACACCTATATATACTTGATTTCTGACAAAGGAGTCGAAACCATTCAATGGAAAAAAGAAAGCATCTCCAACAAATGGTGCTGGTCTAACTGGATATGTACATGTAGAAAAATGCAAATAGATCCTTATTCATCACCCTGTACAAAACTCAAAGACCTCAATATAAAACCATATACATTAAATTTAATAGAAGAGAAAGTAGGGAAGAACTTTGAACTCATTGGCACAGGAGACAACTTCCTGAGCAAAATACCAACAGCTCAGGCTTTAAGATCAACAATTAATAAATGGGATCTCAAGAAACTGAATAGATTCCATATGGCGAAGGATATTACCAATAAAATGAAATAGTAGCTTATATATTGGAAAAGGGTCTTCACCAACCTTACATCCCCGAACGGGCTAATATCCAATAAAAACCCCAAGAAATTAAAAACCACCAAACCAAATAACCCAATTAAAAATGGACTATAGAGCTAAACAGAGAATTCTCAACAGAGGAATCTCAAATGACCAAGAAATACTTAAAGAAATGCTCAATATCCTTAGTCATCAAGGAAATGCAAATAAAAACAACTCTGAGATTCCATCTTACACCAGTTAGGATAGCTGAGATACAAAACTCAAGGGACAGCACATGCTGATGGGGGCATGGAGAAAGGGGAACACTCCTCCATTGCTGATGGAAGTGTAAAATTGTACAACCACTTTTGAAATCAATCTGGCACTTTCTTAGAAAACTGGGAATAGCTCCACCCCAAGACCCAGCTATACCACTCCTGGGTATATACCCAGAAAATGCTCCACCACACAACAAGGACACTTGCTCAACTATGTTCATAGCAGTTCTCTTTGTAATAGCCAGAAACTGTAAACAACCAGATGTTCCTCAACCAAAGAATGGATAAAGAAAATGTAGTGTATTTACACAATTGAATACTATACAGCTACTAAAAACAAGGCCATTATGAAACTGCAGACAAATGGATGGAACTAGAAAGTGTCATGCTGAGTAAAGTAACTCAGAAATACATGCGTGGTATGAACATACTCACTTATAAGCAGGTTTTAGCCATAAAGTACGAGATAATCATAGTACAATTAACAGACTCAAAGATGATAAGTAACAAAGAGGGCCCGTGGGAGGGTCCTTACATCTCACTCAGAAGGGGAAATAGAATAGACAGTGGAATCAGTTGAAGAGAGAGAACAGGGTAGGAGAGAAAGAACAGAGATAAATGAGGGTGGAGATGATACTTGGAGCGAGCTAGAGGCAGGAAGACACGGGGCTTACAGATAGAAGGGAAACTGTGGGTGGGCTCATCTCTGTGACAATTTGGAGACCTTTGACAGGGTAGGCTCTGGGGAGGAAATAGGGGTGACTCTATCTGAGACTCCTAGTAGCTGGGGTCATGGAGACTGAAAAAGCCACCCTCTAACTAGATAGAACTCCTAGTGGGGGGAGAGGAACACCAACCCACCCATATAAACTTCGACCCAAAATTTACCCTGCCTACAAGATGTGCAGGGATAAAAATAAAGCAGAGATTGAGGAAATGTCCAACTAATGTTTGGCCCAACCTGAGGCTCACCTCATGGGACAGAGCCAACCCCTTACACTGTTACTGATATTCTGCTCTAATTGCAGATGGGAGCCTAGCATAGCAGTCGTCTGAGAGGCTCCACCCAGTAGCAGATCAAAGCACATACTGAGACTCACAGCCCAACGTTGGGCACACAGGGAGACTTCTGGAAGAGTAGGGGGAAGAATAGAAGGACCCAGAGGGGACAGGAACTCCTCAAGAGGACAAACAGAGCAAACTAGACAGGGCCCAGGGTAGCTTTCAGAGACTGAATCACCAACCAAGGACCATGTGTGGACTGGACCTAGGCCCCTTACACAGATGGAGCAGATGGGCAGCTATGTCTTCATTTGGGTCCCTAGTAAGGGGAGTGGAGGCTGTCTCTGACATGGACTCTGTTGCCTGCTTTTGGATCCCTTTTCCCTGGAGGAGCTGCCTTACCAGGCCACAGGGGAAGAGGACATACTCAGTCCTGATGTGACTTGTTGTGCCGGGGTGGTGGGTTCATGTGTCTTTGTGTATATCCTCTTTTTTTGAGGAATATGGGGGAATAAATGGAAGAAGGAGGGAGTGTGGGACTTGCGGGAGACAAGGGAGGGAGCTGTGACCTGGATATAAACTGAATAAATAGATAAAATATTTAATTAAAAAAAGATTTATGAAAAGAACCTACTGTCATCTATGATGGAACAGATCACCCACTGCTGGAAAATGCCTGTTCTACTTTTTTTTTTAATTAGGGGTAATTCTCTAGGAGATGTGTGTCAACCACACTTTTCTATCATTGATTGTATTCTAGTTTTTGGCTTATTGGTTTCATTCAATGTCTTTGTGATTACTTCCACCATGTTATTTCTTCATTTTATTTTATTTTATTATTTTAGTGTGTGTGTGTGTGTGTGTGTGTGTGTGTGTGTGTGTGTGTGTGTGTGTGCGCGCGAGCACCTGCACATTTTCTCAGAAAGAAAAGAGAGAGAGATCTGGAGTTACAGGTGATTGCTGGTCATCAGATAAGGGTCCCCTGAAACAGCAGCAAGCGCTCTTAATCACTCAGCCATTTCTGTAGCCTCTCCTCTCTTTTTAAAATTAAGTATGTTTCAGAAGGAAGAGGGTAACAGGATTATACTGGTCTTGTTTTATTTCTGTATCTTTGTTCACTGGAAAGAGAGTCCTATTAAAATGCATTGCTGATTTCTATTTCATGTTAAAATATACGAGTCTAAACATACCCTGAGTCAGAGACAAAGTTCAGCAAATATTAGTAAAATAAAATACTTTAGTCAATTATCAGATAATTTAGCTCATTCAATTTCTATAATTTCTTGTCATCATTTGTAAAGATATGATAGTCTCTCAAATATATAGTTACAAATGCAATGCTCTATTTTTAATTTGTATTTATTTCCTCTACATTTTTTTAAACATTATTTTTCTATAATTTCATAAGTTTTGGAGGCTGGGAAGACACCTCAGTACTGAAGAGAACTTGGCTTCTCAGTCATGAATGTCAGAGTTTGTTTCTTAGTAGCTAAGTTAGACAGCTCACATGTAACTATAACTCCATATCCATGTGACCGCACACTCTGACCCATGTGCACATGTACACATACATAGACACAAACATGTACACACACATTAATATAGTAAAGATAAAAATTTTAAAAACAATTTTGCATGTCTGACTTCATCTTGGGTGTCTTTAGATGTTTGGTACTGTTCTTATGATTGTACTCTGTCTAGAAATCATGGAATTTGAATAGAGGAACATACGCTATCTTGATGGATTTGCTCATTGTTTCTCTAAGAATATGTGTATAGTAGTCTACCCATGCCTTTATAAGCCTTTTTGGTCTTTGAATGACAGGGTCAAATTCTATTCAATAAGAAGACAAACTCCTATGCTTTACACTTGCCACTGCTCAGAGCTGTAGTTAGCCAGTTATCCTAATGAATATCTTAAGACTGTTGGGTTGGGATCCACCTTCATTGAACTGCTCTCAGCACCCAACATGCTTTTTATTCAAGGAATAAAATGGGGAAATAGGAGTGGGTGGGGGTGGGCAAAAGAAAACCACACACACCTGCTGTCCACACCACCATCAAGAAAACTTCTCTGAAGTCTTCCTATAGCAAGCTGTAGAAAACTGGGAAATGGAATTAACTGGCTCACCATAATAACAAGATAATATTTAGATAAATGTTGATATGTAGACTTTCTTCTACATAGAGGGTGTGAAGAAAAACTTTCAGAAGCATTATAGAAAATTGAAAACACTTAACGTGTATATTATATTTTATAGAGAGAATACCAGCATTGAATTAGAAACAAAAGTGAATGATATAACTTTTTTGAACATAGGCTATAATCTAGAGTGCTTAATGCAAAAGCAGAAAGTGCATGTTTAGATCCAAGGTACTAGATTGTACCATGCTTCTGATGATAAGGGTTGCATAGATCGCTAGTATGGAATATGTTACTGTCACACAGAGGAAGGGCCTTGTTAGCAACTGTTATGAAAATTTATTAATTCTTACTAGGAGTTCTTTTCTATGAAATATTTGCTATTATTATGTATATGCATGTACCATGTGTGCATGTATGTGTGCATACATTTGTGCACATGTGCACACAGACACACATGCTGCTCATGCCGTATCTTGAATGGGGAAGGTCAGGGAACAAGTTTGTCAAACTTGTTACCCATAGAGACATCTCACCATCCTATGGGTTTTCTTTAAAAAAAATGTTTAACCTGAAAAAAATCCACGTTCCTGGCTTACTAAGAAGCAGAGGAGCAAATACAAACTATATTGCAAAGAACTGGGTTTCAAATTGGGGCCCATACTTAGCCATGAATCTAGAAATAGGGCAGGTAAAAAGTTGTTTGAGAATCAGAACTTCAACTTTTCAAAAACAGTATGATTCTTATTCCAGCTCAGAAGGGAGTGGAAATGTCCTTGGAAACATGATTGAAAAAATAGGGGAGAGTTGTTGGGTAGAGACTCACCATGAGTCTGCAGTGTTTTCTAAAAATTTTTCCATTCTGTGCATATGCACCTGCTGTGTATCCTCCCTCTGTGTGTATGTGTGTGTGTGTGTGTGTGTGTGTCTGTCTGTCTGTCTGTCTGTCTGTCTGTGTGAATGAGTGTCATGGTGAACAGAGAATAGCTGTGAGTCTTTTCTTTGCCTTCTATCTTATTTGAGATAGGGTCTGTGATTTGCCACTGTGTATTGGCACCTTGGTGGCCTGGGAGCTTCCACATCCTTGACTGTTTCACCCACCTGTCTTTCCTTAGCGGCACTTGGAGTGGCTTTATGTGAGTTCTGGGCAAGTGAACTCGAGTCTTCATACTTATGGGGGAAGAATCTTAGCCAGGAAGCCATCTTCCAGGATCTATAAGTCTTAAGATGCTGTGTTTTCTGAGTATGGCTTGCAATATTTATCTTCTTGTTGGAATTGAAAGAAAAAGGAAAGTTCAAACAGAAAAATCAGTGTGTAAAGAGACACATTTGTTAAATTTACGAATGCATTTTGAGACCCATTAGTTACACAAGAACTCCCTTTCCTCTAATATCACAGAATCTGTGCAGCTATATGGCTAGGAATATTGTTTTAAAAACCCCTCAGATTTATAATATGTCAAAATAATATGAGTATTACTTGTTTAAGTTTTACTTTAAGAACTATGTCAGTATAAAACAAAACTGTCAACATGTTTTAGTTACAGCTGGCTCTATATGAATTTTCATGCCCTAATAGAGAATCAGCTGAGAATTTGAAGAATAATATCACTATTTTTTTATTGTAAAAGGAAGACATTAATAAAACTGTCAATGTATTAGAATGTTTTTCATAGGACTGCTTGAGGCTTTCTTGCCCATTCTGCACCGGGGAAGCGACACCACCTGGAAAAATCGAGCACTGCTATAGATTTTCTGCAGAGTGTTATTCCCCAGGAACTTTACCAACATGCTTAGCAGTGCTCAGGTAAATCCATTCCAGCTTCTTTGGCCTGATTGCCATTTGGTCCCTTTAAGACAGGTCCTTTGAATTTTGGAGATGTTATTCTGTTCTTCTTCAGCTAGTTTTTCATGAATCTATAAATATGCACAGCATCATTTAAAACATGATTCCAAAATTACAACATGTCAGAACATGTTCCAACATCTTTAGGGTTACCCACACTCTTCTGTAACTCATGTTTTCGGTTTTTGACCCAAATTTTAATCAAATTGTATGATATTATCATTTATTCATGTTTGAGTTCAGAGAACATTATGTTTATTATGACTGTGATTTCAAATACAATATTATAGCTCCTACCTATCCATCTATCTATCTGTCATCTATCTCCTACTTATGTATACCTAGGCAATGTTTACAGTTATATAAATGTATGTAATATATAAATAAATTGTATAAGCTGTATAGCCATGTGATTTATATATAACACATTCCTTATTATATATTTGTATTTTAATATTTTTTTACCATTTGAAGGTTAAAGAAAAGAGCTTTCTTCATGTTTAAGAGAAAAGCATAGCACAGGTTAGGTGAAAATATACAAGCTACTAGAAGGAGATAGAGAAAAACATTATGCCTTTCAGGTTAGGCATGGAGTAGAAATGAGCAGCTTAATCAGAATGTCCAAAGCACGCACAAGAAAGGAAGCGGGCTAGTGACCCCAGGAAGAAGTTCAAAGTGCTGATTCTATTTTACTTTTAAGTGTGTGTGTGTGTGTGTGTGTGTGTGTGTGTGTGTGTGTGTGTGTGTATCTGAATGTGGGTATGTGCATATAAGTACATAACCTCATGGAAGTGTCAGATCTTCTGTTGTTGGAGTTATAAGTGACTGTAAGTTAATGTGGGTGTTTATAGCCAAGTTTGGGTCCTTTGCAAGAGCAGTGTGTGCTCTTAACCTCTGAGCCATCTCCTAAGCCCTGATTGTATATTATAATGTGATATTCAAACCTGAACAATATGGGGGCAATCCCCTTGTGATTCTGTGTCTTCGCAGTTGAACTTTTAAATTTATCACCACCTATAATTTATTGTGAATTTACTGTGCCTTTAGTACACATTCCTTGACTTTGATGATACCAAGGGGTTAGACTCACATCCTTTTTCTTCAAATGAATTTCTGGATTTAAAGACAAATTTGTACTTAAAACATTTAAAGTAAGAATCCTAAAAACAAAGTGCGTTCAGTTTCCTATAACATGCCACTGGTTTCCAGTACATGGAGCCTAAGAACGAAGTCACCAGCCTATATTTCCTTAAGACTGAATCAAATACCTGTGAGTAGACAAGCAATAAAGGAAAGCACAAGATTCATGTATTCAGAGCTGAAGAAGGCATACATGATTTGGAGGCACATAAATATCATTTTGTGTCATATACAGTACAGGAGGGTAGAGTGGTCAGACATAGAGGGTGATTGCCAACAGCATGCCCCACTGTATTGTACCCCTCTCTCTCACTTGCTTTCTGAGTTGATAGTAAAACTGACTTAGCTGATCCTACAGATCTGACAGGAGGTGAAGGGCTGATGCTGACTCCATAGTCCTTACAGCACCATAATTTAACATGGTATAAACCTCTTCTTCACAGATGAATTCATACATCTGTCCCAAATCAGCAACTGAATCTAGTTTTTATGTTATACCGCCCTTGTCAAAACCAGGCCCCGTGTTCTCCGCTCTGGAGGGAGTACCAGCCGGGTTCTCCGGGTCTTCACGTTGTTGTCCTCATTCCTTCACTGTAATAACTCAAACTTTGTGCTTCAAATCTTCAGCTGAGGGTTGGTTTCTAATGTTTCAGACCTCACACATCTCTTAGTTAATTTTCTCTGCAGTTTACAAATGTGTATACTAAGCTCTCCTATGATACTTGTTATCTGACTGGACCCTGGTTAACAGAAACACATGCAGGTTTCCAGGATATTTCTTGGGATGCTTGGCTATGGTTAACGTGACTGACTCCAGAGTTAACTAAGAGATAACCTCTGGGCACAGCTGTCTGGGGTTCTCTTGATCAGGTTATTTGAAATGAGAAGAGTTACCCTAGATGCAGGTAGCACCTTCTGATGGCTGTCAGAAAAAAAAAAAAAAAAAAAGGAAGTCCACGGAGGTTAAAATTTTTTTTTTTTTTTCTGGCTGCTTGCCTTACCATCTATCTCACTGTTGGTCGATCTCCACTGTCCTTACCATCTATCTCACTGTTAGTCGATCTCCACTGTCCTTACCACTGTGCTGTCATATCTATTACTACAATTTCTTCACTTATGTCAGGACCTTGTTTCTCCATGCTTTAAAAAAAAGCATAAATATTTTGTTGTTATTGTTGTTGTTGTTTGTTTGGTTTTGAGTCAGGGTCTCTCTGTGTAACAGCTCTGTCTGTCCTGGGACTCCCTCTGTAAACCAGGCTGGCCTCCAACTCACAAAGATTGGCCTGCCTCTCCTCCAGAGTGCTGGCATTAAAGGTGTCCACCACCACACCCTGGATTCGTCATGCTTTAGTGTGGATTTAGAACTGTCAGTTCTCCAGGTATTCCCCAGACCTTCAGCACTAGGTTGCGGGTAACTGAAACATCCAGCCTTGTGGCCTGGGCAGCTACTGGGTTCTCAGCCTCTGGAGTCTGCCACTGTAGCATGACTGAGACTGTATCATGTAAGCCCAAATACTAAATCCCCTTTTAAAATATATCCATTTAATCAGTTATGTTCATCTAGGGAACTGTGAATAATCATTTGTATATCACTTCTTTTTCTTAATCATATAATGAGCAGTGTGTTGGGAAGAAAATTCAGAGTCATGTAGATTTCCAATCATGTCCACTATACTTCTGCAATGGGATTTGAAGTCAAGAGGCTTTTACCTTCTGAACTTTTATCCTCTTTGACTGAAATCAACACTTTACTTTGTGAGTATCAAGTCAGACTGTGTTTCTCAATCAGGAAGCATGTCCAGTAAATTGTTCAGATCATATTCATGGTATAGACTGGGATGGAAACACGAAGATAATGTTCAAACCACTCAGAAGTTAACATTTTGCTTTCTTCACTTTCTACGTGATCTAAAATTCTAATCCCTAAGCTATTAGATGATATCAAACTTATAAGGTAATCAATATCTATAACTTTTAGTGTTAGGTAGAAGCATTAAACATGGCCTTCCACTAGAACATCCTGAGCCATTTTATTGTAGGCTCCTGATACATTGCACTGGTGTACACATGGACTGGCTGAATTTCATGAATCATGATACTACATAGGAACGTACAGGTGTATGGTGGGAATCTATTTACTTTAATGAGAATCTGTCCAGTTAGAAACTTTGATTTAACTGTAGTGTGCGGACAGTTCATGCTTTAGAGCAGTAGTCAAGTATGGTATTTAGGTAATAGACACTTCCTGTGTTCCTTGTCAAACTTTTTTCTTTTGGGTGTCAGAACATTTGACTTCCTATCCAGATGGTAGCTTGGTACATAGATGACCTTGAAAATTTGTACTTGACTTCACTGTGTCTCAGCTCTCTAACTTATCATATAGGAATAAGAATCCTTTAGAGTAGCCTTGAGTAAGTGATTACAAATGAAGCCATTGCCTCCCATGCCGAGAGCATGTTTGCTTTTAGTGCAATTCAACATTCTTTCAAATAGCAGTAGGTTACTGGTGATATCAAGGTCTTAAACTATAGACTACAAAAGCCCAGTGCAAGGCTACTAACCAAAAGGCAGCTTTTACATTCCCACCATCTTCTAGCACCATGCTAGAATAACATTGGGTTGTGTGGGATTGACAATTTTGTATGAAGATTTCAACAATAACAAAAGCTTGTGTTATAATTAAAGCAGATATTCAGGGTGAATTAGAGTGTGGAGGATAGGCTAGTCCATTAGTTTTCCGGGTACAAAAGGCTATATAATCTCATTTCCTTGGAAGTTTCTATCTGATATTCCATTGGTCAGGAATTATTCTTTTCTCCTAAAGAGGATATTGATCACTATATGTTTCATTTGGTGGGGAAAACAGGAACAAAAGCAAGCTTAACAGTGAGCTGCATCATGGAAGCAATTTATCCAATTGCTTTTGCTACCAAAAAAAAAAAAGAATGTGGAATGAATACAGATATCCCTTTGTAAAGATGGTTGATGTAAGCTTAATCAATAAAAGTAAGACAGTGATAAAAGAAAGTGAAGAAAAAGACAAAGAGAAAATAGCTGAGATGAGGTTTTCCAGAGCCCAGAAGTAGGTGAAGTTGATTGATAGCCAGTGTTACTCTTAGTGTAAGACTCCATCAATATAATTAAATTAAAAGTGAGGAGTTGCTTTGAACTTTCTCATCACTCCCAGAATCTCAAGGGAGCCTGCTAACAAAGATGCTCTCTTGTATACAAAATGGTTCAAGGGAATTGAAACAAATAAGACCAGAATTATGAAACCTTCAAACAGTTTTGTGTTTCTTATATGTCATCACTTCTCTGAGCTAATGCTGGGGAGTAACAATAGAAAAATCACATTCTACAATAGGGATTTCTGAGTAGTTCATCAAACTCTGAACACAAACAAAGCAACTGTAAAGCTGGTTAAGTTTTCTCTATTCATTAAAAAAAAAGCCAGCTACTATGTTCTAGAGGGTGCTGTGGGTAGAAAACAAGACAACAATATTTAGAAAGTGTTTCCTGATCTATCAGAAAGAAATTCGATTAAATTTTTAAGAAATATGTATCTCTGGTTGGGACTTCTAAGTGCCGCCATGAACAGAATAAGATAATTATGCAAAATAGAAAAGGATGAGATAAAATGTTGCTGTTCTTTGTGGTGGTATCTGGATCTGAATGGCTCCTAAAGACTAATTTCTTTGGTTCAGTTCCCAGCGCAGTTGTGCCTAGAGGAGGGACTTTGGGCTGCAATTGGACCACAGACAATCTAACATTCTCAATGATTTCATCCATTCTTGTTTTAGCATCTTAGTGGGAATTGGTGGACTATTTAGAAGGTGGGGCCTAATTGGATGATGATAGTCACTGGAGACTTAGCTTCAAAAATATATTTCGTCTGTGGCTTCAAAGAGATATTTCATCCACGGCTTCTTCTTTTCTCTCTGTTTCTTTGCTACCTAGCAGCCAGGAGGCGAGAAGCCTTGCCACCCCTCGCCCTTCTCATTCCCTGCAATTTGGCACTCTGCTCCTTCTTGAGGGCCACAACAATGATGCCAACCTTGCCTGGTCTTCTGATAGCACACGTCCAAATCAGATTTTCCTTCTTTGAGTTCATTTCTTTTCATGCAAAACAGAAGGGCACCGTTGACTATGATACTGGTGTTAATTAATTGTGGGATGAGGAATTTTAAGCCATGTGATTTTAGAATGTCAAAAGAAGCTTCTGTTGCATGGAATATTCTATTTTAATGCCAACAGCCTGGGTCTATTCCAAATCAGGGAAGTTATCTTGAGAATATCACAAGCATGAAGATAACCATTGTTCTACTAGACACTGAACTATTTTTTTTTGCCATGGATAATCTGAAATTATTATTATTTTTATTAATTTATTTTGTTACATCTCAATGGTTATCCCATCCCTTGTGTCCTCCCATTCTTCCCTTCCTCCCCTTTTCCCCTTATTCCCCTCCCCTATGACTGTTCCTGAGGGGGATTACCTCCCCCTGTATATGCTCATAGGGTATCAAGTCTCTTCTTGGTAACCTGCTGTCCTTCCTCTGAGTGCCACCAGGTCTCCCCCTCCAGGGGACATGGTCAAATGTGAGGTACCAGAGTACGTGAGAAAGTTATATTCCACTCTCCACTCAAGTGTGGAGACTGTTCTGACCATTGGCTAGATCTGGGTAGGGGTTTAACATTTACTATATACATTTCAAAGTAAATTGTGTAATTTTATACTTCGTAGTATAAGAGAAATTGTGTCACTGTATCCATATGATTGCAACTATGGGAAAAACTTGAGAGTCATGAGGAGCAAAATACAATATAGGAATTAAGGTTTAACTCTCAAGGACAGACATTGAATTTTGCACCTAGATTCAGAATTAAGATACTTGAAGCACTGAGTGATGAAGCCTGCTTAGTAACTGCTTCAGTGCAGAGGATTTTCCCTCAAGGACTTGCCCCCTATCTAGAGACAGTCCAAGTCTAAATGACTGATTAATGATGGCCATAGAGCATCCTTCCATCTCCTCTCATCTGAGTTAGGACAATTTGAAAGCACCATTCAGACTTTCACAACAAGTCAAAGGAAGCCCCATGCAACGACAGGTGAAAACTCTTGCCAGTTCTCCTTCTTCCACTGTCCCAGATATATTGATATAAGAGCCACTATTCAATAGGTCGTATCTATGCCATCACCGTCATCATCATCATCATCATCGTCATCGTCATCATCGTTGTCGTCATCGTCATCATGTCATCATGCTGTAAATATATCTTAAAATACAAGGTAGGGCATCCTCACTAGTAGAACTCTTTCAAACTAATGCATGCTACCTTTGGGGTTCTTAGCTTCCTACCTTTTGACCCTGGGAAACCGAATGAAAACCACTCTTATCTGATATTGGTGAGGACAAAATATTTTGAGGTATTGTGTTCTAAATTATTTTATAACTTTGAAAGCTCTCTTTGATTATAACTCTATATTACATTCTAAAACAATATGTCCATCTTCTTTGTAAATTCTATGTCTGTAGTTCTTTATTAAACAAGTCCAAATAACTTATTCAGGGATATAATTGCTTATCTGTCTTTGGTCCATCCACACTTAATTTCTAGAAAATTTGAAAACATACAGGCTGGCCCTAAAATAGTAGTAGAATGCTAGAGAAAGCAGCTGGACTTAATAGATTGTTTTTGTGTCTATGTACGTGTGCATATTTATAACAATACTAATTACATAAGAAGAGGTCATGAACTCAAGAGATGGGGAAAAGGAGAGGAGTTGGAGTGGTGGGGGTATGGAAATGATATAAAAACAGTGTACTCAGGTATGGAATTCTTGAGTAGAAAATAAATAGGCAAAACATTTGGTTTCTCTAATAATTTGAGTTGCCTCCAACATTTTGTATTATCCCTCTTAAAAGCCCTTGCGCTGCCTATAAACTGTAGCTACTTCCTTAAAGTTGCCTTAATGTGAAACATGGAGAAGTGTTTTCTCTTCCCTTGGATGTCCTGCATCTACCAGCCCTTCTCATATACTGGGATGCTCCACCTGCATGGCCATGCTTGACTCCTACCATGGGAAATTATGCTAGGTATTTGCTTTCCCAGCCTCACTACAATGAAAGTATGGACATTTGGCCTAAGAACTACTAATTAGATTTACTCACTCAAGTCTTTGCCTCAGTGGTAACTTTCAGGCACATTCAATATGTAGGCCATAGAGCATATGTGAATGTGTCCAGTTTCCAGGGGGAAAGTTATATTGATGCTACTAACTTGCCATTGCTAGTGACTTTGAAGTGTAAATGGCTACATCTATCTGGTGCTCAAAAGTAGTGGTAGCATTATCTTCTCTGGTCACCAATCCTCTCAGCTTAGCTTTCCAGATCTCGGCGAGTATATTCCTGCCTTCACTGCTCAAGGAAAGCTGCTTGTTAGGCTATTTAATCTATCTCGATTTGAAGACAATAAACATTTAGCTATTATGGGATGGGATGCTGAGTCTTTATAGTAAAGTTTCATTTTTATGGGGGTCTTTCCCCTCCATTTGTATGTATATATGTATTTAATCCCTTTTACATCCCAATGACAGCCCCCTCCCTCTTCTCTTCCCATTAATCTCCATTGTGATGTATTAAGAGAGTAGAGAATTGCTCTGGTTATGACATTTGGTAGTGAGGGCCCTCAGAGGTGATTATGGTTCAGTCAGTATTATCAGGCACAGTCTCAGTGGCTGCATACCAGTGGCATTATAACCAGAAGAAGAACACATACCCAGTTTCCTCTACCACCTGAAAATTTGGACAGTAAGAAGAATATTAATAACCATGGCTCCCAGACCTTGCATCAGTACCATGACCTGAAACAAAGCTCTTTCTGTGTAACTGTCCCAGTCTGGTCCTCTATTATTAAGTGACAAAAAGCACACTGAGAAAGTATCTGTTTTTCAGCTATTTCCTTGGAAACCATATTTATCTTTCATGGATACAATTATACTTATGGTTTAGTTTAATGTTTTCTGCTTTGAAATGTTAGATTTCCCACTTTTTTAGCCTACAGTTCTAGGCCATACTCCATTTTGGAAGGAAAGTTCTAGGAACTTAATACAGCTGGTCACATTGTTCCTACATCTGAAAAACAGGACAATGAGCAAATGCACCTTAGTGCTCAATTCATGTTCTGTGCTTCTATACAGTCTAAGGGCCTCTGCTTAGGAGATAGTCCTGCCCACAGAGGCACAAACATAATCAAGATAATTTCCCATAGACATGTTTAGCAGCCTGTCTTCCAATTAACAATAACCATCATACCTTGTTCACTCTTAAGTTGCTTCTGTTGCATTGTTTTATTCAGCAATCAAAAAATAATTACTAGGATGTGAGCAAAATTATTGTCTCTGTGACATCTTTAGTTGAAAGTAAGGTTGAATAGATATCAGGTTAATAATTGTAGGGTGAGTTAATAAATGAACACATATTTGGATTACTGAATGTCTTTTAAAGATAAAACATGCTGGAAATGATAAGAATAAGTCTAATATTAGTATAAACTCAAAACTGCATGATGAGAAGCATATACCAGTAAAAATATCATAGTTTACAAAAGACCTTTCTAAAAATATATTTTATTAATTTATTCATATTACATCTCAATTGTTATCCCGTCCCATGTATCCTCCCATTCCTCCATACCTCCCATTTTCCCCTTACTCCCCTCCCCTATGACTGTGACTGAGGGGGACCTCCTCCCCGTGTATACTTGATACCTATGAGCATATACAAAAGACCTCTTCAAAAGTGCCAGGGTCACTGATGATCTGGAAGCCACTGTGCTTGTGTTCCAGTCTGTGCCTTCTGGTCTGGAACCAACATCTTATTTTAGGTCTGACTAGAGAGGAAAAACACACACTACCTTGCTTCTGTAAGGCATCATTTTTATGACTACCTATAATAAAAGAAATCTCAGTAGATTTATATTAAAATACCATTAGCCGGTTATGAAATGGATATATTGTAATATCCCATTGACAAGCTGTGTGGATGAACACCAAGGGCAGAGGCATAGAGAGAGTGGTCTCCCTTAGTTCTTGTTCTGAATTATCTTTGATGATATGATGATAATAGCTAAGGAATGAATGGCCTTTGTCCTGAACAGCAAGGTGTGGAGTGTAAGCAGCAGAAGTGAGTTCCAGTAATCTGGTTCTGTTACTTAGTTTTCTTCTTCTGATTATCTTATTGTGTAATTGATACAGACAGCACAGATTGAACCGAAGTCTTGGCTATTCTTTAGTTTTATATAGTTTGCTTATTTTCAGAAACCAAAAGACACAAAAATACTTACCATGTAGATAGTTGAAATGGTTGAAAGTAGCCAAACTGATGCTTTGTAGGCATTTTAAATAGTTTTTTTTATTCCATAATAACACTATAACTTGGCAAATAGTTCTTTGTTATTTCTCAAATAATTGGTAAAACTGTGCCTGTGAGTGTCATGCTAACCAGCATATTATGAAAGAAACAGTGTAAGAATGGTGGTGAGCATAACATCAGGATTTTTCTTCTTTTCTGCTACCTTGGATGATCTGTGAAACAGATGTGCAGATTCAGAACCTGTATTTAAATAACACTCACAATACATCCAGCTGTTTCTGATATTTCAAAGACATGAAAATTGTACCTTCCTTTCTGCCCACTCTGATCATAATATCATTCAGAACTTTGGAAGGATTATTTACTGGGAGCCTCTTCTAGCTGGGAGATTTTTTTTAAATCACATAGCTCTACTCATTGGCATTATTTGAAATATCAAACTGTTGAATAATTATAGAGACAAGTGTAGAAAAATTCACTGGTATTTTAGATTTCATTAGATAAACATGTATTTTTTTTTTAAATCAGAGAAAATAAAATAGCATTTATGTTTCTCAGAGTAGTATCTTTGAATTACTTATCTCGTTGTGTTTATTAGGCAAGCAGAGGTCCCTTTGCCTTCCACTAGAATCCTTCCTTCTTCTGGCAGCTGCCCATGCCCTGTTCTCCCTGGTGGTGATTTTTTTTTATACCACTTAGGGCAATGAGTCAAACATGCTCACTTCTTGTGTTAGAAGTGCAGAAACAGATGCTCATTTCAGCTTTCTCAAGGAATTGGAGATTTTTTTTTTTTATCAATTTACATTCTAAATCTCATATATCTGTTCATCCATCTGGGCATCTAACATGTAAGAGAAGTGATCAGGTGAAACCACTATGGAAATCAGTATGAATGATTCTCAGAAAACAAAAAAGAGAACTACTGTACAAGCCAGTTCCACACCTTTTGCAGTCAAGGCTGTAATTAAGTTGATCATGTGTTGTAGAATCAAGCAATTATAGTACATATATAACAACCTAAAACACACTTCAAGTAATTGCATCAAGAACAATTGAAGTAGATGACAGATATAGACCTGTTGCCTCAATAGAAACACACACACACACACACACACACACACACACACACACACACACACATACCCCCCACACCTTTGACATCTGCCGAGATAAATCTTTTAGTAAAGTGCTTTTCTTAAACATGAGGGCATGAGTTTGATCTACAGAGCCATGGATTTTGTTTTGTTTTAAAGCCAGTGTGCTTGTACAGTACTGTAAGCACAGATGGGGGAGGAAGAGTCTGGAGCTCACTGGCTACCAACGTAGCTTAGTTGGTGGGCTTTAGGACAAGGAGAAGCTCTGTTGGACAGCTCCTGAGGAACAGCACTCATGGTTATCCTCCGGGTTTCAAATACCTGTGTACAAGTGTACAGGTTCACTGGGCACACATACACCTGCACAAAAATATGCGCACAAAATGAGCACACAAACACGTCCGCATACACAAATGCTTTAAGATTACATCTGACCCGAGTTAGAGTGGCTAACATTTAGAGAACAAATGATGGCATGTAATGGTGAGGGTGTGGGGAAAGAGAATCACTTACTCACTGCTGGTGAGAGGAAAAAAAAAAAAAAAAAACTGGTGAAGCCATCATGGAAATCAGTATGGATATTTCCCAGAAAACTCACAGTAGAACTGCTCTGTAAGACAGACATGGGTCTGTGTCAAGGAGATCTGTGTGTTACCATGGAGATGCTTGAACATCCCTGCTCATTGCTGCATTAGTTGCAACAGCAGAAAATTAAATTGGCCCAACAATAGATGTTAGAAAAAGAAAATATGATACATTGAATTTTCTCTCCATCCCTGAATGTAATGAAATGGAATAATGATATTTGTAGGTGAATTGACACAGGTGGAATTTATAAGAAGGAAGGTAACTCAGGCTAGGAGAGACACGTTTCATGTGTTTAATTGTGGATATAACACAGATAAAATGTTGATGAGCCCTATTTTATGAGTGCCATGTGCAAAAACAGACCTTAAAGAGATAGGAAAAGAGGGCATAGAATATAAAACATCAAGGCACAACGGAGTCTCATTAGGTTAATAGTGGATCTACAGATAAAAGAGGATCAGGGCACTGAGCAGGGGGAGGGGTGGTGGTGAGTCACAGAGAAGTATTAACAAAAACACTAAGTATAAAATTCTATAATAGAACAACCATACTGAGTTAATCCATAAGCAGGAAGACTCACATGGTATATACTCACTTATAATTGGGTACTAGCCCAAAAGGCATGTCCCATCAAAGTCTTCACTTACCAGGAGATTGAGATAGATGTGGGGACATCCTACTGGGACTCTAGGTAAGAGAAATATAGGAGATGGGGAAATAGAAGGATCCAGAGGGTCCTAGAAACCTACAAGAAGAACATTGTAACAGGAGGATCAGAGCCCAAGGGGCTCTGCTCAAACTATTGCACTAACCAAGGACAATACAAGTAGTAAACATCAAACCCATACTCTGATCTAGCCAGTGGACAGGACATTCTCCACAGTTATGGGGAGAGTGGGGACTAACTCTGACATGAACTCTGGTGCCCCATATTTGATGATCTCCCCTTGGTGAGGAGGCCTGGTGGCACTAAAAGAAAGAATAAGCAGGCTACCAAAATGAGACTTGAAAGCCTATGACCATAAAGTAGGGGAGGAGGTCCCCCTTGGTCATAGACCTAGGGGGGAGAAATAGGGTAAAAATGGGAGGGAGGGAGGAATGAGAGGATACAAGTGATGGGATAACAATTGAGCTGTTATCTGAATAAATTAATTAAATGAAAATTAAAAAAAGAAACAACAACAAAAAGATACTACTACCTTATATGATAACTTTTAAATAAACTAATATTAAAATTAATTAATTTTAATTTACAGATAATAAGAAACACTCACAAATTATTGTATTAAAAGACATGATCCTTTTGTTTGTTGGTAAGATGTGGTAATAATAGAAGGTACTTCAGGGAAGGAGAAAGAAATTTCAATCCAGATTTACCAATGGGAAAAGAAGAGAAATTGGATTCCTTTCCTAAGAAATAGAATTTTTTCCATTGAGTACATTAAACAGAGATAACTAGAAATAGCGACAAAGAAATGAAGACCAATAGAAATCCTCACTTTTACACGTACCCACAAGTATTATCTCTCTGACATTAATCCTGTTTTTAGTTATAGTTGGCAATAAAGCAATTAAAATAGAGTGTGGCATTTGTGGAGATGAATACCAGAGCAATTATATCATCAAGACTTAGTTGGCATTTACAGACACAACATAAAGAAGTACACTTAGAGCCACAAGAATTCTGTGAAAGTGTTAAAATAAAATGCTGGAAATAGCAGGTGTTTGCTGCTTAACACATAAACACCACAGCATTGCCAGTTTTCCATAGCAGAGAATTTTAGCTTCACAGGTGAAAAAGAAACCACACACACACACACACACACACACACACACACACACACACACACACACACACACAGAGCTAGGATAAGGTTGTCCTGTGATATTCCTGTGGCAAAGTAGTTGATGTGACTGTCACTTTCCAATTAAACTGTATCTATAGTATATTTAGGACTTGGTAATGACATACTATGCTGATCTGTAAATAAAACTACGAGAATATTATTTCTTTAATTCGTTTATTTTTTCATATTTTTACATATACTATACCTTGGCCACATCCCCCATAGATCCTCTCTTAATAATTATTCCTTTATAATGAACCCTTTCTCTTGTCACTAATCTGGTCCTACTTTCAAAGCTTTTGTTCATTTTGTTTCCTGTTTACTTGAGCAATAGCGACTTGTGGAACATTAGTTGCCGTTAGCTCCCTGGACAAGTCTGAGGTTGCATGTCTCTTCCCCTCCCCATTATGGGATGCTGAGGAGCCCAGTCTTATGAAGTCCATGTGCAGATAGCCACTGCTGCTATGGAGGCCTAGAGTTATGAAATGTAACAAGCTCACAGCACAGCATGGGGGCTCTGTTAGAAAGTGCAGTTCAAGCACTGCCGTCCTAGAATGAAACTTGTTTTTCCCACATTGATTACTGACAGACACAACAGCCTCTAAACCTTATTATGGAATAATTGTGGGAGACAGCACTGTTGACAACTGCAGTGCAGGGTTTGGGTTTGATATAGGGGTATTCACTTGAAGAGGGTACCTCAGTATAAGGAGTTTTTGCAAGGAGTTAAGTTGATGCCTCCGCGTTAGAGCTTTATTACTCCCTGCCCCTGTAAAAATGAGTCTAAGCTTGCTTAGCTATGAATTACAAAATTGCTGATGATTTGGCTGTGTATTAATACGGAAGATTACTTAAATGAGTGCTACTATTCCACTGTGATTCCTAAGAAAGATATTTTATAAGAGGTACTTGGACTGCACAATGATTCGCAATGATTCTTAAAGATTAACTTGTCTTAGAGCATTGTATTAATGCTTGGATGGGCATATACTTTATTTATGTACACATTATTTGAAACCATCTAGAAAATCAGCTTCTGGCTGTATACATAAGATACATATGACATTAAAATAATTATCATCTTTGATATGGAAAATCTTGACAACGGATCTCACTATAAGCATGTAAATGTCCCCAAAATGCAATATTCTCTAAATCTGAAACACGTCTATCCTCAAACATGTCACAGAGATGTATGTGTTCAAGTTTTTTCTGATATACCAATTGTGATGTAATGCATGTTTCTAAGAAAAGATTTGGACCTGGTGCATAGCTCAGTCAAATATTAAGGGCTCAAACATCTTAACATCTGAATGAATGAGATCATTGGACAAATAATTTGTAGAAGTGGACAATTAGTACATGAAATAAATGTTTACTAAACACCAGATCAATTTAAAATAGATTAAAGACTTCAGTGTCAGAGATGACATTTTGAAACTGTTGAAGGAAAATATATCAGCTTAGGCCCTGATTCTTTTTTTTTTCTTTAAAATTTTATTAATTTACACATATTACATTTAAATTGTTATCCCTTCCCTTGTATCCTCTCATTCCTCCCTCCCTCCCACTTTCCCCTTACTCCTCTCCCCTGTGACTGTGACTGATGGGGACCTCCTCCCCCTGTATATGCTCATAGGGTATCACGTCTCTTCTTGGTAGCCTGCTATCCTTTTCTGAGTGCCACCAGGCCTCCCCATCAAGGGGATATGGTCAAAAATGGGGCACCAGAGTTGGTGTGAAAGTCAGACCCCACTCTCCACTCAGCGGTGGAGAATGTCCTGTCCATTGGCTAGATCTGGGTAGGGGTTTGAAGTTTTCTGCATGTATTGTCCTTGACTGGTGCCATAGTTTGAGCAGGACCCCTGGTCCCAGATCCACCCATTATAATGTTCTTCTTGTAGGATTCTAGGACCCTCTGGATCCTTCTATTTCCCCATTCTCCTATGCTTCTCTCACCTAAAGTCCCAATAGGATGTCCTCCCCTCTGTCCTACTTTCCTGGTAGGTGAAGACTTTCATGGGACATGCCCTTGGGATAGTGTCTAGATATAAATGAGTATATAGTTTGACTCTTTCTGTGTCTGGGTGAACTCACTCATTATGATCATTTCTAGTTCAATCCATTTGTCTACAAATTTGTGGAATTCCTTGTTTTTAATAGCTGAGTAGTATTCTATAGTGTAAATGTACCACGATTTCTTTATCCATTCTTCTACTGAGGGACACTTAGGCTGTTTCCATATTCTGTAGGCCCTGATTCTTGAATAAGACTTTTGAGGAAGAATCTGGGTTCAATCTGGATTGTTAAATTGTTTGCCTGATAGACTTCAAAGTTTTAATTAACTTTTACCCAGTGGAAAATATTTCTAATGTATTTGGCATATAGAGATAAAAACAGAGATGGAAGCTGGAAATTTGGGAGGATTGCGTGTTCAGTGACTGAATGACAATGGTACCCGTTTCATTAGCTATTCACATGATGGGTGACACTTTTAATATTACCAATGAAAGGAGTGTGAGTGAATCCCTTAACAATCTGATAAATCACCTGTTTTTATTTCTTCCTTTTGATAAAAGTTAAAAATAATTATCTTCAAATGGATGGAAATTATCTTCCACTTCTTTTAAAGTAAAAAAAAATTGATGAATTAATATATTTGCATGTGTGTGCACATGCCATGGATGACACATGGAAGTGAAAGAGAGCATCTTTCTGCTGTCTGTTCTCACTGGATCATGTGGACTCTAGGGGTAGAACTGTTATCAGGCTTGGTGGTGAGTATTTTTGCCTGTTGTGATCTATTTCACTTCGTGATCATAAACATTCTGATTATTCCATTATGCACATCCTTCTAACAAAACAATGATAATTTAAAATATACATGACTTTGTATAAATAGTGCCATCACCAAAAAAAATGCACATTAAATAAGTAGACATTCGATAAGTCTTTGTCACATAGAAAATTATAAATATTTGTGTATGCAAAGCTCATTCAAAGTACAAATAGGCATTTATTATGAAGAACTGTTTTTAATTTTAAAAAATTTCCTCATTATTATAGTAGAAAAATGGCCAAATTTATAATTTATTAGCAATTTTGCGTATCAATTGCAATACACATGCATTCAGTAAACAGTAGACCATATTTAGATTTTCTTTTGTTCAAGTTATGTTGAATAATTTTAATCTAAAAATTGAATCTTATAAGAAAAGGGAGGTGTATATGATGTAATTTTATAATGTTTTTAACCCATTTGGGAATAATTTTACTATACTTCATGAGGGAATTGTTACCTGGTTGATAGGGTTGAAATAAAACTTCCTGGCTGCTCACGACTAACAGAGTGAGCAATGCAGGAGTCCGTGCTTGGGGTTCTTTGGCTGTATAGGGAGTGTTGCAGTCAGTGTTTCCCCATGTCAATCATGTCCATTGGGAACCTGGCCTGAAATAAACAGGTTTTTTAAAATGTTGCTTTTCCCTCTGGCTCTAGTCTCCCAGTTGCAAATGTTCTTTTCTATAACAAGTCGCTAGAGCTGAGCAAAACACATTATGTAACCTGGGACTTTCCCTTGTCCCTCGCCATATAACTCTCAAGGGACTTGCTTTCAAACAACCAAATTGCTTTTGTAATTGTTTTCTTAGTTGTATCTCTTGTCCATCTGAGCTGAGAGTGGAAGTTTTGAAATTTTCTTAACATATTCTGAAATATTTTGCAAATCTGATTTTATTCTTATTCAGTGCAACATGAAGAATACATTACAGCACTTTTTCATAAGATTTAGAGAAGTGAGGTGACCCACCTTCCCAGATTTTCATATTGGCAGAAAAAGTTTGCAGTGGACTAAATCTAAAATTTTAGTTTTTTAAATGTATTTTTAAATTTTAATGCAGCATGTGTCTTTTAGTCTCTGTATATGCACATGTGTTGTTCCCCAGAAGGGGAAATCAGATTTCTTACAGCTGGAGTTGCAGGTATTTGTGAGTTCTCTGATATGGAATTCTGTGATCTGAATGCAAGTTCTTTTTTTTTTTTTGTTTGTTTGTTTCACAAAAATTTTTATTAAATTTTTACATATGCATTTATATTATTACACATATATACAATAAACTACAGTGATAAGAACCATGAAACAGTGAAACAATCAGGAATATATATATATATATATATATATATATATATATATATATATATATATATATATTACATTCATAGTGTTTTGGCTATTTGTATTTGGCAGCCTATCTTGGTGAGTCTAAAACTCTGAATATAAATCAATATCTATTATATATCATAATTATCAATTTAAAACGTCTATCTAGACCTAAAAACATCTTGACTCCTAAACAACTAAGCTTAATTGTACAACTAAACTATCTGGTCTTCAACCCCATTAGAGACTTGAAAAGGAAAAAATTAATTACCTGAGTATACAAGAAGTTCAGGTTAGCAGCTTTCCAAATAGAGGACAGAGACAGTTTGCTGCCTGAACAGTCACCCAAAAGTTCTCTTTAATATTGAAGTATCATCTTCAGCCTTCTGGGCCAATATATCTGACAGACATATTTGTGAGATAGCAACTATTGAAGACTTGCTTACCCTGTCTCGGCCGAGTTTGCCTGACGACTCTGCCTGCTTTCAAACATGCCCATTTTCAGGCAGAATTCTGTCTGTGGTAGAAACGAGGACATTTTCCCCAGTGGTTTGTTTGCCACATTTGAAGCCGTCTCCACAAGGAGGTTCTTTGATGCTCACTGTTTTCTTTGAGGTAGTGTTTCCAGAACTTCTTCTCTCAGTGTTTCCAGAAGTAACCTGTCTCTTTAATAGAACAGTGGGTAGAATACTGAGTCATTTCTAGAATCCTGGGATGTTAGGACTGTTTAATGTGTTCAACTGTCCTTAGTATGTGGTGTGATAACCAGTTCCTGTCGGAGTCTTTACTGTCATGTACAAAACAGTAACATGTGGTCAGCAATGTATCACCTATGGAATTATTATGGTTCTGAACATTTGTATCGTTAGAGTTGTTACTTTTCATTATAAAATATACAAGTGACATTGTATCTCAATAGTCTGTGGGGGAGAAATAGGTTCCCTACATGGCTTTGGTGCACAGCAAGCTGTTATCATCAGGATTTCTGGATATATACCGTGTGATTTTCACTCAGTGAGAAAATCAGATAAGGATGTGTTTCTCAGAATGTATACTAGTCTTCAAACTATGCATGATTATACTCTAGAAAGTGTAATTTAAGTATTTTGTCTTCTCTTTGACTCATAGATATGTCAGTTTCAAAAGCAGATAAGCCTTTTGTTTCTGAGAGCCATCTTCGAAGGGCCATCGTAGGGAGATGACATCCCTCTCTCCATTTCTGTGGCTAAGCAAGTACAAAGCAGACAGTTCTGAACTGAAACCATACCTCCTCCAATAAATGTATGAGAAATTAATATTTCCTTCACTGAAGTCAATCATCTAATCATGGTGGTTAACTCTGTTATCGAGCGGTGTTATAATGAGTCAAGTGTGTTGCCCAGTATTTTTAAGTCATTTTACTTGAAGACTAGTCATTACATAGTTTAAAACATATACATCCAGCATTGTATCTAATTGGGTATACAAAAGAATGAGATTTCTTTCTGTCTTTGGGCTCTATTAGATGATTAATTGCTAGCGATGTGTTTTGCAGTCTGTTTTAATGTTTATCTGATCATAAAATCCAATCATCTTTTCTACTGCCTCTGTGTTGACAGAAGATTTTAATCTTATTTCCACAACACTAGTAATATCTCTTATAGATAGAGAATACTCAGTGATTATTTTGAGCCAGAGACAGAAACACTAGTGTGAATATGTGTAATTTTGATCTGTGTGTTCATTTATCACTTTGAGAAGATAGTAATTACATAATTGCATGTGTGTTTTCATTGATATCTTATTTGATATTCAGTGTTACCTTGCTTGTTACTCCATTAAGTCTATCCTAAGACAAGGAACTGACCCCAGTAGCACCCAATCAGATGAATATATATGCGAACAAGACGCACACTTCATCTTTGAATCTCCCTCTACAATTGCTTCACGTAGGGATGCTTTCAGTCTCACTGCTCTGGTCATTCCTGGGTCTTGCGTTGCAGTTCTGAACCTGTTTCTCACATCTTCCTTCAGACAGAACCTTGATTGTACCTTCCGGAACAGGCATTCATATCTCTCTCTGGATGCCAGGCGCTCCTGGCTCCTGCTTGGCTCCTATCATCAGATCACGTACCTGTGTAGCCAAGATTCCTTTTTAAGGCCAACATACTTACTATTCTTGCTAAGTCCCCTCACATTTCCAAGAAGACTTAGAAGTTCATATTCCTTCATAATCGTATCATAGTACATTGAGAGGCTTAAGTCTAAAGTCACCAAATTATTGAATAATAAATCAGTCACAGCTAGGTTAAGGCTTTTTGTATATACTCTCAATTTCTTAAGTTGTTCAGATTTTAACTAACTCTCTGCTCTCTGTTTACGTGACCAAATGCTACTAAGTATATATCTTTCTAAATAGAACCTAAACAAAAAATCCCACAAACACATAAGGATGTTTGTTTTCATTTTAAAATCTTGTCAAGTCCTTAACAAAACTCAAGGAAAAGAAACAAAATAACCTCTAAACACAAGTCAAAATTTAAAGCATTGATTCAAAGGAAAACTTCAAAATAAGTAGCAGTTGAGTATACCTTTCTGCAGCCCCTGCTCCCTTCACCCCCAAGAATGTTGGCAGATTTGGATTTTTTTTTTTTTTTTGCTTTTCTGTACAGCTGGTAGAGGGAAGCAGTGGACCCGAATTAGAATTGCGTGAGTGTTAACTCTCCAAGTTCTGAGTGTGGAGGGCTTCCTCTTGAAAGAGAAAATTGGTATGCAGTACAGACATGATAGACTGTCCTTATAACTCAGTGCCATATACCATGGATATGCATAATAAAAGTAAAACAAAGGCATAATTGGCAGTTGTATGTCAAAATTCTTAAATATATTTTTTTGAAGTTTGACTTCTGCCAAATTTTTTGAAGGGAAACAAATCAATATGAGACAAAAAAATCTCTAAGAATACCAATGTGTTCATTTCGTATTGGACAGATGGTTTTATACTAACAAGATCTCTGTAATAAGCTCTGTGGAACAGGGGCACTAACTACCTTTTATTTGTTCAATAACTATAGTTCTTTTCATCAGAGTTCTGTTTGTTTGCTTGCTTGTTTGTTTTCTGAGCTATGCATTAAAAGACACACTTTTTAAAAAAGCAAGATGGGTCATCTCATTGCAATATGTAATAAAAGAAAGTATAGATTCCAAGATGGCGTTGACCAGTATGCACCATAGCTGATCTACTCTGAGGAGACCAGGGACGTAAATGGAGACACAGACTGCTGGATTTTTAGAACTGTAGGTGAGTGGGGCCCCAAACTCCGCAGACCACCAGTGGGTCTAACTCTGGGACAAGGAACAGCCCGGAGGTGCTAAATGCACTCCCCAAACTCTGAAACGGAATCCACAACCAAGCTGCAGTCGGCACATAAAACCCAAACTCGCCATTTGGGGAGGGGATTTTTCTGGAGCCCCCAGCCTGAGGAGTCTCAGCGAATAAGGTGAAACTACCATTGAACCTCTCCATCCACACCACGCCAAACTGCAGAGGTCACCTGCCTAGCCCGAGTGGAAACACAGGTGGCGGGACTCACCAAAAACAGCTAGAGCTGGCATGTAGCTCGCAGACCGCGTCCTGGGCCCAATGTGAAGCCAGACACAAAGGATTGACCCTGCAAACAGGGGCAGTTAGAAACCAGCATGGACTGCTCCCACAGCCCAGTGGGACTGCCCACGTTATCGGGAGACGTGGGTCTTGCTTGCGGTGTCTAACTGCTGACCTAAAACAATCTGTGAGCATCCTGGCTTTCACTGGTGGAAAGAGAAGATACAGGGGATTCCTGCCAGCTGTCTGAATCGCCATTGTCACCAGCCGCCTGCCCGGGCTGCCGGCACTGACCTGGCACTTCCCAAACAACAGAACCTAGTTAGGTCCATTCTTGCGGGTGCTACAGGACCTTCCATGATATAGGGAGCAGTGGATTGTGCTTGCAAGGGCTAACTTCTGATCTAAAGCAATCTAGGAGCATCCTGGCTTTCACTGGAAGAAAGAGAAGATACAGGGGATTCCTGCCAGCTGTCTGAATCGCCATTGTCACCAGCCGCCTGCCTGGGCTGCCTGCACTGACCTGGCATTCCCCAAACAACAGAACCTAGCTGGGTCCATTCTTCCAGGTGCGACAGGACCTCCCATGATACAGGGAGCTGTGGGTCGTGCTTGCAGGGTCTAACTACTGATCTAAACCAATCTGGGAGTGTCCTGGCTTACAGGGGCATGGAAATTACAGCCTCCTTGGATACTGCTAGTGTCCTGAAACCATATTGTCTCAGGCCCACCAGGCACTGATCCTGTAATCTCCAACAGGCAGATCCTAGCTGGGTCAGCTCCTGCAGACCCAGCAAGAACTCCCAAATTCATGGGAGAGGCTGGACGCTCCTACAGAGTGTATAGGCAGAGCTAAACGACAGCTACAGCCCAGAAGATCTGATCCACTTGGGGTCTTGGCTACAAAGCAACAGGAAGGACAGGCAGCTGGGATCAACCTACACAACCAGAGAGCTTGTGTGCTAACCTTACTCTAGATCCCAAAACTGCTGATCTGCATTACAGGAGTAAGGTGAAAAGGCCCAAACAGAAACCTACTTTGCATGACTCAGCCTGGAGCCTAAGGTGTTGAGAAAAATCTCCAGGAGTAGAATCTGAATCAACTGCCTGGTCCAGGGAAATACTCCCTGATCCCCACAGGCAAGGGCACCCTACCTATAATCAGGCATCAACTATTCACTCTCAAACAGGGAAGGTCACTACAAACCACCTCCCAACATCAGAGTCACCAAAATGAAAAGAGGACAGCGAAAAAACGCTAACAAAAACCAAAACAGTTTGGCATCTCCAGATCCCAGCAATCCCAATAAAAACAACATGGAGAACCCAACAACAACTGATATACAAGAAAATGACCTCAAGTCCTAAGTAAGTAAGATGATAATGGAAGAAACAAATAAAATGTGTAAACAAATGCAGGAGGAGGCGAACAAGAGGGCTGAGGATTTAAAAGAGTCATATAAAGAGGCATTTGAAGAATTTCAGAAAAATACAAATAACCAGATGAAGGAAATCATTAAAACAGTTCAAGACCTGAAGATAAAAATGGAAGCTATCATAAAGGAACACACGGAAGAAAAACGTGATCGAGAAGCATCAGAAAAGAAAGCAAGCATCTCAGAGGTGGCCTTATCTAACAAATTGCAAGAAATGGAAGAACGAATATTGGGACTTGAAGATACAATCGCAGAACTGGAAACATCCATCAAGGGAAATTCTAAATCTGAAAAGCGCCTGACACAGAGCATTCAAGAAATCAAGGACACCATGAAAAGACGAAACTTGAGAATAATAGGGATAGAGGAAAGAGAAGGCAACCGACTCCACAGCCCAGAAAATTTCTTTAATAGAATAATAGAAGAAAAATTCCCCAATCTGAAGAAGGAGATGCATATGAGCATACAGGAGGCATACAGAACACCAAATAGAATAGACCTGAAAAGAAAATCTTCCCACCACATAATAATAACAACACAAAATATACAGAACAAGGGAAAAATATTAAAAGCGGCAAGAGAAAAAGACCAAGTAACATATGAAGGCAAACTTATCAGAATTACTCCTGATTTCTCAGCAGAGACCATGAAAGCCAGAAGGGCCTGGACAGTGGTTCTGAAAGCCCTAAGAGAACACAGATACCAGGCAAGATTACTATACCCAGCGGAATTATCAATAACCATTGACGGAGAAAACAAGATGTTCCATGACAAAAACAAATTCACACAGTACCTAGGCACAAATCCGGCTTTACAGAAGTTACTAGAAGGAAAACTTCACCCCAAAGGGTCAAACTACAACCAAAACTACATAGGAAATAGGTAACTATAACATCGTAAAATCACAACCTCACAAAATCTTGACTGTTACAAATACCAAAAATGAAGGGACTTAGCAATCATTGGTCATTAATATCTCTCAACGTCAATGGTCTCAATTCTCCAATAAAAAGACACAGACTAACTGAGTGGATGCATAAACATGACCCAACATTCTTCTGCATTCAAGAAACATATCTCAACCACAAGGACAGACATTGCCTCAGAGTAAAAGGTTGGGGAAAAATATTCCAAGCAAATGGTCACAAGAAACTAGCTGGGGTAGCCATTCTAATATCTAATAAAATAGACTTTCAACCAAAATTAATCAAAAGGGATGAGGATGGACACTTCGTACTCGTCAAAGGTAAAGTCAATCAAGAAAACATCATGATTTTGAACATCTATGCTCCTAATACAAGGGCTCCCACATTTGTAAAAGAGTTATTAACAAAGCTTGAACCACTTATCGATACCCTCACATTAATAGTGGGAGACTTCAACACCCCACTTTCACTAAAGGATAGGTCTTTGAATAAAAAAATAAGCCAGGAAATATCTTCATTAACCAATGTCATGAATCATATGGATCTAACAGATATCTACAGAACTTTCCACCCAAACGCAAAGAATTATACCTTTTTTCTCAGCACCCCATGGAATGGTCTCTAAAATTGATCACATAGTTGGTCACAAAGCAAACCTCAACAGATACATGAAGATTGAAATAATACCTTGTATCTTATCAGATCACCATGGTCTAAGGCTGGACTTTAACAACAACAAATAACAAAAAGCATACTAACACGTGGAAACTAAACAACTTTCTACTTAATGACACATGGGTCATGGAAGAAATAAGGGAAGAAATAAAAGACTTCTTGAAATTCAATGAAAATGATGGAACAACATACCCAAATTTGTGGGACACATTGAAAGCAGTGCTAAGAGGAAAATTCATAGCACTAAGTGCCTTTATAAAGAAAATGGAAACATCCCACGTAAACAACTTAACAACACATCTAGAAGCTTTAGAAAAAAAAAATGAAGCAGAAACACCCAAGAGGAGTAGATGCCTAGAAATAATCAAACTCAGGGCTGAAATCAATAAATTAGAAACAAAGAGAACAATCCAAGGAATCAACAAAACCAAGAGCTGGTTCGTTGAGAAAATTAACAAGATAGACAAGCCATTAGCCAATCTAACTAAAAGACCGAGAAACACTATCCAAATAAACAAAATCAGATATGAAAAAGGAGACATAACAACAGACACCGAAGAAATACAAAGAATCATAAGAACCTACTTTAAAGGCATTTATGCCACAAAATTTGAAAATATAAGGGGAATGGACAATTTTCTCAACCGATTCCATTTGCCAAAATTGAATCAAGACCAGATAAACAAATTGAATAGCCCTCTTTCGCCTATAGAAATAGAAGCAACCTTTGATAGTCTCCCAACCAAAAAAAGCCCAGGGACAGATGGTTTCAGCTCAGAATTCTACCAGTCCTTCAAAGAGGAGCTAATACCAGTACTAATCATGCTATTCCGAAAGATAGAAATGGATGGAATATTACCAAATTCATTCTATGAGGCCACAGTCACATTGATCCCTAAACCCCACAAAGACCCAACAAAAAAAGAGAATTTCAGACCAATTTCTCTTATGAACATTGATGCAAAAATACTCAACAAAATACTCGCAAAGTGAATACAACAGCATATCAAAGACATCATTCACCATGACCAGTTAGGATTCATTCCAGGCATGCAGGGATAGTTTAACATATGGAATTCCATCAATGTAATCCACCATATAAACAAACTGAAAGAGAAAAACCACATGATCATCTCTTTACATGCAGAAAAAGCATTTGACAAAATCCAACACCCATTCATGTTTAAAGTTCTGGAGAGATCGGGAATACAAGGCACTTTTCTAAACATAATAAAGGCTATATACAGCAAACCAATAGCCAACATTAAATTAAATGGAGAGATACTCAGGAAATCCCTCTAAAATCGGCTGCCCACTTTCCCCATATCTCTTCAATATAGTTCTTGAAGTTCTAGCCAGAGCAATAAGACATCAAAAGGAGATCAAGGGGATCCAAATGGGAAAGGAAGAAGTCAAATTATCCCTATTTGCAGATGATATGATAGTGTATATAAGTGACACCCAAAATTCCACCAGAGAATTCCTACAGCTGGTAAACACCTTCAGCAAATTGGCAGGATAAAAAATAAACTCAAAAAAGTCAGTAGCTTTCCTATATACAATTGACAAACAGGCAGAGGAAGAAATTAGGAAAATTACTCCCTTCACAATAGCCACAAGCAATATAAAATATCTAGGAATAACCCTAACCAAGCAAGTGAAGGACTTATTTGAAAAGAACTTTAAATCTCTGAAGAAAGAGATTGAAAATGACATCAGAAGATGGTGGGATCTACCTTTTTCATGGATTGGGAGAATTAACATAGTAAAAATGGCCATCTTACCAAAGCAATTTACAGATTCAATGCAATCCCTATCAGAATACCTACAAAATATTTTGAAGATATTGAAAGAACAATTCTTAACTTCATACGGAGAAACAAAAAGCCCAGAATAGCAAAAATAATCCTATACAATAAAAGATCCTCCAGAGGAATCTCCATACCAGATCTCAAGCTGTACTATAGAGCAACAGTAATTAAAACAGCATGGTAGTGGCACAGCAATAGGCTAGTAGATCAGTGGTATCAAACTGAAGACCCAGAAATGAATCCACACACATTTGGTCACTTGATTTTTGACAAAGAAGCCAAATCCATTCAATGGAAAAACGAAAGCATCTTCAACAAATGGTGCTGGTCTAACTGGATGTCTACATGTAGAAAAAATGCAATTAGACCCCTATTTGTCACCATGCACAAAACTCAAGTCCAAGTGGATTAAAGACCTCAACCTAAAACCAAACATTAATCCAGTTAGAGGAAAAAGTGGGGAAGAGTCTGGAACACATAGGCACAGGAGACAACTTCCTGAACAGAACACCAACAGCCCAGGCCTTAATGTCAACAATTAATAAATGGGACCTCATGAGGCTGAGAAGCTTCTGTAAGGCAGGTGACACTGTCAAGAGAACAAAGCAACAGCCTACAGACTGGGAAAAGATCTTCACCAACCCTTCATCTGACAAAGGTCTACTATCCAAAATATATAAAGAACTCAAGAAATTAAACACCACCAAACCAAATAACCCAATAGAGAAATGGGGCTCAGAACTAAACAGAGAATTCTCAACAGTGGAATATCAAATGGCTGAGAAACACTTAAAGAAGTACTCGACCTCCTTAGTCATCAGAGAAATGCAAATTAAAACAACACTGAGATTCCATCTTACACCCATCAGAATGGCTAAAATAAAAAATTCAAGTGACACCACATGCTGGCGAGGATGTGGGGAGAGAGGGACACTCCTTCATTGCTGGTGGGAATGCAAACTAGTACAGCCACTTTGGAAATCTATCTGGTGCTATCTCAGAAAAATGGGAATAGGGCTTCCTCAAGATCCAGCTATTCCACTCCTTGGAATATACCCAGAAGATGCTCCAGCACACAACAAGAAAATTTGCTCAACCATGTTCATAACAGCCTTATTCATAATAGCCAGAACATGGAAGCCGCCTACGTGTCCCTCAGTAGAAGAATGGATAAAGAAACTGTGGTACATTTACAGTATGGAATACTACTTAGCTATTAAAAACAAGGAATTTCCCAAATTTGTGGACAAATGGATTGAACTAGAAATTATCATAATGAGTGAGTTCACCCAGAAGCAAAAAGAGTTACATGGTATATACTCACTTATATCGAGACATTAGTCCAAGGGGTACGTCCCCATGAAAAACTTTACCTACCAGGAAAGTGGGTCAGAGGGGAGGACATCCTATTGAAACTTTTGGTGTGAGAAGCCTGGGAGAATGAGGAAATAGAAGTATCCAGAGGGCCCTGGAAAACTACAGGTAGGTCTGGGCCCTGGGGTTCTCCTCACACTATGGCACCAGCCAAGGAAATTATAGGCAGTAAACTTTGAACCCCTACCCAGACTAGCCGATGGACAGGACATTCTCCACCGTTAAGTGGAGCAGGAGATCTAACTTTCACACAAACTCTGGTGCCCCATATTTGACCATGTCCCTTGGATGAGGACACCTGGTGGCACTCAGAGGAAGGATAATAGGTCACCAAGAAGAGACTTGATACCCTATGAGCATATACAGGGGATAGAGGTCCCCCTCAGTCACAGACATAGCAGAGGGAAATGGGGGGGGGGAAGCGGGAGGGAGGGAGGAATGGGAGGATACAAGGGATGGGCTAACAACTGAGATGTAATATGAATAAATTAATAATAAAAAAATATAATATAATAGAAATTCAGTTTAGGAATGTTTTAGGGAAAATAAAGCAAGCTGTACATTGTGTTACAGCAGTAAATGGTCAACACAGAATGAAGTCAATAGTATTATTAGATATTTCTTTATGTTTCATATTAAATTGTTTTTCTGGTCTTTGCTTGTATATTGTGATTTCTATTTTTGTATTTGTATGTTTCTTTTAATGATCTATGTATGCATTTCTTGTGCTTTTTCACTTTCTTTTAAAAAATTATTTATTTTCCCAGTTTGGAAAGAAAATATGGAGTTGGATGGTTATAGAGGTAGGAGAATCTGGAAGGAGATGAAGGAGGAGAAACCAAATATCACAATCAGAATATATTGTATGAAAACACATAGTTTCTTGTATCCTTGATCTCTCCAAGACTTTAAACATGAATGGATGTTAGGTTTCTTCAAATGCTTTTATGGCATCTAAGGAGAAGATCATGTGGGTTTTCCCTTTCAATTTGTTTATATGATGGGATACATTGATGGAGTTCCATATATTGGATCATCTATGCATGCCTGAGATGAAGCCTACTTGGTCATGGTGAATGATATTTTTGATGTGTTTTTGCAATCAGTTTGCAAGTATTTTATTCAGTATTTTTGAGTCAGTTTTCATAAGAGAAATTTGTCTGAAATTCTCGTTCTTTGTTGGATCTTTGTGAGGTTTAGGAATCAAGGTGACTGTGGCTTCATAGAAAGAGTTTGGTAATTTTCCTTCCATTTCTATTTTCTGGAGTAGTTTAAAGAGTATTGGTATATGTAAATATAATTAAGGTTATTTATAGCAAGCCCATAACCATCATCAAACTATACTGAGAGAAATCAAAGGAAGTCCACTAAAATCAGGAACTAGACAAGAATGTCCACTCTCTCCATATCTCTTCCATATAGTACCTGAATTTCTAGTGAGAGCAATAGGACAACAAAGGGATATCAAGTGGATCCAAATTGGAAAGGAAGAAGTAAAAGTATCACTATTTACAGATGATGTGATAGTATATATAAGTGAATATAAGTGACCCCTAAAATTCTACCAGAGCTGATAAACACCTTCAGCAAAGATGCTGGATACAAGATTAATTAAAAAAAAAAAATCGGTATCTCTCCTGTATACACATAACAAATGAGCTAAGAAAGAAATTATGGAAACTATACCCCTCACAATAGGCACAAAAAACATAAAGTATCTTGGTGTAACTCTAACCAATCAAGTGAGACTTTTATGAAAAAAAAAAAAAACCTTCAAGTCTCTATAGAAAGAAATTGAAGATATCAGAAGATGGAAAGATCTTCCATGCTCATGGGCCAGGAAGATCAACATTATAAAAATGGCCACATTACCAAAAGCAATCTACATATTGAATGCAATCCCTATCAAAATACCCACACAATTCTTTGCGTGCTTTGAAAGATCAATTCTCAACTCCATATGGAAAAACAAAAAACCCAGAATAGTTAAAACAGTTCTGTACAGTGAAATATCTTTCAGAGGAATCTGTATCTCAGACACAAGCTGTACTATAGAGCAACAGTAATAAAAACAGCATGGTACTGGCTTATACATAGGCTGGTTAATCAATGGAATTGAATTGAAGAACCAGAAATAAATGCACACACCGAGGGACAGTTCATTTTCTACAAAGAAGCCAAAACCGTAACATGGAAGAAAGAAATCATCTTCAACAAATGGTGCTGGTCTAACTGAATGTCTACATGTAGAAAAACAGAAATAGACCCTTACTTATCACTCTTCAGAAAACTAAATTCCAAGTGGATTAAAGACCTCAAAATAAAACCAGACACACTAAATCTATTAGAAGAAGAATAAATGGGGAAGAGCCTTGAACTCATTGGCCCAGGAGACAAGTTCCTGAAAAGAGCACCAATAGCTCAGGCTCTAAGAGCAACAATAAATAAATAGAAACTCATGAAACTGAAAAGCTTCTGTAAGGCAAGGACACTGTTAACAGAACAAAATGACAGGCTACAGACTGGGAAAAGTTTTTCACCAACCCTACATGTGAAAAAGGTCAAATATCTAAAATATATAAAGAACTCAAGAAATTAAGCATTTCCATACCAAATAACCAAATTAAAAATGGGGGTACAGAGATAAACAGAAAATTATCAACATAGGAATATAGCATGGCCCAGAAACAGTTAAAGAAATGCTCAGTGTCCTTAGTCATCAGGGACATACACATCTAAATGACTCTAAGATTTTATCATACACCTATCAGAATGGTTAAGATAAAAAATTAAAGTGACATCACATGCTGGGGAGGATGTGGAGAAAGGGGAAAACTCCCCCATTGCTGGTGGGAGTGCAAACTCTTGCAACCCCTTTGAAAATTAATCTGGCGCTTTCTCAGAAAATTGTGAATAGTGCTGCCTCAAGACCCAGCTATACCACTCCTGGGCATACACCTGAAGGATACTTTACCATACAACAAGGACATTTACTCAACTATATTCAAAATAGCTTTATGTGTATAAGACAGAATCTGGAAACAAGTTAGATGTCCCTCAACCGAAGAATGGATAAAGAAACTTTGGTACATTTTTTAAATTTAAATTTTATTAATTTATTCAAATTACGACTCAATCCCATCACTTGTATCCTACCATTCCTCCCTCCCTCCCACTCTCACCCTATTCCCCTCCCCTAGGTCTACGACTGAGGGGGACCTTTTCCCCCACTATATGGTCATAGGTTATCAAGTCTCATCTTGGTAGCCTGCTTGTTCTTTCTTTGAATGCCACCAGGCCTCCCAACCAAGGGGATGTGGTCAAATATGGGACACCAGGGTTGATGTCAGAGTTAGTCCCCACTCCCCACATAACTGTGGAGAATGTCCTGTTCATTGGGTAGATCAGAATAGGGGTTTGATGTTTACTATTGTATTGTCCTTGGTTAGTGCAATAGTTTGAGCAGAACCCCCTGGACCCCAATCCATCCATCATGATGTTCTTCTTGTAGGTTTCTAGGACCCTCTGTGTCCTTCTATTTCTCCATCTCCTATATTTCTCTTACCTAGAGTCTCAGTAGGATGTTCTCACATCTATCCCAATCTCTTGGTAAGTTACAAAATGACTCTGAGATTCCATCTTACACCCATTAGAATGGCTAAGATCAAAAATCAAGTGACACCACATGCTGGGGAGGATGTGGAGAAAGAGGAACACTCCTTCATTGCTGGTGGGAATGCAAACTTGTAAAACTACTTTGGAAATCTATCTCGCGGTTTCTCAGAAAACTGGGAATAGGGCTTCCTCAAGACCCAGCTATTCTACTCCTTGGAATATACCCAGAAAATGCTCCACCACATAACAAGGACATATGCTCAACCATGTTCATAATAACCATATTATTCATAATAGCCAGAACCTGGAAACAGCCTAAATGTCCCTCAGTTGAAGAATAGATAAAAAAAAAAAAAAAAAAAAAAACTGTTGTACACTTACACTATGGAATACTACTCAGTTATTAAAAACAAGGAAATCCCGAAATTTGTGGACAAATGGATGGTACTACAAATGATCATAATGAGCGAGTTAACACAGAAGCAGAAAGACTCACATGATATATACTCACTTATAATTGGGCACTAGCCCAAAAGGCACATCCTATGAAACTGTGGTACATTTACACAGTGGAATACTACTCAGTAATTAAAAACAAGGGAATCTTGAAATTTGCAGGCAAGTAAGTGCAAGTGGATGGAGCAAGAAATGATCATCCTGAATGACTTAACCCAGACCCAGAAATATACTCATGGTATATACTCACGTATAAGTAAATATTTGCCCAACATAGATGTCCTCTGAGAGACTCCACCCGGTGCGGATTGGGATAGATGCTGCAGCTTGCTGCTGGACTCTGGTAGAGCATGTTATGGAAGAATGGGGGAATGGAAAGACCCAGAGGGTTTAGGAGCCCCACAAGGGGACCATCAGAGCTAGTAGATCTGGACCCAGAGGGGCCTGCACAAACAGTTGTACCAACCAAGGACAATTCATGCAGTAAATCTAGACTCCCTGTTCAGATCTAGCCAATGGACATCTCATTCTCCACAGTTGTGGGGAGAGTAGGTACTGCTGTGGCATGAACTCTGGTGCTCTTAATTTGATCACTTTCCCATTGTGGGGAGGCCAGGTGGCACACAGAGGAAGAGGAAGTAAGCTATCCAGATGAGAGCTGATAGTCTGTGGCCATATGGTGGAGGAAGAGGTCCCCTTCTGTCAGAAGTTTGGGGAAAGGCAGAAGAGGGAAGGGGGGAATGGGAATTTATAAATGAAGGGAAAACAATAGGGACATAATCTGAATAAATTATAAAACAATTTAAAAAGAAAAGAGAAAAAACTTAGTTTCAATAAAAAAGAAAATGTTAAAAAGACGAATTTGCTATTGAATTGAATTCATTATGCATTTCTACATTAGTTTCATTTCAGTTGCTGGGAACAAATATACTGACCAAAGCAAGTTAAGGGAGAAAGTCTTCATTTGGTTCATGACTTCAAGTTACTGTATACCACTGTAGGGAAGTGGGGACAGTAGGAAGCTGAAACAGCAAGCCAATCACTTTCACAATGGAGATCAGAGGACTGAATTTATGCATGTATCCCAGTGCTCAGCTTGCTCTCCCCTTTTCATTTTTTTCATGGTCCAGCCTCTGGCATGGTGCTGCTCATGGGTCCTTCCACCTCAGTTAACCCAAATAATAGCATAACTGGCATCATTACTACAAGTCAATTTGACTTATACAATTCTTCATTGAGATCCCAGGTGATTCTAGACTTATCAAGTTGACAATTATAACCAACTATTACATAACCATAAGGTAACAAACTAAGTGCTATATCAGGAGTCTCTATGGCTTTTTGGAGCAAGTAATAGGGTGAAAGTATTCACATGCTTAACAAAAACTTACTTTCCCCAAACGGGTAAGTATATGTCAATCAGGGTAATTATATATAATTGTTAGAGCCTGAGGAGATGGCTCAGTGGATAAGAACACTTGCTGTAGTGGAGTGGAGTTTGGACTGCTAGCACTTAGAAAGAAAGAAAAAAAAGAAAGTAAGAAAAGAAGGAAGGAAGGGAAAATGAAGAAGAAAGACAAGAAGAAGAGAAGAAGAAGGAGAGGAAGGAGCAGAAGGAGAAGAAAGAAGAAGACTAAAGAAGTAAAAAGAAGAGGAAGAAGGGGAAGAAGAAGAAGAAGAAGAAGAAGAAGAAGAAGAAGAAGAAGAAGAAGAAGAAATAGAAGAAGAATAGAAGAAGGCAAGAAGAAGTTGTCGAAGAAGAAAACCCTCGTGCACTGCCAACCCATGTATTCCCAGTGCTGGAGACAGTATAGGAAACTGCAAAAGGAGGATCACAGGGCAGACAAAGAGCATAAGAAGAATACATATCACAGCATTACTTTTTGTTAGAAATACTTTGTGCATATGCGTATCTAGTATATTTTAAAAATAATTATAAGTAAGAACAGTTACCATACAAGAAATATGAAGAAAATACACTTTACTTTTTAACTTAAAATCTAGGGCTAATGGAATTATACTTGCAACTTTATGTTCCAGTTATTCTAAACTTATAAGTAGCATTTAAACACCTAAGAAACACAATCAGCTTATTTATAAGTTTAATGGATTTGATTTATAGAATTTACTTTATCTCTTAAGGAGATTTAATTCAGTAATCAAGCAATTTAAATAATTTAAAGACATGGGATACATTAAATGTATAAATTTATTTTAAATTTAATTGAGTTTAGTTAATTAAGTTTCAGAATGAGACACACATTACTCAAAGCCTTCTAAAGGCATTTAGTAACATTTTCTGGACTTAGAAGTAATTCAATTTATAAGCTGAAGGTTTTACAAAAATACTGTACCAACTCTTTAACTTAAAAAATTGGTTGCTACTTTAAGGCATATATTTATTTTCTGTGCATAGACACTAACATCTCCAACACTGGGCAGCTCATGTGGACCACTTATGGCAGCTGTGTAAGCAGGGAGCTTTTCTTCCTAGATGTCTCTCGTCAAGATGTATCACTTTATAAAATCAACCTTTCCATTAGGGATCCAGCAAAAGAGGGCTGGATAGAGCTCAGTTGCAGAGCATATACCTAGCATGGTGGGGACCTTGGGTTCCACTTCTCACAGAATAAGAGCAGTGATGCATCTTCTGTCACCCTAGTGGGAAGAAGATAGAGGCGGGAGGAGTAGCCATTCAGAGTCATTCTCAGCTACATCATGTGATACAGGCTTGCCCCTGCTAGATTCTCTATCTACAAACAAACAAAACAAAACAAGAAATTTAGCTAAGCTTAGCAGTTGTGATTTGTGCAATAAAAATGAAGAGATGCCCATGTCCCCCTATGCCTTCCACCTCTTGGCTCCCCTTGCTTCAGTGTTGGCTTCTTCAGTCTGCACTTGCTCTTTTCTAATGTACATCTCTGTCTTGTATCTTCTCCCACCTCTGTGGTGCTAACATGATTGCTTATTCGTCCCCCACACTGGGCGCATTCACACTGGCATATCCTGTTTGAATTGACTATACTAATCACTAAGATGCTAATGTGTTAATTCAATGTGGGACTTGCTTGGGAACACCTAAGTCTAATTAATCATTTTTTCCATTTCAGGACACATTTTTCTCCCTATACTGGGCAAGTTCCCTTCTTGGTTTGGTTTGTTATTTTGATCTTTTATTTACTTATTCCACCTCATCCTCTTTCTATTCTTTTTCCCACCTAGTTGTAGACACCACATACAAAGTGCTTTACAGTGCTTCTATGTTTGTTGCAAAGTGCATATTGCTTGTAGTAATGCAATAACTTATGTATACATGCACAGTGGTATGACCTATGTATGCATACATCTTTAAAAACACACATATTTGGTTTTCTGTGTCTTTGGGGTCTCTATGTACAGATTCAATTAACTGTAGGTACAAAATATTGTTGAAAAGTTATATCTGCATATTGCTAGGTAATAGTGTTTTCTGCATATGCATCAGAAATGGATTTCAAAACACTAGCATAAGTGTTAATTTTCTTTTAAAAAGCTGGTGATGGTTCCAAACATACTCATAAATATAATCCCCCTGGTGCTGTGGTAGGGATAGAGTCATTTCCAGGCTGCCAGTCTCCCTCCATGTCCAGTGAGAAATTCTGTTTTAAGAGAAGAAGGAGGATCATGACAACAGGGCAGGGCACTGGTTATCTTCCTCTGGCCTCCATACAAAGGTACACACGTGACTCTAAACATGCTATGCACATGCGTGCACATACATCTTATTAAATGTATATAGATATTTTTATTATTTCCTAAATAACACATTAAAATAACTATTCCTTAGCATTTGTAGTTTATTAGAAGTTTTGACAAATATAGATTTGACTTAAAAGAATCAAAACGTGCAGAAGGTAATATAGAAATACTACTAAATTTCATGTAGTAACAAGTATATAGAATATAAAATCTGGGAATAGAGGTACAGAAATCTTACTTTTCATACTGAGCTCTAAGTTTTAAACATTCTTGCTGTCAGGTGGTGTGTATATGTGTGTGTGTGTGTGTGTATGTGTCTGTGTGTGTGTGTGTATGTGTCTGTGTGTGTGTGTGCATGCGCGTGTGTATGTGTGTTTGATAGTATTGAATATAGGATAATATTTTTGTGCATTCTGCCATGAGTTATTTTAGTGATGAAAATTAAAGCCATCTTCACTGCCTCACCTCTACAGACATATTGCTAAAGATCATGTTCACTTACAGCCTCTTTGTAACTCCTAGGAAAAACTTTGCAGTGTGTATCTGGGAGCAGAAACTGGGTCAGGTGAGAAGCCATAAAGAACTTGAGTATTTTCAGAATGACTCAGCCTACTTTAACTCCCCAACATTTCCACATATCTAGTAATTATGTAGGCGCCCCTCACCTTGTTTCCTCTCTTTCTTTAGACAAACAGGTATAAAGTTTTACTATAATAATACCTTAATAAATAACTTAAAATTTATCATTTACTAAATGTTATTTTAAAAATAACTGTATGTGTTCCTTAGTATCGGGAGTTTTCTATTTTAGAAATTAATTACTGAAAGGTTTAGCAAATGTGCCCTGTCATTCATCTTTGTCAAAAGTGACATTTATTAAATAGAAATTAAGTTTATATCATTACATTATATTACATTACATCATGTTATATTTGTTTGGTCACATATGATTATATCGGACATCCGTTTTCTATTTAGCATTGTACCTTAGTACTTAGTTATGTTATATTCTTTTTTTTTTAAAAAAAGCTCACATTACAAATAGTAGAATGATAAATCATGCCACAACTCACTAATCATACATTGTATATAACCAGATGGTTTCCAATTGGTGTGTGTGTGTGTGCATGAGAGAGAGAGAGAGAGAGAGAGAGAGAGAGAGAGAGAGAGAGAGAGAGAGAGAGAGAGAGAGAGAGAGAAACAAACAGAGAAACAAAGAAACAGAAACAGAGAGGGGGATGTTCACAGTTAATTTTTAAATTAAGCCTTCACGCTCTTCATTCTTTGCCATAGGTTCTGTATCTTTCACAGTACTTTGACTTTTGAAAGTTTCTATTTTGTTCAACTATCTGTGAGTTACACACACACACACACACACACACACACACACACACACACACACACACACACACACACACACGAACATACTCACAGAGTCCACGAGCATACTCACAGAGTCCAGAAGAAGGTGTTGGATCTCCTGGAGCTGAAAGTTACAATATGTTGTAAGCCATGTGTTATGAGTTCTGGGGATCAAATTCTGGTGCTCTGGAGCCATCCCTCCAGTCCCCACTTTTCTGTGAGTTGTTGCTCTAGTTGAATAGTGGCAACTGTATGAGGATCTGTATCGAACCATTGTTAAACCAATACCAAACACATTCTTAATCGCTGATGCAATCTATTATTACCAAATATGTGCTTTGTTGTAGCGAGTGAATCTTAGAATACAAAATATGATGGCTGGGTGACATTTTGGAGCTCAGATAAAGCCCATATTAAAAATGAAGAGTTTTAGGTGCACAGAGGCCCAGTGTCTTCAATAACACAAGAAAGAGCAAAGATTATCTAGGATTTATTTCAGGTCACCTGTCCCTCCATCCAGAAATCTTTTCACAACTTTTTCTCATTATTACTGTTGGCAGGATGGGGGTTGGTTTCCAAAGGCAAAAGAAACTTGAGCAGAGGTGTATGGGTGAGGATCAGAATTCTGACAAGTTTTCTTATCTGAAATTGCTCATACCACTTACTGTGTAGATTACCTTCCACAAACACATTTTTCAAAGAAGAAAGGCTATTGCTGTTCCAATAACCTCTGCTCAGTGCAGGCCAAACCCTTGTCTTGCCCCAAATTTAATTTTTTTCACCTTTGCCAAACATTAAGAAATGAGAAAAGAATTCGAAGATCTCTGAAATGAGAAGAGGGGTAATAGTACTGGCATTATTTTCCCCCTGATAACTGTCAAGCACTGTCAATCAGATAGACCATCTTTAAAATTTTTTGTCAAGAATAGTCTGTATCTTTTTTGAGTACTCAGGGAAGATCAGACAAGCAAAAGATCATGCAAAAATCAATAGTTCCTTTGCTGTGTCATCTTAATTCTGAGTGAGATACCCAGGGAGGTCACCAAAACTGACAAAAATCAAAACACTCAAGAAATTTTAATTGGGTCTTTGTTGGTTACTACCCAAAATCTTTTGTATCCAAGTCCCTTTGAAATTAAATGAATAAACTGCACATGGTTATAGTTTAGTAATGAGGCTTTTCTTAGAATTGCTTCTTCACAAACATTTTTTTCCTTACTAAGTTTAAAAAAATGTGCTAACTTCTAATTGGAATAGCATTTGATGTATTTAGTTATTTCTATTTTTATTTAGAAGGAAAGGAGACAGGAGCTGACAAAATAGCTCAGTGGATAAAACCACTTTCTGGTAAACTTGAGAACTTGAGTTTGATTCTTGGAACCTTTGAAGTGAAAGAGGGCTCTAACCCCCAAAGTACCTATCTGATGTCCACATGTGCACACACACACACACACACACACACACACTCCTAATGCTACACACAGATATATACACAACACATAAACATGCACACACACACCTAACCCTACACACAGACATACACAGAACACATACACATGTTTCTATTTTGAACAACCCTGCACACACACATGCACACACACACACACATACACACAACATATACACATGCATACGCACACCTAGCCCAACAAATGCACTCACACTTATGCACACAACAAATATGCATGCACACAGAAACATATACACACAAGCATATACACACACAAATAACAAAAATAACATAAACATATTTTTTAAATTAAAGAGGAAGATGCTTTTGTTATAAATAACATATAATTTTTCTCATGTTTCACTATTTTATATTTTACTTATGTGTATCCTTCATATTCTAGGATCTGGCCCCTTTCATCTTTCCATAGGTATAAATATACGATAAAAAGAGCTTCATAGCTTTTGCTATGTATACTTGAAGATAAATATGGAACTAATATTTTTAAAAGAATATTTTATGGCAGCTAGAGAGATTGTTCAGTGGATAGTACTACTTGCTGTTCTTGCACAGGACCTGGCTTCTGTATCCAGCATTCAAAAGCCAGCTCTCATTCTTTTGTAATCCATTTCTGGGGGACTAGAGGTCCTTTTCTGGCCTTTACATGCACTGGGTACATGTGTGGAACACATACATGCACAGAAAATAAAGATATGTATCAAAAAGAATAATATTTGAGTAGGATTACTTAAAGTCTCTGTACATAATATTTTAACACACTGAAAAATAAAACACTCTTTCAATTGCTTCCCTTCATTTGCAAGTATTTATCAAATTGTAAATTGGTAGCCATAAATACTTGTGCTGGCATTTGAATGAATATGGTGTGACAAGGACTTTGATATTAAGGATTTTATGATAAAGATTTTAGTAGACTTGTCTGGAATCTGTTACTAGGATGTTGAAAATTAAAATGAAATATTAGTTTCCAAATGCTAGATCAGAATACAGAGACTGTAATGTCCTTACCTCAACTCAGAACATTCATTGTGCTTATTGTCAAAGCAAACATCTTATGAGAATCTGGGTTTGCATTCTTCTCTAAAATTCCAGTGGAAGCATTTCATTTTTACTTCAAACTTTATTCATACTCCGTAGAGAAATATGCCTTCGAAGAAATCCACAGGGTACCACTGCCGTCTTTGATTATAAACACAGAAGCTGCTAGTGTTTCCTGGGTGAATCTTTAGTATCCATCCCCAAACCTCAGGTGATCCTTACCTGTCAATGTATTCTTGTATCATGGAAAATATAAACAAATAAGGGGAAAAAATAAAACTGGAAAAAGAAGTTGTAGATGCTTTGAGGACAGTGTTATCAAATTTTCTAGTTTTACATCTTGTAAACCATATTTTATGGAATAGAATGGCAAAAAAATCAAAACCGATTCTTAAATTATTTTCTGGAATCATGTTATGTTTTAGCTTAAACTATGGAAACAGAATCTGACTAAATGTCTTAGGCTTTGCTGAAAATTGTCAAAAACAATTGTTTTAGAGCAGACACTCTAGGCAGCCAAGACACACATCCAAATTATGACCCGCGCAGTCCCAGGAGTGTTGGGTTATTGCATACATCACCAACTTGATAATCGAAATATTTAAGTGAAAGCATCGAAACTTTGAGCCCAGCAAGGGATAACCATGTGAAGGCTCTCTTGGCTCAGAGTTTTTTATGCTTCTGCCTTGGATGTGCTCATAAGTATCTTTCCTGCCCTCTCGTTTAAATTGTTATAGGGCAGCTATTGTAATATTCCAGTTCCTGGTGCAGATTATAATTCCTGGGTTGAAGATCTTACTGGCAGAGATTTCTCTTCCCATGCTGATGCTTCACATATTTTCCGAGATCTTATAGACCATGGTGTCAGGTGACTTGGAGCAACTGAGGTACAAGCCAGCAGAGCTTCAACTAACAGCTTGTTCAGAATATTTTGCAGTTAGTTTTCAGGACCAATCAGTGTCCAGAGGAAAGAGGGGAGCCCCTCTTAATTTTATTCCTGTTACCCTCACACCTTTAATTTTCTACTTCATCGCAGAAATGACTAAGGCTGAAAGTGTCCGTCGTTTCATCTGTGGGCTGTTTTTTAGACCCACCAAGGCCGCTAGAAGTGACTGGTCCCTTTACTTCTCAATGTCCAAGCTATTTTGTACAAGATAAAGACACACAATGGATGCTAACAATGTGATCTAGAGAAAGCAAGAACAAGAAAAGGTGGTTTGGATTATTTTATGGTTTACGTTTTTGTTTGTTTCTTTGGACAGAGACGGCATGTTATAACATGCTTTCCTTTGGTTCTTGGGAAGTTTTCCCCTAAGTTTCATTTGTGAGTGCTTGTGGAAGCTACTTAAATCTTAGCACAGACACATGTAAAGACATCTCTGGCTCTTCTAGGGGTAGCCATATTATAAAGTACAAAAATCTCTAGGTTGAAATTTCAGGAATTATTGTTTATCAAGTATGAATTTAGGTCCAGGAATATTCATTTTAATAGGTAAATAGGAAATTATTTTGAAATGTTCACCCACAAACTAAGGTTTGGAAAATGTGTTTTAAAAAGGTAAAGGCAATTTCTAGAACTTCAGAATATGTATTTAAATAACATTTATAAGATCATGTGTTTTTCCCCAAATAGATATCTATTCAGATTAATTTGTGACAGTTAGACATTACCCACAAAATAGATCTATTCTTCTTTTATTATCATGACCCAAAGTGTCAGCTCTACTGTTCCACTGGCTTTCTGTACTCAGGAACTAATTATGTAAAAATATTACCCTTAAAGAAATAAAAAGACTGCACCTTTAGAAGAGTGCATACGGTATTTCAATGAGTGTGCCCAGTGGTGTCTTAGTTGATAGGTCAAACCTCTCTTCCCTCTTCATCTAAATGAAATACATTGGTGCCGTTATCCACCTCAGTCTCTTTCTTGATGTCTTCTGTCTGAGGAATTGTTTTTTCTCCTTGATCAGATTCATGTTCTTTTTGTAAATTGAAAGTTCCCATGATATATTCTGATAATGGTTTCTCCTTCCTCAATTCCTGCCTCGTTTTTTACAGATCTCCACCAAACCAACTCCATGCCTTTGTTCTCTCTCTGTCTCTATCTTTCTCTGTCTCTCTCTGTCTTTCTCTCTGTCTCTGTCTCTGTCTCTGTCTCTGTCTCTGTCTCTCTCTCTCTCTCTCTCTCTCTCTCTCTCTCTCTCTCTCTCTCAAGCAAACAGGCAAGTACAAAGTAACAAATGGACAAAGAGGGAAAACACTGAGCGAGCACAACAAACACAAAACACATACATAAAACATTAAAAAATTGAAAACCATACTATAGAAGCAAAAGATAATCAAGACTTAAAAACTACTCAAATTAATAGAAGACAAAAAGTCTACAGAAACACCAGTGAGTTAGTCTTGTGTTGGCCATCCACTACTGGGTTTGTGAACTACCCTGAAACGTGGTTTATTTACCCAGTGATACTCCATCGGCGGGGGTTGGGGGAGAAGTCTAATTTTTCCTTTGCAAGTAGTGGTCTATTAGAGATAGCTTCTAGGTTAGGCATGAGGATCGTGTCCGGATCCTCCTCTCAGTTCCTGGATCCCATAGGACTTTAACTTGTTCAGGCTCTGTGCATCCTGCCACGGTCTTTGTGATTTCGTATGTGTATCACTTCTGTTGAGTCTAGAGGACACTATTATTTTGATGTCATGCATTACTTCTAGCATATACACTTATTTTCACTCCTCTCTGCCATATCTCCCTGCATCCTGGGCAGACGGATTTTATGAAGGCATCTCTGTTAGAACCGAGCGTTCCAAAGTCTCTTACACTGCACATTGCTCAATTGTTGAGTATCCTTATTAGTTCCCAGCTTCAGAAAGAGAGGTTTCGTTGCTTGTAGCTGAGTGAGACACGTATCTACAGGTGTAGCAGAATGCTCTAAGGAGCCACTCTATTGTTGTGTTCTCTTAGCAGAACAACAGTATTTAGTCTTCAGTTTCTCTCAGAGAATCTTAACAAAACAGTATGTCGACATTAACAATGGTCTTCAGTGTGACACCTCTCAGCACAACCTACCCTTCTCATTCTTCTCTCAGGAGAAGCTCACTTTGGTTCGAGTGTTCCACCAAATTTATCTTTAATATGTGATGTACAGTCTATATATTTGCCTTCTTTTTTTCTGAAATTTTCTGCTGCCCATGCATGCTTTCTTATCTCTAATTTCAGTTTTCATTCGAAGTCTATAAAAATCTCTCCACTTGAGACTTGATACCCTATGAGCATATACAGGGGGAGGTAATCCTCCTCAGGAACAGTCATAGGGGATGGGAATAAGGAGAAAAGGGGAGGGAGGGAAGAATGGGAGGACACAAGGGATGGGATAACCATTGAGATGTAACAAGAATAAATTAATAATAAAAAAAAAGAAAAAAAAAAAAAAGAAAAAAATCTCTCCACTTCTATGCACCCTATCTTTGATTGTCTTTGTCCCTGTTAGAATTGTCTACATTGGCCACTGGGTGTGAAGATAGTACACTTCAGTGTTATAATTTTTCTATATAAACATAAATTTGAATTTCATATTATAGATATATGCACATTCATCTTATAATTGCTTTGTTTAATTGAAGAAGGCAAATACATGTTGAAGGCACTATCTTTTTGTTATACTCAGTTTCATAATTTCACTACCTTTTGCCAGGTAGGCTAAAACTAGTTTTCAACAAAAACACAAGAAAGTGATTAATTACTGTGTGAATATAATGATTACATAAATGGATATTTCCCATTATGGTTAATATTTGGATAGCATAGCTTTCTATAAAGCAAAAAATAAAACCCCGCATTTTTACTTGGATGAGACATGAGTGATGATATTTCCTAAAATCAACAGCATAGTCAGCGCCTTCACAGCCCAGTTGGGGATTTATAAAAGAACTATTTGTTTCAACAGCAAATATTTTCTGCTTGAGAAGTGTTAGCAGATCCCGAGGCATAAACACACACATTGGCACACTAGAGAGTTTTTGTCTGCACTGTGTATGTCACAACTGTGGGACTTGTTATGGCATGTGCCACTTTGCTTAACAAAAGTTGTTCAGTGTTCTGGGAGTCACTGTGGAAATATGGAAGTATATACTCAGTTCTTTTTTATTCCCGGCAGAATATTTAATACCATTTGGCAATGGGCTATGTCTATTTAAACTATTTTAGCCCACACAAAACTAGACCCATGAACTTTTAATGTTTCTTGAAATATGTGAAGTTGGTTTAATGATAGATCTGATGTATAGTTATTGGGATAACACACCCCCAAGGAATTCTACAGAAACTGACATTTGGGTGTTGGGAGAACTATACTAGCAAAGTGGATAAGAGAACAGTGACAGTGCACTGGCTCGGGCACTGCTGACAACATAAGGAAAAGTTAGTTTTCAATAAAAGTAATTATTCTGAACGATAAGCCTGTTACATGCAATGATGAATAAAATAATCTCTCTTTTATAAAACAATATGGTTGCTATTTTTTTATTTCTCCAGGTTTGGTGGTACACTTCTTTAATCCTAGTACCAGTTGACACACAACATGGATGAGTCAAATCTCACAAGGCACCACTCTGAGATGATGAAATCTGGGTGCTTAGTTACTGCTGAGAAAGGGAGAATCCCTCTTCTCCAGTGATGAGTCCCATGCTAGGTTATTCAATCCAAAGAGGTCTGCCCTAAACACATATGCACATGTGCAACACTAGATGAAATCATCAATGTGTGTGTGTGTATGCATGTACGTATGACAATAATGAAAAAAGAGGTTTTGTGATCGACGAGGAGTAAGGGGGACGCAGGAGGAACTGGTGGGAGGGCAAGGAAGAGGGAAATGATTTAGAGACAATATTCATATGTGAAATTCTCAAAATAAAATAAATGGAAAAAAGAATTAATGATGAGCACATAACTTCAGATGTAATTTGAGAATTTTTAGTAATATTCATTTTCAAGCAAAGGAACCAGGCCTGTAAGTAACAAAGGGTAGGCAGAGTGAAGAGAGAGAGACAGACTATAGGACTGGTGAGCCAAGGAAGATCACTCAGGTCAACTCATCTGACCTTGTAGCTCAGATTGAGCAGCTTTCGCAGACAGCAACAGGCCTAACAAAGTTTAGCAGTGACCCATTGCTTAGGGAGAACATAGTTGCATTGCTACACTGCAGTTTCTCATTCTCTCAGTTCGCCTGCCTGTAGTAATTGGCTCTGCAGTGCATCTTGCTATGTCTTCCTGGAGGATTATTTTAGTATTATGTCTCCCTCAAATTAGTTAGAGTCTTCTGTTAAAAAATGTTGTGGACACCACGTCCCCTGGATGGGGAGGCCTGGTGGCACTAAGGAAGGATAGCAGGCTACCAAGAAGAGACTTGATACCCTATGAGCATATACAGGGGGAGGAGGTTCCCCTCATACACAGTCATAGGGCAGGAGAGTAAGAGGAAATGGGAGGGAGGGAGGAGTGGGAGAATACAAGGGATGGGATAACAATTGAGATGTAATATTAATAAATTAATAAAATATATTAAAATGTGGATATTTAATATACAAACATATTTTAAAATATGGAGACTAGAAAAACAAATCTTTGTTTATTCACAAATGGAAAAATATTAAATGGAAAAAAATTAGAGTTATGATGTTATAAAGGACATAATAGGATTCTGGAACATTTACAGCTGATGTTGTAGTTTGAGATCCCTGTGATTTACAGTAACACATGTATGACAAGCTATGTCTTTTTACATAAGAAAGCAAGGAGCCAAGTGAAAAACTTAGTTGAAGTTGGTCTTTTACCAACAGCGCTAGTGTCTTTTTAAGTAACAAGAATGATATAAATGTCAAGAATTAGTTTCTCTAAAGTTTTTCCCAGTGAATTCTTGCTCAAGAAATCTAGAATGAGATATATATGCTTCCATATTCACAGCTATATATTTATCCCTGTGTAGCCTTCTAAAAAGATGCTTCTAGATGTGGAAGTCATGGGGAAGAGAACATTTTTTTAGCATTCTGAGCTGCCACTCGCGGTGTCTGACCCACGCAGTGACGGGCATTTCTTCTATGCTACTTCATCCATCCATCCCACTCTCGACTTTGGGGCTTCCCTGAATTCCAACCTGAACTAAACTGTTTATTTGGTTCCTTGTTCCATTTTGTTATGTAAAAAGACATAGCTTCTTATCTGCTGTTATAGTAAATCACAAGTAACTTAAAGTACGACATCAGATTTCTGTCACTACACAGCAGACAAGGGCTGACTATATTTTTTATGCATTTTCTCATATTGGGTTTCATTTTTAGACAAAAGGGTTCATTTCTAAGAAAGGGGGTTTTTGGTAGATTGTAGTTTGGGCCGAGAGTTGGCTATCTTTTGGAATTTTGATGGTTGGGGCATATGGTTTTCACCTGTCCTGAAGAGAAAAGGAGAAATAAGAGAGGGATCATCATTGCTCACCTGAAAGTGGTGATGTTTTAATGGTCTCACTGTAAGCAGCAGAGTGTGTGCCCGCATGTCCTAGACTGTCCCACTGCCTAAGGAAGGTGGAAAAAGTGTGCAAGACATAAAAAAGACTGGGGATGCTTCTCATGGGAGAGGCCTCTTGAAAACAGACAAGAGTTGATACAAACTCTAAGAGAGAATCAGCTGAGTTGAGTTCTGTTCTGTCCTCAGTAAGAGGTTAACCAAGTGAGAGAATATTGATAACCAGCAGTCAATCAGAAGGTGGAACTGTTAGCTATTATGCTGCAGCCTTGGCTTCACAGTTAGGGCCAGTGACAATGTAACAGAGCTTCAGGGTAGAAGCCACTAACACAATAATGCCTTTTAGTGATACCTCTATCAGATAAACCTAATTACCAGGGATATGGTGGGAATAAAGTGGAAAATATCAGGAATGACCAAAGTATGGTTTTAGCACATGTCTGACTCTGGTAAGTGTGAAGGGAGGTGTGTCTCTGTGTGTGTGCATGCATATTTTCATACATGCATGTAGGTGATTGTGTGTGCATATTAGTGTGTGAATGTGTATACATATGTACAAATGCAGGTATGCATGTGTGTGTACTTTTGTGTGTAGATGTGCCTACATTCTTGCACATGTATATATGGGTGTGGATGCATATGTGCCTGTTACAGGTGTTCTAGAATCCTGAATATTTATATTCGATTTTGTAGTTGAATGAGTTTTAAATACAGTCTAGGTTATGGATTGGTTTAGAGTTCAGTTAATTATTGTCATAGCCCTTCTTCCTGTATTCTAAGGTTGAATTGTGAGCCAGTTCTTCCAAAATTCCTTTTAAAATGTCCTAAAGCTTATGAGAATATGGATCCTTATAAAGACAACATTATGCTTATTTTTGCAGTTTTAAAGGGATTTGTTTGTAGACGTTGCGAGTCTTGTCTTTACCACTTGGTTTTAACAGAACCTCAGCCATTTTGTAGAAGCCTTCTTAACTAGAAGTTCATTGAAGCTGGGCATAACTGAAAAATTCAGATATTATAATGTGCACTTTTATTTAATAAAGTATGTTTTCTTCAAGGCTGCCAAATACAAATAGCCAAAACTATGAATGCAACATTTATATAATTTCTGATTGTTTTGTGGATCTTCTTGCTGTAGGTATTTGATTTTATTTTATATATGTGTAAAAATATAAATGTGTGTATGAAACATATTTAATAAAAAATTGTAAAAAAACAAATAATAACTTATCATAACATAATGTCTGCAAAACCAGGATAAGAATGTGGAGTTTGTGTCAAATGTTATATTTGTTTATTGGGTTTTTATTATATATTAGAGAAAAATAACATGTCTATAAATTGGACTGTGTTACCTATAACATAAGTTTGAGCTCTTGGAGACTTCTTCACTTTGCTTCGCCATTTAGAACTAGATTATAGATTTTTGTATGAAAGTATTGAGATTTGTTTTTTGAGGTTTTGATTTTATTTTCCACTAGGAACGTATGTTTAATCTTCACTATCAACTTCATGGAATCTAACTACCAAAAAAAAAATTAATTGATTTCGTGTGGTTAAATTCATTCAAAATGAGATTTTTCTTTTTTTTTTTTTTTAATTTTTTTAAAATTTTTTTTTATTAATTTATTCTTTTTTTTTTATTATTATTTTTTATTAATTTATTCTTGTTACATCTCAATGTTTATCCCATCCCTTGTATCCTCCCATTCCTCCCCCCCCCCATTTTCCCATTATTCCCCTCCCCTATGACTGTTCCTGAGGGGGATTACGTCCCTCTATATATTCTCATAGGGTATCAAGTCTCTTCTTGGCTACTTGCTGTCCTTCCTCTGAGTGCCACCAGGTCTCCCCCTCCAGGGGACATGGTCAAATGTGAGGCACCAGAGTATGTGAGAAAGTCGTATCACACTCTCCACTCAACTGTGGAGAATATTCTGACCATTGGCTAGATCTGGGAAGGGGTTTAAAGTTTACCTCCTGTATTGTCCTTGGCTGGTGCCTTAGTTTGAGCGGGACCCCTGGGCCCAAATCTGCCTATCATATTGTTCTACTTGTAGATTTCTAGGACCCTCTGGATCCTTTTATTTTGCTGTTCTCCCATGCGTCTCTCATTTAGAGTCCCAATAGGATGCCTTCCCCTCTGTCCCAGTTTCCTGGTAAGTGAAGGCTTTCGTGGGACATGCCCCTTGGGCTAGTATGCAGATATAAGTGAGTATATACCATTTGATTCTTTCTGCTTCTGGGTTAACTCACTCATTATGATCATTTCTAGCTCAATCCATTTATCCACAAATTTCGGGAATTCCTTGTTTTTAATAGCTGAGTAGTATTCCATAGTGTATATGTACCACAGTTTCTTTATCCACTCTTCTACTGAGGGACACTTAGGCTGTTTCCATGTTCTGGCTATTATGAATAAGGCTGCTATGAACATGGTTGAGCAAATTTTCTTGTTGTGTGCTGGAGCATCTTCTGGGTATATTCCAAGGAGTGGAATAGCTGGGTCTTGAGGAAGCCCTCTTCCCATTTTTCTGAGATAGCACCAGATAGATTTCCAAAGTGGCTGTACTAGTTTGCATTCCCACCAGCAATGAAGGAGTGTTCCTCTCTCCCCACATCCTCGCCAGCATGTGGTGTCGCTTGAATTTTTGATCTTAGCCATTCTGATGGGTGTAAGATGGAATCTCAGAGTTGTTTTGATTTGCATTTCCCTGATGACTAAGGAGGTTGAGCATTTCTTTAAGTGTTTCTCAGCCATTTGATACTCCTCTGTTGAGAATTCTCTGTTATTCTTGTTACATCTCAATGTTTATCCCATCCCTTGTATCCTCCCATTCCTCCCCCCCCCCATTTTCCCATTATTCCCCTCCCCTATGACTGTTCCTGAGGGGGATTACGTCCCCCTATATATTCTCATATATTCTCTTCTTGGCTACTTGCTGTCCTTCCTCTGAGTGCCACCAGGTCTCCCCCTCCAGGGGACATGGTCAAATGTGAGGCACCAGAGTACGTGAGAAAGTCGTATCACATTCTCCACAAACTGTGGAGAATATTCTGACCATTGGCTAGATCTGGGAAGGGGTTTAAAGTTTACCTCCTGTATTGTCCTTGGCTGGTGCCTTAGTTTGAGCGGGACCCCTGGGCCCAAATCTGCCTATCATATTGTTCTACTTGTAGATTTCTAGGACCCTCTGTATCCTTTTATTTTGCTGTTCTCCCATGCGTCTCTCATTTAGAGTCCCAATAGGATGCCTTCCCCTCTGTCCCAGTTTCCTGGTAAGTGAAGGCTTTTGTGGGACATGCCCCTTGGGCTAGTATGCAGATATAAGTGAGTATATACCATTTGATTCTTTCTGCTTCTGGGTTAACTCACTCATTATGATCATTTCTAGCTCAATCCATTTATCCACAAATTTCGGGAATTCCTTGTTTTTAATAGCTGAGTAGTATTCCATAGTGTATATGTACCACAGTTTCTTTATCCACTCTTCTACTGAGGGACACTTAGGCTGTTTCCATGTTCTGGCTATTATGAATAAGGCTGCTATGAACATGGTTGAGCAAATTTTCTTGTTGTGTGCTGGAGCATCTTCTGGGTATATTCCAAGGAGTGGAATAGCTGGGTCTTGAGGAAGCCCTCTTCCCATTTTTCTGAGATAGCACCAGATAGATTTCCAAAGTGGCTGTACTAGTTTGCATTCCCACCAGCAATGAAGGAGTGTTCCTCTCTCCCCACATCCTCGCCAGCATGTGGTGTCCCTTGAGTTTTTGGAACAAGGCAAGGCTGCCCACTCTCTCCATATCTCTTCAATATAGTACTCGAAGTTCTAGCCAGAGCAATAAGACAACAAAAGGAGATCAAGGGTATCCAAATGGGAAAGGAGGAAGTCAAATTATCCCTCTTTGCAGATGATATGATAGTGTACATAAGTGACCCTCAAAACTCCACCAGAGAACTCCTAAAGCTGATAAACACCTTCAGCAAATTGGCTGGATACAAAATTAACTCAAAAAAGTCTGTAGCCTTCCTATACACAAATGACAAGCTTGCAGAGGAAGAAATTAGGAAAACCACACCCTTCACATTAGCCACAAGCAATATAAAATATCTAGGAGTTACCCTAACTAAGCAAGTGAAGGACTTGTATGAAAAAAATTTCAAAACTCTGAAGAAAGAGATTTTTCTTAATGTTCTAATTTACACATGCAATATCAAAAAGTGGTATGGGTTTATATTAGGCAGAAATCCTTCTACATGTCTCTTCTTTAGCATCCAGAATGACTCTAGAACTCGTAGTTGGTTGTGGCAATAGTTTGGGTGGGAAAGACATCGCCTTGGTAACCATATAACCTTTAGTGGACTTCTATGGCTTGATTTTTGCCTATAGCAGAAATCAAGTGTTTAAAATGATGACTTCCCTTGCTGGGTATGAAGAACCCAAGTATAAAGCTATTTTTAAAACTTAAACTGTAGCAGAACATTTATCTTCTCTGCTAAAGATTGAATTCCTAGTCTGCATTTTATTCCTTTATTAATCAATCATATTCTAATTAATAATGTCTTAGTCAATGGAGAAAAAGTACAGACAACATAAAAACACAAAGTACAGGACATGGAAATAACTTAATGAGATTTATTTATTTATTTATTTATTTATTTATTTGGGTTCTCGAGACAGGATTTCTCTCTGTGAGAGCCCTAGCTGTCCTGGATTCACTTTGTAAACCATGCTGGCCTCAAACTCGCAGAAATTCGCCTGCTTATGTCTCTTGAGTGTAATGATTAAAGGTATGGGCTACCATACCCAGCTGAGATTATCTGTGAATATTCTTATTATGCTGAGTTAATTTTTAAAAACTTAATGGAAAACATAGTAAAAATAACTCAAGGCTTTGGAGTGAAAATGTATGAATTGATTCATCTATTAAAAATAACAAGGAAGAAAACCCTCAAAATTTTAAAAATTTTTTATTGAAAAATAAAATCATTCATATTACATCTCAATTGCTATCCCATCTCATGCATCCTCCCATTCCTCCCTCCCTCCCGCTTTCATCCCATTCCCCTTCCCTATGACTGTGACTGATGGGGACCTCCTCTTCTTGAATATGATGCTAGGGTATCAAGTTTCTTCTTGGTAGTCTGCTATCCTTCCTTCGAGTGCCATCGGGCCTCCCCATCAAGGGAACATGGCCAAATAAGGGGCACCAGAGTTCGTGTGAAAGTCAGTCCCCAGTTTCCACTTAACTGTGGAGAATATTCTGTCTCTTGGCTAGGCTTGGGTAGGGGTTTGATGATGAGTGCACATATTGTCCTTGGTTGGAGCCATAGATCAAGCAGAACTCCTGGGCCCAGATCTGTCCATTGTAGTGTTCTTTTTGTAGGTTTCTAGGACCCTCTGGATCCATCTATTTCCCTATCTCCTATATTTCTCCCACCTTAGGATGTCCTCACCACTATCCCATTTTCCTGGTAAGTGAAGACTTTCATGAGACATACCCCTTGGCCTAGTGTCCAGATATAAGTGAGTATATACTATTAGAGTCTCTCTGCTTCTGGGTTAGCTCACTCATTATGATAATTTCTAGTTCAATCCATTTGTCCACAAGTTTCGGGAATTCCTTGTTTTTAATAGCTGAGTAGTATTTCATAGTGTAAATGTACTATAGTTTCTTTATCCATTCTTCTACTGAGGGACACTTAGGCTGTTTCCATGTTCTGGCTATTATGAATAAGGCTGCTATGAACATGACTGAGCAAATTTTCTTGTTGTGTGCTGGAGCATCTTCTGGGTATATTCCAAGGAGTGGAATAGCTGGGTCTTGAGGAAGCCCTCTTCCCATTTTTCTGAGATAGCACCAGATAGATTTCCAAAGTGGCTGTACTAGTTTGCATTCCCACCAGCAATGAAGGAGTGTCCCTCTCTCCTCACATCCTCGCCAGCCTGTGGTGTTGCTTGAATTTTTGATCTTGGCCATTCTGATGGGTGTAAGTTGGAATCTCAGAGTTGTTTTGATTTGCATTTCTCTGATGACTAAAGACGTTGAGCATTTCTTTAAGTGTTTCTCAGCTATTTGATATTCCTCTGTTGAGAATTCTCTGTTTAATTCTGAGCCCCATTTCTCAATTGGATTATTTGGTTTGGTGGTGTTTAGCTTCTTGAGTTCTTTATATATTTTGGATATTAGACCTTTGTCAGATGAAGGGTTGGTGAAGATCTTTTCCCAGTCTGTGGGCTGTCACTTTGTTCTGTTAACAGTGTCTCCTGCCTTACAGAAGCTTCTCAGCCTCATGAGGTCCCATTTATTAATTGTTGACATTAAGGCCTGGGCTGTTGATGTTTTGTTCAGGAAGTTGTCTCCTGTGCCAATGTGTCCCAGGTTCTTTCCCACTTTTTCTTCTAACTAATCACTAACTATGACTGTGACTGAGGGGGACCTCCTCCCCTTGTATATGCTCATAGGGTATCAAGTCTCTTCTTGGTAGCCTGCTGTCCTTCCTCTGAGTGCCACCAGGCCTCCCCATCCAGGGGATGTGGTCAAATGTGGGGCACCAGAAGTAACTTTAAGCTGAAAATACAATAATGAATTATCTAGCGATTGCAAGGTGATTTAGTGTCTCAGGGGAGATCTGATGGCACTCAGCAAGGATAGCAGGTTACCAAGAAGAGACTTGATACCCTATGAGCATATACAGGGGGAGGAAATCCCCCTCAGGAACAGTCATAGGGGAGGGGAATAGGGGAAAATGGGAGGGAGGGGAGAATGGGCGGATACAAGGGATTGGATAACAATTGAGATGTAACAAGAATAAATTAATAAAAATTAAAAAAAAAAAAGAAAACTTCAATTACAGCAAAGTCAATGAGTCTTCCAGATCCCCCTAGGAAACCCGCATTCAGTGTCCTCTGAAGCTTTGAAATCTATGTGGGAACCCTTGGGGCCTTCATTGATCAGAAAATGCCCATTGTGTCCAGTTCTGGCTTGAAAATGACATCTTCCCTGGTATGGCTGTCTCATGAGAGGCTTGTGACAGCCCGAGGTTTGTCTGGGAGACTTGCTGAATTCTCAGTACAGATCTAAGAAGATCCTTTGTGGCAGAGATGAAGGATCACCCCTGGGAAACATATCAGTGGTGGGATTCCTTGAAACAAAGCGTTGGGTCTAGAGGGCTGTGTATATGCTCCAGAATCCCAGTCTGTTTTGCCCTTAGGGAGTAGTCTTTAGCCTCCACTGTGATTCAGTTGTGTTACTACCCTCTTATGTGATGCTGGCTTTTCTCATAGACCCATCATTGGGCTATGAGGTAGGTTAATGCACCGTTTCAGCACTATCTGTATTTCTATAGGAAACAATGCCCCACTCCAAAGGAAAACAGACTTCACATGCAGTTTAATGCCTATTTGTTTTGCTCTTTCTGTTTTCACCACATTCTAGCATTCTAAATGCCACATCTGAGCATGCCAAATTCATCTGTTTCTTGTGCGTAATTGCACTATTGTCTTTTTTTGCTTTGATATGCCTTTCTAGTAATTTTGCTTACATGACCCTTTGTCTCGTGGCAGGTGCCATCTCAGTCACTATATCTCTGTTCTGAAAAAGACTTACTTGAGAGGCTGTTCAAAGCACCAACCACCCCAGTTATTCAGTGCTTCTACCTTCCTGTTTAAAATGTAACATTGTCACTCTGTGCTATTTTTTCACTTGCACATCCACATGATATTTTATCTATCACAACACTAAAACTCTATATATTTAGATATTATGCTACTGAGCAGATTCTATATGCTCATAAGTATTTTTCAAGTTGTCCCATGAGGTAAATATCTATATATTTAATCCTACCTTCTTGGAACTATTGCTGGAAAAAAAATAAGAGTAATTGGCCCTGGTATTCACTACGGTTCTCAACCTTCCTAATGCTGCAATCTTGTAATATAGTTCACCATGTTGTAGTGACCCCCAGCTACAGAATTATTTTTGTTGCAACTTCATGACTATAATTTTGCTCCCATTGTGAATCATAATGTAAATATCTCTGTTTTCTCATGGTCTGAGGCGACCCCTTGGAAAGGTCATTTGACTCTCAAAGGGGTCATGACCCAAAGGTTAAGAAGAGCTGATAGCAAATGTGATTATGCAGTCCTAAGAATCACATATGGTTTCTTTATGTTTGCGTATTATAGTGTGGTTATTCTGAATTATGTGGCTAATATCTGCTTAATAGAGAGTATATGCCATGCATGTCTTTCTGGGTCTGGGTTACCTCACTCAGGGTGATCTTTTCTAGTTCCGTGCATTTGCCTTCAAGTTTCAAGATTTCTTTGTTTTTAATAGCTGAGTACTATTCCATTGTGTAAATGTACCAGAGTTTCTTTATCCATTCTTCAGTTGAGGGATATCTAGGTTGTTTCCAGATTCTGGTTATTACAAATAAGGCTACTATGAACATAGTTGAGCAAATGTCCTTGTTGTATGGTGGAGCATCTTTTGGGTAAATGCCCAGGAGTGAGGAGGACCCTGGGGAGAATGCTTAGTTCTCGTTCAGAAAGGCAAATAGACCCCAGAAGAAGTTGAAGAGAAGGAACAGGAAGGGAGCCTACCGTAGAGGTCCTCTGAAAGACTCCACCCAGCAGGAGATGCAATCAGATGCTGAGACACACAGCCAAACTCCAGGGTGAATCATAAGGAGTCTTATGGAAGAGTTGAGGCATAGAGGAACCTGGGGGGCCAGGAGCTCCACAAGGAGACCAACGGAGCCCACAAATCTGGGCAGAGGAGGAGATTGCCGCAAAGGCTGATGTACCAATCAAGAACCGTGCATACTGAGGATCTAGACCCTCCATTCAGGTGTAGTAGATAGACAACATTGTCTCCTTGTGGGTTTCCTAATACGGGGAGTAGAGACTACATATGGCATGGACTTGGACCCTCACAGGTTGATTACTCCTCCCTGGTGGGGTGGCCTTGCCAGGCCACAGAGGAAGAGGATACAGGCAGTCCAGATGAGACTTGATAGGCTGAGGTCAGATGTTAGGTGAGGAGAGTTCCTCTTTCTGAGGACTAGGGGAAGCGGTAGGGGGGAGGGGGAATAGTATGAGGGAGAGAGGGTGGTATGGGAGGCAATGAGGGAGGGGCATACAATTGTGATGCAAAGTGAGCAAATTACAAATTAAAAAAATTAAAAAAATTTTGATCTTAGCCATCTGATGGGTGTAAGATGGAATCTCAGAGTTGTTTTGATTTGCATTTCTCTGATGACTAAGGAAGTTGAGCATTTCGTTAAGTATTTCTCAGCCATTTGATATTCCTCTGTTGAGAATTCTCTGTTTAGTTCCAAGCCCCATTTCTCTATTGGGTTATTTGGTTTGGTGGTGTTTAATTTCTTGAGTTCTTTATATATTTTGGATATTAGACCTTTGTCAGATGTAGGGTTGGTGAAGATCTTTTCCCAGTCTGTGGCCTGTCACTTTGTTCTGTTGACAGTGTCTCCTGCCTTACAGAAGCTTCTCAGCCTCATGAGGCCTCACATTTGACCATCTTCCCTGGGGGGTGGGTGGGGGGGGAGACCTGGTGGCACTTAGAAGAAGGACAGCAGGTTGCCAAGAAGAGACTTGATACCCTATGAGCATAAGCAGGGGGAGGTAATCCCCCTCAGGAACAGTCATAGTGGAGGGGAATAATGGGAAAATGGGAGGGAGGGAAGAATGGGAGGATACAAGGGATGGGATAAACATTGAGATGTAACAAGAATAAATTAATAAAAAAATTAAAAATAAATAAAAAAAACCACATTTGGAGATGACATGACCTTGTACCTGGTAACAAATCCACAGATAGTTCCTGTATCAAATCTCAGGCAATGCAGGGAAGTGGAAAGAACCCTTTTTTCTAAGGTGTTCTCAAGAGCTTAAGCAGAAGGTTAAAAGATGGAAAGAAATGATTTTACAGCTTGAGAGCAGGTCAATATCTCCTTTGACTTTTTCTAACTGTTACGTCTCTGCATATATGATTTCAACAGTCTCGGTAGGAGTTATTTCCTACTGTGTGAAATGGACATCCCCCAACATCTCAGCATTCTGGGGAGGCTCGTCTGTCCAGTCACCCACATTGCCCTCAGGCCCCATCTAGAGACAGAATACTTAGAAGCAGGTCCCAGCACAATTAGACAATAGAGGAGCCAGGCTGAAGACAAGAGATTTTGTTTTTGTTTTACTTACTCTTATCCTGCTAACATTTAACTATAAAAATTTAAGATTTCTGAGCTCTTTTGAAAAAACAGCTTCTGGGAATTTCTTCATAACTAACAACCCTCACAAACCACTACCCTTTTTGCAAGTCTAGGAAATGGCTGTTTGATAGTGAGTTTGCATCAGATTTCTCTGTGTGTGCATTTAATTACTTGATATATGTGTGAAATATAATTTCCTTTAAATTAAACCCCTTAGCATACTATTGAGGCAAGAGTACTTGATCTGCAGTTAAGATATTCCCTCGAGTGCTATAATACAAGCTGGTGACAAATCTTTTTCTCCCTGGTGGTGTTACATTTAACTAAGTGGAGGAAATCATAAAAGATTGCACAGATTATGAAACTACTAATATAATTCTTTCAATGAATAATTCCGAATCTTTGAATAATTCTTATCTTCAGTACTCAGTGTTAGTGGCTATTTATCAAATCAAAATACATTTTTATTTTCCTGAAATTACCTGTGGATGTAAACTTCTTTTAGAAATAAAAATGTCTTAAAAGGTTAAATTATGAAAGAAAGATAAGCCATGATTTTGTTAGAAATAAGAAATAAATAAAGAAAACTTTTTTTGTTCAACATTCCTATCAAGGTCATATAATTTATATACATCTCTCTGTATTTCTCTATCATTTTTCTTAAGTCTGCTTGTGAGTCAAAGTTTTCGTTCAGACATATAATTGGGGAAATAAATGAAGTAACTTTTTAAATTTTTTTATTTTATTAATTTATTCATATTACATCCCAATTGTTATCCCATCCTTTGTATCCTCCCATTCCTCCCTCCCTCCCATATCCCCTTACTCCCCTCCCCTATGACTGTGACTGAGGGGGACCTCCTCCCCCTGTATATGCTCATAGGGTATCAAGTCTCTTTTTGGTAGCCTGCTATCTTTCCTCTGAGTGCCACCAGGCTTCCCCATTCAGGGGACGTGGTCGAATATGGGGCACCAGAAGTAACTTTAAGCTGAAAAGACAGTAATGAATTATCTAGATACTGCAAGATACAAGTTAATGCTGCATAATAAGCAACCCCAGAATCTCAGGGGTTTACAAAGCTCAAAATGATTTATTTCTGTGTTCATATGTTACATGCAGAGTTGCTATGACACTGGTTGCTCGTCTGTTTGGACTAGGTTCCAGCAGCACTGCATTTTCTCCAGCAGCTGGCTCCACTGTGCAGCATAGTTTTCTCTTGATAAGTGATAGAACAGTTTTGCTAGGAAGTAGCAAGTCTGAGAGAGACCAAACAACCAAATCATGTAAAACTCACTGACAGAGTTCTGTATCATACTTGATAAAAAAAAAATCCAGTGTTTTGAAACAAATACCATTCTCATACTTAACATGTAGGAAAAGCAATTCCATTCACTGTGGGAAAATAAAAGCTGATGCAAGAAACACAAGAAGAGCAATTCCAGCCCTCAGAGTATGTGGGAAGTTGTAAATGGAATTCAATCCTGCTCTGATGAGCAACCCCATCCTCGTGTTGTTGTCGTCTCTCATTATCAGTTATCTCTCAGACCCAATCCCCTTCACTATTCCCAGACAGTGCGTCCATACCTACTCCTCTTCAAAACACTGGGTAACTCCTGTGATTCTTCTGTAAATTATCTCACCTGATTTTATGCCTATAAATGTTGCCTATATCCTGAGAGCTGTGCAAGTTAAACTGGTAGCTCAACTCTCTCTTAAAGTCTGAATATGTAGGACCAAGTATTAGGTCCGTCATATCTATGGTAAATCCACTGGGCCATCTCATCTCCAATAGGCTTGCTTCATTACAGGCTTCTACAAGAAAGTGCTAGACTAGGTGAAGTGAATAAGAGGATTTTGTTACTTATAGCAATGACACTAAGTGACCCAAGATCCAGGGGTCCCCATGACAGCCTGCTTCCTAATTCATAGATAACCTCTGTTTGTGCCATGTTAACACAGTAGGAGGCATAGGAAAACTCTCCAGAGCCTTCCTTTACATGGGCACAGAGACCCTATGAAGAAAGGCTCTGTTCTCATGATTTTACTACCTTTACCATCTACTTCATCGCTCAGCATTATAATACCATCATCATACAGAGGATTGGAGTTTTGCCATATGGACTGAAGAGGACACATAAACAGTAAACCATACTAGCTAGCTAGCTGGACATCAGCAGGCTCAGGACATTGGTAACAGAGCCCTTTCTTCACTGACAATATATTATCAAAAGACTAAAGTAGCTGCATTTTAATTGCTGTTCAGAAGCTTCAAATCTGAATCATTTTTTTTTCTAACTATGGAAAGGAAAATGATTTCTGGTGCCAACATCACACCTCGAGCTGCCTGAAGGTTTCTTTTCTTTTCTTTTTTAAACAAACAAGTATTTGTATCAGACTTTATAGAATCATTAACCATATCAGATCATTGTATAGTAAAATATGTTCTGGAAAACATTCTATGGAACACAATGCTAAGTTGGCTCCATCTTGTAAAAGCCAATGAGACTCTAACGGTTTCTATTGATCATCTGGACAAGACAGATGTGGGTCTTGCTGCTGTGGCTCCAGCAGCCAAACCATATGGTATGTGCATCAGGGTGGCAGTGATTATAGCCCCTGTTTTGCTATCACCTGTAAGATAACAGGGTGATGGGCTCTGCCTTTTTTCTGCATTCTGTGTCTCATTTGAATTCTTTCAATAAATATCACAAATATGGGAGTGAAAGGGAATCCAGACAGAGCTCCATGATGCCCATGCCACTCTGCCCCCAGTTCCCCTCAAACACATCCACTGCATCTCATCAACCCCGAATATGAACTTATTCTAGATGTCAACTTTAAATTCTAATGTCCACCCTCTAGATATCCTTTAAATCATTAGGGATTAAAAATCTAAGGTCCAGCAAGTACGGAAGGAAATTGCTTTCCAGTTGTGGGTCTGTGAAAATAAACAAGCCATTTCCAAGATGCGCTGGAGAGACAGAAGCAGGAAACATAGCTCCGTCTCAAATGGATGAGTGAGGAGATCAGGAATAACTTAAGTGTAACTACAACATGGCCTCTAGCAGATGGCAAAGTAAGGCATGAGATGACTCTTTCAGGCCTTCTGTTGTTCCACCCACCCCATACACAAACGATCTCAGGGTCAGGGGGAGTCATGAAATTAGGTAATGTGTGCATTGGAAAGTAAAAAAAAATAAAGGTGTCCAGTGAGCCCAAGCCCAGGCGTCTATCTGATGAACTTTTGTGTTCCTGGAATCCAAGCTGATTACAGGTTGAAGATCCTGGCTACTGTTCTTGCTCTGTCCTGAAGTGGGTGGAGTTTGTGAGGTTGGGTACCACTGGCTGTAGCAGACACTGTTTGAGTGGCCATTATGCCTATATAGAGTTGAAGAATCTTGCCCAAAGTAACGGAGATGGACAAAAAATAAGGTAAAGATGCTGAGCTTCCCAGTGCATTTTAACATAAGAAGCTTCTTTAACATGAAGCGATAAGTTGAGTGAGCTTTTACTGCAATACTCTTTGAATGTCTTCAGGAGTTAGTCAAATATCATAAATCTTGATAAATTACATTTCTGGGAGCCGTTAGCAAATATAAATTCTTTTGTAGTGTGGAGACATTTTCATGCTTATTTGCAAAGATAAGAAATCTCCACCAGAGCCACTCACGTTTTCTGTCTGTGTGCCTCAAGTATATTTGTGTCTAAAACAAAGAGTAGTCACTGAACACCACACTAAATAAAGTTTGGAGTTATAAAACTGAAGATCAAATGAGCATTATTTACCCTAAGCATGTAAAGCGTTTCCTTCCATCATAGTATATGTTGCCAAGTGGTTCCTTCACATAAGAAACACAATGCTTTAGTTTGAGCGGGACCCCTGGGCCCAAATCTGCCTATCATATTGTTCTACTTGTAGATTTCTAGGACCCTCTGTATCCTTTTATTTTGCTGTTCTCCCATGCGTCTCTCATTTAGAGTCCCAATAGGATGCCTTCCCCTCTGTCCCAGTTTCCTGGTAAGTGAAGGCTTTTGTGGGACATGCCCCTTGGGCTAGTAGGCACCAGCCAAGGACAATACAGGAGGTAAACTTTAAACCCCTTCCCAGATCTAGCCAATGGCCAGAATATTCTCCACAGTTGAGTGGAGAGTGTGATACGACTTTCTCACATACTCTGGTGCCTCACATTTGACCATGTCCCCTGGAGGGGGAGACCTGGTGGCACTCAGAGGAAGGACAACAAGTAGCCAAGAAGAGACTTGATACCCTATGAGAATATATAGGGGGACGTAATCCCCCTCAGGAACAGTCATAGGGGAGGGGAATAATGGGAAAATGGGGGGGGGGGGAATGGTAGGATACAAGGGATGGGATAAACATTGAGATGTAACAAGAATAAATTAAAAAAAAAAAAAAAAAAAAAAAAAAGAAACACAATGCAAATAGTGCCTGTCACACTTTTCCTAAACTTCACAGATTCTACACTGTAAATAGCATTGTGTTTCTAGGTCAAAGTTAAATACTTTCAAACGCTTCTCTTATTGATGGAGGAAAGAGAACACAGCATCCGCAAATGCTTTAATCATTTACGTGAGCTGCGTAATAAATTCAAAAGGCCTCTGGCTCCAGCACTGTTTACTGCTGAGCATTCAATTTCAATTGCATGCTTCCTAACCACACTGAAAACGGCCCACGTCTGAATTTCCATTTCAATTTCCTGAGCTTGATAACTTGAAGTTACATTCTGAGTCATTTTAGAGCAGGGCAAAGGAGATGTATAGTCTAGAAATACTAATAATGTGACTTGAAACTAAAGCTAAAATTTACTTAATGATATTTGAAAAAGGAAACACACTTCAACTATAAACAGGTTAGATATGAATAGCCCGTGATGCCAGATCTTGCCAACGTAGCAAGTGTTTTTTCTCAGGCAAAGTACCCAGAAGGGTAAGATTGGTTATTCATATTAAGTAAGAATTATTGCTTGTTTTGGGCAATTATGACATTGTTCAACTTTCAGTATCACAGTAATTTCCTCTGCTCTCTACTCTTTGTTTTAGAATTTTCCAGTAGAACACAGAATTCCTAAGACTTGTTCTATTCTGCTATGTAGCCGAACACATGGCCAGCACCAATGACTGTTTTAAAATGGCTATATATGGAGAAATCACTGCATATATTTTGCTTTTATTTTAGAGTGGATAAAATTTTAACTGTTTTTAAGAATGTTCCTTTCAGTTGTAATTATCCAGGGCATTATATTTTATTAGTAAATTGGAACATAATTATTTCAGGCACGCTGGGATATATAAACACTTGTTTCTTTAGTCCCTATATCAACCACTCTAATTCTGAGGTTGTGTGACACACACAAGTGCACATATTGTATATGTCATATATATGTATATGTATAAATATGTATATATGTTATGTGTGTGTCTATACATTCACATGGTAGCACAATATATGTTAACATTCTTCCATATTATATGTTCAATAATTTTAATGTTTGTTTAAAGAAATTAATAGTTACAAAGTGAATGGATCCCTGATTATCTTATGTTAAGAATAATGTATATTGTCTTTATTATGTTTTTTTACTAAATGTAGTTTATTAGGTATTAGAAAGAAGGCCAGGTTATTAGAAGCGTGGATGGGGGTGGGGAGAGGTGGACAAGAAAGGAGAGGAAGGAGAGGAAGGAGGGAATGTAAAGTTAATTAATTAATTTAAAACGGCGGATCGTCTTTTTGAGTATATGTTCAGGAATAGTATAGCTGGGTTTTGAGGTAGCACTATACCCAATTTTCTGAAAAAGGCCCAGATTGATTTCAAATGTGGTTTTATAAGTTTGCACTCCCACCAGCAATGGAGGAATGCTCCCCTTTCCCCACATCCTCCCCAGCATGTGCTGTCCCTTGAGTTTTTTATCTTAGTCATTCTGATGTGTATAAGATGGAATCTCAGAGTCATTTTGATTTGCATTTCCTTGATGACTAAAGACATTGAGCATTTCTTTAAGTGTTTCCCAGCCATTCGTTATTCTTCTGTTGAGAATTCTGTTTAGCTCTGTACCCCATTTCTTAATTGAGTTTTTTTGGTATGGTGGTGGTTAATTTATTGAGTTCTTTGTTTGTATGTAGGGTTGTTAAAGATCTTTTCCCAGTCTCTAGCGGTCATTCTGTTCTGTTGACAGTGTCCTTTGCCTTACAGGAGCAAGAGAATCTTTAAATTTGCAAGCAAATGAACGGAACTAGAATAGATCATTTTGAGTGAGGTAACTCAGACCCAGAAGGACACACATGATATATACTCACTTATAAGCAGATATTAGTCACATAATACAGGATAACCACACTACAATATACAGGCCTGAAGAAGTTAAATAACAAGTAGAACTTCAGGGAGGTTGCTTAATTGTCATTGAGAAGGGTAAGTGGAAGGGTGGTGGTGAGAGGAAGAGTGTGGGGCCAGGAGGCAATGAGGGAAGGAGCTACAATTGGGATGTAAAATAAACAAATTTAAAAAAATTTAAAAGACAAAAAATAGTCTCCTAATAAACATTTTGTTGAGTGTTAATAATAATTATTAATTAATATATATTATGTTATTAAGGGTATATTTCAATTTATTTGGGGTGATTGTTAAATGACACAGAAACCACAGACTAGACTGGATTATTTGTTAAGAAACGAAGTTAATTTTGACTCCTAACTCTGGGCTTTCAAGGTTGAGAAACACAACTGCATATAGCCAGATGGTGACAGAATCCCAACCTGATATTATACAGGGCACAGCAACAAATAGATGTGCTTATTTTGAAGAAGAAAACAAAGAAACAAACAAAGAGTAGGAGCATCTTCTCCTATTGAGGCTAGAGGCAGTGCAGTATGGGGAAAGGGTCCCAAAGGAAGGCAGCAAAGTCAGACACAGCCCCTGCTCCAGTTGCTGACTGAGAATACAAATCTATGTCTAAGTGGTTGTCTTAACTCTTGCAGACATTGTTTCAAACTAGCTTCTCAGCCGAGCCTTTAAACCCAGCACTCGGGAGGCAGAGGCAGGCGGATTATTGTGAGTTCAAGGCCAGCCTGGTCTACAGAGCCAGTCCAGGACGGCTAAGGCTACACAGAGAAACTCTGTCTCGAAAAACCTTTAAAAAATAGCTTCTCATAGTCTAGTGTATTTCATTTATTCTACATTTACTTCATCTTTTCTTTTTTATTAAACATTTTTATTTTTTACATATAAATTTATATTGTTAAATTTATATATATACAATAAACTACCTATAGCAAGAAGAACCATGACACAATCAGGAATTATATAAGTATTATATTCATAGTGTCTTGGCTATTTGTGTTTGGCAGCCTTGAAGAAGACATCTTTCCTATCTTGGTGTGTCTGAAATTCTGATTGTAAATCAATATCTATCGTATCTCCTCATTATCAATTTAAAACATCTATCTAGACTAAAAACACATCTTTTCTTTTATATTGTAATCCTAGTGGTGTTTATAACCAAGAACAGGGAATGATATCTATATATCCTTGGTTCTTCTTAAATCAGTGAGTGGTCTGATGAAGTTTAATTCAACTAATAAAAATGGATTTCTTGCTTGCTAAAGAAATCATGTACTTGTAGCTGGTAGGCTGAAGCCTGTCCCTTTGTTCTTTACATGCTTTCTCATTTCTAAACACTGCTCTTACATAGTAGGTAGAGAGAAGCATGGGAGAATAGCAAAGTAGAAGTATCCAGAGGGTCCTAGAAACCTACAAGAAGAACATTATGATAGGCAGATTTGGGCCCAGGGGTCCCGCTCAAACTATGGCACCAGCCAAGGACAATACAGGCGGTAAACTTTAAACCCCTACCCAGATCTAGCCAATGGACAGGATATTCTCCACAGTTGAGTGGAGAGTGGGATATAACTTTCTCACGTACTCTGGTGCCCCATATTTGACCATGTTCCCCTGGAGGGCGAGACCTGGTGGCACTCAGAGGAAGGATAGCAGGTTACCAAGAAGAGACTTGATACCCTATAAGCATATACAGGGGGAGGAAATCCCCCTCAGGCACAGTCATAGGGGAGGGGAATAAGGGGAAAATGGGAGGGAGGGAAGAATGGGAGGATACAAGGGATGGGATAACCATTGAGATGTAACTAGAATAAATTAATAAAAAAATAAAAAATAAAAATTGTACATGTATTTCCCACAATATTTTCTTAGATAGGGGAAACTGTGAACTTTCCCTCATTGCTTTAATTTCTGAGCACATGCCTTATCACTTAGTTTGCCATTTGTGTTGATACTTACTTTCAAATTGCTATCTCATGAACTGGCATCTGGCTTATCATATGAATACATTGAAACAAAAATGTTTCTAATATGCTAACTAATTACTAGTTAAAGGAGCTCCTCAATAAATTGTTCAAACAAAAATTGAATAAAAAACAAACACACAAACAACACATTAGTTATGGTATTATTTTCAGAGTGAATTTTCCAGCATCCTCTCAACCTAGCTAGACTTTGTGAAAGTTCCCTGGCTTTCTCATATGGAGGGAGTTCTTAACTTCTAGAGACACAGATGATGCTATCTAGCATTATTAGATAGTAATATCAAAATACCTTGATCTGCCATGCTGCTCATATTTTGTCTTTCTATATTTTATCAGAAGCTTCCTCTCTTCCCGCCTCCTGTGATTATATTTATATATTGTCTCAGAATAGCTACTGAGGCCCAGACACTTCTTGAGTTCTCTGCTGTAATCATAAGTATTTCACTTCAAATATTTAAATTATGATTTAGGAAAAAATATACACAACCTTTCTTAGGATTGTAACTAGAGTCACTTTGATTCTACATTTCTGTATGGACTGAATTAATAAATACTTTAAAAGATATTGATATGTTTATAAAGATAAGTATATACATTAATGTGGTTGAGTTAAAAACAATACAAAGTTTTGACTTATTTGTACTTCATTAAGAAGTAATTCTAAGTGTGGATTAAAATAAAATCTCTCAAATTATTCACAATTCTCTCTATTAATTCTCTCTAGAAACCTAACAGCCCTTTACATTTGCCTTGACTGTGTAACTTGCTTTGGGTGAGAAGGTAATAATACATATAACACAAGTGGGGATTCTAGGCATTCACAAGATTGACTCTTGCCTTGCTTTGCTGCCCCTAAGGACACCCTGAACAATGGCTGAGTAAGTACAGAGGTACCCACTGGCCATACCACAGGCGACTATGAGAACTAACTCCCAGCCCTGTGTGAGTGTTCATTACAGGCAAATTATTCCATCGGTCACTGATGCAGAGAAATGTTAGCAGAATAGCCATCCAACCATTTCAAACTCACACTGGATATCCACAGAATCATGAGCTAGTAAATGATTCTCATATTTGACCTTGAGTCTCAGGGTGTTTTGTTACACAGAAAAGACAAGCACTGACATATATGGATAAATAGTATAGTATCAGGATTGACAATTTATGTTAACTATGTATTCAGAAATGGCTGTCAAACCTGGACTTGAGTATCTTTATGATGTTTACAGAGGACAGATTTGTTTTAGGGAAATTCTTATTTTTTCTTTTCTCATAGTAGTAAAACTGCTGTCAGAATGACACACTGTTGCATGAAAAACCTACTCATTGTGGCATTATATTTTTATTGTCTTTTGTAAGCTAATATATCACTAACATAAATGACTAAAATCATGCTAAAGTTAGTGACACTTTGTATGGTAATGGAATGAGAAGATGTTCTCTGGAGATGTCTCTCTAAATCAATAAGTGAAAAAGCAGCGTAAATGGATCAGAAGCTCACATTTGCTACTCCATGACTATGCAAATTCCATGTATCAGAATGCAACAATCATCAATAATTATTCTCAGGTATATTAAAGTTTTTTTCTTTATTTCTTATCATTTTACTTTCATTAGATTTGTCAAAGTCTTAAGGCAATTTTAGCTGGGCACATGTCTGAATACCAGCACTCAGCTAGGTGAAGGAAGGAGCTTCATGACTCTAGGGATTCCCTAAGATGCATAGTGAGTTGGCATAGTGAGTTGATAGATGATGAAAGAAAGAAAGATAGATAAAATGATAGATAGAGTGATAGTGATAGAGAGATGATAGAGATGAGATAGACAGATGATAGGTAGGTAGATAGATGATAGAGAAATAGATCGAAATGTTAGAGAGATAAGATAGATTGACAGATGATAGATAGATAGATAGATAGATGAATTTTAAACATTTTTATAATTACAGGATTGTGATTTGTTGAAGGGTCTCTTTGGCATTCACACCCATAAGGATATAGGCATATGCAGAACATGTGATGGTTTATAACTCTAACAAAGTAAAATTATGAAATTAAAAAAAAACTCTCTCATGAAGTAACACTTCTTTAAGTAATTGTTGCAAGTGTGATGTTTTTAAAGTAGTTTAACACCATTACATTTTAATGGGAATGTGGTGGAGCAACAAATTCACAGAAGGATGTGCTGAGCAGATCCCAAAGTTTTTCACATTGTTTACAGACTATTAACAACCTTCATCCTTTGCCTCCCTTTGTGAATGGATGGTGATGAAGAAAAGCAGTTTACTTGCCCACGTCAAGGTAGAGGCATACAACTTCCTCCTCTAATGCTCAGCACTTAAGCATCTCCCAGGGCAAGTTATTTCCTTCCCTGAGCTACATGCTCCATCTTAACTCCCCGGACTTTCTTCCGTTGTTTCTCAGGACTCTAAAGTGAGAGTGAGCATTTCTTCACAATCTAGTCCTAACCTGTCCAGCCCACTCTTTGCAATTTAATTTTAGCAATCTTTCAAAACAATTACGATTGATCTATTTAGGTGAGAGTTTCAAAGATGAACGTTGATTCAGGCTTAGAAGGCTGGTTGAAATTATTGAGTGTTTTTTTTTTGTTTTTGTTTTTTGTTCTTTTTTTTGTGCATGTGAAATGACATTGATTTTTGGGTTATTATTTGGGGCAAAAATAATTTTAATTTCATTGTGTTGACATGTCCAATTCGTTGACATGAAATTTGTTGATATCTTATTAAGTAAAGTAAGATATATATATATATGTGTGTGTGTGTGTGTGTTCTTTTTAATTTAATTTTTATATTTTTACATATACATTTATATTATTACACATATAAACAATAAACTAAACAGAACAGAAAGAACCATGACGCAATCAGGAATTATATAAATGTTACATTCATAGTGTTTTGGATATTTGTATTTAGCAACCTTGGAGAAAACCCCTTTCCTCTCTCGGTGCATCTAAAATTCTGAGTGTAAATCAATACCTATCATATTTCATCTCTATCTATCTAGACCTAAAAACATCTTAACACCCCAAACACCTATGCTTAATTGTAAAATTATACTATCTGTTCTTCAACCCCATCAGAGACTTGAGAGGGAGTAAAATTAACTACCTGAGCAAACAGGAAGTGCAGGTTAACAGCTTCCAAAATGGAAAACTGACAAACACAGTTTTCTGTCTGAACAGTCACCTAAAACAATAACATTGGGGCATCATCTTTATGTCCATTCCTCTATTCTTGCATTCCCAAGAAATGTAATTCTTTAACATTTTGAAATTTAAAATATAATTTGATCATCCCACCCTTTCCCTTTCCTCCCCCCATCCCTTGCCATGGCTGATCTTTGCTCTTTTTCAAATTCATAGCTTCCTTTTCCTTTATTGTTAATTTTATTTCTTTACCTAATACAATGATTATCAAGCTTCCTTATGTTGTAACCTCTTAATGCAATTCCTCATGTTGTGGGTTCCCAACCATAAAAGTTTTTTGTTGTTACTTTATAACATTAATTTTGATACTGCTGTAAGTCATAACATAAATATCTGATATATAGGATATCCGATATTAACCCCTGTAAAAGAATCCTTCAATACCAAAGGGGTCATGACCCGCAGTTTGAAAACCACTGCTCTATGATGTCTAATGTCTTTCATTTTAAGAAATACTTCCCTCCTATATTATATCCTGACTCCTGTTCCTTTCTTACCCTTTCCTCAGTCTCTGCTCCCCACCTCCTCTCTCCCCCAGATCTACCTCCCCTCAGAAAAGAGCAGGCCTCCTAGGAGCATCAACCAAACATAGCCAAACAAGCCATAATAAGACTGGGCATGTACCAAAATATGCAGGCTGCATGAAGCAACCCAGAAGGATGAAAATTGTCTCACAGGTAGGCAAAGCAGTCATTGACGGCCCCCTTCCCTCTGTTAAGATTCCTACAATAATAACAGGCTACGCAGCTATAACATGTATGCAGAGAACCTAGGTCAGACCCTTCCAGCTCTCTGATCTCTGCAAGGCCCCAGGAGTCCCTCTCTGCAGACTCAGTGGGTCATGTTCTTGAGATATCCCTGACCCCTTTGGTTCCTCTGGTCGTTCCTCGTTCCTCTTCCTCCTCTTCCACCTCCTCCTCCTCCTGAGTAGTTTCTTTAATCTCTGCCTAAATTTTGGCTGTAGGACTCTGCATCTGTTCACATCGGTTGCTGGATGAAGTCTTCTCTGATATATATATATATATATATATATATATATATATATATATATACCAATTGTGATTCCCTTGCTTGTATCTTCCCATTCCTCTGGTCTTTTTTATAGTTCTGCTGGGCTCCAATCCCAGAACCCTCTGCAGGCAGGAAAAACTGTTGATCAATGTTTTATGCCTGGCTTGGTATCCCAATTCCTCCACTTGAGGCTTTGCCTAGTTACAGAAGATACAAAGTACTGGCTCCCTGTCCTCCATTACTAGAAGTAAGATGCCTAATTTCAATTCCAGTTAAGAGGTGCTTCCAAGGATTAGTCTTAAAGGGAACACACATTCTGTAAGCCTATTCAGACTTTGGTTGGGTGCAGATGAAAGATCATCTTGTTAATTTGAAGGCTCTCTTGTAGATAGCTTAGATAGTTTTGTAAGTAATTATATTTACTAGATAGTTTTTGAGTTCTTCAAATCCACGAGGAATTAAAATGCGTATCTGTAAAGCAAAAAGAGGACAGCTATGATACAAAGCATCCTTCCTTCAAAGCTGCTTCCCAGACTCTACTCAGTTTTACTTGAAGATCAAGAGCATATTTTTCTTCTGGAAAAAATTAATAACTTATAATACTTCAAAGAGTCACAATGTTCTCTTAAATTAAGGTTTAATTTTTATGTGTATTTAATGATCAGATATTGTCTTTAATTAATTTTAATTACAGAATATTGTGTGATTAAACTTGTGGTCAGCCATTCTCATAATTGCAAATGTACATTTCTAATTGGGTTGAACAATGTAATTAAAATCATTGACCTTAAAGATCTAGTTAGCTCTTTGGTGTTGTTTTTATATCTTTATATTAACAATCATTTAAATAACTTATTCTTACCTGATGCTTTCACAGTAACAGAACATCACTCTTAGAATTAATTTACTCATTTAATCTAATATTTGAATATACTTTTAAAATGCCTTTTAAAACATCTATTTAACATTTTTTTGTTTAGCATCTATTGTCAAATCATTACTATTACTATTTTTTCCACTGAGATGCTTTTAAAATTATTTGGATTGCATATTATTAAATTCGATGACTCAACGCTCATGAAATTACATTTTTCAAAGTAGTGTTTTTGAAGAACAAGAGCTCAGAATTACTTTGCTAGAGTGAAATGTCTCAAATGGTTATAAAAGTGTGCTGGCAAGGCATATACACTGTAAGTAGAAGAAATAGTTACTTTTCATCTTAAAATAAATGCATTGAACTGAGAGAGTAAGCAGATGCACTCTCACATTTGATTTTAAGTCTGACAACGTTACATTCCCATAGTTATGGAAAAATAAGTGTTGCTCTGGGTATTCAACTTTATAAAAATTAATCTTTGAAACATCTTGTTATAGTTATTAAAAAAGAGTAATTTTCACTGTAAATTATCTAAAGAGGAAATGGTAAAATGAGCAGACTTTCATGGTCTACTATGGACACAGTGGGTTGAGAAATACTGTGATAGGTGCATGCGATAATTAATAAAGTATATCAATGTAAACATTTTATACTTACATATACTCTTGTGTTTATATTTTACAAACATAGTCTATATGCTTTTCTCAGGGTTCAAACCTAATCTTCCAATAATATTAAAATGATATAGTTATTGGCACTGATAAGGTGTCAGGGAAAATAAGTATCAAATATGATTTAGGTTTTTTTTCTGTCATGACCCCTGTAGTGGAGTCCGTGTGACAATTGATACTGCACACCCCGAGGCGACAATGCCTACCCAACGGAGAGACTTCTGGAATGGGTCTGATGTTCCTGCCAGGAGTAACTGTTTGCAGTTTTTTTTCCTTACTTGTTGTTTTGGAACATTCTGTCTGTTTTCTCTTTCTGACCTGCTTTCCTATCAGAACTTTTCAAATGTACCTGTATTGGTAGGAGACCCACAAGGGTCATTCAGGCGGTTTTACCACTTGTCAATAAAAACATGGCTAAGAATTTATCATAGTTTATATTATGACTTGTGAAAAAAAGTGTTTAAGAAAGCTCCAGATAGTGACCGAAGAGCTAAGAAAAAAACTGTCTTGACTCGCAGATGTTTGGCACAATGAGAGGACATTGACCTTTGATAAAGAGGGCACATGCTTACTGATACCAAGCTAATGACTTAGGGCAGGATTGATGACAACATTATTACTCTGCATCCTGTATTTTGAATTGTATGAAAAAAATGTAACCACAAAATAACCTCCTCCCCCCGTTTCAAAAATGCGTGTAAAAACCTAGCTTACTTGTGTGCAAAATACACTGAGATTCAAACATTACCCCTGGTTTGTCTCTGTCACTTGCCAATCTTTATCCACCAACACTTCGAGAACTCTTGTTCCCACAGACCTATACCCGACTGAGATGGTCTGTGACATTTTTTCTGCTTTTAATTGTTGAGGGTCAAGAGATGATTGTTATATGTGATAAATTTAAAATAATCATGTTCTTATAATGTGGAGTTATATTATATTAATTAATATGACGAAATATTAATGTGACAGAGAACTGGGAGAGCTCTTCTCGAGGACTTGTCCCAGAAGTGTGTGGTTATTATATTTGTGAAGACATTACCCATATTTTTTTTAGGTTTAGTATATTGTTTAGTTATTCTTGGGCTTTTGAGACAAGGTTTTGTTATGTAACCTAGGCTGCCCTCCGTCTTCTCATTGTCCTACCTCAGCCTCACAAGTGCTGAGATTACAAAAGTGTGCTACTTACTTCCTTTAAAGTACTCTTTAACCTTCAGTTCTTATTTTAAAAAATGTTAGCATTGAAATATGTTTACACAAGTGTATCTTTCTTCTTTTCTTTTCCACTCAAAATTTTAGACACACCGAGATAGGAAAGAGGTTCTCTTCCAGTTTTCCAAATATAAATAGCCAAAACACTATGAATGTAACATATATATAATTCTTGATTGTGTTCATGGTTCTTCTTATTATCGGTAGTTTATTGTATATATGTGTAATAATATAAGTGTATATGTAAGAAATAATAAATAAATAAATAAAACAATGATTCTTAGAAATATTGGATCAGAAATGGATGGGTTTATATTAGGAAAGGTTGCTTGGCACAATGAGCGTATCCCTGCCTGCAATTTAAAAAGGTATTGTGACAGAGGAGTACTGTTTGACAGCCTTATACCTCAAAAATGTCTCATCTGTCTGTAAGCTTGCATCACTATGTAACCACATTTGTTGCTAGCTGGGTATGTGCTCATGTCCAGATGACATACCTCACTAGACATTTGCTTTATCGCTTGCTGAAATTGTGCTGCATAGTGCAAAATATGGTGGGACAGTGAGTGATTGGCTCAGCAGGAAGGTGGGAGGAGGAAGTGAAACTATTGGGGCTATTTGTAATCAGGGGGCTTATATAGTGCTGATGCTATGATTTCATTAAATAATAATTTTAAAATGAAAAAAATACATTCTCGAAAATTAAAAAAAAAAAATTACCCAACTTGAAACAAATTAAATTTCCTGAACCAACTTGAAATGGTGACACAACATAACAGAACCTGAGTGTCACAGACATGAAGATAAGTCATAGAGGCTTTACTTGACAAAGTTCCAGAGACCTCCATCTGTCCAGCATGATCACTAGACATCCAGAACAGCTATTGAGGCTTTGCTTGACAAAGTTCCAAAGATCCCAGCTGATCACCACTGACTTTAAATGTTATATATGGTCCAAGTGTAATTTTGTCTAACAAAATATGCCATTTCTCATAAAACTGTCTTTTTCTCTTTATTTCTCAGTCCTAAGGAAGTTCATACAGGGAATTTTTTTTTCTCACAGAGAATGTTGAAAGAAGGCTTGTGGCCAAAAGCTTGAGAAAATGATAGAGGGTTTTTTTTTTTTTTTTACTCTCACTGTGAGCCATCAAGCAATAAGTATATGAAAGAAAGTTAAGACCTTGACATAACAGTACCTGGGTAGATACTGTTAAATGTAGAAAAGTTTATTTAAAATCTTCTCCAAGAGTAATAGAAGGTGGGCTTGGAACATCATGCTTTACAGATATTTTACAGTAAAGGACCCCTTGGCAGTTAGCCTAGGCTTGGATAACACACTTGTTGGATTGGGACTGGGAGTAAGTCAAGTTTGTTCTTTATTAGAGAATAATTAGCTCAAGCTATGTTGCTACAACAATCTTGTAAACACAATGGCTTTATCCCAGTGATTTTTATGATTAATCTTTCCCAAGTATTTTTTAAGAAATAGTAACTATGATAAGCTGACCATTGCTTGGAAATTGATTGACTTTTGCTGTATGCTTTATTTTAGGTTATAAAGAACTTTTTGTATTTTCTTGTTAGATTGTTCTCTTGCTTTGTTGATTTTTGAATGACCTACTAATTGTAAAAGATGAGAAAAATCATGATGTAATCTGAAATGAAAAATTTGAACTTCACTTTAAATAAAATACTGGGGTTTGCCCAAGGAGAATGGCAAGCAAGTAACAGACATGGGAGAGTAAGCTAGAGTGAGACAGAAGAGAAGAGAGAGAAAAATGGGTAACAACAGGCAGGAAGAAATATAGAAAGATGGGTGAAGACAAGCAAGAAGAGGGAAAGAAAAGTAAGGGCAACAGCAAGAAGAGCCAGACTGACAAGAAGCAAGACAGAGACAGAGACAGATAGACAGTAAGCACGTGAGAGAGACAGAAAAGAAAGTTCTTCTGGGCTTTAAAACCTTCAGTTGTGCCGCATATGCCCGGATCTCTAGTATTTCTTTGCCCTCCATTCCTCGACCTCTCCTAAACCGCTAGTTGCTATAACTAGTTGGTCCACAACAGTTGTTTTAACTTAACTAGCTGTTCACCACCTGCTCAATTCTCCCTACAGCGGATCCACCTCTCTTCTCTCCTCTTCGCTGTTCCCGGAGCTGGTCTGCAGGAGCAGCACCCGAGGCATAAAGGAAAAGAAGAACTGAGATGGCATTCATAGTGACTGCTATCGACCGCCAAAGAACAGGTACAAATAAGTAACTTTTGTTGTATCTCATGGAACTCAAAAAGCCAGACAAAGTTTGTATGAGGGACAGAACCGGAACAAATGGGATAGAGCAAAGCAAAGGAAAAGGCTAATGAGAAGGGAAAGGCTCTGGTTAGGTTCCACATTCAGTGCTGTGGCCAGTTGCTGGGAGATGTGGCGAGTAAGGATGGTGAAAGTTTAACGAAGGGCACCAGGGCACTGTGGGAAACGGTGAATGGTTTAGTGTGCTGTTGGACAATAAGGTGCCTGTAGGTGTTGCTAATTCTCCATGTGTTTCAAGAAGATACAAGAAAGGGCTTTTAAAGATTGTAGCATAAAAGTGGGGAATGTTTGAAGAAATACTTTCAAGTGTTGTACAGTGTATAAATGTCTTGAAATGTTGTCAATTTATAAATAATTATAATTGTTATATTTTATACAGCAACTTAAAATGAGTCTCATTACAAAAAAGCAGCCATTTTCGCCACCAACATAAACATGCAGAATAAAACCAGTTTAATATTGTTTATTGGAGAGATTGTGGAAAAACTTCACTGAAATCATTGAGATTCTCCCTTATGCTCAGTAAATGCCATAGACTTAAACAAAGTGGCTGTGATAATATTCCAAGGGATGAAGTGATGATCCACTTCAATTATTCCTCTAGAGAGTAGCATTTCATTTAAGTACTTGCTTAATACTCTCTTCTGAATAATTACCCTTTGGCAAGCACACTTGTGCTCAAGCAGCTTTTAAAGTGATGCTACTTTCCATGGAGTTACTGGGAGAGATATCGGAAGGCTGGTAAACAGTTGATCCGCTCTGTATTTCGCTGTAACAGTGTTCCTATGACATCATGTTTATTGTTATGAACTCATGACAGATGAGAAGACAGACTGAAAAAGAAAAAAATCTTCTAAATTAAGCTTTAGTATTCTATTAATTATTAAGTATGTCAATATTTAATGGAACATAAACATTTAAAAATGTGTTAAAGATATAACAACCTAAAATACCAGCCACTCATGTAGTTTTTATTTTCCTAGTAGCCACTGCCCACATAGATAAAAATGAAAAGGAACAAAATTAATTTTAACAATCCGCACAATTCGGGCAACTGTTCCAAAGAGTAATCACTTCAGCGGGCATTCAATGTTAATAGTAGGGCAGTGGTACATAGGGTATCTTGTTATTTCTGTAAATGCTTGAGATATATTGTGTAGCTTATACTCAGGGCTCAGCTGTCTTTCCAGTGCATCATAAGTACATGCACCTGTCTGATAGGAAACCTAGTGGACATTGCAAGGAAGAGTTCAGTTCCATCATAAAAGGATGTTAGAAAGTTATAGTTTGGAGGCAAAGTAGATGTAAAGTGCACATTACTGATGATGTCAGATAATGCACAAAAGAGATGTGTTTAACCCATCCTAGGTACTGTGATAGTTCCTGGCAGTGACACACTTCTACCCTCCATGTATATTTATTCAGAAACCGGTTCCTTTGAGGGTTTTAAGCATCATGTTGCATAAAAGTCTTTTGTTATAAGCTAGTATGATAATCTATACTTATGGAGTCAATTTAGTTTTGGCAAATCAAACTTTTAGACGCTAGAAAAAGTAGGTGCTATGTAAAAATCGTCGGTCAAAGTTTTACAATGGTCTCATTCAAAATGTATAGCAAGATTGGCTTTTATAAGGTATACTTTCTACGCTGCGTCTGTTTAAATACTGGGAATGAATTAAGATAAGGTATTAGTCAGAATTGTCTAAAATAACAGAACTCAAAGAATGACTCTCTCATCCATACAAGTGGTATTCTTAGAATGACGTATAGGCTGTGACGCAGCTAATCCAGCAATGGCTACCTATGAATGGGAAGTCCAATAATCCAGCTCATTCCACAAGGAATGGCCTCAGCTGGTCTTCAGTATATGCTGGAATCCCAGAGAAGTAGCCTGTAACGCCAGTGAAGAAGTGGACTTGCTAGTGAGATGAGAGCAAGCAGGCGACAAGCAAAAGCTTCTTTCTTCCATGTTCTGGTACCGACTTTCACTGGGGGTTATGGTCCAGTTAGTGGTGAGTTTTCCCAGCTCAAAAGATCTGGATTAACTAAGTGTCTTCTACCGCCAAAGAGTTGAATTAGGATTAGATCTTCCTCCTTCAAATTAAGGGAAAAATCCCTCACAGGTGTGCTCTCTACTTTTGGGTTTTTAGCTAATTTCAGATGTAATCAAGTGACAACCAAGATTAGCCAAGACATATAATATTTGTGGTGTTTCCCTTGAAAATCTACATAGTACTTTTTTGCCTGCCTGTATGTGTATTTATATGTGTGTGTGGTGTGTACATATATATATATATATATGTTGTTGTATATATATATATGAGAGTATATATCTATTATATGTTTAAGTTCCAACAGATAGATTTCAGAAATTAATGCTGGAAACAAAGATAAAATTAGGAGTTGGCAATGATATACTTTCAGTAAATATTTGAGTATACAGATCATCAATCTGCACCGTGCTGGTAAACAAATTTTACAGTGCTTATTAAATGACCTTTCCACAGTTACTTTTGAGATTTGCCAGATCTCCCAAGTCTAAAAGCAGGATTTCCCTTTCAGAGCTGTCACATTATCTTCTGGTTCTAGAGTGTGATTTTTATGTACCTGACAGGTAGTACTTCCCTCTGACAAGAAACAGCCTTTCTTCCTGCCCACACCAGGGGAGGAAAAGATGCATGGATTGCAAAGAGAAAGGGATGAAGAAAGAAGAAGAGGGAAATGGGGAGTAAAAGAGGAAAGCAAAGACCTGCACGACTTTTACATGTGTTGCCCTGAGCAGAGATTTAAGTGGCACCTTGGTTTCCATGACTCCTGAAATTTAAAAATCCCCATATTACATCTCAATGTTTATCCCATCCCTTGTATCCTCCCATTCCTCCCTCTCTCCCATTTTCCCCTTACTCCTCTCCCCTATGACTGTGACTGAGGGAGACCTCTTTCCCCTGTATATGCTCATAGGGTTTCAAGACTCTTCTTGGTAGCCTGCTATCTTTCCTCTTCTTATAATAAATATATTCTGGGAAAGAACACAGAGGAAGGGTTATACGGCTTCAGACTGTTAGTAAAAGGAATGGTGCTCTTGGCAGTTTCCTAGGGAGCACAACTGCTAATCCAATATCCAATATCTTGTTACTTTAGTCATTAATCTCTCACATGTAACGTGACTATTTGCATGCAGAAAATACAAGGTTATTACATTATTGACTTGCTATCATCTGTTATGGATGTAATATTTTCAAATTATTCCAGCAGGCTAGTTAAGCATGACCTTCTCTTTACTGAGCCAACAGTGAGAACTGGTTATAAAATTTTTCTTCCCATGAGGAGTTCTCAAGATATCATTTTAACATCTTAAATGTAGCCACCATGGTTTAAGCAAAGCCACAACAGATGTTGAAGGAAGAAATATAAAAGAATGAAGAAACCGAAAGCATTTTAAACCATTCTCATATGGAAGTAAAACATGTAGGGGAATATTTATAGTACCAGAATGCACAGTTAAGGGTGTGTTATGTGTGAATCTTCCTGTAATCACTTTCAAGGTCAAATGTGGAATAGTATAAGCACGCTACAACCTGCAATCATAAACTGTGCTCTTCTTCCAAGGCATCTGTTACCTCTAATTTGATGATAGCCACTTCCTTCACATTATGAGTGGTGACCTAAGATGATATACCTAAGTGTATATCATAACTGGTTTGTCTATGTTTCAAAATTATGTGAGGGAACATCAGCATGCATTCAAGGTGGAGTCTGGGTCTGGATCATATTGTTCAGTATTGACCTTGTGAGGCTGTCTAAATCATCAACTGTAACTTGTTGACCCATTTTCTTATGATTCCTGTACAGCATTTCATCATATAAATAATGCCATGACTTTCATGTCAATTTTTATTTTCATGAACATTTGAATAGTTTCCAGTTTAAAGCCATTATGATCAGGCTATATTCACACTTCTGTGTGTTTCTGAATCAGCATGTGAAGGCATTCCCGCTGTGCATATACCTATGAGAACTACTGGTATTTTCATAGCCTCTAATTACTAAATCCCAATTTAGTCTCCAAAAGGACTGCCTGGATTTAAATTTCCTCAGAATGTGAGTTCTTTCCCATCCCCACAAACTTATTTAATCCTGTCTTAATGCAATTAATGAGAATGTTCTTCTTCCTTTCCTTAATGACTAATGTACTTGAATTACTTTTTAATACTTAGTCACATGTTTAAATTTTCCTTATTAATTTTTAAACCTATTTGTAGCATTACAATGTTATTATTATTGTTATATTATTATTATGATGATGATGATGTTTTTTGAGACACGGTTTATTTGTGTAGCTTTGACTATCCTGGACTTGCTTTGTAGACCAAACTGGCCATGAATTCAGAGAGATCCCCCTGCCTCTGCCTTCCTGAGTTCTGAGATTACAGGCATGCACCACTGCACTCAGTTTATATTATTTTTTTAAAGAAAGATTTTTCTAGGTATAGGTTTTGCATTTTTATGATATTAAACTATGATATCTAATCTTCCATTTTTTTAAAAAAAGTATTGTATGAGTAAATTCCAACACAATTACTTACAGAACATGAAAGGACAATTTTCAGATTCATGTGGAAACAAAAAAAAAATACAGAAGCTTTAAAAATATCCTGAATAATGAAAGAATTGCTGAAGGTATTATTATCCCTGATCTCAAATTGTTCTAAAGAATTATAGTAATAAAAGCAGCATGGTATTGACACATTGACCAATGGAATAGGATTGAAGACTCAGGCATAAATCCACACATCTTTGGACATCTAATTTTTTTTTTTTTTTTTGATAAAGAAGCCACGAATATACACTGGAAAAAAAAGACAGCATCTTCAACAAATGATGCTGGTCAAACTGAATGGCTACATGTAGAAGAACTCAAAGAAATCCACACTTATCACCCTGCTTTCAAGAAGGCCAAATGGATCAAAGGCCCAACCTAAGGCCAGTAACAGAATCTGATAGACGAGAGAGTGGGGAATAATCTTGTACTCATTGGCACAGAGAAGGAGCTTTTCAACATAACACCTACAGCACAGGTGCTAAGAGCAACAATTAATAAATGTGATCTCATGAAACTGAAATGCTTCCGTATGCAAATCACACAGTCATTTGGACAAAATGATAGGCTACAGAATGGGAACAGATGTTTAACAACCACATATCTTATATAAGGCTAACATCCAAAATATATAAAGGATCAAGAAAAAAACACAACTAAGCAGCAAGACAATAAACCAATTTAGAAAATGGAGTAGAGATCTTAAACAGAGAGCTCTGAAAAGAAGAAACACAAATATCTGAGAAGTGCCTAAAGAAATGTACAACATTCTTAGCCATCAGGGAAGCTATAAGTAAGGACTACTTTGTGGTTTCATCTTACACTAGTCAGAATGGGCAAGATCAATAAAACAAATGAGAACACATGCTGAGGAGGATGTGAAGCAAAGAGTCATACAAACTCATACAGCTACTGTCTAAATCAGTGTGGTAGTTCCTCAGGAATCTGGGAATCCATCTACATCCAGCTATGCCACTCCTAGGCATCTACCAAAAGACTCCAGAGACACTTGTTCAATCCTGTTAATTGCTCCTCTTGTCATACTTCACAGCCAGGAGATGGAAGTAGACTAAATATCTGTCAATGGAAACATGGATAAAGAAAATGTGGTATCTTTACATGATGGAATGTTTCTCAACCATTTGAAAATGAAATCATGAAGTTTACAGGTCAATGGATGACGCTAGAAAAAAATCATCCTGAATGAGGTAATCCCGGCCCCAAAGACAAATATTGTATCATTCACTTATAGGTAGATGTTAGCTGTTAAGTGTGTAGTAAGCAGACTATAATTTATACAATCACAGAGGCTAGGTATAGGGTCGTACGGGGTCTCATGGTCAATATGAACTTCCTAAAATATATACACATATGAAGAATAGCTAAAGGAATCACCAAATAATGGAGAGATAGAGCCCAACTGAATGTCTTTTGTCACCAATTGAAACCTCCTGTTCTAGGGATGAGTTATAGCTAATCAAGTTGCTAGCCCAAGGGACCCCATTGGCAACCCGAAACAACCCAGGCTACTGGTTGCTCTTCACAAAGTGATGATAAGACCATATTACTGAAGACTACACCTGTATAACTCATTGAGCACGGAGAGGACAAGCTAGTGCCTACCTACTTTCATCCCTACTCACTAGTATTCATGGTACTGGAAGGTACTCTGCAAGCTACCAAAGGAGAAAGGTAAATACCAACCTAGCTAAAAAAAATATCCTTCAATCTACAATGATAACCTACTTGCAAGATGAGATGGTACAATAGTGGCAAAAAAATGTGTGAATAGTCAAATAATATCTGTTGGATTGAAGGCCCAGTCCATGCCATGGGACCCTTTGCCAGTACAGCTCAGTGGTCAAGATCTTGAGACTAGGCAGACCAGGAATTCAGGAGAAAACCACTACTATTCTGCTCAAAGAACATAATGATAACAGGACTTCATAGATCAGTGTCCTGCTCAGCCATCATCAGAGAAGCTTCCTCTTGTAGTACACAGAGACAGATAAAGGGATCCACCACTGTAGAGTATACAAAGAGTGAGACACCTTTGAAAATTTGACTATAAACGTCTTGAACAAATCCCTCTCCTTGAGGTTCAGGGAACCCTACAGAAGAGAGGGCAGAAAGGTTATAAGATCCAGAGGGGAAGAAGGACACTAAAGAACCAAGGACTTCTATACACAGCTGTTGGAAGTACAGTGTATGAGATCACAGATACTGTAACAGCATGTACAGGACAGGTCTAGGCCAGATGGTGTCCGAGCTCTGAGAAGGGAAGTGGACACTAGGCCCCATCCCCCACCCAAATGTTATCTCCAACTGATTATAATGGCCATTATAGAAGTCCACATACTCAGCAGGGGTTTGCCAAAACAAAACAAAGTCAAAGACACTTTTGAAGATTCTTTGTCTCAGAACGCTTTATCAGGCTGGTTTGGATATTTCTGTTTTGTTTTGTTTTTACTTTATGAAAATTTTTGCAAATATATTATAGTTATAGATTTCGTATTTTTATGAGATTTCTGTATAATTGAGCGAGTGTATATTTCTTGTGCTTTTTCTTTGGATCTTTTTATTCTGTTGTTTTGTCTTACTTCAGTTTGCTTGGTTTTATCTTATTTTATTTTACTATCTTTGTTTAAATTATTTTTTTCTTTGTTTTTTTCGAGACAGGATTTCTCTGTGTAGCCTTGGCTGTTGTGGATTCACTGTAGATCAGGCTAATTTTGAACTGACAGAGATCCACCTACCTCCCCCTCCCTGGGTGCTGGGATTAGAGGAGTATGCTACTGTGCCTAGCTAGAGGATTACTGTGTAAAGAGAGAAAGAAAGGGTGTTGTTTTTGATGGGAGGAGGTGTAGGGAGAATGTGGGAACAGTTCAAGGAGAGGAAACATATTCAGAAGCTGCTAACCTGCACTCCCTGTGTACTCGGGTAATTAACTTTATTCCATCTCAAGTCTCTGATGGGGTTGAAGATCAGATAGTTTAGTTTTACAATTAAACTTAATTGTTTAGGGGTTACGATGATTTTAGGTCTAAAAAGTCTATTTTAAGTAAAATAAAAATAAAAACCATTTTCTGTCATGTGTTTTGTATTTTTAATGACATGCAAATACTATTTCTAATCTTTTGCTTATTAAAAATCTTTTATGTGCAAATTGTAACAGTATATTTTCCAATTAGTGACTTTTCTCATAGCAGCTATGATTACTGCACATGACCGCCCAAGATCAAGACATCCAAAATTACAGCATCGATGAGGTGGGCGTTCTTCATGCCTCACCCTTTACCAATTAGCTATTACTGTTGATAGTTACTGAGGGAGGGAAGGAGGATCATTTCTTTTGAGGATCTTCCCACTAATGGGTTTTCCTTGTTGCATTGGATGCCATTACATCCATCTTCTATTAGAATTATTGCATTATCCAAAAAAAGGAAGAGGTGGTAGAAGAGAAAGCGAGAAGAAGAAGGAGGAGAGGAGGAAGAGGAGGAGGATGAAGAGGAGGAGAGGAAGTGAGGTGGAGAGGGGATAGATTGTATGTGAGAAGTTGGAAGAAGTAAATGTTATTTGAGAACATATTTCATTGTATTCTTGTATGAAAATCTCAAGAATCAAGAAAATCAAAATTAAAAACATTCTTGCATCCTAAATCATAAATTAATATTCAGATTTGCTTTTTGTATTTTATTCTAAATCCATAAATTTGGTTCTAGTTACACACACACACACACACACACACACACACACACACACACACACACACACCACACATATCAGTGTATCACATGTACCTGGTGCCCCTAGAGGCTAGAAGATGACATTGGACCCCTGGGAATGGAATAAAGGTTGCTTGTAAATCACTGTGTGCTATCTGAACTGGGTCTTCTGGAAGAGCAGAAAGTACTGTTAACTGCTGAACCATCTCTCTTGCCCCTACTGTTCTCTATTTTACAAAAGGTAAGGATACCTTAGTGTCCTAAAAATCATGTGTTATCCCACTTCCTTTTCTGCAGCATGCCCATTGCCTTAAATCAGGTACCTGCAGCTAGGAGAATCCCTGTAGGAATATGAATTCAATTCCAGCGGCTGACCTGTCCTTCCAACAGCATCGCTTCATCTCGCGGCATTACTTCTCTGCCAAGTCTTGCCACACTGTTATTTTTTGAAAGAAATCTTGGCTCATTCCGGATCTATAATGTTCATAAAAATTTAAATAAATGTGACAATATGTTATGCTTTTTAAAAACATTTCAAGTATATCATCCCAAGAGAAGACTAATTCTTCCTTTCTCAGAGTCACTGGGTACCCATAGCTCTTCAACTGAGAGTGGGGACTTGCGGGACTTCCCCTTATTCATTCTGGCATGCCAATTGTTGTCATCTTTCCAGCACTTATTTTAGCAACCAAATTGGGATTTCTTGGGTGCGCCTTCCCTATCATACATAGAAGACATTATCTCATTGCAAACGTTCTGGTCCCATGCCTCTGACAGTCTTTCTTCTCCCTGCTCCGGGATGGTTTCTGAGCCTTAGATAGAGTCTTCGTGTTTTCGATATACCAACTTGGACTGGCCATCCCATGTTCATTTGTTCGCACCATTTTGACCAGTTGTAGCTCTGTTTCTTTCAGGTTGCTATGATCGAACACTCTGATTAAGAAAACAAACAAACAAACAAAACCAAAACACAGAACAAAACAAATAAAAACTTAGACGAGGTAAGAATGTATTTGGCCTTTATTTCCAGGTCGTTGTCCACCATTAAGGGAAGTCAGGGTTGCAAATCAAACAAAAAGTTAAAGCATCAACCACGGAGGACCGCGGTTGCCTGGATCACACTCGAGCTGTCTCAGCAAGCACGCTTAGTTTTCTTGTACAGCTCTGGGTCACCTACCTAGGGATCAACTAACGATCCAGAAAATTCTCTACAAGCATGCTCACAGGTCAGCCTGATCAGGAAAATTCCCTGGTTGAGGTTCCTCTCAGGTGAAGCTAGGTTCCAGGATTCGGTGGTATATTATGGTTCTGCAGAAGGTGGCGTCAGCCCCTTTTGCCTTGTTCTCTGGAGCAATATTGTTCATATGATCAGACCAGACCCCAGGGCTTCCTTGCTACCCTCCTCTAGTGGTCTCTCAGGGAGTTGTGTTGGCTTTGAACTACCTTTAAAAGTATCTTTGTTTAAAAGCTGCTGGGGAAGTCCTGGGAGTGCACCAAGAGGCTTCATCATAATCTCTGGGTGCAAGCAAACATCGTCCACAGTGATGCTCTCATTATGTAATATACACATGACTGACAGCTTAATGTTCAGATCTTTATGGGTTTGGAAGTCCTGTAGATAAGTAAATTTATTAGCTGCCACCCTCCTTTGGTGATCAGTAGGTGTAGTTCTGTGAGTCTCTGCAGCTTCCCTCACAACCACACCAGAAACCGTTTAGGGATAATTCAAACATAATCCTGATTGACTTTTCTGTTGTTTGATTTGTTTTATCCTTCCTTTCTCTCCTTCATCCCTTTCCTGTCTTCTCTGATTTTCTACTATTGAAACGTGGCACACGATGCAGAAAACATTTTATTGAAGCGAAGAAGTGAAACTACTTTCCTCAGATAAAAAAGAATTATAATTAAAAATAATTAAGAAGAATAATCACTAAAACAATTTCCCACAAACAATGACAGTTAAACTAAAATAGAACCAAAACCCTCACTTTTTTAGACTTAGGCGGTTTATGATGTTTTTACACAACGTATTTGCAGGTTAAATTAATTTTCTCGAACATGGCTCATTAACATTTTTAGTGCTTGCCATATTTTAAAATAATATTGTTGTGTACCATTGGATTAAAATTAATAGTGCATTAAAACGATCTCACCTTAAATCAGGGACAGTGTTCTGTAACCAGAATTTGCAATCCCCTAATGACCTTTTTTTTTCCTTTGCTATGAAAAGAAAAAGCTTCTATATTAAAATGATGTATGAGGGTGGATGGAAATTTATGATCTTAAGTTGCTGCAAATCATTCGTATTGATCTGTTTTGTTTCCATTCTACTGAAGCTAATGGAAATCATTTGTCACCTGGCTTGTCCCAGCTGATTTGGAAAAAGAAAAAAATAAAAGAAAGAAACAAAACCACACAGGTCCATTTATCAGAGTTGGTGAAGGTCTGGTACAAGTGTGCTTATGTCTGCAATCCCCAAGATGCACTCAATTTCTTGGGGGGTAGTGACTTTAGTCTATAGTGCTCGTAGCCTTAAATAAATCAATGAAATACTTATGTGAAAAATGTATAATGGAATGTGTAATATAGCATAATGAAATTATAAGCAGGTTGCTTACATTGGCCAGTCAAACGTGGTATGTACGAATAATATTTAATTAATTATTAGTTTTGTGCCATAAAAGCTAAAATTAAAATATAAGAAAAGGAATAAGACCAGCAGAGCAAGACCAGCTGATTATAAGACACATTCTTTGGAGTTCATCTTTCTTTTCTACTAGTCTTGAAGTTTTCATTCTGAAAATAATGTTTTGTTTAACTTCACTTACATAACAAGGAAACTCAAGATGTGTATTTGTGCCTTTTATTTTCACAAGTGTTAGAAAAGATCAGTCTTGAGAAGCCAACTATATTTAAGTAATTTTCAAATTCTCACAAAGCGTTTTCTTCCGGGTTATTTTTGTTTAATTGTAAGATAATAAGAAACTAATAAAATAAAATAAAACAAATCATCAAAAACAACAAAAAACACACACAAAAAACCCACAACCAATCAAAAAAAAAGTGACAAAATACAAATTTAACTCTCTAATGGTATTCAAAGATTCCTTATTTGGTGTCATTTTGGGAGCTAACCTAATACTTCTCTTTCCCGTATTCTAGGCTGTAGACATGAGACTAAGTTAGTAGTGTGCTCCACCGAGCCAATCCACAGCCGCTCATTAGTCCACCCAACAATCCGTCCTCTCGCTCACAAGTAAGTGTCCTTGTGGAGAAACAAAATAAGCTACACAGGATTCTGCCCAGAGCACACAGCATGAGAGATGGACTTCTAATCGAATGTAGTAAGATGACCTAATGTAAAGTAATATATGACTAATGTATATACAACTCATATCACTTGAATATAAAAATGAGGGGAATGCTGCTTATAAGATATGGAACCTCTTAAGAGGAGAAGAGAAGGAAGAAAAAGGTGCTAGAGCTTATATTGGCATCAAAAGTCATAGGGTGCCCATGCCAGTGTGTAAGCCAATGTGGGTCATGTTATGGCAGATGGTAAAGGATGTCTGAATAGCTTTTAAAGGACACACAGACAAACACACACACACACACACACACACACAAACACACACACACACACACACACACAGAGTTTTTGGAATAGATCATTTTATGCATGTGACTGTTTTGCTCACATCCATAACTGTGATTCCTGGCCGTGGAGTTCAAGAATAGGGTGTCAGATCCCCTCTAACCGGAGCTATGGATGTTTGTGAGCCATGATGTCAGTGCTCGGAACTGAACCTCATTCCTTCAAGAGCAGCAAGTGCTCTTAACCACGGAGAAGTCGCTTCAGCCCCTAGGGTCATTATTTTTAATCAAGGGAAGGGAGATTTTGGAAGAACAAGAATGTCTTTAAAATTAAAAAGATCACATGGTCAAATATTTTACAGATAATCAAGATAACAGAAGGGAAGAAAAGAAAAAGGCGCATCTATTTATTTTATGACCTGTAAAAGTATCTTACATCTAGATTAGATTATACAGGGGCGAGAAGCTGCTAGACTGGGCTGGCTGGTTCAACTCAGCTGTTCTGCCTCAAGCTTCTCGTCAAGCTGACTGATTCAACCTGGCTTCTCTCGGCTTCTCACTGAATTGCCCTGGTTGGCCTCAAACTATCTCTAGCAATTTGTTCTAATCTTCTGGCATCTTCTCATTGTCTGGCTTGTTCTGTGTCCACCTGTGACTAGCTTGTTCTCTCTTCAAATTGTCTCCATAAAACTCTCCTGCTAAAACAGGCTCCCCCGATACCAACCCCACCCTGCTCTCCTAAGTCCTCTATTTACTGTCTGTTCATGTGAGTTGGACATATCCTATCTCTGACTCATTCTGTCTTTGCAACTAAAGATGTGTACTAAGGGCCCACCGCCTATATTCCAGCCAGGTCATACTGTAATCTAGTGCCTGTCTGCATTCCAGCTGGATCACGTAGACATAGAAGGTCTTTAGATGTGATCCTTTGCCACGGTAGATTAAAATCTCTCTACAGTGACCAATGATTTAGATAACCTTTGTGACAAATGCCTGGTATACTGCAGAATATACATGCAACATTAACTTCCAACAGTTTATGTTTGGTTAGTGCAATTGGGAATTATGTTATACATTGTTTTTTTTTTTTTTTAACCTATATCTACAAGTGATGCTATACTTCTAAGTTTGTTGATAAGGAGAAAATGACCTTAATCCTGTTCAATATTAAGCATTGAAATGGATTTTTCATGTAAAGTATTAAAAGATTAGGGGTTTGTGAACCCAAGGAGGATACTAACTATCAAACTAATGGCAAACAAATAGGTGACAATATACTGCCTAGACCAATGACATAGTACTTAAAATCAGTAAATAGACCCAGATACAGACAGGATCAAATATATAAGTGAGAGAGTCTAAAAAAACCCACAAATGATCAAACAAACAAACAACAACCAAAAAAAAAACAAAAAAACAAAAAACAAAAACAAAAAACAAAAAAACCAAAACCCCAAAGAAATGAAAAACAAAAAAATAGGTTATGACAGTTGACTGACTACCCTGAAGAAAAATATAAAGTCAGTACTTACCTGTTCTTAAATCCACTTCCACACATATCAGAGGTGTAAAAAAACAAAATAAAAAGTTCTTAAACTAATACTTAGAAGCTTGATATTCTATATATCATGGCTTCAGAAGGAACTAGATTTAAAACGAGATGTGATACCTGAGAAACCAGCATTTATAAGTTGGTTAATTTGCTTATATCATGAAACCAATGATACTTTTGTAGGAAAATTGCCTCTGGACACACAAATAGGATGGAAGACTAAAATATAAAAATTGAAAGCATTTGGGGAAAAAAAAAGTCCCCAAATATATGAGCCAAATAATACAGTGTTATTTTAACTACCTAATAGACTTAGCACACTTACACTAATTTTTTAACAACTGATTTAAAGAAAATTTTACTGAGCAAGTAGAAGTAGCATTAAAAAGTTGTTGGCTGAAAACTAGCACAAGAAAAGAGGTTGTCCTCAGAATTCTGTTTTGGTGGGGTGAGTGGCCTAGATGGTGCAAACTCACAACAGGCCCCAAATCTCTTTTCAAATTTCATTTGTATGTTAATTTAGGGATGCAAAAACAAAACAAACAACAAACAAACAAACAAACACCCTACTAGTGTGCTTCTTAGATAAACCAAGAGTTGAATGACTGCTGAAACTCATTCATTGTTTAAGGCCACACTGAGAATGCCCCATTTCCTGAAATCTTAGAGGAAATAGATTTAGAAGATGGGATGGGGCTACAAAGGCTTTGGCAAAACAGCAACGTCATTGCCCCCTCTGTGGATCTCTCATACGCAGCCATCTCCAACTATTTCACACCTGGAAACAGTGAAGAGATTTTTATATGGAGAAAATGGTGTGGTTGATAGTGTCAGAGAGGTTAATTATTTGTTTTCTTTCCCTTTGTGCTCCTTTAATTCCTACCAGAAAACTGAAAGGCTTTATAAACCACTGAAAGAATTTAGAATTCATGTTAACTGCTCTTATCTTTTCTACAAGGAAAACACAGACGATTATCTCTCTATTTAACATTTATTTACCATATTGAGTTTTATATATAAGAATAAGATAATGATAGATACAAGGTACCAGATATTATGTTATATGGAGTTTACTAAATGAGCATGGGGGGAGAGGGAAATGGGGGAGGGGTACCCGAGACAGAGAGAGAGAGAGAGAGAGAGAGAGAGAGAGAGAGAGAGAGAGAGAGAGAGAGAGAGAGAGACAGAAACAGGAAGATTAAGAAGAAGATAGAAACGTGGAGGAGTAGAGAGAGAGAAGGTCACATGGACAATTTGTCCTTTTATATGGCCCTGGGCAGGGCCATGCCCCCATGGCAGGTGGGCAATGACATCATAGGTAGAAGAACTGAAGAACTCTAACACTGAGTACTTATCTATGTATCTCTAGAGCTCAGTAAAACAAACATTTATTTCCTTTTTAATATGCATATGAAATTGCCTGTTTTAACCTTATTTTTAGGGCTTCATACTTGGCATAGTTTTGCTTTACATCAGTTAAGATCTATTCATTCTGAAAATATTGTTTTTGTTTGAATCTGTTCTCCCACCAAAATAAGAACCTTATGAAATAATTGGGCCTTTTCACTTCTATAAAGAAATAATAACTATGCTATGAGGCTTGGCTGAGAGGACAGGAGCTTGGGGAGATAGCTCTAAGGAGGATTATCTTGAGTTCCTCCACCAGCCATGCACTGGTTCTTACCCCTCGCCCCTGTGACTAATGCCTTTTTCATTCTTTATCTGTCTATAAGATCATATTCTTGTATGTTTAACATTACAAAATGTTCTTGTTTATAAATAATATACTAAAAGACACACACACATATCTCACCAGCATAATTATATGTATTCAACACTCGGCTCATGAAAGAGAATGCCACTCTTGTTCAACAAGCTTCCATTTTGTTCCTTTTTGACACAGTGAACTTCAAGAGTAACTGCTATTGTATACTCTGCATGTATACCCTCATGTTTTTTTATTTCTTAATTAAAAGAGTCTCAGGACAAGAAAGATGACTCAGTGGCTAAGAGCAATGCCTGCTCCTCCCTAGGACCAGAGGTCCATTCCCTGCATCCACGTTGGGCAGTGCACAGCTGCCTGTCACTCCAGCTCCAGGGATGCATTGACTTCTGTCATCTAAAGGCAGCTGCACACAGGTGACACATAGGCAAATAGAAGTAAATTTTATAAAAGAAAGACACATGCTTTTTCTCTTACTAATACATCCTATGTGTGATATTGAAATATTTTTGCTTATTTTATTTGTTTTTGGTACATGGTTTTAAACTATTCATGTTACTGTTGAACATTAGTGGAATAAATGTATGATTCACAACATACTTATTGTCTTATTTATACTTATTGCTCTATTTCTGTCATCTGCTTTTCTGCCATGAATCACATTTCTCACAACTCACTATAAAGGTTTTTTCCCCTTTGCCTGCAGACCTCCAAACATAAAGTGCTGCCAGAGAGAAAATATACTTTATTTTTCTAGTGCTTGTTTCTGGCAACTGGGCCATAGAGTGCAATGGTCGGGGTTCCTATAAATGTCGGATCGTAGTCTTTCCTGGTCCCTAAATGCCCAGAAATGGTGCCCATGAAGCTGTGCTGAGGTGAGTTCAAATGCAGTTCACTTTGCCCTGCAACTAGACACTCTACAACACTCAAGTTCTCCTCCCAAGTGCCTGCTATCGTCCCAGAATGAGCATCTCTCCTAAACCTCCTTCCAGCATATTCTAGCCACGTCTGGATACATTCTTACTCTACTGGGACAGGATATGAAAGAAAGGTTGTGAAGGCAAAGGTTTTCAGAGTTATCCTGAAACTGAGACTAGCCAGTAGGTACAGAGATATCTCTGATACTTCTCTTGCCTCTCTTCCTCCCTCCATCACTCCTTCCCCCTCTCTCATTCCTTCTTTTCTTCTCTCCCTCTTTCTTTCTTTCTAACCTATGTATTTAAGGCTACACGATTTTCTATAAGAATTATATTTTGTGATGTTAGCAGCGGTGCTCTTGGGAAAAGGGATCAAAGGTAGAAACACTGAAGCATAAAGGTTCTGCCTTACTAGTGTGGAGAAGTTTGCATCAGCTTTACTGCCACTGTGAAATGGCAGACAGGGAAATGCCACATGGATGGAGCGGCAATGACTTCATAAACTCTCTCTCATTATGCATACATATTTTCATCACTGTTCTTCTGAGGTATTGATGGTCTTGAATCTTGGTTTTGTACAGACCCTGAGGGGATTCATTGTTTCTTCTTGTCATTCATGAATCCTTCTAATCATATTTATGTATCCCAATACATCTTACATTTTTGTAGTAATATCTTAGTGCCAATGTGGCTAATTGATTTTGTTTCTCCATTTTAGGATTCAGTTTAGAATGGGTGCTCAATTAAAACCAAAACAGTTTTGAATAAGCCTGTAAAATGGACAAAACCAACACAAAGAGTTTATTTATCTTGAGAGATACAAGTAAGAGCCAATCCTGTTTTTGAACTGGAGAAAATATTAATTTTGCTTTTTAAATATAAAATATATGACATGTCCCTCAAAGTGGAGTCCATGATCCACTCAAGTCAGTGTAGTGGAGATGCACTAAAAAGAGTGAGTTGTCACAGTTTGTGTCAATATTAGGTGGGCAAAGATCCTGGAACATTCAAAAGCTCTTGTAAAGGAAACATCTTAGCCTGTCCTCTTGCTGTTTTTCCTCCTCATTGCACTTAGAGCATGCCTTCAGCTGACCTTTAACATGTGTTCAAAGCCTTATGACTTACCAATCATTTTAAATAGCACTGCAACTGTCAGAAGTATAATGCCTAACATCCTAAGGAAAGGCTAGAGGGAGCCATGGTAGAAGCAGAATAAGTTAAGGTCCTTCCATGAGTGGTTACCTTTCTGAGTTTCCACAATCAAAAGGGGAACCCTGGATGTGCAGATGTGAAGCCATGAGCACTGGAATTGTGGGAAATAAAGTTAGAGGTTAAAGAGGTGTGGGGAGGTGTGTGATAAATAGCAGTGAGATTCAGCTATAGAAATTTTGTGTCGTAATACTATTGGACATTTTAGTGCTAACATAAATGAACTGAAGTAATCTCCTCTAATGTTGATTTGAATATTTGTATCATAGCAATTTTCTATAGTAAAATTTTATCGAGTGAAACTTGATAACAAATAGCATCATAACCATTTTTGTTGAGATTGTAGCATCATTATTGATTGAGGTGAAGTTGACAGTTGACTACAGTGGAAGTTATCTTATCCCAAATACGAAAATTATAATTTTTCATTAAGACCAGTTGTTAGTGGGAGGGAGGGAAGAATGGGAGGATACAAGGGATGGGATAACCATTGAGATGTAACAAGAATAAATTAATAAAAAAAATAAACAAAAAACCCAATTGTTAGGTATCCACTACAATCTTAAGAAGTTAGAGAGAAGTAAAAGAGTGCCTGTGATATAAAATCTACATTCAGGGGATTGAACATATAATTATATATGTTGTTACATGTGAATTTATATCTATGTATTTATATAATCTTTTTCTTGTATTGGTTTCATAAATAGTTCTAGTTTTAAGAAAGATGGAGAAACTTGAGAAAATGTATATGCTTATATCACTTAATGTATAGTTAAAGATAGTATGAGAAGCTGAGTTGACTTAGGCAGCATATAGGAATTGATACAGTACTGACAGATATAGCTAAGAAAGCACCATATTATTCATAGTGTGTGTGTGTGTGTGTGTGTGTGTGTGTGTGTGTGTGTGTGTGTTACATCTAAGATTCTGTCTTCTGTTCTACCAAGTAAAACAAAGGGACACTCATGTGTTAAAAATCATATATGACACTGGAGCAAATTTGACACATTTGTAGAGTTAATAAGTATGAACAAAGTATGTGATGATGCACAGAAATACCTTGGCAGGATGCTATTATTATATTTAGGTTCTGTGGTATAGGGGATTGAACCCAGGGTAATGTGCACATGCTCTACCAATGCAAAGTATTACTAGGTTGTCCAACATTGTCTCCATCTCCTGAGACTTTGCAGACCTGGACCACAAGATCCAATTAAGGGATACCATATCTTACAGGTAACACTTGAGCAGTTTCCTGAAAGAGAAAAAAAGCACCATTTTGTGCTCTAGGAAATTTGGATGAGAAATAGAAAGGAAAAAAGAAAAAGAAAGGAAGGAAGGAAGATAGAAAGAAAGAAAACATTAAGAGTGAGAGCTAGCGATATGGTTTAGTGGGTAAAGGTGCATGTTTCCAAGCCTGGTGACCTGAGTTTATCCCTTAGGAGCCATATTGTGTAAAGAGAGAACCATTTCTTCCATAATTTTCTTTGACCTATGCATGTGTGCCATAGCACGTGTTCATGTAACACACACATAAACAGGGAAGGAGAGAGGGAGGGGGAGAGAAAGGGAGGGAGGGAGGGGTGTGTAAAAACCCTGCTTAGAACACATGCTATAGAAAGATCTGTGAGAGGAGAGATCAGATTGGTATCAGAGTAGGACTTGGAAGACACCTACACAGGCATAAGGATTCAGATGCCTCACACTGCAGGAGAAAAAAGGGATGGATTTGAGAAAGAAGGTAATGTGTTCAATTTTTGCTTAAGATGATAATATAAAACTAAGTACCATTCATGTAGACCTTATTATAAAAAGCTGTAAGGCTATAGAAAATCACCTCAGAATTGAATGACGATGAAAAGAGAACAGATATGAAATCTGATCCCTGAGTCGATTTGAGTCTTTATGCCAGTTGGAGATTGTTCAAACTCAAGGGAACCACAACCATATCAAAAGTGCACGTTGAGGTCTTATTCTTGTAAATAACTTCTGCCCTAACATCTGCAGGCCAACCTATTCATACTCAGTAGTGACACACAACATAGGTGTGAAGGGAGCATGGGACTTGCTGAGCAGGAGAGACTCATCCGGGAGAATAAGGCAGCGCAGTACAGGACAATTCAGAGTAAACAGGGATAAAGTTTATATGCATATATGAAACTGATAAAAACACAAAATAAAAACACAAACAAATAACATTTAAAAAAATCAGAAGTGCCTGTAAAGTATGAGACTGGGAGTTTCTACCTATGGGAGGACATGACCAACAACCAGTTGAGGATGAAAATGGCACTCTCGGTTTAGTCAGGATAATGTAAAGAACTGGCAATCACAATCACGTGCAATGTGAAAATAATGAGAGGGTGAGCCCTACACTTTGGAAGTCACTACTACTTCATTAAGTCACACTTCAGTCTGCCTCCCTCTCACCCCAAGCCTCTACCAAGAAGAATTAACTATACTGAAAGCCAGGAACTATAGACTGAATACCCGCTTATAAAGTTTATATTGTCTCAGTCATCTTTGCTGAGACCTACTTCAAACACCATAGATGAAAATAGACGGTATATCATGACAGGGTGACAACTTAAAGAGTCAGAGGACAGATGAAAATGATGTACCAAAAGTAGAGAAAGTGGGTCCAGCATGAGGATTGAGTGGTAAAGGCCTGACATAGACTCTACCAGAGTGCATCCTGGGGAACAAGTGGGTATATTTGACTTACTGACAGTGTGGGTGCACATTACTGAAGGAACACATTTGAACCCAAAGCAGTTACACTGGCAAGTTTTTACTAAGCATGGATGATTGATTCTCCGTAACTGCCTGGCTGGAGCCCCTCTTCAATCAATCTTCCATAACCTACATCCTCCAGCACCTCCTGAAACCCCAGACTATGTTCAGTTAGAGCAATTGTATACAAATGGCTAGAAAAAAATAGCTGGACTCCTAGCACAGTGTCCAGTGGCCATTCTTAATCCTCCTAAGAAGGAATGACAACAAGCCTGGTTGTGATGGATTCTTGCAAGTAGGCACAAATGCTTTGCTGAAGATGGGGTATATTTTGCCCAGAGGCGCAACACTTATACAATGTACCTTAATCACAACCCTCCCCAGAAAATATCATGCTGACTTTTCAGCAGCCATCAGAAAATAGAAGAAAGAAGGCCTTGGTGATTTCGTCTTTGAAGGAATGACTCCAGGAAGCCATTCTAGAACTCACACATTGAAATGCATAATCTGATTATACACATCACTAAAATTTTATACACCCTGTTTAATACACCCACTGTTTCGTGTGTGTTGATGATTAAATGTCATTTTCCATGGTTTACCAATGATGATATAACTGACGTCATTTAGAAAATGATTTTATTTCAACAGCAAACTGAGTGGAAAATGGCATCGACCAAATCACATTTCCTTATACACTCATACAGTGATTACTTTTCTAAATAGATGGTAGAAAAACAATATGCCTATAAGGTGGGCTCTGTTTGGCCTTTCTGTGTTCAAACTATTTGTTATTAAAATATAGTTACAAGCTCAACTTTGGTGGCTGAGAACTTTGTGGTGGTTCATCATTTTTTTGCCCTTTTCAAACAAAATATTTTCATTAATCTGGAAAGGTCTAGTAATAAAATATGATGAACTATAAACAAACATTAACAAGATGGTGGAACAACAAATTAATGTGAATCTTAGGCTCTCTATTTTATTGGACTCCACAGAGCATTTTATAAACAAATACACTTTCTCTTTTTGAGTTTGAGCAGTGCCTTGTATTGACACCCAACTGTTCTGTGGCTCTCTTACATTTGAGAGGAAACAAAGCAGAAATGAATTTAGTTAGACAAATGGTTATTGTGATGCAAAATATGGTTTGCTATGACAGGGTAGCATGATTCATTGTGTTTTCCTATTTTGAATTCACAGGGGGATGTTGAACATCTCTGAGTAGAAACATGGAAACGTTCCATAACATCTGCTGCTAATTTCTGCCAGCTGAAAAGTGATAATGATGATGAATACTTTTGTTGATGTGGATACATTGGCCTAACTAAATTAACTTGCAGACTCTGGGCATCTAATTGAAAACACATGATTTGTAGTATTACCTGCTTAGCTTTGTGTGTAGTTATGTTTTTAATTGTTCCAATAGGTTTAATTTTGTGATCTTAACTTTAAAAAGCTAAAAAGCTAAATAAATGAGAGGCTTGGTAGAGTGTCAATGCTGAAAGTAGCTTGTTTATTCAATCATGATCAAATATTTTTTAAAAACGCAATTGACTGAAAATCATACATTTAGGACACTAAGCTGCAATTATTGATGAACGGGGAAATTGAGAGGTGTTCTTCTAGCCTGACAGTTCCTACTATTAACCTGATCATTTTTCCTGTGGAGGGTAAATAAATATATCCTAAAGGTATATCTACTTGCAGTGGTTTGAATGAGAGTGGCCCCAGTAGGGTCATATGTTTGAACATTTTGTTTCTCCTAGGTGGAACTATTTGGGAAGGTTTAGGAGGTATGGGGTTGGGGTATGTGTGCCAAAGGGGTCTGGGCTTTGAGGTTTCAAAACCTCACCCTATACCAGCCATGTTCTCTTTTTCCATGCCTGAATATGAGAAAGTAAAAGACCCAGGTATTTCTCCAGTGCTATGCCTGTTTGCTTCCTGCCAGGATGATCAAGGACTAACCCTCTGAAACTAAAACAACCCCTCCCCCCCAAATACATGCTTTGTTTTTATAAGGGCTGCCTAGTTCATGGTGCCTTAACAAAGCAATGCAATAGGCAGTCAGAAGTTGGTACCAAGAGTTGGTCATTGAAAGGGCAAGCCTGACCATGTTGTTTGTTGAGAAAATATGGGAGATTTTGGAAATTTTGACTAGAAAAGTATTTGAAAGTTTAAGTGGAACTTAATGGGTCATCCCAGTAGAAACATTGAAGACTGCAGTGCTGAGGGCAATTGGACTATGCAAGCCTGGCTCAAGAGATTTCAGAAGCACTGGATATTATTGGCTAGTCTAAAGAACATTCTTGTGATATTTGGCAAAGAATGTGGCTGATTTCTGTGCTTGTCCAAAACAAAAATCTATGTGAGGCTAAGTTGAAGAGTTTTTTGTTAACATCATTGGCAAAGGAGAGTTCAAGACAGCCAGCATTGATTGTGTGGTTTTATTAGTGATCATTCGTATGCAGATATACCATAAAAGGAAACAAACAGGACAAAGAGAAATACAAAATGTTCAAATTGAGGAGAGAAAGATCACCAGGAAATGCAATGGTAGAGCCCAGTTCTATTCTCAAGAAGACGAAAGTTTAAATAAAGGCCTGATTTAAGATAGACTAAAGGAAGTGGTACAGGTGGGAAAAACCACACCAGCTAAGCCTACAACTGGTGAAAAGGAATTAAAGGAAAGCTTAAGCAGCAAATGAAACCATCAACAAGGCAAATCTTAAGAATTGTTGGAGTGAGCCTAGTCCCAGCTACAGCAAGCAGAAGAACTTGATAGCTTTGGGTGTATGATTTTGAAGTGAAACCGGACCAAAGGGGTTGTGGAGTCTTCCTCTGAGTTTAAAGAAAAGTGATGGGACTAGGTATGCGGCAGGAAGAGTTCATGCATTGAGGCCTGAGTGGCCACTGATTGAAACTGTGAGGGTGAAACCTGAACTGCATTGGAGACCCCAGGATGTTAGAGATGCCGGAGTCATGGGATACCAGCCAAGGAAAGATGCTAAACAGGTAGGGAAACAACCCAAGGCAGTGAGGTATGCTGCAGTCAGCAAAGCTGGAATAGTGGAGCCATCTAAGGTCTTCAGCATCAGATATTGAGTTATAGGACTTGGAGTTTGGCCTGCTGCTTTTTTTTTTTTTTTTTTTTTTTTTTTTTTGTTGTTGTTATTGTTTTTTTTTGTTTGTTTTTGTTTTTTGTTTTGTTTTGTCCTGTCTTGCTTTCCTCCAGTAGTGCTTTACTATGTCCCTAGGCTCCCTTCGGAATGGTAATGTGTGTTCTGTGCCACTGAATGTTGGAAACATGTGATCTGCTTTATTATTATTATTTTACATGGGTTACAATCAACAGAGTGCCTTAAGTTTCAAAAAGAGAGAAACTTAGGACTTTTAAACAATGGTGAGACTGAAAGATTATGGAGACACTTGGAGGGAGACTATATGCATTTTCATTGTGATATAGCTACAAGACTCTGAGAGCCAGATAGTAGAATATGGTGATGTGACGAAGAGTGACCCTCCCATAGGCTCATATGTTTGAATGGTTGGGCCTAACTCAGTTAGTGTTTTGGAAGGATTAGAAAGTGGCATCTTATTGGAGGAGGTGTGTCATTGAGAGTGGGCTTGGAAGTTTCAAAAGTCCACCCTAGGCCTAGCCATGCGCTCTCTCTCTCTCTCTCTCTCTCTCTCTCTCTCTCTCCTGCTTGTCAATCAGGATGGAAAGCTCTCAAATACTGCTCCAGTGCCAGGCATGCCTTCTTGCTACACTGATCATGTACTAACTCTCTAAAGCTGTAAAGAAGCTCCCATTAAATGCTTTTTTTTTGGTAAGAGTTGCCTTGGTCATGATGTTTCTTCACAGCAATAGAGCAGTAAGTAAGGCACTATCCAAATTAGCCTTTAAAATGAGCTAAAATAAAAAGGTTTGAAATTAATTAAATATATTTAAAGATAGAAATTTTACTTAAGAGACTGCAACATAAAAAACCCACCGTACCTTAGTTGGTAGAGGTAGATAATTGAAACTTTTAATGTATTAATAAAGCTTGTTCTTTGGCAATTTCATACATTTGTATAGTGCATTCTAGTGACTGTCTTTCCTCATCCTCTTTTTCTTCATCTCAGCCTTATCAGCCACTCATCAGCCTATTTGTTCCTTTCCCATATTCATGACTTTTGGATTTGTTTATTGAGACTTTTAGTTTAGTGAGCATTAGTATAGGACTGTCTACTCGAGTCTGCTTTGTGGAGTCACTAGTGGGTAAACAGCTGAATAAATGATATGGTTCAATTGGTGTAGGCCTTTATACTCATAAACTACAGAAAGAAGTACTAGATTTTTAACTGCCTTCTTGGGTGAGAAAACTAGCAATAACACCGTACCTTTTCTAGCAGGGATAATTTGTATGATGGCATGTTTGCCTAACCGTTCTTTTTTGAATATTAATCTGCGTTAAGGGATCATTATATACTTGCCTGATGAAAAGCTTTGATTCAAAGTCCTTGTGATTTATTATTTAATCAGACATGCAACTCTTATTAAATATCAATTAACTGCGTGTTTGGGTTTATTTTATAGTTCCTCCAACAAATTGAAACAGACACTGTTATTCACGATGAATGTTTTACATCCAACTTTTTATAATAACATAGATGAAAAGGTGTTCCTAGTAGAGAAGCAGATGGAGAATGAAAACTGTGAAAGGCAGGAATTCTGCCTTTTAGGAAAAAAATTTCAAAGTCTCAATGAAATCTCATGGTAGGTTTCCGTTAATCATTAAAGAACAGTATATATATATATACATGTATATATATATATATATATACATGTATATATATATATATATATATATATATATATATATATAGTTGGTAGAGGTAGATATTTTGTTTTCATTGACGTATTTTACTGTCATATATATTCTTATCAGCATCTGTGAGTGTTGAGGCATGGGTATGTGTTCCAGTTTATGTCTGTCAGGGGTGATACATGTGTGTAGAGATGCATGGGAGCTGGAGGTTAACTTACTTTTTAAGACAAGTTTTCTCACTCATAGACTGCCTGGCCAGCCAGCCCCAGGGATAAGCTCCTCTCCTCCTCTCTAGCTCTGGGATTACAGTCATGTGCCACCACATTCAGGTTGTTTTTACATGGGTGCTAGGGATTGAACTCAAGTCCTCAAGTTTGTGTGGAATTCACTTTACCAACTGAGCTGTTGCCCCAGTTAGGAGTGTGTGTGTGTGTGTGTGTGTGTGTGTGTGTGTGTGTGTGTGTGTGTGTGCGTGTTTATTCTTTATCAGCTTCTTTAGTATTTATGAGTGTCAGGGTTAGGCTTACTATTGCTGTGACAAAGCATCATGACCAAAGCAACTTGGGGAGGAATGGGTTTATTTGGCTTGTGATTCCATATCACAGTTCATCATCAAAGGAAGCCAGGAGAGAAATCATTTGGTCTGGGCAGGAACATGGAGGCAGGAGCTGATGACAAAGAGGCCATGAAATAATGATGTTTACTGGCTTGCTGCCAATGGTTTGCTCAGCCCTGCTTTCTTTTTCTTTTTTCTTTCTTTCTTTGTTTGTTTTTCTGAGACAGGGTTTCTCTGTGTGGCCTTGGCTGTCCTAGACTTGCTTTGTAGACCAGGCTGGCCTCGAACTCACAGTGATCTGCCTGCCTCTGCCTCCCAAGTCCTGGGACTAAAGGCATGCACCACCATGCCAGGCTCAGTCTGCTTTCTTATAGAGACCAGGGACCACACAATACTGTGCTGGGATCTCTCCTACCAAATACCAATTAAGAAAATGACCTGTAGCCACATCTTCTGAAGGCATTTTTCTCACTTGAGGTTCTATCCTTTCAGGTAACTCTAGCTTTTTTTCAAGTTGACATAAAACTAGCAAGCACAACGACTTAAGCCTATAGTCATTATTTTATAGTTATTCATAAGTTAGATCCATCCCTGTGTTTTATATGATTCCAAATGCCCTGTTACAGATTCTTCTAGAAGTTAGCTCTTGCATTTCCCAGGAGCTCAAGCTGAGTAGTCTTCAATTATGGGCCAGAAGTTTGTTCATCTAACGTGAGACCTTGGTTGGCATATTTATCTTTTATGAGACTAAGACTTTTCTCAAGGATTGTATTACTATTCCTAATAGTTAGATTCAGCTGTCAACTTGACACACCTGGAAAAAAGGAACTTCAATTAAAGAGTCTTCTGCACCCTACTCTGTGGGCCTGTTCTTGAGGGCTTATTGATGTGGAAGGGGCCAGTCCAGCCCACAGTGGGTGGTACTATCCCTAGGCTCCTGGGCCTTGAAGGCATAGGAAAGGCAGTTAAGCAAGCCTGAGGAAGCAAGCCAGGACACAATGTTCCTCAGTGGTTTCTCTATCAGTTCCTGACTTTTGTGTTTCTGCCTGGGTAAGCTAAAATAATCTGTTTTCTCCTCAAGTTGATTTTGGTCAGTATTTTACCACAGCAGTAAAGAAACAAAACTGAGCCACCCTGTGATGGCCATTTGTTGGTTATATATTTGTAAATAGCCTCTGTATTTAACTAGTCCTTGAATACTCAATTTGTTGATGTCATTTGTTTTTTTTCCCATTTTATTATTTTATTCATATTACATCTCGATTGTTAGCCCTTCCCCTGTTTCCTCCCATTCTTCCCTTCCTGCCTCTTCCCCCCTTCTCCCCTCCCCTATGTCTGTGATTGAGGGAGACCTCCTCCCCCTATATATGCTCTTAGAATATCGAGTCTCTTCTTGGTAACTTGCTATCCTTCCTCTGAGTGCCGCCAGGCCTCCCCATCCAGGGGACATGGTCAGAAAAGGGGCATCAGGGTTCGTGTGAGAGTCAGATCTCACTCTCCACTCAACGGTGGAGAATATCCTGTTCGTCGGCTAGGTCTTGGTAGGGGTTCTATGAGGCCACAGTCACATTGATACCTAAACCTCACAAAGACCCAACAAAAAAAAAAAAGAGAATTTTAGACCAATTTCTCTTATGAACATTGATGCAAAAATACTCAACAAAATACTCGCAAAGCAAATACAACAGCATATCAAAGACATCATTCACCATGACCAGGTAGGATTCATTCCAGGCATGCAGGGATGGTTTAACATACGGGAATCCATCAATGTAATCCACCATATAAACAAACTGAAAGAGAAAAACCACATGATCATCTCTTTAGATGCAGAAAAAGCATTTGACAAAGTCATTTGTTTTATGCTGCACCCTTGATTCTTTTCTATGCAGGACAGTGTTGACATGTATTTTTTTTTTAATCTCTTTTATTGGGATTTTTACACCTCTACCTCCTTTCCAACCCTTATTCACCCTAATCTTTTTCAACTCCCCAGCACTAGGTAGGAGAGAAGAAAGGTCATAGGGAAAAGCGGCAGCAGGCTTCTCTTTATGCTGCTTCCTGCTGATGAGTGTTGCACAGTTCCGTGGAAGAAAGTGCAATCTTCATTTCAGAATATCGCCAACTACTTCTCATCAAACCACAACAGCAACCAGGAACAACAGCAGCTTTCTACTCTCTTGGAGACCCCCCCCCCGGGCTCTGGCATTAATACCCTCTCAGAGTCCCCAGAATTTAACTATCTGAAGCTAGCAAAGACCATGCCCCTCTTAGAGGCCCCAAGAGGCAAATAGTCTGCTGCTGTGGACAACCTGAGGCAGCCTCATATCCCACACCTGGGATTAAAACAAAAACATGTTTACATAATATTACTGGGTTTTAAAAGACAGAAAAACTCCCACTGTAATATAGAACAATCAAAATTGAAGCGGGTTGCATGTTTTTGTGTCTTCAAATGTCTTCTTAATGTCTACGTGGAGGTAAGTGACAAAGGTGGTTATTTATGAATTTGTAAACTTTGATGTTGTCATGACACTGAAAATGAAATTATCGTTTATTTTCATTGGAAGGAGTCCATGAAATTTTAAACTGAATCTCGTAGAGATGTGGGTGGGGAGCATGCGCTCAGGTGTCAGTTACTGAGGTAATCCTGTGATCCTCCAGCTAACACAGAAAGTCATCATGAACCTCTGTATAGCCTGAGCATGTAATTTGAGCCACTTTCCAGGTTTCATCATTAAACCACATAAAGATGCAGAAGCTGGGGTCAGAAGATTTCTGAATCAGTTTTTCAGAGAAAATGGAAGTAGGCCAAGAAAATACCCAAATCCAATTATGCATTCATTTAAACTGTTTTTCATGGTTTTGCATATATATTCTCAAACACTCATCCAAAAATAGCTATTAATATAAAAATAACAATAAATTCACACACACACACACACACACACACACACACACACACACACACATGTCCTGTGTTGAGACATAGTTGAGATACAGTAGTAAATAAGACAGATAAAACTCATTTTCTTTGCTAATTTTAAACTGAATAAAAACAGAATAGTAAGGAGAAGAAAATTTCTGTGTTTTGAAGCAATGGAGTATGTACAGGGAGGGGTGGAGAGAGAGGAGAGGAGAGGAGAGATGGAAAAATAGAGTTAGTACCCTGGTTGCCAATCATGAGAAGAAAAAGCATCATTTATGCTGGAATTCCAATAACAAAAAGAAACACTCAGTTTCTTATAATAGCCCTTAGTTAGTCTTCTTATTGTTGTAGCAAGAGAGCTCATGTAAGGCAGAAAATAGTCCACTCAAGGATTGAGGGCGACATTCTGATGGGATATGTATGGTGATCACCCTGCCTGTGTCCCTGGTGGATTAGCATACAGAGGGGACCAGAGGCAAGGCTGTGTATAAACTGCAGAGACTAATTCCTAGTATCCTATGTGACAACACACCAAGTGTTCTCTATTCTTCCCAGGCAGTCCTAGGATCTATGGGAGCCAGCAGGCATGAGCTTTGGGGGGACACTTAATGATAACCGTATCTAGGGGACACTCTCCCCTCACAGGATTTCTACCACTTGAGGCTTGATTATAGAGAAAAGGTGGTAATAAGCCTTTGTACCTGTGAATACGTCTCTACATTTCTGAACATTTCTACGGAGCTGCTAGATCAATGCTTTTGTGTTATTGGTCCAAAACAAGCTAACACAGTGCATCAGGAGAGTTCTTATTATATATCCTTGTCAAAGTCTTGAGTTTCATCCCATACCATTTTTTCTTGTAACTCTGACTCTTCTGACAGGTGTAGGTTTATATATAATTAGAAATTCTTTTTCAGTGATGACTGTGATGGGAAACACCTTTTTATCTCCAATCAGCCACATGAAACTCATTATGTGGACACATGTCTCACCAAGAGTTTGCCCATTTTTACTGTATTATATAATTAATACGCAGCTTGCCTTTATCAAGTTGGATACAAGTCCTCCGTAAACACAAATAACATCTTCCAGACTTGGATTAGCATTTTCATTCTGTTAATTGTGCATTTTGGTGACAACATCTGCCATCTGCATTAAGAATTTCTAATTGGCTTGTCCTTTATAAGGGTTACAGGATCCTACTTAAATAAACTTTCCTCACCTATATGGTTGCATTATCACACATTTTGACTTGAGAACTTTGCTCTCTCTACCATGTTCATTAGTGCACATAATCTGTAAAGCACTGGTTTTCCTGAGAGGCTCGAGAGTGGCAATTAACTTAATTTGAATAGTATTGACATTTGTTCTATTTTAAATAGAATATTTATACTAAAATTGATTCTCTTTTTAAAATTATATATTTAAATTTATATAATTTGTATTATATAAAATGTATAAATTTTAAATATATATATATATGTATAGTATGTGTGTGTGTGTGTGTGTGGTATATGGATAACTTGTAATAGGTACATGTGTGGAAGTCAGAGATCAGAGGACAACTTGCTGGCCTTCTTTCCTTACACCGTGTTGGTCCTGAAGATTGAACCCAGTCTTGGTGGCAATCTTCTTTACTTGCTGAGCCATCTTGTAGGCCAGCACCCTTGCTTTTGTATTTTTGTTTTTGTTTTCGTTTTTGAGCTTGGTTAATTGTACCTGGTTTGGTACATCTCTCTCATTGTTTTCCTTCTTCTAGTATTATTCTTGGGTATGCATATTTTAAAACATGTGTGATTTTAATTTACTGGCCAAGTCCATGTGTATAAGGTAGGAAACAGCAGTAAAGAGTGTCTACTGAAGGGTTCTCTTAGCTCTGCGGATAGTTGTTTCCGACTTAGCAACAATAGGAAACACATCCGAGGCTCTCCTCTTCCTGTTTCCAGGTTAATTACTTAACCTTTGGGTTAACGACATTTTTTACTTACACAAATCTAGGAGAGCGGTGAGCTGGCCTGTTGGTGTAAATGGGCTCTCGACCCCTCCTTGTGTGATGTGGACTAATCTCTAAAGTGCCCCGAGTGTGGAGGACTTCACTTAACCACATTTCATCCTCAATTCATTGGTACCCCTGGAGTTTCCATTCCTCCTGTCTGGATATCAAGGCCTGTTTCCTTTATTGTACTTCTGAATTTTGTTTCTGTGATATCATGTTATACTTTCCTATGCAGCTTTAAATTCACTTTGCTTCTTTTACATTTCTTCTGTCACTTCATGGAATTGTAGGTGAAAGTGAGCATACTATAGTTGGCTGGTCTCTGTGATCACTGGATTTAGTGATGACTTACTACAAATTAGATCAACTGAGTGGGAAACATCACCTGAAGAATGGTTTGGATTGCCTTAACCATTGAGTAAAGACGACCTCAATGTGAGGAGCTCCTTCTGAGAGTACCCCAGATGAAAATAGGGTTTTGACGAAACAAGAGTAATTGCCTTTTGCAACTGTAGGGTTCTTAGCCTCCCAGGTGTGCAGTGGCTGTTGTTTTACTATTTCCATTGTATACGTGCATTCTGTGGGTTCTGTTCCTCTAGACCAGTGGTTCTCAGCCTTCCTTATTCTGGGACACTTTAATACAGTTCCTCATGTTGTGATGACTATTTTCGTTGTTACTTCATACATGTAATTTTCCTAGTGTTATGAATCATAATGTACATAATTTTTGGGACAGAGTTTTGCCAAAGAGGTCGTGACCCACAGGTTGAGAAGCACTGATCTAGAGAGCCTTGATTGATAAAGTTACTATCCCAATCTTGGTGATAATTAATTCTAGCGTATTTTGTCTATTATTTGAATATATGTATATTTATCCCTTGTGTGTGGTTGAATCAAAACTTTCTCTGTGGGCTCCTCTTCTGAGCGCTTGTTCCCCTGTTTGTGGTGCTGTTCTGGAAGGCAGTCAAGCTTTGGAATGATTAAGATGGTTATAGCCAAGCCGGGCGTGGTGGCGCACGCCTTTAATCTCAGCACTCGGGAGGCAGAGGCGGGTGGATCGCTGTGAGTTCGAGGCCAGCCTGGTCTACAAAATGAGTCCAGGACAGCCAAGGCTAACACAGGGAGACGCTGTCTCGAAAAACAAAAAAAACAAAACAAAAAAAAAGATGGTTATAGCCATGCTCTTAACTTTAACCCCAGGTCACTCCCTGCTTTTTTATCCACCATCATGTGGATAATCGCTTTGGTATGCCTTCCATAGCATGATGGAGTAAAGCATCTCAAAACCATGAACAAAAATGAATCTCTGGCCTTTATGTAGTTTTCACAGGTATTTGACCTAGAGCAATACAAAATTAAGTAATGTGACACACACACACTCACTATTCGTTCAGACTTATTTGAGTAAACATGCCTGAACATACATATATTATATATTATATATTATATATATATACCTGTATGTGAATCTAAATATTTGCATACATGTACACATTTATGAATAAGATATGTATAGAACTTGATATATGTTTAAACCTGTTTATGTTGTAGAAAATATATACATTAGAGTAACTCATTTTTGGACTAACTTTTATAAGTAAAATAATTCTATACAAATTACTTTTTAAAATCTTCTCTGAGTGCTTTAAAATATTAACATCTGGGTGAGTGTGGTTAATCGCCTCATTTTTGAGCCTGATAATTTTTAAGTCAAGACACAAAAACTTGACATAGAGTAGGGAACACAGGAAAATTTTTAAAAAGGGGGACACAAATTTGGGTGAATAGGGAAGGAGTTGTGCATCTGGGAGGACGTAGGGAGCTAGCAGACAGGAATGGATATATTCAAAATACCATGTGTGAAATTCTCAGGGAGGCAATAAAAATTTTTTAAAGAAAAATGAGAAAGATTCTTTTGGGTTCGTAGTCGTTTGAATTAGACTTTTTAATAGAGTTGTTTGCATATCTAGTATTCAGGATGCTGTTTCCCTGATAATTACCTTAATAACTAATTAGGTTAAATATAAATATACCCAGGAGTTTGCATGTACTCAGTCTTCACTTCTCAGGAAATGTTACTCATTGGCATGGTAGCATTGGAAATACGTTCCAATAAATTCCTCCTGACCTATAATACATATCATAGGCTTAGGTTGTCCCTAAGACTCTTGGGTGTTATTTTAACAAATTGTGTGGGAAGGACTAGCTGCTGTTATGCCAGCTGCTGCTAATTTGTGCATGTTTATTATAATTATTCCAGGCACTCTCAGCAGGCCAGTGGCCTCATTGCTCACCTAACCAGCTCGTTTTAGAACCATTCACACCATTGTAATAGGGATATTGTGAGAGATGTCTTTTCAAAGGGTGCAGTTCAAAGGGATGATGTGTTGCATGTTAAAATAGACACTCTCGTGCAGCTACTGAAGGGCACGCCTGAGTCACAAAGGCAGAGTTTGAAGTGAACCTAATTTGTTATTAAAGTAATTATCAGGGAAACAACACCCTGAATACTAGATATGCAAGCAACTCTATTAAAAAGTCTAATTCGAGTGGCTGTGAACCCAAAAGAATCTTTCTCACTTTTCCTTAAAAAAGTTTTTTATTGGCTCCTTGAGAATTTCACACAAGGTATTTTGATTATATCCTTTCCTGTCTGCTAGCTCCACTACCTCCTCCCAGGTGCACAGCTCCTTCCCTATTCACCCAAATTTGTGCTCTCTTTTTTCAATTTTAATTAGTTCTATGAGACTTACATGCAGTATGTTATGTTAATACTCACTACTTCCTCCACTCCTTCCAGATCCATCATCCACCTTTGTAGGTTACCTAATTGTGTCCTTTTTATCTTTTTACCAATCAAATCTATTTTGTGATGCCCTATCTTCTTGGACTGTGGTCTTCACTGGAATATGGTCAACCTACCAGCACAACACTCTCCCTTTTAACCAGTTATCAGTAGCCTATAACTCTTAGGCTAGGGATGGAATTCCACGTGTACCTTCCCCGTTCATGCTGGAATCTCACCTGTGTTAACCTTTCCCCAGTCTTATGCAAGCTGTTATAACATCTGTAATTCCTATGTACAACCACTCTGCACACAGTGTTTCTATTCAGGTTCATTAAATATCCATAATATGAGGAGCCTTTAAATGGAGTTAATAGCAGATAATGTCAACACTAAAAAAAAAAAAAGGTGTATTTTCATGTTATTGTCTAATGACAATGTATTTGCTTGAATTAACTAAGCAGACTTGAAGGTAACGTTCTAATATGGCAAGTGAGATGATAACGGAAAGGCAATGGTAAAATTATTTTTGTAATATGTAGAAGTCAATCTGAACAAAATATATCTGATAAAAGATATGTGCGATACCTCCTTGTCAAAGTAAAGACTATTTAGTAAATTAGAATATCAAATCATATAAATTTCATATTGACATCATTATTGATATGTGAGTGGGGAATAGGAAACAGAGACCAGATGCCTTGAATTAGAGTGCTGACAAATGTATGGATAACTTGAGACAGTGAAATTCATTTGAAAAGCATTTATGTAGCAGAGACTCACTAGACACTACTGAACTTATTATCCATTGCAGGGCATCAAAATGAAGAAATGCCTCACCTTGCCTTCCATATTGATTCTCTTATTTCAGTGGAGATTTGACCAAAGGGATGTGTCAGTTAGAACCCAGAGCAGTCAACAGCCTCTATTTATCCTGTCTCAGTCTCTTTTCTCTTCTAATTGCTGTTAAGATGCAGATAATTCCCAGGATCCTTCAGAGCTTGGAGACTGATGGAATCACTAAAAAGCATGACTATACCAATGCATCACAGACGACTAAGATGTTCAGGACCACCCATGCCCTCAGATTATCTACTTTACCTGGCAGAATTCAGGGTTCCTTTATGTACTAAGCATCGATTTTTAAAAATAGTATCCCACCTACTTTAGATGTCTGTTTTAATTCCCCTTCTGACTGAGATTGAAGCATTTTCCCTTGGGCCCTCCTCAGCTTCTTTGTGTCTGTGGACTATATCATGGTTATCCTGTACTTTATGGCAAATATCTATAAGTGAGTACATATCATGTACTTCTATCTGGGTCTGGGTTACATCACTCAGGATCATCTTTTCTATTTCCATCCATTTGCATGAACATTGCGTGATGCCTTTATCTTTAACAGCTATGTAGTATTCGGTCGTGTTCTCGTCTTCCATTTTCTCTATCCATTCTCCAATTGAGGGAGATCTAGGTTGTTTCCTGTTTTTGCTATCACAAGTAAAGCAGCCATGAACAGAGTTGAACAAATTTCTTTGTTGTATGGTAAAGAATCCTTGGAGTAGACACCTAGGAATGATATAACTGAGTATTGAGGTAGGCCTGTTCCCAATTTCCTGAGAAATCTCCAAATTAATTTCCACAGTGGTTGTAAAAGTTAACACTCCCACCTGCAATGGAGGAGTGTACCTCTTGTTCTACATCTTCCCAGCATGGTTGTCACTTCAGTTTTTGATCTTAGCCATTTTGACTTTATATGATGGAATCACTGTCATTTTGATTTGCATTTCTCTGATGACTAAGCATGTTGAACATTTCCTAAGTGATTCTCTGCCATTAGAGATTCCTATGTTGAGAATTCTGTTTAACTCTGTACCCCGTTTTTAAATTGAGTTACTTGGTTTATTGGTGCTATTTTCTTGAATTCTTTATATATATATTGGATATATTAGCCCTGTCAGATGTAGTGTTGGTGAAGGTCTTTCCTCAGTCTGTGGGTTGCTGTTTTGTCCTATTGACAGTGTCCTTTGCCTTGTAGAAGCTTTTCAGTTTCAGGAGGTCTGTCTCATTTATTTATTGTTGATCTTAGTGCCTAAGCTGTTGGTGTTCTGTTCAGAAAGTTATCTCCCATGCCATTGAGTTCATGGCTGTGTTCCACTTTCTCTTCTATTAGATTTAGTGTATCCAATTTTATGTTGAGGTCTTTGATCCATTTGGACTTGAGCTTTGTTCAGGGTGATAAATATGGATCTATTTGTATTCTTCAAAGTGCAGACATCCAGTTAGGCCACCTGAAGTACGTGGAGGGAGAGAACTGTGTGGGACAGGGCATGGGGAGGGTAACAGGGGTGGAAAGCATGTTTGTGGAAGGTAGGATGGGAAGACCAGGAAACAGAATGGAAATCAGTGGGGGGGGGGCATCTCTGGAACAGGGAACACTCCTGGGAGGCTATGGGGGTGAACCTAGCTGAGACTACTAGCAGCAGGGGTTAAGGAGCCTGGAGTCACCACCTTCTGTAGCCAGGTATGACTCTCAGAGGATGGAGGGGGACACCAGCCCACCCACAAAACTGTCAACCCAAAGTTTGTCTTGCTTAGAAGTGTAGGGATAAAGATAGAACAGAGATTGAGGGAATAGCAAACCAGTGACTGGCCAACTTGAGACCTATCCCATGGGAGAGAGCCAACCCCTGTCACTATTAATGATACTCTGTTATGCTTGGAGACAGGAGCCTCGCATACTTGTCTCCTGGTGGCCTTCACCCAGCAGCTGATGGAAACAGATGCAGACACCCACCGCCAAACCATAGTCAGAGCTCGAAGAGTGCTATGGAAGAGTGGGAGGAAGGATAGAGGTAGCTGGAAGGGTCAAGATAACCACAAAAAGACCTAATTAGTCAACTAACCTGGGTCCATAAAGGCTCACAGAGAGTGAACCATCAACCAAAGAACATGTATTAACTAGGTCTAGTCTCCCTACATATATGCAGCAGATGTGCAGTGTGGTCAACATGTGGGTCCCTAAGAATCAGTGTAGGGGCAGATTCTGTTGCTTGCTACTGGATCTTTTTTTTTCTCTCTAGCTGAGCTGCCTTGTCAGGCCCCAGTGGGAAAGGGTTAGCTTAGTCATGCTGGGACTTGAGGTGCCAGGGTGGGTTGATACCCCTTGCGGCTTCCCCTTCTCTAAGAAGAAGGAGAGGAAGGAAGGGGAGGAAGGGAACATGAGGGTGGGGCTGGGAGGAGAGGAGGGAGTGGGCTGGGATCAGGCTGTAAAGTGATTTAAAAAAAACAATTAATGGGAATGAAAAAAAAAAGTCTACAGGTAAAAATCATGCCCAGTGTTCTTGGGTGGGAAAGGCAGATTATTTGTTCATGCCTAAACATACAGGATTTAGTTTACTATTACAACTGCCTTCAAATGTCTTTATCCTTAAAGTCCAGGCTAACAGATGCTTGGGCCTCTGCACACATCCATTACTGTTTCATTTCAGACTGCTTTGCATGCTTCTCATTCTTCCTTGAATATTACAGTAACCAAGAGAGAGGTCCTCCTCCTTTCTAGTGGTTAACTTCCATTGTGAGTGATTCTGTGTGGCTCAGCTCAGATGCCTCTCTTTGCAGACTCTACTCCATATTCCAAATTGTGAATATCTCCACCTGGTCCTAAATATATTAAAAACAGAACTATCAAGGTAAAAGTCTACATTTCTCTTCTGACCTTTTATTTCAACTGCTCTCTTTCTAAACTTCAGGATGTAGTATTCAGTCATCTTGATAATTAGTATGAAAGTCATTGAAATATGCTTTATTTCTGTCCCCATTTCCTTGCTTCTGACTCATCTTGGTCTTTATGCAGTTATGGCTTATGGCTTTTCACAGTTGCCTAAGACAAAGTAATTTCTTATTTGGAGCAATGAAGTTTTCAGCCTGGCACTGTAAGTCCATGTCCTATAAAACAGTGGCTGACTGGCTTAGAAGCCCTAGGGTGAACTCACTATTGTTTTTTAGGTAAATTGACATGACCCCAAGATCTGCTCTAAGTATGTTTCACTAATGTTCAAATGCTACTCTTTTCTTTAGTCAGAGACGCTGCTTTATAAAACAAATTTCTCTTTTTTCTGAGAACTTCATATATATGTTCTCATACACACACGCACCCGTACACACACACACACACACACACACACACACACACACACACACACGTTTAAGTCTAGTTAGAGCTGCCCATATATTCATGAGTGTGGACCCATTCACCTGAGCAACAGATAACTAAAGGTAGCCACATGTCAAAAAAGAATCCCTCATGCCTGCCTCCCCAAGAAGCTATTTATTGTCTATAGCTCTTCAGTAAGGTATGGAACCTGAGGTCATCTAATAGGTCTATATCAGACTTAGCTGGCTTGGTCTTGTGGGTGGGTGTTATGAAAATAACCATGGCTGCAGTGAGTTCATGATGCTCAGATGATGGAATTTCACAGCATCCATTCCCATTCTCTGGCTCTCATATTCTACCTGCCTCCTCCTCTTCAGCATTCCCAGAGCCTTGGTGGTAGAGGACTAGGCACTCAGCCTCATATCCTAGTCATGTGTCTCCCTACTGATTGCTGCCCACTGCAATAAAAACATCTCTGACCAAGGTTGAGAATAGTTCATGTCTATGGATATTACCAGGCATGAAATTTCTCCTGTGGATCAAGCCTCAATCCATTGAGAAAGGGTTTACTGACCCCACAACAATTGTGCCATCATTGCACCAGTAAGCAACCCTCTCTGCCAGTAATGTCAAGGTTATATCTTTTCATTGTGTCCAAGAGCTCTTCCACATTGCATTTTTGCATTTTCTTTTTCTAAATTTAACATGAATCTTTACTTTGGGATACAATTCCTCTACCTGATCTTTCAAACCCAACACTCTGTTTTCCAAAGGATCCATTTATTACTAAGACTTTACACTGAGGAATTTCTTTAACTTACTGAGTTTTTCATTCTGAATACCATGTTAGTTTGTTTATTATTCAGTAATTCTGACTCTCCATTGAATCCTATTTTCATATGTTTGGTTGCATTTTGTACTTCATTCCCCTTTGGTTTTGTTCTCTTGAAGTATATTCATGATTTCTTTGAGTTGTTTGAACATGGTTCTAATATTTATTATTTTTAGATTCTTTGTCAAGGAATACTTTAGGCCATTCTCGTTGGACTCCATTATTAGAGGACTCACCAATTTTGGAGGAGATGTGTCTTGTGTTTTCATGGTTTTGTTTCTGTGCTAAGACTTGTAAATCTAAAGTGAGTTGGTAGAGTGGAAACATGAATATGGAGTAGTGAGAGTACAGGGAGTGCTTACCAGTGAGCACTGGGAGCTAGTGGGCCTGTGCAAGTATGAGCCCATGGCTCTGCTCAGTATCTACAGACCACGTATCTGTTGGTACCACGAGCTAGTGCATGGCATGACTCAAGGTTCAAGACTGGACCTGTCAGTGCCAGGATCTAGGGGTTTGAGGGAATTTGGAATTACACTCTGGCTCTGGAGACTCCTTACCTTTCCATTTCAACACCTGGGGGACTCGGCAAAGTGTGAGCTGGATGCTCAGAGTCCAGGAACCCTTTGCTTGTTGGAGCCAGGATCTAGGGAAGAAGTTTGGGCAGAGAGGTGGGGATCTGGGGACCAATTACATACCTGAACAGGCTCAGAGACTCATGGGTGGTCAAGATGCTTAGAATAACTGCCATTTGAAGGCTCTGACTGAAGCCGAATATTCATACATTTGTACCACCTCTCTAAAGTTTAGGGGACATTGCGGATTAAGAGACAGCAAAAATAGAAGAGGCAGGCTGTGGGGGAAAGGGTTGTGAAATACTGTCGTCTGGACAAGACATAACCATTGCAAACATAGCAACTGTAGTTGACTGTGCTGAGCCTGCATATGACTGGGCCTTTCAAGAGACAATCAAAGATTAAGGCAGAGCTCCCAGAATTTTTCCATTCCCTGCTGAACTTTTAGAAGCCGATGGATTCTGGAAAGGATAGTTATTGACTTTTTCAACAAGGAAGTGGTACCTGATTTATCGTTTCAAAGGACAATGTGATTTCTGCTTCTCTTTGACAGTGAACGTTTTTAGTAGAAGCCAAACTTAGTTCTGTCTTCTTACCTAAAAGGCCTATGTGATTCTGTATGGTGGTCATCAATATCTCCAGACATCATCTCTAGGCTGTTGCACATGGCCATAGACCTGTCATAACCATTGAGAATAAGAATTAAATGTCGATATGATTTCAAAATCCCAAAACAACGGCTCATAGATTATCAACTATGTGATGCCTTTTGTGTAATGAACCAACTAGGAGTTATGTCGTTCAGACTTTTTCATGCTGTAAATTTGCAAACATACCTTCTGGACTCACAGGGGTGTTTCCTTTTCCTTCAATATTTGACTTTATTTCCTTAAGTTATGGGCTAAATAAATCTTATTTAATGTTCCATTTTCTTTCTTGCTTAGATAATAGAAATCATTTCCTGTCTGGATCTCCCCTTCTATGGTTGCGTTTTAATCCTGTTCTGCACAAGTTACTGTGACCTTTTGAAAGTATAAATCTGATTGTGTCTTTCCTGCCTAGAACTCTTAATAGGCTTCTTATTGCCCTGAGGAAAAACAAAACAAACCCCATTGATATTGCCTGAAGACACTGCTTTATTTGGTTTCTGGTAGCTTCTCTGACCTTTCTGTACTTTTCTCCCTCTTATTCTTGTTCAATAAATTCCAACCACCCTGTCTTCTTTGCTGTTCCTGCATGGGACAAAGCTCTTCTCTGGATTATGACTGTTGAGGCTGTTTCTCCTCCTAGGTTTAAGGACAACTACATATTGTAAGCTTTTTCCTTAGCTCAGAGTAAAGTGACTCTCTAGTCCAACAGTCTTTGTCAAGTCAGCTAGACCATGTATCAAAGTCTAACGTCATGGTGTTCCAGCTTATTTATGACTCAGATTTTGTTATGTTGGATCCACTGTAATTTAAACTCCAATTATTCTAGCTCTTATTAAAAGGTCCCTCATACAACATCCGTCAAAAATAAAGATATATCTCCTGGCTGCATGATCACATATCTATTTTTTCCTCATTTAAAATCTCTATAGAGGCAAGGGATGTGTTCAACCAGTCTTAGTGTACTAAATCACATTAGAGGTTTCTACACAAAGTACATGTCTATTAAATACTAAATGAAAACACGTAGAGATTAATAATAAGAAGAAAAGATGAGGAGACATATTAAAACCGATTCATTCAGGCACCCTTTTAAAGTATTAAACTGGTAGTGAAGCTTCATTATTTTAACTAGGATATAATTTTTACAATAAATACCTTGAACAAAGCTTCCATAAGTCTTATTCAAATGGAAAATTGTTTTATCTTTAACACATTATTTGCCAGTCCAGGTAGTATAGACAACCGATATTACTAATGTTTCAATTGAATTCCAAATCCAGGTATCAAAATATTTGGATTTGGTATGTGAATACTTGAATACCGTCTACCTTGAGAATGCCTGGTACTTGCAATGATGTTGTTATTACTTTTCTTTTTTTAATTTTTTATTTTTATTAATTTATTCATATTACATCTTGATTGTTAGCCCTTCCCCTGTTTCCTCCCATTCTTCCCTTCCCTCCCACTTCCCCCCTTCTCGCATCCCCTATGTCTGTGATTGAGGGAGACCTCCTCCCCCTATATATGCTCTTAGAATATCAGGTCTCTTCTTGGTAACTTGCTATCCTTCCTCTGAGTGCCACCAGGTCTCCCCATCCAGGGGACATGGTCAGAAAAGGGGCACCAGAGTTCGTGTGAGAGTCAGATCTCACTTTCCACTCAATGGTGGAGAATATCCTGTTCGTCGGCTAGGTCTGGGTAGGGGTTCGAAGCTTACTGCCTATATTCTCCTTGGCTGGTGCCTTAGTTTCAGGAGGACCCCAGGACCCAGATTTGCCTGTCATAAAGTTCTTCGTGTAGGTTTCCAGGACCCTGTGGGTCCTACTATTTCCCCATTCTTCCATGCTACTCTCGCCTAAAGTCTCAATAGGATGTCCTCTCCTCTGACCCACTTTCTTGGTAAGTAAAGTTTTTCATGGTACATATCCCTTGGACTAGTGTTTTGATATAAGTGAGTATATACCATTTGTCTCTTTTTGCTTCTGGGTGAACTCACTCATTATGATAATTTCTAGATCAATCCATTTGTCCAGAAATTTCAGGAATTCCTTGTTTTTAATAGCTGAGTAGTATTCCATCATGTAAATATACCACAGTTTCTTAGTCCATTCTTCTACTGAAGGACACTTAGGCTGTTTCCATATTCTGGCTATTATGTATAAAGCAGCTATGAACATGGTTGAGCATATGTCCCTGTTGTGTGGTAGGGCATTTTCTGCATATATTCCAAGGAGTGGGATAGCTGGGTCTTGAGGAAGCCCTATTCCCATTTTTCTGAGAAAGCACCAGATAGCTTTCCAAAGTGGTTGTACTAGTTTGCATTCCCACCAACAATGAAGGAGTGTTCCTCTCTCTCCACATCCTCGCCAACATGTGGTGTCATTTGAGTTTTTTGATCTTAGCCATTCTGATGAGTGTAAGATGGAATCTCAGTGTCGTTTTGCTTTGCATTTCTCTGATGACTAACAAGGACGAGCATTTCTTTAAGTGTTTCTCAGCCATTTGATATTCCTCTGTTGAGAATTCTCTGTTAAGTTCCAAGCCCCATTTCTCAATTGGGCTGTTTGGTTTTGTGGTGTTTAATTTCTTGAGTTCTTTATATATTTTGGATATTAAACCTTTGTCAGATGAAGGGTTGGTGAAGATCTTTTCCCATTCTGTAGGCTGTCGCTTTGTTCTCTTGACAGTGTCTCCTGCCTTACAGAAGCTTCTCAGCCTCATGAGGTCCCATTTATTAATTGTTGACATTAAGGCCTGGGCTGTTGGTGTACTGTTCAGGAAGTTGTTTCCTGTGACTAGGTGTCCCAGGCTCTTCCCTACTTTTTCCTCTATCTGAATTAATGTCTCTGGTTTTAAGTTGAGGTCTTTAATCCACTTGGACTTGAGTTTTGTGCATGGTTACAAATAGGGGTCTAATTGCATTTTTCTACATGTAGACATCAGGTTAAACCAGCACCATTTGTTGAAGATGCTATCATTTTTCCATTGAATATTATTTTTCTTGACAAGGTTCTTCAGCTGATAGATGGATAATGAAAATGAGATTCATATGTATTCTATGAAATATTCTTCAATTGTAAAGAATAATGAAATTTGCATTAAGTGGGTTGAACTACACAAGATCATAATAGGCGAGGTAATTCAGAAAGGTAAATGTCACATGTCAGGTTTTCTGTCATTGGAGGACCCTAGCTCCAAATCTTCACATGGCAGGAGGAATAGAAAAAAGGAATGGAAGTAACTGGGTTTTTTTTTAGTGTGTGTGTGTGTGTGTGTGTGTTCACGCATGACACAGCATGCCTATAGAAGTGAGAGGACAATTAATGAGTATTGATTCTGTCCTTTCACCATGTGGATGTCAGGAATGAAAATTTGATCATCAGTCTTGAGAGCAAGTACCTTTACCCTCTGAGGCATCTTGTCAGGATCTCGGTTACCACAGTCTCCAGTCACTGTGTAGCCAAGGGGGGGGCTCTGAACTTCTCGTCCTTCTGTCTTTACTTTCAAAGTGCTAAGATTACAGGTGTGGGTCACTATATCAAGTCTAGGTGGCACCAGGGATCAAATTCAGGGCTTCCTGCATGAAATGCAGGTTTTATATTTATGGAGTATAGAAAGATCAGCTTTCTTCATCACCATGATGATACCTTTGTTAAAACTCACTTTTATTATCATCAGACATTTTGTACATAGTAAAACTCCAAGACACTAATCTCTGTTCTGTGTTTGTGTGACTCAACTTGAAATTAAATCTAAAGTATTATTGTTGAACTTCTGTCCAATAAATCCAAAACGATTTTCCTTTTGTTGATGGCAGCTTTGTGTATTCAGATGACATGTTCCCAACTGCACATAATCCAAGCCCTTTATTAATCATCTCTCTTATCATAGGTTAAAGTACAGAGTATTGTTTTCTAGACAAAAGTGTTTAGAAAATGTCAAAGAGCTTCAGATACTGCTTTACTAACAAGTATTCTAAGGCTGGGTATGGTGTGACACACCTGTAATAAAAGCACTCTAGAGAGGTGGCTCAGAGGTTGAGAGTACTAGCTGCTCTTACTGAGGTCCTGAGTTCAATTCCCAGGAACTACATGGTGGCTCATAACCACCTGTATCTGATTCCTTCTTTCTATGTACATGAAGACTGAGCAAACGCACGCACACACACACACACACACACACACACACACACATTTATATATAAACTTTCTTTTTAAAAAAGCACTAAGGAGGCAGAGACTGGAGGAGCCTGCACGGTTGAGTAGCTAGGCCTGTATCAAAGTGAGTTCCATGCCAGCCAGAGCTGCAGAGGGAAGTGAGTTCTCATTCTGTATATATAGTACATTATTTATAAATTGCACATATATCTTAAAAATTTATAAAGCCTATAATTCACATATTTTATATAAATTATAAAAGGAAATATTATTCTATAAAATATATCATGTTTTTTTATACACTAAAGCTATCTATTAGCAAAGTTGTACCTTTGGTTGTTAAAAAAAAACAGACAGATTAAGATAGGAAGAGATTAACATGCTGTGGGTGACAAGGCCAATAGGGGGTGAGTCTTCCCAGGCTCCAACTCTGAAAACGTCTTCATTTCAAAGACCTTCATGTCTGAGTTGTGATATTCAAAAACTAAGCAAAATGAAAACTGCACATTTCTGTTTTCTTTTTCTTTTTCCTTCTTTTTTTTTTTTTTTTTTTTTTTTTTTTTGTTTTTTTCGAGACAGGGTTTCTCTGTGTAGCCTTGGCCATCCTGGACTCGCTTTGTAGACCAGGCTGGCCTCGAACTCACAGCGATCCGCCTGCCTCTGCCTCCCGAGTGCTGGGATTAGAGGGGTGCACCACCACGCCCGGCTTCATTGCTGTTTTCGAAACAGGCTTGATCTCTGTTCCTGGACATCACTTACAAGTCTTGGGTGTACACATCCAGAATCATGGGGACAGGACACTGTTCAGAGTCCTAGTGACACTGCTTGGGATCACATGCACAACCTAATGTCCCATGTCGTTCTTATAATGTATATGGGAACTCAGGAGCACACAGTCATGCAGCCTGGGATTCCTGACTGACTTTGGGACAAAGACATTTCCTAATTTATGGTTTACAAGGTCCATCTCCATCACTATAAAATTTACTTACAATATTTTTCATTTTTTGAAGTTAAAATATAATTTCATAATCGTCCCCTTCCCTTTTCTCCATCAAACCCTTCCTATTTTCCCTGCCTTATGTCCATGGCCTGTTTTTTTGAGATTATAATGTATTTTCAATATCTGTCCCTTAGCTTTCCTTCCTCCAAAACCTCATATACTCTCATATACTACCCTTTGCTCTCTTTCAAGTTCATGGCTTCCTATTTTATTAATTGTTACCCAACTCCAAATGGGCAGCCCTGAAAACATATGCACAAGTAACATTATAAAGACTGAACAGGCTATATTTAGGAATACATACATACATACATACATATATATATATATGTACAGACATATAATGTATATGTATAAAACTTTTATGTAGAAGATTTTAAGAATCATTTCTTCAATGAGGAAACAAGTTTATAGAACTGACTATGCTTCTGTAGTGCTATGTTTAGATTCAAATATGTATATAATCCATTATTTTAAACTATAGTGTGTGACTACATTTAGTTTATTCTTGATAATAATAATCCCACTTGTGAAACGCAGTTTTTTCTATGTCTCTTCTTAGGATAGTGTTTGTAACTTGCTAATAAGAACACTATTATGCCTAGTGATTTGCGTGTTCTCATGATTTGCTTGTTCTCATGTTAGAGAAACACCAGCTTTAGATGCTCTTCTCCTATTGAGTTTTATTTCAGTGCTGTGGTTATGATGTACTGTCTTACTCTGGATTTCAAACATACTGTCTTGTCAGATATTTCAGACATCTGACACTTATAATAAAATTCATATACTAGATAGGGACATGTGTGGAACTTTCACATTTGTCAGGGTTTGGAGGTTTACTCTGCTTACTTTTAGCAAACTAAAATAGCTTATTTTTCTCAAAAGGCAAACTTAAGCTTGATTTCCGTTATGCAGGGAGCTGACCTTATTGACACGGAGAACCACATTACAGATGGCACTTTTAGTTACAGGAAATTCATCCTTATGTCAAACAGTATAGTTTTTGTTCTCATGAAATTAAAACTTGAAGATCTCAGTAATTACTTGTGCTGCTTTCGGCCTTTCTCTTTGAAAAATGAAATCACATTTAGTGATTTCCAAGAATGCAGAACAAATTCAGGAAATCACGTAATGACAGTGCCTCCAATTCTAGCCTTTTATATTTCTAAGTAGTGTGTTCATTAAACTATAGGCTTCTAGTAGGCCTGTACCCAATTTAATGGTCATTAATATAATGTCAAAATATCTCCTGAAACATGAATTTTAGATCAGTAATGAAGTTATTTTAGTTTGTCTGGAGGCAATATGGAGCAGGTAAATCACCACAAATACAGAGATTAAAGGTAAGTTTATTCCTACGTAGAAAGAGGACTAATTAACAGGATTGGGCACAATTTGCAGAATGTGAGAGGACATATGCAAATGGTGTGCCTGACAAGTGTGACATGCAGAAAACAAAACAAAATAAACACACAAACAAACAAAAACGTAAACACATGAGAAGCAATCCCATTTTCAATATGGGCTAAAAACTAAGCCAATGTTTCTCAAAAGATGATGTGGAAATGGCCAACAAATCTGTGCAAAAGGCTTTTTCAGTAATTACTAGAGAAATGCAAATCAAATCCTCGCAGTTTGATTGGACATCACAAAAAGGACAATAAATAAATAAAACTGTTGGTGAGGATGCAGGGAAAAGGATACTTTACACGCTGGTGGTGGGTTATGTAGATTAGCATGACCATCATAGCAAACTGTGTGCTGATTCCTCAGCAAAACAGAAAATAGACCCACCATCTGGCATGGCAATTCCATCACTGTGTATACATCCAGAGATGAAGTTTTTATGTCAGAAAGGATGCTTGCACACCGTGTTTACTATGGAAGCACTTGATACCCATATTGTATAACTGATGAGGATGTCCTTCAGCAGATGAGTGAAGAAAATGTGGTGGATTTACACAATAAAATTCCACTGAGCCATAAAAGGAAGGCAAGTCACCATTTGTCTCAATATTGAATAACATTGTGTTGGTTCAATCCCGACACAGAAAGACAAATGCCACATTGCCGTGCATTTCTGTAGCCCAATAAGTGAACCTTGTTCAAACAAGGAATCAAAGGGACTTTTAGGTGTAGAGAGTGAAACTAGGGACTCAAGTGTTGAGGGCATGATGTAGAAGGAATGGGTGTGTGGAGCTATCATAGCCAGTTCCATTAAGTTTCAAATGTAAGTTTTATAATTTTACTGTGTTTATGTACATCTTTATTAGCCATCCATTAATTGATAGACAAGTAGGCTGATTATCTTCTCTGGCTGCTGGGAATAAAGCAGCAGTGAACAGCAGTGAACATGTACTCTATTGTATAATACTGAGTACACACCCAGTAGTAGTAGAGCAGGGAAATGTGGTAGTTCTATATTTGTACCTTTTCATAGGAGCTGTCACAGTGGTTTCCACAGTGGTTGTACCAATTTACACTACCACCGATAATCATAATGGCTGTCATTGAGAAATCAAATAATAGGAATTGATGGAAATGACACGGATAAATAATGATTCTATTATTTTTTATTGTTATTGTTTATCATTAATAAAAATTCAAAGAAATCTTCAAAATTAAAATTGAGATTTAATACAGTATTTTTACAACAGAGTATGAGTGGAATCATAATCTATAAAGAATGTGAAACAGTTTAGTGCACATTAGAATTATCTGCAAAGTATGTTAATGGACTATTCAGAGATATGTGTAGGAATTGAGTAGATTGGGATGAAAATAACTGCTTTGAATTGACAGTGTTACTTTACTAAGAATACAGACAGAGGTTCATGCTAGGGGGAAGATTCAGCCATGGCCCCTAATTAACAGGTATCACCATTCTGGCATTTGGAGTGCAGATTCTCCAAGGCTTTGCTGGAGAGGAAGCCTCAAGCATTTGTGAAAAGGCTAGCCCCAAAGGGAAAGGTAGTGAGCTACCGTGGATGTGTTCCTTCTCCTAAGTACTGGGCAGAATATCAGTAAGTTGTGAGGAGTAACCACAGACACTATTTTACTTTTCCCCATAAAGTTGCACTACATTTGTCTGTCTGTCTGTCTGTCTGTCTGTCTGTCTGTCTGTCTATTTGTCTGCTTTTATTTATCTATCTCTTCTATCTGGAGCTGTAGTTGGTTGTGAGCTGTCTAGCATTGGAACTCGATTTATCACCTCCAGATGACCAGCAAGTACTCTCAACCTCTCAGCTGTCTCTCCAACCCCGCACTGATTTAAATTTTGAGGTGGAAATAGTCTCTGATATCCATCAACCACATATATGAACTCCCATTCAAATTTGCCTAATGAATTTTTTTCCTATGACAACAAATGACTTGAACCTAGCTACTAAATAATTTAATAAAACAGTTTTGTTATTAACTTAAATGAATGAATGTATTTGGACTATTTTTGTTTTCTAATGACTAATAGAAAGCTAATCAGAGAAAAATCAGTTAAGCATTAAGGATGCTATTTTGGGGTAGAAATTTATTATGTTATAGTAAATATCTTTACAAACTACCTTACAAATTTATTTGGATCCCTATGTATACTGAGACAAGGATTCAAGTGCTAATAATTTAAGTAGATGAGGGAGGCTAGGTTTAATAGCCAATAAAGAAGAAATGACAAATTCTTCCGTTAGGTGCCTGTGTGGGACATGTGTCTCTCTCCCAGTGAGTCCACCTATGGGCTCACATGATGCTGTCTGTGCATTCTAAATATGCCAGTCTTCCCCAGCCATTTAGTCATAAGTGAATTTTTAGAGTACAAACAACACACACACACACACAACAACAACAACAACAACAACAACAACTTAGCTCTAGCAGCAGGAGAGACTCTTTGCAATGGATCACACTTGATGGATTTGAACATTGGCTGCCTTCACATGACTAGGAGTGGTTCCAGAGTGCAGACAGCTTTGCATGTTTCACCATAGCCTTTGCTCTACAGGTTTTGAAAATATATAGTATCATACCAAAATACTGCCTTCTCTTCCAAGTTTTCTGTGTTATTAAAAGTGGATGACAAGCTTTACCAACTGCTTTATTTGCATCTAATATTTAAACCATGGATGCTTTAAATATTTTAGTACAATATGTGTGTGTGTGTGGTGTATGGTGTGTCTGTGTGTGTGTGTGTGTGTGTGTGTGTGTGTGTGTCTGTACATGCATACATACAGGTGCACGTGTGCCATGGCAAATATTTAGAGGTCAGAAGACAAAGTGTAGGAAGAATTTATTCAATCGTTAAAATCTTGCAAACTCCAAAGGTTGAATTTAGGATATCAGGCTTTCTTTCTCGTGGTCCTTTGACTTGTGTTTTTGATACAGCAAAATAAAATTTCTACTTTAACACGATGAGATAAATATGCCCTCTCTGAATGTATCCTAGATATTCTTTATGATTCATTCTATATCTTTTTAACTTTAAGATCTTTGTTTCAATTTCAAGAGGGAAGAGTCAAATGATTTGTAATTCATTATTTAGTTGTTTTATTCTAGATTCATGAAATTCAATACAAGATAGTCATTCTCCTCCTATCTCAATTATCTGCTGGAAACATAAGGAAAATGAGTATAAAAAAATTTTTTTTTTTTTGGTTTTTCGAGACAGGGTTTCTCTGTGTAGCCTTGGCCATCCTGGACTCACTTTGTAGACCAGGCTGGCCTCGAACTCACAGCGATCCACCTGCCTCTGCCTCCCGAGTGCTGGGATTAAAGGCGTGCGCCACCACGCCTGGCTGAGTATAAAATATTTTGAGTAATTGATATATTTCCTCACTAAAGCTTGAGGAACATTTGAAATTATGAATTCAGTGCTTAACAAGTGGCACTCATGAGCTTCTCCTTCATGCATCATGATTGGTATATTTCTATTTCTCTTGAAAATTATCCATTTAAACTGATTGAGAGTACTTTAATAGAAAAGTATGGGCATGTTTTTACCTTTCTCTTACTGTACAATATGCAGATTCTTTTATAAAACTTCATTTTCTTATTGCACCTTTATTTGTGATGTGAGTTTTGTTATTTGTAACTTTTCTTCTATCTGGCTCAGAGTGATTATTCATAGAGCCTACTGTAGCAATTTGTTTTTTTGGGGGGACATAATTCTCTGTTTATTATATCCCTTAACTTTACTTTACTAACTCCTAGCCTACACCAATTTAAGTCTTGTATTTTGGAGAAATTTTGTTTACGTCCTTTTTCTAAAATTTCCGTGAGTACTCTATATTTCTGAACATTCTAATATTTTATGTTTGACGTTTAGGATATATTATTTTTCTCTGGTGTGGCATTGTCATACACACAAATTGTCATATGAACTAACATGGATCCATAGCCAGTTTTGTTTGGCACATACTCCCTTTCTACCAGATTTTCATATGCCATAAAATTATATCCACTGGTATTATAGTACCTATCAGATTAATAGGCTGATTTTGAAACTCACAGTACCTCATCATACCTAATTTTCTAAATAACAAGTTTAGAAATATGTTAGTTTTACTTTTTATTGGTGTTTATGTGTGCGTACAGGTGCATGTTTGTGAGTGCCCACAGAGGCTGGAATGGTACATTGAAGTCTCTGGAGTTGGAGTTATTAGGGAAAAATGAAATGTTTGGTATAGGTGCTGGGATTAGAACTCACATCCTTAAAGATCATCAATCATCTTAAGTTTTAGGCCATTTTTCCTTCAGGTAAATAGTAACTTCATTTTTAAAAATGTATTTATTTTATATTCTGCATATTGGTGTGTGTTTGCACATAGGGCCATGTACCATATGCTATACCATGTATGTGCACTACCCTCAGAAGCCAGATCTCCTGGAAATGGAATTAAAGAGAGCTGTCTGCCTATGGATGCTTGGGATAAAACCCAGGTCCTCTACAGGGACATCTCTTCTTTGCTATGGTGACATCTTTATATACTCAAATTTCCTGTCCATTTCCAAGGTTTTCTAGGCTATTTTTCCTTTAACATCTATTTTGGTCAAATCAGAATTAAAGAACATAATGTCCATATGTAGAATGTAAATGTATCATTTAAGCTGTACTCTTTTATTTTTCAGGTTTCCTTTGTAATATAGCTGTGAAGGTACAATGTTATTTTTTTTCAGTGCTTTGACTTTATTGTTAAAGGTTATCTATTAACAAAGTGTCTAAGACATCTTTCTATAAAGTGAGGCAGGGTAACAATTCTAGATAATTTTAGGATGGACACAGAATCAAATAGTAAATCACAGTAATGCTATTAAAACATTATACAGATAATTATGCAATTTTATGAACTTAGTTGCACAGTTAACACTGTATAGTACTTATAAAACTTAAGTTTCCTGGGAATCCTTTAGAAGTAGCAACTTAAGGTTCTATATTAACTCGGATCAGGCGTGTGGGATAGGTGCTGGTTTTAAAGTGCCCTCGAGAGAATGCTGGTAGAATAGTGGAGACAAGGCCACAGAAACCCAGATTCATTACAAAGTTCTACATTAGGGATTGTGTTGTGGAGGTTTGAAAAACATGATGGCATTTGAGTTTTAAAAGGTTAACAGTAATTAAAAAAAAAAAAAAGGTACAAATGATTGTTACAGTGCCTTTCCCCATCCTGGCCATGCAACAAAGTTCGCATTGCATTGGTTACACTGATTAAGGGTTGTTTACATTTTTTTCCTTGGCTTAAGGAAGTTAGAGCTCCCTCCCCACTGAAAAATCCCCGGTAGTTATCACTACACTACAGATAGCTCAGCAATGAGTTTAGACGGTTTGTACTCAGTCCTGAAAAAATAAAATTCCACTCCATATATTTATTCTTTATATATTTATAAGTAAGGGAGCTTGCTCATTGGAATTCATACATTACTAAACATGATCCTAATGTCTCTGAGTGTATATGTAAGTCTCTAGGGCCTGTGAGGTGAAGGTTTAGATTCTTGTTATAAGAGATGCTTCATTGATCATATTGAATATTTTGTTAATGTGCATATTGTTTCCGATTGTTCATTTGGGGATTTGAGAGTGATTCCACTGTGACTTGCCTGTTTTATTGCTCAAAATCTTATTGAGTTACATCATTGACACTCCTGTTGTCAAGGGCGGTTGTTACTAATGTACATTATTTAGTTAAAGTGTAAGATACTGCAGATTTAGTATTTCATCATTAGGTAAATATGTTTCATTTCATCCAATGACTGTATGTAAAAATTGTGTCAATTTCATAGGAGTAAATTTTACTGCATTTTTGTTAGCAAAGACTGCTTACATTCCTTCATAGTAAAAGAGGAATGTTTGAATTCTTCCATAAAATCAGTGTGGTATCAGCAAAGAGAAAAAAACAGTCTTAGAAATTTGGCCCTCTTAGCCACCTCGGTGGCTCTAGTGGCTGCCAAGAAAAGTCTTCACTATGTGGCTCATTTTCTGTCATGAGATGGAAAAAGTTACTTTTCTACAAATCTCTATTGCATTTTAGAAGCTAATATAACTTTTATTTTATTATTGTATTCATTTATTTTTATTTTATTATTATGCATTTCCTTTACTGCCGTATGTTTTTGAATATATATGTGTGTATATATATATATATAATTGGATTTCTTCATTCATATACTTGGAATAATTTACTTTTCTATTTGTTAGTATTTTCTAATCCACTTTGAGTTTTACTCAACTGCCTCAGAAAGCTATGGATTTAACGCAATATGGAATGATTTAGGAAGCTACATCTTAGTGGCCAACTCAGCCCCCTCCTCTAATTTACTAAGGTGCTAGTGGACACCACATGCTCTTTCCTTTGATCTGTTACAGTGGTTGGTTTCACACTATATATCGCCTCCCATGCTAGAATGCTTTTGATCTATTTATATAATGTTCTACTTACTTTCTCAATTAGGATGCCAGTTGTTGAAATGATTTGTCTCTCTCTTTGGCAGCTATAGATCTATATTGAAAAGGATTTTATATGTGTTTGAAAACAAAATAGGTGTCCTGAGTTGTCAGATAGAAAATCTGATTTGGATCTAAAAGGTCCTACTTATTAGTGGGTTTATACTTATTAATGTTTAATTTTCTTATTTGTCAATGACTGAGAGAGACAATCATCTCATTATAGTATCTTAATAATATAATTTTCCTTATTGTTTTTAAATATTAGGCATTTTTATTCCCAAGTCTTTATAAATTAAATTATTATACCCCCATATATCTTTATGAGATGGGAGGTGCTGTGCTCAGGAAGCTTGGCATATACATCACTGTTCCTGAAGAATCATGGATATTTCAGTGTTTGCAGACAACAATTTCTAGTTGGTACCCAGGCTACACTCCTGGGTAGGATCCAGTCAATCTGGCTTCCTGTAGTTTTTTGTAAACACCTCCTCAGAAACTGCATGGTGAGATGCAAGCCAAGTACATTTCTATGCCTGTCCTCTTTAACAAATAATTTTATAGCAACCTACCCGTGCTTTGCACTGCTAAATGAGAAGTCACGTGACCATTCCTGCTATCTGTGCTTAATGTATTAATTTCTCTTCAGCAATTGTGGTTAAATTAGCTATAGAAAATAACCAATTTAATTTATACTGGTGTTCATCCATCCAGCATCTATCGTGGTTGTGATTAATATAACCTCAGTTCTGCCTCTTACAATATAACTCATGCTGTGCTTACAACAGAACCTGCACAATCATTCATTCTCCATAATCAAAATGTAGTTGTTACTGACAACACCGAATCCCTATTGAGTCAGTATTAAGCACTGATCTTTAATTGAAACCCAAATCTTTGATGTTTGCATATTTTTTTGTTTCAAGTATAGAGTATATTTATGCTTAGGATAAAGGAGGTTTTGGATGATAATTACTATATGCAAAGAAAACCAAAATGGAAGCTGAATAAAGGAGGCATAAGCCTTTGTGAGAATCTGAGGAACTCTGGTAGAAAATAAATAGTGATGGTTAAATGAAGTGTTTGCTTTGGAATAACTTACTGGGGGCAGTCATTTAAGTATCTGACATTCTCATCAGAGTTCATGACTGTTGTGAAGTTTCAGTTGTAGCAAACATTTCAGACTCTTTTGTACTTTACTAAAAACTTATTTTGCCATGATGGCAACAAAGCCGCTGATGGCCATGCTTAAAAGTTTTTGCTGCATTTGATGCAGAAATGACTCAGAAGCACTGAGAAAAGGAACTAACTTTAAATAATTCTGCTTTACAAGTATTTTTCAGTTTCCTCTGGAAATGCTGATTCATCCAACTTCCCCAGTTTTATTATCCTCTATCTAAAAATAAATATTAAATGAAGAAAAATGTATATAAAGGGACTACTTGAAGGATTTCAATTACCCTAGATTTAGATATTTAGAATGCCTAAAATTCTCTCTGTCTGTCTCTGTCTCTCTCTGTCTGTCTTTCTTCTCTCTTCTCTCTTCTCTCTTCTCTCTCTCTCTCTCTCTTTCTCTCTCTCTCTCCACTGTGAGAATGTGAGAATGGTTAGAAAGAATGGTTATCTTTTATGTAACTAATCTCATAAGTACCCACAATTCAAAGTTATCTTATTCTAGGTCATTCATGGAAGATGATAGTTTTCTGAATGCTTCCTTCCTTGATCAATGCCATGTTAGCTGTCTATGACCATGTGTACATTTGTCATGCGAGTAATGAAAACATGACTGAATGATTTAAAAGATGCATGGGTCAGGATATTTGTTCAAGTCTTCATTGTAGTATCCATTAAAAATGACTACCTTATACTGTCTGGGATTTCTATCATTACCCTTAGTGTCACATTTCTTTCCTACAGGGTTTCTCACTCTTTGTCCTGTAGATCATCTGGGCTTAGTTGTTATTGGTGGGTATATTCATAAGGAGATAGTATTAACTCTTTATTTATAAAACCTAAACACACCTCTGACATTCCCTGATAGCCTCTGAGATAGACCTTGAATCATACTTCCTTTTAGGAGCAGGGCACAAATTACTTAGTTATTCCGAGTTTCTATGGTTTAGTAGTAATAGCCTGAACGTTCATACTCTCTCCATCTATTTTTGAAACAACATCAATCAGCATTCTCATTTTTTCTCATATACCTAAGGACTATGGTATTATTGATAAGTTTTCTCTTGTTAACTTGAATGAACAACGAAGGGCAAGAGCTTGAAAAAATAACTATGATTTTCTTCTGTTCTGTCAACCTCACCTTGATGGCTGTGGACTTCCTTAGGACATCAATGCTTTTTAAACTCTCTATAAGAAGAAATTTTTATTTTTATTCCATGTGACTGAAAATGAACTAATGACAATGAGAACCACATTTTGGATGTGCTTGCTTAGGAGAGCAAAATCGCTAGGAAAAGATATTTTGGCTCAAATAAGATGAAGTATGCTTTTAACTTTTAACTATGATTTTGGTCTACTGTTACTTTCTTTCTGTTTTCTGTTTAATTTTAAGAGAAAAAGAAAATACGAGCAATGGTTACACACCTTGAGCTCCTGGCGTGTAGGTAGAGGTTTTGTTTCTCTCTCTGTGTGTGTATATAGATATAATTGTGTTCCTGTGGATGAGGCTGAAATGTTGAGTTTTAACCAAGTCTCAATTGGTTAAGTTTACCAATGAAGACCAGGGAGCCAGATACTGGGGTGAAACTTGCTAGCTCCAAAAGGCAGAGAAAGTACCCAGATGACCTTCCTCCTCAGTCAGTGCCCCTGTTGCAGTGCACCTCTCTTATGCCATCTCAAACAATCGCCAAACAGAGACTCCCTCCCTTCCATCTCCTGTGCATATTTCTACCAGTCCTCCTGACTTACTCTTACTCTGTATGGTATCCTGCAATGCTGAACATATATGAGTGAGCATGCGAGTTAATGTATGGAAAAAAACCTGTGGGGTAGTTCCTTGGGGGCTTTTTACTTTACCTTTGAGACAGGAGCTGTCACTATCTTCTAAGTAACTCACCCAGTATATTACACAGATGTAGGCAATGCTTGGAATCCACCTGTTTCTTTGTTCCAGGCGGGTGGACACTTTCCTGACACTTATATCTCCAGAAGAGTTTTTGTTGTTGTTGTTGTTGTTTTTTTGTTTTTGTTTTTGTTTTTTACCATGTTCGTCTTACATCTACAAGGGACTCACATCAGTTTGCATATGTGAGTAAGGAAAGTTAAGTTCAGAAAATTCCAGATAACTTTGTCAAGAGTCCTAGAAGTACTGATTCATAATCACGATGTTAGCTTTCTTCCTTTTTTTCTATGTGACTACAATTTTTAATGTAAGGAAACTTAAAACATAAAGTAATGATTTCTTTAATTGCCATCAAGTGTAAACATTGGTTGAGACATTAATTATATTCTTTAAGAATATATTGATATCTACATCATAGTATACATAAAATTTATATTAATATCAAAATTGCATAATAAATAATAAGCTTGTGTCTATATAAAATAGAGTAATAAAGGCCTATGATATTAACAAGACAATATTAAAAAGACATTAATTATATGCATAACCCTTAGCCATGCTTTATGGACAGCTTTTTATTAAAAGACATAACAATATGCATGTGTACATTCTTTTTTTTATTATTAATTTATTCTTGTTACATCTCAATGGTTATTCCATCCCTTGTATCCTCCCATTCTTCCCTCCCTCCCATTTTCCCCTTATTCCCCTCCCTTATGAATGTTCCTGAGGGGGATTACCTCCTCCTGTATCATTTAAAACTAAGGTCTTCAGAGACCGTCTATCATTTCCACAAGGACGGTGGACTTTCTGTTCACTGCCCTCATGTGATTCTCAAGTGCTAAAAACAGGGCTTCATTTGTAACAGGTAAAATAGGAAGAGAAATAAGGAAGGAAGGAAGAAAGGAAGGAAGAGAAATGAGGAAAAGAGAAGAGATAAAGTGAAATATAGGAAAGAATAGAAGACTATACCATATAAGTTTCCTGTTGTTTCTCTTTGCATTTTTAGTGATAGGTAGCGAAGATAATTGTGGTATATAAAAATTATTTTCCATTCTGAGTCTTCACACTTGTCATACTTCTCCACAACCACACACCATGAAGTCATGCCCTCAGCTCATGCACTACAGTCTTTTGGGAGCTACTGAAAGATCATGGTGATCACACTGGGAATCCTGAGAACTTTACTGAACATTCACCATTTCTCTCCTCTGTGCAAACAAGTTATATTAAGTTACTCTAAAAGTCTTGCTCTTGTAATTGCCAGATGCTCTTCATATTTGTGATAAGAATCTTTTCCATTCATTATAAATCACATAGTTTTTTAGCCGTAATCCAGATGAAAATGAATATGTAAAACAAATGAAATAGACCTCATTTTCATATCTTATCTCTGTTTTTCTTGGGTGATGCATTTTGCATCTTTACCATAAGAAATTTGGAGAAGGGAAAACAATAAGCATAATTGTCTTAATTTAGAATTATTGCACTTGGATTTATTATTGATTGCCAAGAATATGGATTATAGATGTGTAGACTACATCCTATCATTCTGCATGATATCAGTCTGTGAATAGTAGCAGTTCCAGTACCATGAATGTTATGAAATCCTGTTGAGTTGTCCCAAACAACTAGAAGATTCACGATGTTGCCTATATTCAAATGTCACTAGGTTTTTTATCTCTATTCATGTTGTTTCCTATTTACAAGTGGTGTCAAAAGCTTTTTATCTCTGCTATAAAGAAGATAAAAGGGGAAGATATTGATTAGAGGATATAACCATATCAAGAGTTATTTTCAAGTTGTAGTTTGATATGAAATGGTGTCAAATCCCTTCCTGGAATAGTGCCTGAAGACTATGTATATGTTCAATTGTGATTTATCCAGGACTCTATAACATTAGTTAAAGGTACCTTGTTGAATCACTGTGAATGTAAAAATCACATAAATAACATGCTAAGAAAAAAGAGTAATACAACATAATACATTATATACCATGTACCAAACATCATATACCACATTTCCCAATACAAAGCTTTCTTTTATTTCAATTGGTATATTATAGTATACAATGTATAATGTACAATGTATAATATATAGTTCAGTGAATGTTGGAAACCAACTATATAAACAAGGAGTAGTTCACAAATACAATATTGTAAACCTACACTAAGCATCGTAGGAATCCCAGGGATCCAGCCACAACTTGTGTAGCTACCGTGTCAACACAGCAAGCCACACGCTTTATAGTAAATGGCTTGAAATGATTGGGTCTTAATATTCTGACTACAAATAATGTTCCGATTTTTTGGCCCCAGTGTACAACTTAAGACTATCCATAAAAGAGTTAAGAATATGCCAAGATGGGCAAATATGTTCTCCACAGCATTCCAAGAGGTTCCACTTTTTATTAGTCCATCTCCTACACCCTCATGCCAAAAACCTCCTAAGAATTTCTGAAAACCTTTTTGATATCATTATAAAAACTCTCCTATTCCTCAGTTCATCTTTGAGTTTCAAAAATGCAAATGAGGACAGTTCATTTTTTCAGGAAGGTGATTTTATGTCTTAAATCTCGAAACTTTGTCAGATACCATTAAAATTCGTTCAACTTCATTACCATTTGCTTTGGTGTCAAACAGTTATAAATCATACATTCATTAAATAACAGCAAGTTAGGAATAAATTATGTTTCAGAATGGAAGTCAGTGGCTATTTGTGATAGGATTTATAATTGAATTGATGCAATGTTTGTTCTACCATATTTTACTTGGCTCAGTTAAGTGTTAGGTTGCTTCAACAGAATAATAATCCATCTTAGAAAATAAATTATTTCTTGCATGTGTATATGTGTTCATGTAGAGCTGCACATGTATGTGCATGTTTGTATGAGGAAATGGAAGTCATCTTTGGATATCTTTTTTCCATCACTTTTCATCTTTTATCCTTAAGGCATGTCTTCATCTGAACCTGCAGAAAATGTTCTCCAAAGTTGAGAAATGAAAAAAAGGTCATATGAGGCTTAGCTGTAGGAGTTCTTTCTTCATAAAAGAATATAAGCTGAATTATGATTATACACATGTTCTATGGTGGAATATTCTCTGATAGACAAAGGTGAACTGAACATGTCTTCCTTTGGGGTGATTTTTCCTCACCAGGTAATTAAGAATAATTTTGAAGTGTGTTGGGACTTTTACTTCTTGTTTGGTATTAGATAGAACTGGTAAGTTTGAGGCCACAATACATTAGATTTATAACAACGAGATTTCAAAGTTCCTGTTAAAGTACTGTGACTCTCTCCCCTGTGACTGGGAGTGTTTGTCATTTGAACCAGAGTAACATTTGAAATGTATAGAGTATTTCATACAAATCAAAACTAAATTTTCAGGAATGAAGAGGAGCTTGAGTATTTGGCTATTTCACATTAAATTTATTTAAAAATCTCAAATGAACCAAGAACACACCAAAAACATCATCTATCATGATCATATAGGCTTCATCCCATGGATGCAGAGGTTGGTTCAATATATGAAAATCCATCAACAAAATCCACCCTGTAATCAAAATGAAAGAAAAAAAAACCAGGATCATTTCATTAGATGCTGAAAAAGACTGAAAAAACCCAACACCTATTCATGGTAAAAGTCTTGAAAAGATTATGGATACAAGACACATACCTAAACATAATAAAGGCGATATACAACAAGTCTATAGCCAACAAAATGGAGAAAAACTTAAAGAAATTCCACTAAAATCAGGGACAAGACAAGGATGTCCACTTACTCTATCTCTTTTTAAAATATATTTTATTTATTCATATTATGCCTTAATTGTTATTCCATCCCTGTATCCTTCCATTCCTCTCTCCCTCTCATTTTCCCCTTACTCCCCCCGCCCATGACTGTGACTGAGGGGGACCTCATCCCCATGTATATACTCATAAGGGTATCAAGTCTCTCTTGGTAGCCTGCTATCCTTCCTCTGACTGCTGCCAGGCCAACACATCCAGGAGACATGATCAAATATGGGGCACCAGAGTTCATGTGAAAATCAGTCCCCATTCTCCACTCAGCTGTGGAGAATGTCCTGTCCATTGGCTAGAACTGGGTAGAGGTTCAAAGTTTACTGCACGTATTGTCCTTAGCTGGTGCCACAGTTTGAGCAGGACCCCTGGGCCCAGATCTTTCCATCATAATGTTTTACTTGTAGGTTTCTAGGACCCTCTGGATCCTTCTATTTCCCCATTCTCCCATGCTTCTCTCATCTAGAGTCCCAATAGGAAGTCTTCCCCTCTATCCCACTTTCCTGGTAAGTGAAGACTTTCATGGGACATGACCTTGGGCTAGTATCCAGATATAAGTGAGTATATACCATTTGACTCTTTCTTCCTCTGGGTGAACTCACTCATTATGACCATTTCTAGCTCAATCCATTTGTCCACAAATTTCAGAAATTCCTTGTTTTTAATAGGTGAGTAGTATTCCAGTGTAAATGTACCACAGTTTCTTTATCCATTCTTCTACTGAGGGACACTTAGACTGTTTCTATGTTCTGCCTATTATGAATAAGGCAGCTATGAACATGGTTGAGCAAATATTCTTGCTGTGTGCTGGAGCATCTTCTGGGTATATTTCAAGGAGTGGAATAGCTGGGTCTTGAGGAAGCCTTGTTCCCAGTTTTCTGAGATAGCTCCAGATAGATTTCCAAAGTGGTTGTACTAGTGTGCATTTTCACCAGCAATGAAGGAGTGTTCCTTTCTCTCCACATCCTTGCCAGCATGTGGTGTCACTTGATTTTTTTGATCTTAGCCATTCTGATGGGTATAAGATGGAATGTCAGAGTTGTTTTGATTTGCATTTCCCTGATGACTAAGGAGGTTGAGCATTTCTTTAAGTGTTTCTCAGCCATTTGATATTCCTCTGTTGAGAATTGTCTGTTTAGTTCTGAGCCCCATTTCTCAATTGGGTTACTTGGTTTGGTGTTGTCTAATTTCTTGAGTTCTTTATGTATTTTGGATATTAGACCTTTTTCAGACATAGGGTTGGTGAAGATCTTTTCCCATTCTGTAGGCTGTTGCTTTGTTCTCTTGACAGTGTCTCCTGCCTTACAGAAGCTTCTCAGCCTCATGAGGTCCCATTTATTAATTGTTGACCGTAAGGCCTGGGCTGTTGGTGTTCTGTTCAGGAAGCTGTCTCCTGTGCCAATGTGTTCCTGGCTCTTCCCTACTTTTTCTTCTAACCAGTTTAGTGTCTCTGGTTTTATGTTGAAGACTTTGATCCACTTGGACTTGAGATTTGTGCATGGTGACAAATATGGTTCTAATTGTATTTTTTCTACACATAGACATTCAGTTAGACCAGCACCATTTGTTGAAGATGCTAACCTTTTTCCATTGAATAGATTTGGCTTCTTTGACAGAAAAACAAGTGACCATATGTGTTGGGTTCATTTCTGGGTCTTCGATTCAATTCCACTGATCAACCAGCCTGTTGCTATGCCAGTACCATGCTGTTTTAATTACTCTTGCTTTATAGTACAGCTTGAGATCAGGTATGGAGATTCCTCTGGAGGATCTTTTATTGTACAAGATTGTTTTAGCTATTCTGGGTTTTTTGTTTTTCCATATGAAGTTGAGAATTGAACTTTCAATGTCTTTAAAAATTTGTGTAGGTATTTTGATAGGGATTGCATCGAATCTGCAGATTGCTTTTGGTAAAATGGCCATTTTTATTATGTTAATTCTCCCGATCCATGAGCAAGGAAGATCATTCCATCTTCTCATGTCATCTTCAATCTCTTTCTTCAGAGTTTTGAATTTTTTTTCAACAAGTCCTTCACTTGCTTGGTTAGAGTAACTCCTAAATATTTTATATTGCTTGTGGCTAACGTGAAGGATGTGGCTTTCCTAATTTCTTCCTCTGCAATCTTGTCATTTGTGTATAGGAAGGATAAAGAATTTTTTGAGTTAATTTTTTATCCAGCCAATTTGCTGAAGGGCTTATCAGCTATAGTAATTCTCTGGTGGAATTTTGGGGGTCACTTATGTACACTATCATATCATCTGCAAATAGAGATAATTTAACTTCCTCCTTTCCCATTTGGATATGCTTGATCTCCTTTTGTTGTCTTTTTGCTCTGGCTAGAACTTCGAGTACTATATTGAAGAGATATGGAGAGAGTGGGCAGCCTTGCCTAGTTCCCGATTTTAGAGGAATTTCCCTGAATATCTCACCATTTAATTTAATTTTGGCTATTGGCTTGTTGTATATAGCCTTTATTATGTTGAGGTATGTGCCTTGTATCCCTGATCTCTCCAAAACTTAAACATGAATGGGTGTTAGATTTTATCAAATGCTTTCTCTGCATCTAAGGAGATGATCATGTGGGTTTTTATTTTCAATTTGTTTATATGGTGGATTACATTGATGGATTTCTATACATAAACCATCCCTGCATGGCTGGAGTGAATGATACCTTTGATGTGTTCTTTTTTTTTTTTCCTTTCATTTTTTTTATTAATTTATTCTTGTTACATCTCAATGTTTATCCCATCCCTTATATCCTCCCATTCCTCCCCCCCCCCGTTTTCCCATTATTCCCCTCCCCTATGACTGTTCCTGAGGGGGATTATGTCCCCCTATATATTCTCATAGGGTATCAAGTTTCTTCTTGGCTACTTGCTGTCCTTCCTCTGAGTGCCACCAGGTCTCCCCCTCCAGGGGACATGGTCAAATGTGAGGCACCAGAGTACGTGAGAAAGTCGTATCACACTCTCCACTCAACTGTGGAGAGAATATTCTGACCGTTGGCTAGATCTGGGTAGGGGTTTAAAGTTTACCTCCTGTATTGTCCTTGGCTGGTGCCTTAGTTTGAGCGGGACCCCTGGGCCCAAATCTGCCTATCATATTGTTCTACTTGTAGATTTCTAGGACCCTCTGTATCCTTTTATTTTGCTGTTCTCCCATGCGTCTCTCATTTAGAGTCCCAATAGGATGCCTTCCCCTCTGTCCCAGTTTCCTGGTAAGTGAAGGCTTTTGTGGGACATGCCCCTTGGGCTAGTATGCAGATATAAGTGAGTATATACCATTTGATAATTTCTGCTTCTGGGTTAACTCACTCATTATGATCATTTCTAGCTTAATCCATTTATCCACAAATTTCGGGAATTCCTTGTTTTTAATAGCTGAGTAGTATTCCATAGTGTATATGTACCACAGTTTCTTTATCCACTCTTCTACTGAGGGACACTTAGGCTGTTTCCATGTTCTGGCTATTATGAATAAGGCTGCTATGAACATGGTTGAGCAAATTTTCTTGTTGTGTGCTGGAGCATCTTCTGGGTATTCATTTTGCAAGTATAGGTAGAGAGGAAAAAAGGATCTGAAAAAAATTGGAGGAAGGGTAAGATATGATCAAAATATATTTACATATAAAAATGTTTCAAATAAAAATATAATAAAAATAATAACATCCAATGTTTTAATTCTTGTTAATATGTCAAAGTTACTATATCCACTTTTGTTTCACACACATAAAAATTGTAGCATTTCTTTACATGTCTAGACAAAAATTCTAGACATATGCTGTACGCAGTAGCTAGTTGAAATGACTTGGATAGTATTGCTCACTTGAAAGAGACGCCATGACTCTTATAGCAAAATCATGTGTTCTATCAGAATTGACCCAGTAAGAGGCTTAGATAAAATAACCTCTTCTTGTTATTCCTAAATTCACACACAAAGAAAAACATTTCCCCTGCAGAGATGGCGTTCTCTTCCTTTTAGAACAACTGTGGGTAGAGTACTAATCTTGAAGAGGTAAGGAATACTCCTATTTGTATTTTATTGAGCTATTAACAGCTCCTTTTAGATTAGTTACTGTATTTGTCCTTACCAAATATGTTTTGCTTCTATCAATACAATCTGTTAAATGTTACTCCGGTACAAACAGTTTTTTTTTTTTTTTTTTTAAGTTTACTTCTATTTTCGGGTATGAAATCATTTAGCTGTATAAGGTCTTTATTACTATCCTCCTGTATGGGAATATATATTAATAAAATTCTATGTTCTTCAATAGAGTTCAGATCATAGTTCTTCAAGAAAAATATAATAAAAATGAATGCAATCTCAGATCTGCAGAACAGTGTCCAGTGAATTTCAGAGAGGTTAATGCCACTAAATTTTATAAAGAGATTTTTTTTTCTGTAAGAATATTCTGGAAGTGAGCCATGATACACTATATAGATCTAAAATTTATTAATTTTAACAAAGTTATCTTAGGTAAAAAGCTAAGAAGTTGATCCACTCTTGTGTAATATAGTTCACTATCATTGCAAGTTTTGTCAAATTCATTTGTGATTATAGGTTATATATATAATTTCTTGGATATTGGTGTTCCTATTTTTAATATAAATCAATATCTTATATCCAAAATAATGCCCCAGTATTTCCCCATAAACGAGTATACAAAATGCTTAGAGAAAGTTTTGCTTCCACAGGACATTCAGGGAATCAGGTTTTACTATCATTGCTCTAGCCATACCCCACTGAATTCTGTGTTACGGTGTTATGGTGCTGACATTGTTGGTTTTTTAAAATATATATATATTAATATTTTTAAAATTAATTCATTCATGTTACATGTCGATTGTTATCCCATTCCTTCTATCCTCCCATTCCTCCCTCCTTCTCACTTTCATTCTATTCCCCTCCCCTATGACTGTGACTGAGGGGCACCTCCTCCCCTGTATATGATCCTAGGGCATAAAGTCTCTTTTGGTAGCCTGCTATCCTTCCTCTGAGTGCCACCAGGCCACCCCATCAAAGGGAAGTGGTAAAATATGGGGCACCAGAGTTCATGCGAAAGTCAGTCCCCACTCTTCATTCATCTGTGGAGAATGTTCTGTCCATTGGCTAGATTTGGGTAGGGGATTCGATGTTTACTGCACGTATTGTCCTTGGTTGCTGCCATAGTTTGAGCAGAACCCCTGGGCCCAGATCTGCCCATCATAATGTTCTTCTTGTAGGTTTCTAGGACCCTCTAGACCCTTCTATTTCCCCATTCTCCCGTATTTCTCTCACCTACAATCCCAATAGGTTGCCCTTATAGCTATACCACGTTTGTGGTAAATGAAACTTTCATAGGACATACCCCTTGGGCTAGTGTCCAGATATAAGTGAGTATATACCATTAGAGTCTTTCTGCTTCTGGGTTAACTCACTCATTATGATCATTTCTAGGTCAATCCATTTGTCCATGAATTTCAGGAATTCCTTGTTTTTAATAGCTGAGTAGTATTCCATAGTGTATATGTACCACAGTTTCTTTATCTATTCTTCTACTGAGGGACACTTAGACTGTTTCTATGTTCTGGCTATTATGAATAAGGCTGCTATGAACATGGTTGAGCATATGTCCCTGTTGTGTGCTGGCGCTTCTTCTGTGTCTATTCCAAGGAGTGAAATAGCTGGGTCTCGAGGAAGCCCTATTCCCAGTTTTCTGAGAAAGCACCAGATAGATTTCCAAAGTGATTATACTAGTTTTCATTCCCACCAGCAGTGAAGGAGTATTCCTCGGCAGGGGTTCAGCTACTGTCTTGGGGGCTGAACCGTTTGGGTCTCGTTTGAGTCTCAGGCAAAATCCGCATGCCGACTTGAGCTTGGGTCATGGGGCCCAAACTGCATGCCGAGTTCTGTTAAGGACATGGGGCCCAGATCTTGCACTGAGTCCCCTCTCCTGCTGCAGTTCCTACTGGTCATCATGCCACTCACCTCTGCTGGAGGGTTCCCAGCTGCAAAACTCAGTTGCCACCCAAGATTATGTGATTTTATTCCACTTGTATTTGTGAAGCTAGGTAATGTAGCTATCACTAAAATGGACTATGGAGCTGATATTTTGGAATAAATGTTGGGATAGCCATAGAGCAACCCTGTTCTGGCTTCATATGAAGACATCTACTAGGCTCATGTGGGAAGGATTGTCTCATGGTGCAACCATATTCCGAAGTAGAGTTTAGGGAGGAGATTGGATCCTGAGGACTTTGGCATCCTCAATTCTGTATCAATAGAGAATCCTGTACTGAAGGGCATTCTGGCAGTGAGAGAATTTTCAGAGAAAGATGGAGGATATGTGTCACTGGAGCTATGCATTCTGCAGAAACATTCTTTCTTGTGTTTCCTCTTTCTCTCCACCTCCCTCTAGCCATTAGTCTATCTTAGCTATTAAAAAGCCTCCCAACCACTCTGATCTAATTTGCTCTCAGCTCAAAGAAATGGAGCTAACCAACCATGGACTAACACCTCTGAAATCCTGAGCCAAAATAAATCTCCCCTCTCTAAATTTGTTTTTCTCAGATATTCTGCTTCAGTGATAGGCACTAGCACAAATAATGCTCCTCAATATCCATTAAATGTCAGTTTTGTCTGCAAGGGAATTGGGCAGGCATATGGACCATCTGTCTCAATGACTGCCCTTTATGTAATTCTCAATGACCATCATTTTGTTTATATAATTTACCTCTTATTTAATTACTCTATACTTCCAGATTTTGTGATTTGCAATATGTTCACTTAGTGAAATGCTGCTTATATTGTATCATTCACTGAGGAACAAATCTCCGGTCTTGCTAACAATCTGTTGCAGTTACCAAGAGTAGAATGAGAATTGTAATCATTTCACAATTTATAAAATGATGTTGTTAATTTTCAACCAAGCCCATATTTTATTTCAAATTACATAACAATATCTTTCATTCTTCAGAATCTTTTAAGATGCTAAAAATAGTATCATGTTTTTTTTTTACCATTGGTTTCTAGGTTATTTTAAAATTGGAGATGTGAAACTAAGGACAACTGTCTTCATTAGTTATCTGTCATCACTGTCACTGAGTTAGTGGAGAGAACAGCAGATGAGATTGTTTTAGTTTGCCTCTCTACGAACAAAAGCAGCTTAGGGATGAATGGTTACAGCCTATCATTGAGGAAAATCAAGGTAGGAACTTGGAGAAGACACCGCAGAGGAACACTGCTGATTAGCTTTTTCTCCCTGGCTTGTTCCATTGTCTTTCTTACAATTTATAGGCCTTCCTAGTCAAGGGTGGCACTTCCACCAACTAACAATAAAAATGATGCTCCATGAACATTCCATAGCAAATCTAATATAGGCAGTTGACACTATTATTATATTATTCCATTTGTCATTGCTAGTGTCAAATGTCAACTCTTACAACCCAGAGTCATTAAGGAAGAAGGAACCTCAACGAAATACCTGCGTACATCAGATTTGCTGTGGAATGGCTATATATATATATATATATATATATATATATATATATATATATATATATATATATATGGAATATGGCAATATGAATACTATTTTGTTTATGTTTTCAGAAGATTCTGTCCATGGTCTCTTGTCTTCATATTTCTGGATCCTTATGTCATGAAGCAGAATACAAAGGTGACTAAAGTTGGTCACCTCATGATGGACAGGAAGTAGAGACAGGGAAAGTGGAAAAGACCAGGAATGATGATGCCATAAATCTTCCTCCCTTCCTGAGTTACTGTTAATAAATCTTGTGCTTGTCTAGTATAGGTAACTACAGTTGTAAGTTAATGATCACAATGGTTTTATCAGTTCTAGAGAATAGCATTCTGTAGCCCTTCACTCTGTCTTCATTGTTTTATATACTTCGCTCACCTTCTTCTGCCATCTTACCTAAGCCTTAAATTGATCCCTCCCTTGTTTGTGCAGCAGTGAGTCTTGGCACTCATGGCCATTGGTTTTTGTTTATGTGTAGGGTTTTTTGTTTTGTTTTGTACAAATCTTTACAACTCCTCTTTCTAAAGCAATAAAAGTATATTGAAAGATTCAGGGTGTATTTAGAGTTAGAATGACCATAGCTGAAGTTCTGACTTTACATACTAATTTCAGAAAATGAGCTGGAAGTTTAATATAACTATTTCTTATTTCAAAGTTCTTATATATATATACATATAATAAAATTATATTTTCTGATTATTTGCTATGGAAATATTGCATTAAACCTCAAATAAGGTAAGAACTTGATCTGAATTATTCATTATCACTCATTTTAATATTTTTACTGGAAACATATCAAACTATCAAGAATTTGGCTCTCAGTTATAATAAGATTCTAAGTGTGGTTTTAACATATGATACATATTAATTAGCTTATTTGAATACAATTAGAAAAATATATCCATACACATATACATTTTAGCTGCAAGATATTTGACTAATTGTCAATATTAACTGCAAAGGCTGTTACTAAAATTTTATTATAAGACACTCTGTTAATGAAGAGCAGATTCTTCCTATATAAATAGAGCATATATAGCTGGCAGATAACAAATATTGTGAACAATAGATATAAGAGAGCATAGAGCCCATAAACCTGTAGAAAGAAGGTGTGATGATGTGCATAGCCCTCTATAAGTAATAATGAAAGTTTAGATGCAGGCAGATTCAATGGGGAAACTCTGCCAAGACAGGGTAAGCAAGTCTTCAATAGTTCCTGCCTCACAAATATGTCTGTCAGATATATTGGGCCAGAAGATTGAAGATGATGCTCCAACATTATAGAGAGTGTTGGGTGAACGTTCAGTCAATAAACTGTCTTAGTCATTTTTTTTTTTCATCTTGGAAGGTGCTAACCTGCACTCTGGGTTCACTCAGGTTTTTAAGTTTTATTCCTTCTCATGTCTCTCTGATGGGTTTGAAGATCAGATAGTTTAGTCTTTCAATTAAGCTTAGTTGTTTAGGGGTTAAATTGTTTTTAGATCAAGATAGGTGTTTAAGTTAATAGAGATGAGATATGATAGATATTAATCTCCACTCAGAAATTTAGACCCAACAAGTAGAAAAGATGTTTACTTCAAGTTTGCCAAATACAAATAGCCAAATCACTATGAATGTAACATTTATATAATTCCTGATTGTCTTGTGGTTCTTCCTGCTATATGTAGTTTATTTTATTCATGTGTAATAATATAATGTATATGTTTAAAAAGAAACAGTAAAAAAAAACTAAAAATAAGAAATAATGATATCTCAGTTTAATATGTCAGTTGTTACTGTGGAACCTGGTTGACACATCCAAATTAACTTTCATAGAATGACGTCACTGTCATTTTGGCAGAATCCTTTACTTTATACTTTATCTTTAATAAGTTGATCTCTCAATATTTCAGGCAGTCTTTTGTGAATTTTTAACTTTATGAACAGGAGTTTGAATGAGTCTAGAACCCTGCCAGTCTTTCATCCCACAGATAACCTATGTGAGATCCGCAGACACTAAGTGAATTTTTCAGATTCACACAGATTCTTACCAAGGAACTCAAAATGAAATTTTATTAGCTCGTTTGTGTTCAGTGTTTTGAATTTATAGCTGTGTCTCTCTCTTATTCTTACAATTTTGGAAGCTATCTAGGCAGAGCTTAGTAATCAACAGCACTTTAATCCCAACTCTGAGAGAATTTCAATTCAACTATAATTTGCTAACAGCACCCCCCACCCTATTTTTAACCCTATTTCTGTGATTTCTAAACAATATCAAAGATTTCTATTTTGGGAATTTTGCATCCTACTTTTGTTCTAATACATCTACTCTTCTGTGACAAATGTATTTATTTTATACATGTAATTGGGGTCTTTATTGTTTCAGAAACAGTCAAAACATTTCTGTGCAAGTCTGGGTCATATAGGAAATCTGGATGGTATTTCTCCATGAGGATTCATCACTTCTTCATTCTTTCTTCATAAAGAATGATATTTTGTTTTGTTTTCCTACTATAGGAATATATCCATATGATGTGTGACACAGGACTATAGTCTTAGAGGAAGTATTTATTTCATAAGTGTTTACTTTTCAAATTCTAAATAAGTTTGTGCTAGCTTCACGGGACCTTGTCTACAGTGTTCACTACCTTGCTACTATTGGCCCATCTTAGAATTTATTTATTCATTAATTAATGAATTTACTTTTATTAAATTTATTTATTCACTTTACATCCAGAAGGCAGCCCCCTCTCTCTTCTCCTCCTAGCCCCTCCCTCCCTCCCTCTTCCTTCTTTCTTTCCTTCTTTCTTTTTCCCCTTCTCCTCACGAAAGAGGACTCTCCTTCCTGCACCCCTCAGCACATCCAGTAGCACCCAAACTAAGTGTATCCCCTTTCTCTGAGGCACAGATGGGAAAATAGTGTAAAGGTAGGCAACAGAGTACATTTCAGAGTCAGCCCCCATTCCACTTGGAAAAGTATCTATATGAAGACCAAGTAGCTCATCAGTAACATATGTATCTAGGGCAAAGGTGCAATCCATGCATGCTCTTTGGTTGGTGATTTACTCTCTCCCATAGGCCTAGGTTAGTTGACTCTGTTGATCTTCTTGTGAAGTTCTTGTCCCCTCTGGCTCCTTCTATCCTTTCAACAACTCTTCCATATGACTCCCGTAATGTTTGGCTGTGGGTCTCAGTATGTGTTTTTATTTACTGCTTGGTGGAGCTTCTCAGAGGACAGTTATGATAAACTCCTGTCTGTAAACATAGCAGAATATCATTAATCATGTCAGGGGTTGGTTCTCTCCTATAGGATGGGTCTCAGGTTGTGCCAGTCATAGGTTGGCCCTTCCCACAATGTGTGCTCCATCTTTATCTCTGCACATTTTGTATGCAGGGAAAATTTAGGATTGAAGATTTTGTGGGTGGGTTGGTGTCTCCTTACCCCTAATGGAAGTCATGCCTGGCTATGAGGTAGACACTTCAGTCTCCATGTACTCTGCTGCTAGGAGTCTCAGCTAGAGTCACCCTCATATATGCCCAGGAGTCTACCCTATCGCCAGTCTCCAGCTTGTCCTAGATATGCCCCCCACTCAGTTTCCCTTCTCTCTCTCAGCCCTCTCACCACTGCACTCCTGATATATGATCTGTACCCTTCTTCCTCTCCCACACCCTCTTCACCCAGTTCCCATATGTCAGTCATCCACTTCAAATCCTATTCTAATTCCCTTTCTGAGTGGGATTCAAGCATCCATCCTTGGGCCTTCCTTATTCCTTAGCTTCTTTGGGTTTGTGAGCTGTAGTATGGTTATTTTGAACTCGGGAGCTAATAACTGCTTATAAGTGAGTATATACCATGTGTGTCTTTCTGGGTCCTGGGTTACCTCACTCAGGATATTTCCTAGTTCCATTCATTTGCCTGCAATTTTCATGATTTCCTTGTTTTTAAAAGCTAAGTGGTATTCTATTGTGTAAATGCCACATTTTTTTTTAATGTATTCTTCAGTTGAGGGACATCTGAATTGTTTCCAGTTTCTGGATATTATGAATAAAGATGCTATGTACAGTTGAGTAAGTGTCATTGCGGTATAGTGGAGTATCTTGGTTATATGCCCAGGAGTGGTATACCTGAATCTTGAGGTAAAACCATTCTGAATTTTCTGCGAAACCACCAGATTGATTTCCAAAGTGATTGTACAAGTTTGCACTCCCACTAGCAATGGTAGAGTATTTCCCTTACTCTACATCCTTGCCAGAATGTGCTGACAGTTGAGATTCTGACCTTAGCCATTCTTATGGGTATAAGATTTCCATCTTTTCATTTTCACTTCCATGATGATTAAAACACTGTGAATTTCTTTAACTGCTTCTTGCCCATTAAAGATTCCTCTGTCAAAAATTCTCTGATTAACTCTGTACCCTATTTTTAATTGGGTTATTTGGTTTGTTGGAGTTTACTTTCTTGAGTTCTTTTTCTCATTCTTTTAAATTGTTTTTTTTTTATTTTTTACATATACATTTATATTACTAAATATACATACATACAGATATGTAAATATATATATCAGGGTTGGTCTGATGTATTTTTATTCTAATTAATAAAAGGCTGCCACATCCCCTAAACTACTTCCCATAGTGGGGAAGATATGGAATCCCTGTCCCAATCCCATGCCATATGGTTCTAATAATTTCTATCAAGCTACCTCCCATCCATAATCCCATATACTTGTTAATGTTCTTCATCTGGGCCAAATCTCCATCTACAATGGACATGTGCTTCTCCTCCACCTAACCCATAATGGCACAACCTTCTCCTCTTTCTCCTAGGTCTTTCTCTGCCCAATATTCTCTCTGTCATCCCCAGCCCTATAAATTTAGCCATGCCTATCCCATTTGCTCTGCCCAGGGTGATGGTCTTTTTATTAATTAGCATCAACGTATATCAGACCAACATATATATACTAAACTACCCACAGCAAGAAGAACCATGATGCAATCAGGAATTATATAAATGTTATGTTCTTATTGTTTTGGCTATTTGTATTGAGCAGCCTTGAAGAAAACATCTTTCCTATTGTGATATGTCTAAAACTCTGAAAGCTAGTCAATATTTATCATATCTCATCATTATCAACTTAAAACATTTATCTAGACCTAAAAACATCTTAACCCCTAAGCAACTAAGATTAATTGTAAAACTAAACTATCTGGTCCTCCACTACATCAGAGACTTGAAAAGGAATAAAATTAATTACCCGAGTATTTAGGGGGTACAGGTTAGCAGCTTCCCAAATGAGAAAATGACAGAGACAGTTTGCTACCTGAATAGTCACCAAAAACTCTCTAGAATATTGCAGCACCATCTTCAGCCTTCGGGTCCAATATATCTGGCAGACATATTTGTGAGACAGGAACTATTGAAGACTTGCTTACCCTGTCCTGGCAGTTTGGCCATGAACTCTGCCTGTATCCAAGCGTGTCCTTTTTTAGGCAGAATTTTGTCTGTCATGGAAATGAGGACATTTTCCCCAGTGGCTTGTTTGTCACATTTGAAGCTGTCTCCATAAGGAGGTTCTTTGACATAGGCTGGGTGTTGCCAGGAGTTAACCTGACATTAGTCCTCTATCAGATGTAGGCTTGGGGAAGATCTTTTCCAAGTTTGTAGTTTACATTTTTTTTTTCCTATTGACTGTCCTTTGGCTTACAGAAGATTTTCAGTTTTTTGAAGTCCCATTTCTTAATTGTTGATCTTCATGCCTGAGCTTTTGGCATTCTGTTCAGAAAATTTTATCCCGTGCTAATGAGTTCAAGGCTCTTCCCCACTTTCTCTCTTCTAACAGATTCAGTGTATCTGGTTTTTGGTTGAGGTCTCTGATCTGCTTGGACTTGAGTTTTTGCAGGGAAATAAATATGGGTCTATTTTCATTCTTCTACATTCAACCATCCAGTTAGACTAGCACACTTTGTTGAAGTTTTTTTTTCTTTTTTCTTTTTTTTTTTTAGTTATTAAGATCTATAATTTATTGGAAAAAAGGCATTACATAAAACAACAAATATTCTAAACAAATAAAAAAAACCTGAAAAGTTGCAAATATATATATATTATACTTCATAAAATATAGTGATTATTTAGTACACAAAAAGTAAAAGTAATCAATATTAGTCAATAGTATAGAATTTTTTTTCAATTGCATGGTTTTGGCTTCTTTGTTAAATATCAAGTGAACAAGTCTTCTTTTAAAAAAATAAGCATATTATATTTTAAAGAACAGCAGCGTATTGACTTTTATCAGCATAAGGAAATTTCAAAAAGAAAAGATTAAAAGGAAGTGATCAGGAAAGTGAATAATGAATCTCATCTTCTTCTTTGTCCTTTAAAATTTTTTACTTTCTTCTTGTGCTATGAATATATTTGCCGTAATCTGAGATTATCTCCCTGAACCTACATGATCCTCAAATTCTGGCTTTATATATCAATTTAAAAGCTAGTAGCCTACTGTATACCGATTGTCATTACCATCTGCTCTATTTCTCACTCATTCAACTTTGCATTTCATTCATTAGCTGGGATTCCCAAATGGTGCCATCCTCATCCCTAGATCGCCTGAAGATTATTCAAGTTTCTGTTCTGTAATTGATAGGAGTATGAGGGATAAACCAAGAGACCAGGAATTGAAATGATTTCTACCAAGAATGGGGCAGGGGGTCAATGAAGAGATGAATGAAGATAATTAAAATGCACAAACATGAATATCCATAGCGTTGTGGTTTGGTATGGGTTTAATGTCAAACTGATATTTTCTATTTTTCCTGCTGATTATATCTATAATAATTATATGAATAGTTCTAACTTTATTTAACGTTGTATCAGAGATGCATGTACTTAAAGTTACCCCATGATTATACATAATTTAAAAATATTTATTTTAATATTGTTATATGAGTGTAGTTCTGTTTGTATGTATGTATGTGAGCCATGTGTATGCAATACCTGTAGAGGAAAGAATAGGGTACCAAGTCCCCTAAAATGGAGTTATGGATGGCTGCCCAACAGTATACACACACACACACACACACACACACACACACACACATACACACACACACACACACATACACACACACACACACACACACACATACACACACACACACACACACACACACATACACACACACACACACACACACACAGACACACACTGGGAACCAAATATGGGTACTCTGGAGGAGCAGTAAACATTCTTAACCATTGGGCAACTACTCCAGCCCCATACACATAAATTTTTTTCTATTTTATGTATCAACCAAAAAATGAGCTTTAGTAAATAGACACATGTTTTAAATAGTTAATGTAAATTATAGGCCAATCTCTATAGTTCAAATAATGAAGGAAGAGGTATTTAAAAATAATAACAAACAATCCTGTACTCTTTTTGTCCATACCTTTGACAAGTAATTAGGTCAAGGAGCAAGCAATATGAGAAAATCTGTAATTTCCATAAACTAGCACATTCCAAATTGCCTGTTATTAAGTATCCATTGAGACACCACATAAAAGAAGTTCTTGTCAGTCCACTACTCCTTAGTACTTTTTTTTGATAAGATATGACATAAGGTTTAAAATACATTGTATTTATTGTCATTGCGTATGTATGATATTTTGGTTATAATAATATAAACACACATGTCAATTGCCATGCCTTTTGGAAGCAGGATATTCATATCTTACTGGGCTCCATCCTTTTTATAGGGTTTTATTTACCAAATACTCTACGTAAAACTCAACTTTTCCAAAGTCAATTCTATGCCTCCCATTAGTGATATTGATACAGCTTTTTGGAACAAGCATGCATGTATTAATATGAAGCTCTCTCAATTTTGTCACAGTAAACAAATATTAAATTCTTGCATTTAGGACATCAACCTGATGATGAGCTCCTTGTGTAACAAACTATTTAGAAGGATCGAATAAAAGTGGTATAGTCTTATCTTAAACAGATTCCAAAGCTGATATGTAGTCAAATTAAAAGACATTACATTAAAGCTACTGAGATTATTTATAATGTTTTATTAGGTTATAAAAGGAACAGACCATATCCAAAAGATTTCAAAAAAATAGCACAAATAAAAGTTTCATTTTATGTGGAATTATCTAAACATCCATTTAAATAATATATAATTCAAATAATTTTAGTAATCAAAATTAGTTCTATAAAAGATAATTAGGTAAACAGAATTCCCAATCACAGCCATTACATTGAAACTTAACTTTCAGTTGAGCTCACTGATGACAAATTATAAATTTTCTCCAAAATTAAGAAAAATTAAAAAGAGAGCCATGTTTAGAAAATGACTGTGCTAAACTAAGATGTAGATTTTAGAAGTGATAATGAATACATATGTAGCAAAATCTTTTTTATAAAATAAAATGAAATAGTATAGTTTAAATAATTTTCAAAGCCCATCTTGAGAACCAAAACGTTCTAGTTGAGAGAAATATTTTACTACAGATGAGATCATTCCACTCATGAAGTCTGATGGTATTCAAAATTCCCAACCAATTTTTTTAGATTTATCAGTCATGATTTGGATATAGAAATAAAAGAAAATTAGTAAAGTGACTGAGAGATGCAACATCCATTGAGAACACTTGATGCTGTGCCTGAGGACTTGAGTTTGGTTTCCGGTACATACATCAGGCAGTTTACAACCACCTTTAACTCCAACTTAAGGGGAGCTCTCATGTTCTTTTATGTCCTCCATGGACAGCCACACACACATGGCACATGGATATAAATATAAATTAATCTTTAAAGATGATTAAAAATGTATTTTGTTTGTTTTGTTTTAAGAGACAGGGTTTCTCTGTGAAGCCTTGGCTGTCCTAGACTCGCTTTATAGACCAGGCTGGCCTCGAACTCACATCAATCATGCCCGACTCTGCCTCCCGAGTGCTGGGATTAAAGTGTGCACCACCACGCCCAGCCAAAATGTATTTTAAAATATAGAATTTTATCAACTTCCTCCTTCCAATGCTTTCCTCCCATGGACTCCTCACTCAGTCTTAAAATGATGGTCAAGTTTTCCTTGATTATTGTTACACACACACACACACACGTAAACAATACTTGCTGAGTCTGTTTTTTGTATATGAATTCAGGCTGACTGTTTTGTGTTGGGTAACCAATTAGGGGAAACAAATACTTTTTTAAAAAACAGAAAGAATTGCTACCTGGATCAAAGGCACTAAGTAGAAAAAGTAAATGACTGCTTGCAAATACAAGCCCAAGGAAAGTGTTGCCTGAGTGCAGACATCAGGAGGCTGAAAGAGACCTCTTGGGACAGAGAAAATGGTCCTGATGGTGAAGTTCATGATGGGCTATAGGGAAGCGTCGGTGTGTAGAAAATTTCTTAGTAAGTCTCAGGATATCTTGCAAGAAGCCATGTAGATGCTTTTAAGCCTAGCTGAAAACTATCTTTCTAGCTGTCTGCTAGGTACTAGTGGTTCTTCTTCTTGGACTGCTGGGATGAAATTCCCTGAGAAATTAGTAGTGAAATTTCTCTCAACAAATATAGAAGACCATGTTTGGGAAATGTTCTGAAGATAGGATGTCTCCAGAACAGAGATGATGTGCGATCAGTGCATCTGAATCAAGTTCTCAGAAGTGATTTCGACAAGCATAAGTAAGCAGTTTAAGAGTTGTGTGGTACCCTGGAATTTACTCCCAGGGATCTCTCCTAAGCAACCCTTTGCTTTTACTTCTATGTTTTCTCTTTTGATAAACAGCAATGAGGCACTAATTACCTTTTAAGTAATTAACGCAGATGGTTTCTAATGTACCTTTACTTGAAAACTTCCCTGTTTTGCTGTCAAATTATTAAAATTAGTCACATGTTACTCAGATCTATAACACAAGCTATAACAATGTTGAACATGTGTTACATCTCATCCCCTTATATGTAAATCATATCTACACGTTGATTGAAATCCAGTTCTGCCAAAAAAAAGATGAAATCATTGCTTCAGGAACTTCCTACCAAAATGATTTTACATTCAATAGTAGGGAGGTACAAGTTTATATAAACTCAAAATCAGCACAACTCACAAATTACTTGGTCTTACTTGCTTTGTTTTGAACTCATTGCTGAAATTGCATTTAAAATTTACAAAATATTAAAGGATATCATTTTGCCAGTTTCAGATTTCAGTTGTATTATTATTTCCCTGATTAACACTTACTGTGGCACTTTAAATTTATTTCGCTCAAAAACTTATTAAACACTATGTTAAGATGTACATCATATTTAACTTCAGGGAAAAGGCTCAGCAGAAAGCAATATGAAGATGAATTAGGCAAGATATTTGATGTGACTTAGAACATTGTTTCTTCTTTAAGTTTATTACCAAGCTTCTCTATGTTGTTCTTTCCTGCATTAACTTTCAGTAATTTATCCAACTCTTTATGTCATTTAGTATTTTTCCCTAAAAAAATATGTTTTGTTTTTTACATGGAAAGAACAAAGTCTAAATTCCTATATGTGTGGTCTTCATAAATACGATTTAATTGCATTTCTATTCATTACGTGTGCATACACACGGAATAGTGCACAAGTAGAGGTCAGAGCACCGCTTGTGGGAGTCACTTTCTCTTCCTACAATGGGAGTCAGGTCATTAGGCTTGTCAGCATACACCTTTACCCTACTGTCACACAGTCCTAAGGATACCTAGCATTAGTTTTACTTCCACAGTTCAAATATTTCTACCACAAATATGATAGTATTTTGAGAACTATGAAAAACACTTGGTAGGAATAAAGGAAGAGCCCATGTGTAAGATTCCCATTACTAGGTTGTAAGGAGGATGTGTGATTCGAAGAGAAGATTAGATGCAGCAAACAAACAATAGAGGCCATTACTTTTATTTCTTACCTGACTGTGCTGGCCAACTCATCCACGGTATACACAGTAGCTGTTTCTACCTTCTCCATTTCCATATATAACCACCAAAGATGATTTAGCATTTCATAAATGTTTCTTGAGTTATGCACAGCAAGGAGCGAGCATATACAAAGTAAGTATTTTCAGGACAACATATATACTCATTAATATGCTGATGAGATTAGAGGATTAAAGTTAAATGTTTAAAAAGGAAATAAAAGCAGGCCAGCATGTAAAAGATGTTTGTGTGCAGTAATATTTTTTTTAGAATATGTGAAAATATGTTTTGTACTAATATAGTCACTTATTGAAAGAAAAATGTTATCCACACAATGAAGGCAGTTGATAGAATGGATTTTCATGAGCATTGTGATGCTTTGATTTTCTTTCTCTTTAGCCTTGTAGGCAAATGACAAGAGAAATAAAAAACGCCTATCATGAATAGACTGAAAAGCTTTTTCATTATGTAGCTGCTGGCTTATCAGGCATGGTATCTTTGCAGCTACGAGCCTCCCTAATTTAACCTATTCTTCTGTAACCTCTTGTGCTATTATACAAAAATTAATCTGTTCTCCACAGACAGGTAACAACAAAGAAATGTGCTGCCGTCCTTTTAGCAGTGTTTCAGAAATGTTTCTTTTAGTCAATAACAAGTTTCCATGATATTATTATACTACTGAAGAAATACATTTCTCTTTTTTCTTGCAGTTGCAAGAAATTGTATGAGATATCCATTTTCCTCATGGTTGATCAACCCACAGACTCTTCTGGCTGCTTTACTGGTCACTCATGAACTATCTTCCCAAATACTCTGTAATTTCTATTCACTGTACAAGACCTCTGAATCTGAAATCATATCTTTTTAACATTTTAAAAAGTTATTTTTAATGCTAAGAATACTTAAACCTAAGATATTGGCCAGATAAATAAACAGAAAATGTTAACTGCTTGATGCTATTAGAGACCAGAATTTACACATAATATTTTACATGTTCTGTTGAGTTTTATCCATGTGGAAGTAGTTCAGCAAAATAAAGATGATGTTTTCTCCTCTGTTTGTAAAGTCAGTCAGTAAAGTACTGATCAAGCTAAAATCTCTCAGATATTGAAACCCTTGGATTTCTCCATATTTAAACAAAAGGTTGGCCCTACAAGTCATTATTTGCACACCTGGGAAGGTTCCATTTGGGGTTTTGTGATGTTAACATGCATCAAGCCTGTGTTGAGATGGTGCTGGGTGAAGATATAGGTAGTCACTGGAGGTGTTATATAGGGAGGGGAACACAGCAAAGAAATACAAATGAAAATCCACTACTGATTGACTTCAACTAGGAGCAGACTAGGGGAGTCTAATAACAGGCAGTTTATTCCTACTGTATTTAAACCCAGTACAATTTCAAAAAAAAAAAAGGTGTCCTGATACAATACAATCCCCTGTTGAATAAATATTTAATATTCCATACTGAATTATTGTTTTATGAGATCATCAGTTACTCCTTAACCTGCTTTATACCCAAATAACCACACAGAGAGACCAGGATCTATTTTATTAGCCTATAGCACAATACTGAGCAATAATTACTCCTTCCTAAACCTCCATGCTAGTATCATTTCTCCCCATTTAGATTTCCCACATTCTACTTGCTTTTAAATCATCTCCTAGGCCCAGTTGATTTATCTTGATGTTTCCAGGTCTCTCCTCCTGGCTCCATCCTCTCCTTCCTTTTCTTTCCCCTCCCTCCACTCTATCAGGATGTCCCACCCTGTTCTCTGTTATTGTTCAACATTGGATAGTTTGTTTTTATTGACAACACAGAGAACAAATCATGACATGCTTATACAAACTTGAAACTGGAGATTCCAAGAATAAGCATCACAATGTAATGTCAGGATTGATCCAGAGAGAAGGGTGGAGAAATCAGCACCTGAATGAACAAGGGTAAACTGTACACAGTACACATGAACATTATGCCAACAATCCCCAGAGCACAAAGGAGTGTGCATTGAAACTCTTATTTCTTCCAAGAAGATGGGTTCTAGAGATAGCCTGCCTGTACTAGCTTAAGGCCCAAGGGCCTAGCCTGGTGTTGGATATATGTATATATAGCGTTAAGGTCATTTGGGTATTATCCACCTCTGGTCCTGGTTGTGGTAGCATCAGGAGCCTCTAGTTTATAAAGGTCATTTAAATTGCTAGCTACCTTGGTCCTGGTTGTGTTCAGATCACCAGTTTATCATCTCTAATTCTCAGTTTTCTGGATGGAAGAGCAGGTTTCTCATCTTTCCCATTGGAAAGACAGTCCTGTGTGCTTACCATTCTTGGTTTCCCTGGAAATCTGTGGACTCAAGGACTTCATGCTATGCTCCCAACAAAGATGGTCTTTAGAGAAGCAGATTTTATGTTATAGATGTTTTGTATTTATAGAAAGATTTTCAACAAAGACAACCTCTTCTGTTCTTAGCACTCCTCTGCCTGGATGGCATGTGTGTTTCCCATGATGCACTATGTTGATATGACATTGTTACCTTATGGTTATGTAGCTTACATTAGGCGTTGTCTTGATCTTGTGTATTTTATGGGTTTGAACAAATTTTAAATGGGGTCTGTCTACCATTGCACAATAGATGAAATGGTCACATTAAAACAACACTGAGTCCTCCTTATTTCTCCCTCCTACTGTTCCAGCAGGAAGACATGGTTTTCTAATACTGTGTGTTTATTTTTTCATGTTATCTATTTTATAAAATCATAAGATAGTTCCATGTAAGCAGGCAGCTTTCTTTTATAAAAATATTTATCTTTGAACATTTCATATAGATGTTCAGTATATGATCCCCAACACACTCCCCTTCCAAGTTCATGTAATTTGTCTTTTTCCCCTTTAAATATAACTACTGAGTCCAGTTAGAGTTTCTCACTGCATAGGTAAGAGCCAGCCTCTGAGAAGGATGCAACCTATCACTGGCAGCACTGAAAACCAAGCAATGTCCCTGAAAAGCAAAAACGATTAAATCGTGAAAATTGTCTTTTAGTAGTAGCTTCAACAGAGGTCTAAGATGTACATTTTGAATTTCCAGGATATTTAAATAGATGGTCATCAAATCCCAGATTCCCACTATCCAAGTGAAGCATTATGATTATAAATCATTGATGGTAATGGCATAAAACCCTCTTCTGTGTGTGAGGGGGCTTCAAGAGGGGCTCTGCATTTAATCCAACAAATCCTTTCTGGTTTACAATGTCTGTGATACTTTGATGGGAAAGTTGTTTTATTACGTCTAAGTGGACTCCAAAGCCTCCATAGAAAAAGCTGCTTCCAAACTCAGAATCCCAGTACCCGTTTTAGAAGTACCCAACCTGAGTTTACATTTTAGAAAAACATAATGTGATAAAGGCAGACCATAATGAGCTGTGTAAGGCATTCACTGATATCCCAAACATAGCAGGCTCTGGGTTCTGGGTTTGCCCAGGAGGCTTCTGTCATCTGGCCCTTCACCTTTACCATCTGATTTCACTAGCACAATTTGTGCAAATCTAAGTAAGTTGTTATTTCTCTGTTGTCTAACATGTTTGGTATCAAAGAAGTAACTTTTCTAATGAGAAATCAGAAAGTTATTTTTTTTTGACCAGCTAAAATCATTATATAGAAGAAAAAATCACATTTTCTTGTTCAATATTAGTCATTGGCAATTGCATGGAAAAGTGAATAAGCATACTCTCTTTTCATATGATAACCCTGTAAATATATGAACACAGTTTTTCATGAAACCATTTACCTTGTGAAAAGATAATGTTTAAATTATTTCTAGTAGACTTAATATTTCATTGCTACCATCTACCTTAGTTATATTCTGCATTTGTCACTATATGACCTTAACATTTCTGCAATTTGTTAATTCATTCAAGAAGGCTCATTAGAACTTGTTTCCAAGAACAAGAGCATTACTAGATGCTCTTAGAGCATAGGAAGCTTGTGGGCTGCCGCCCACACTAAGGTACTGAGCTTAGTCAAGTAGACTGAGACCCAGCTGCAACAACTACTTTTTATACCCTGCAAGCTACTGTACTTCTATTCATTGAGAACAGATTTTGTTTCTTTTGAGTATGAAAGGATTGCTAAAGGCTATATAACCATCAATCTATGTTAAGAGTATTTTAAAGCTATTATCCAGGAAGCTAGTTTGGACATGGAATACACACATAGCACACACAATCAGAGCAGTGAGTTACAAAATATTTTACATTTCTGTAGAATAATACCATGTATAACATTATTGAAACTCATGAAATGGTCTGAAGAGTGATATAAAGGAAGACATGGAAAGCAAATGATATTTTATAGAAAAAAAAATCAGTGTTCAGAAAAAAATGGATGGCCTGAACAAGCTCAAAGCTGGTTATTACTCACCCAATCTTCAAAGCCCTCGTTCATAGCTATTTTTCACTCCTCTCTTCTGCTGTTTGTGAATGGATATGATCAGGCACCATCATTTATTTTCCCCTTTCTACTTTCCTGGGCTTCTTTTTATTGTTTTTCAGTTATTTGCCTTTGATGGCAACATTTATAATGGTAAGAAATGCTGTAGGTCTAACTAAGCAGTGTCAGCACTGACCAAGAAGAAAATCATCATTGATTCCCCCTGTGAAACACTCAGCAGTGGTGTGAATGGTACATCAAATGGTCAGGGACTTAGATTCGTAGAGGAAAAACTAGAATTCTAAAAATCCCCAATGGCTCAAATTTGGCTATTATTATAATAATGCTACTATGATTTTGTAAGTACTTTTTAAAAATATGCTTTAAAATCTATTTTCAATAGCCTTAAACTTAACTATAATTTTATCAAACAACCAAATGGCATTTGGAAAGACAAGATAAAATGTGCCTTAATGCTTTTGTCCACAAAATTGAACTCAGAAACAGATGAGAGTATTTCAAGCAAAGTAGGGTCATTTGCATGACAACTTTGCTATGCATTGTCTTACTTTTAATCACTAAGGACTATTTACTTGTAGCATAAACTGATACAGCATAAACTGTAACATTAAGGATATATCAAGTTTGTACTTTGGGGGAAACAAAATCTAGATTGACTGAAATGTTTCTGTATCAGATAAATTCTTATTATAACTACTACAACAATCAAATATAAGATGAAGGGAAATGAAAATTTGGCAGAAATTAGTAAGTCCACACATACTTAATATCTGACTCTAAGATGTAATTAATAACAACACAAAGGAATGTATAATTTGCTGAAAACTCCAGTGTTTTTCCCTTATATACAACATAAAAGAGAATTCATCATGGTGTATGTCATCAATACTGAGTATTTTGATTAAGGCAAGTGTACATTTTGTAGCAATCAATTGTAGTTATCTTTTCATAAATTTTTTAGAAGAAAGGGTTTACTACATCTTACATGTCCCAATCATAGTACAAGGTGACAAAGATGATAGGACGTCAGTGTAGAAACTCTAACCCAGGGACCAAGAGGCAGGAACTGAAGCAGAGATGACGGAGGAGCCCTGCTCATTTGCCTGTTTCTCGTGGTTTTCTCACCCTGATTTCTTATATAACTCAAGAGCACCTGCCCAGTGCTGGAACTACCTCCTGTGGTATCAACTCAAACCTATCAATCACAGTTAAGAAAACGCCTATGAGTTTATGGCGTTAGAATTCCAAGAAAATGACTTCATGAGTATATAATATTATTGTAAATATTAACTTCTCTGAAATATCTTTCATAAATTGTGTGAGTTGAACATGTTTTCTTATACATAGGTACAAATCTAGGTGGCCAACTTAATTGACCTTATTCATATAATTACTGTTCCAATTTCTAAATTTTTTCATTCCCAGAACCTCTCAGTTTTGGGTTTTCTTTGTTAATTCTATTTTTTTTTTCAGGTGTTTAACAGTTTTATTAATTTCCTTCCATTTTTTTTGTTGTATTTTCCTGAATTTCTTTAGGGATTTGTTAATTTATTTTTAAGGACCTCATTCACCTTCCTACACGTAGTCTTAAGGTCTCTTTCATGTGTATCAGCTGTGTTGGAATATTCAATGCTTGCTGTGATAGGTTGCTGCGCTCTTGTGGAGACGTATGGCCATGGCTGTGGCTGTTTTAATGTGTTTTTATGTTAGTGTTTTGGAATCTGGAATAGAGATACTTTTAGGTCTCGGTGCTGATTCTAGTTTTGTCTTTGTTCGGTGGATGTTTTATCCCTGGTTTCCATTTCCTATCTGGATTTTAGGAGAATGTAATGGCTGTGAGTTATCTGGTAAAACATTTTTTGGCCCTGCTAGGTGTGGACACTGGGGTCTTCAGGTAAAATGTATTTTTGGATATTGGAAGCTGACCCTTAGAGAGTGGGATATGATAGAGGTCTAAGAGTTTCCCAGGATGGTGGATAGAAGACTGTTCACCAGGATCTACTTATTCAACCTTCTTGGAGTGGGGTACACATTAAAAAGAAGTCACCCCATAAAGTCTGCTATAGCACTGGGAAAGAGACTGGGGGATGGGTCTGAAGGAACAGATGGAGACAGGCATGGCATTTGGGTTAGCAGAGGTTGCCTGCTGGGGTTGGAGGCTGGGATAGAGCAATGAATGGGGGTAGGGGATTGGGAGAGCAAGATCTCTGGGAGCCACAGGAGACGGAGGAGCAGAGGTGCTGGGAAAGGCTAAAGCAGGTGTCCTGTTGCTGTGCTGGGGGCAGGACAAAGGATTGGATCAGGAAAACATAAGGAGAGAGGCCTGCAGTCAACTTACCTGGGTCCTTGTAGAAGTAGCTTATTGGTTAACAGTGGGGATGCCTGCTGGAGATGGGGGGGGCTGGAATAAATAGATGAAATTAGGATGGGAAGTTAGGAGAGGAAAGCCTGTGGGATCCACAGGAGATGTGGTAAGCTATTGCAGGTGTTCCATGGCAGGCCTAGGGAATGAGCCTGGGGGATTAATCTGGAGGCTAGTGGGGAAGTGGTAAATGTCTTTAGTTAGCTTACATGTTTTTCCTTGGCCTGCTCAACTGATGTGTTCACAGAAAATGCCTGCTACTGGTGTTGGAGGCTGGGATAATAATATGTGTTAGGTGAAGGAAGGTTGGAGAAGATCTTTCTAATCTTAAGTATGGGGTCAGAGAAGAAAGAGAGAATGTAGCCGGCATTCTGCTAAAGACTTGGGGATGAAATAAGGCAGGTCAGGACCAGAGGAGCAGAAAGAGAAGCAAAGATCTACAGATAGCCTACTTGCCTCCCTGATAGAAGTGGCCGTGGGGCTAGCAGGGAGCACCTGCTGCAGAATGATATTTATATTTCCCTAGAGTCCCATCTCCTGCACTGTTGTCAAGCACGCCATACTATTAATTGCCCTATTTTAATAAGCTTTACACAATTTTTTAGACTTTCACTGTCTTTAAATCACATTTTTCTAGTGACAATGTGTCAAATATCCTTTGATTATCTAATTTGTGAGCCATATACATTTTCTGAGTTATGTTTCCTTTGTTAGTAGTTATGTGTTTGGTCTATTTGTATTGAGTTGCTTATTTTACACTTAGGAGGTGGATGGTTGTGGGTATACCCCCATTAATACATATAGCAAGAAAAACATTCTATATTTACTTTAAAACTTACTGTGTCTCTGGTTTTTCATTTTTAAACAGTTTTATATGAAGAAAAGGAGTATCAGAATGTGATATGAAGTCTGATCTGCTTAGCTTTCTTATATTGATTTTAGCTTTTCAGCTATAACTAAGGATCTCTGCCTAATCTTCTGTCATAAAGGCTTAACTCATCTTTTCTCTTATAGAGTTTTTACAATTTTAAATTGTGTATGTGCGTGTTTATGTATACATGTAATTTCCATGAGGTTAAGTTGTTTATAGGTATGAGAGGCTATAAAATCATTCTTTTATATATGAATATTGAAAATTTCACCACTATTTGTTGAATGTTCTTCATTGAATTGCATTTTTACAAAAATGTTTTAATATAGTTTTACATTTTTCAACTAGCTTTCATTGTTTATTAAAAATGACTAAGAACTACTTTACAATTTTTTCCAAATTAACGTTAACACTATTTACTTCCTGTAAGGTGAATACATTTATTTTCCATAGACCTCTTATTGATATGAACTTCTTATGTTATAGTTGAAATTATAATCATCTTTGAATTTTTATGCTGTTTCCATCTTTATTATCTAAAGTAACTGAGACTAAGTAGGCAAGAAGTTAGAAAAGAAGTAACCAAGGAAAACTTCAATTATGTCTTCCTGTTAGTCCCAAAACACGGATGCCCCCTTATTGTTACATATATTGTAATCTGCAGATGGTTTCTTGTCCTTGTGTGAGAAACTCAGGTACCAGGGTGCTGTCTCAATTTCTACACTCACACACTCACAGACACACACACACACATATGCATGTTCGCACACATGCAAGCAGGCACTCCTCAATAGGCACTGACTTTAGTAACATTTGCACTGTAGATTCGAACTCCCGCTCCTCCATGGGAATTTCAGTAGCATCATTAAGGAAATACTATAAAAGGAAACTCAACAGCAACTGTAATTTAAATAAAAAGAGAGGGTCCCTTAGAACATGAATTTACAAATTTGCTCTCCTCCTCATAAAATTTTCAGAAACACTGTATAAATATCCAGAATGAAGGATTATACTGAATAATCATTTATATTTTACACCTTATATGATGACCTAGGATTACACATAAAATCATTTATATTTTACACCTTATATGATGACATCTGGAATTCAAGTACTTTTATGGATTGACTCTAGACCGTCCCTTCTACATATCTTAATAATCTCTAGTCCACATTATAATCATGTTGATTCCACTACCTTCAGATTATTTGACCTTCTTTTTATCCTCTGAATTGTTAAATTCCTGATATTCAAAAAATTAAGTCCTATTCTTAACCTCATAATATTCTAAAGTAAATTGTAAGTTATTCAGTATCTACTAAATTGCATTTTATGTATTATGCATAACTATTCAATTCTTTGTTTACATATTACCTTGACATAATTATAAAGTATGTGCAAATCAATAAGACATGGATTCTGATAATAGTTACCATTTTGAAAAAAATTTAGGTGGTAAGAGTGGTATAGATTCACTATTTTGAAAGTTCAAAGAAGGTAGATGATACTGTTAGTAGAAAAACAACAACAACAACAACAACAATAACCCTGAAAATGTGATGAAGAAATCTTTTCCAACTATGCAATTGAGAGATTATTACTATCCAGAATATATAAACAGGCTCACAAAAAGTGGGGGGGGGGAGGAAACCCAAAGAATAAATGAAGCAAAGAACTCATTTAAAAATGGTCTGAACAGAAGGAAAAGTGGTTAAGTAATATGTCAATTTTTTCTCATCCGTATCATTAGGGAAATAAAAGTCAAAACAACTTAGCCCAGTCGGAATGGCAAATATCAATGGAACACCCAAAAAAACAAATGCTAGATGTGCTATGGGGAAAAGGAGCCCTTATTTACTCTTGGTGGGATTGCAAATGGTGACAGCTAATTTAGGTGTTGGACTTTGCCCAATGCTTTTCAGAATTGAAGGAGATGATCATGTTTTTTTTTTTTTTTTTTTCCTTCTTCCTTTTCTTTACGTGGTGGATTACATTTTTGGATTTCCATATATGGAACTGCCCCTGTATGCCTGAGATAAAGCCTATTTGGTCATGGTGAATGACATTTTTGGTGTATGTTTGAATTCAGTTTGTCAATACTTTATTGAATATTTTTCATGGGGGCTCATAAGAAAAATTGGTCTGAAGTTTGCTTTCTTCATTGGGTCTTTGTTTAGTTTAGGTATCAGGGTTACTGAGGCCTCATAGGATGAGGATGAGTTTTTCTTTTAACATCTCTTCTTTTTCTATTTTGTATAATAGTTTGAAGAATATTAGTACTAGCTCTTATATGAAGGCCTGGCAGAATTCTACAATGAAACCCTCTGGACCTCAGGGGTTTATTTTTGTTGTTGTTGTTGTTGTTGTTGTGTTGTTGCTGTGGAGAGTCTTTTGATGACTGCTTCTATTTCCATAGGGAATATAGGGCTTTATAATTTGTTTACCTGATCTTGATTCAACATTGGTAAGTAGAATCTATCATCAAACTTATCTATTTCATATAGAATTTTAACTTTTGTGGCATGTAGGCTTTTGAAGTAAGACCTAGTGAATCTTTGGGTTTCCTCAGTGTCTGTTGTTATGTTTCCCTTTTCATTTCTGATTTTTTTTTATTTGGATAGTGTCTCTCTGCCTTTTGATTAGTTTGGCTAAGGGTTTGTCTATCTTGTTGATTTTTTCAAGGACCAGCTCTTGGTTTCATTGATTCTTTGAATTATTCTCTTTGTTTATAATTTATTTATTTTACCCCTGAGTTTGATTATTTTCAGCCATGTACTCCTCTTGCGTGTGCCTGCTTATTTTTTTTCCCTGGGGTTTCAGGTGTGTGGTTAAGTTGCCTATATGAAATGTTTCCAATCTCTTTATGAAGGCACTTACGGTTATGAACTTTCCCCTTAATGCTGCTTTCATTATGTTCCATAATTTAGAGTATGTTGTACCCTCATTTTCATTGAATTTTAGGAAGTCCCTGATTTCCTTCTTATTTCTTCCCTGGCTCAGTTGTCATTGAGTAGAGAGACTTGTTCAGTTTCCATGTGTGTATAGGCTTTTATTATTTCTGTTGTTTGTGAGGTCCAGCTTCAATCCATGATGGTCTGATAGGATACAAGGTATTCTTTCCATCTTCTTATATCTATTGAGGCTTGCTTTGTGACCTAAAATGTGGTCACTTTTGGAGAAGGTTCCATGAGGTACTGAGAGAAGGCATAAATTTTTGTGTTTGTGTGAAATGTTCTGTAGATGTCTGTTAGGTCCAATTGATTCATGATATCTGTTAGTGTCATTATTTCTCAGTTTAGTGTCTGTTTAGTGAAAGTGTGGTGTCGAAGCTTCCCACTATTAATGTGTTAGGACCAATGTGAAGCTTAAACTTTATTAATGTTTCTTCTACAACTGTGGGTGCCCTTTTATTTGTAGCATAGGTGTTCAGAATTGTGAGGTCATCTTGGTTGAATTTTCCTTTGATGAATATGAAGTGTCCTTCCACATCCTTTTGATTAATTTTGCTTTAAATTCTATTTTATTAGATATTAAAATAGGTACTCCATCTTAATTCTTGTGTCTGTTTAATTGGAAGATCTTCTTCCAGCCCTTTACTCTCAGATAAAGTACGTCTTTGTGGCAGCTCTTTCAATTAATTTTATTTGAAATTCTATTTTATTAAATATTAGACTGGCAACCAAGCTTACTTCTTATTTCTATTTGTCTCTAAGACTTTCAGCCCTTTACCCTCAGGTAACGTATATCTTTGTGACTGAGGTGTATTTCCTGTGTTCAGCAGAATGCTGGGTCCTGTTTATGGCTCCAGTCTTAGTCTTTGTATTTTTATTAAAGAGATGAGAGAGATTGCTGTTGAGAGAAATTAATGACCAGTAACTGTTAGATTCTTTTATTTTGATGTTGGTTGTGGTAGGGTGTTTGTGTGCTTGTCTGATTTTTGTTTGGCTGAAGTGAAATTATCTATTTCCTATGTATTCCTGGGTGTAGTTAGTATCCTTGAATTGGAGTTTTCCTTATAGTATCTTCTGTGGGGCTGGATTTGTGAATGGGTGCTGTTTAAAATTGGTTTTGTCATGGACTATCTTGTTTTCTCCATCTATGATTGTTGTAATTTTTGCTGGACATAGTAGTCGGATCTGGCATCTGTGGTCTCTTAGAGTTTGCAACATGTCTGCCCAGTCCCTTTTGGCTTTTATGGTCGCTCCAGAAGACCTGAAGGGTTCTGATACATTTGCTATTGTATGTTACTTGGCCTTGTTCCATTGTGGCTTTTATTATTATTCTTTGTTCTGTACATTTAGTGCTTTGACTATTATGTGGTGGGAAGATTTCTTTTCTGATCTACTCTATTTGGTGTTCTGTAGACCTCTTGTATGTTTATACAAATCTCTTTTTTTAAATAGGGCAATTTTATGATTTTATTGAAAATATTTTTTTTTCTGGGCATTGGAGCCAGGAATCTTCTCTTTCTTCAATTGTTATTATTCTTAGGTTTTGTCTTTTCATGATGTCCTTGACTTCTTGCATGCGTTGTGTCAGGAATTTTTTAGATTTAATTTCTTTTTTTTTGATGGCTGCATCAAATTCTTCTGTTGTATCTTTTACACCTGAGATTCTTTCCTCCATCCCTTGTATTTGGTTGAAAATGCTTACCCCTGAAATTCCTCTTTTCTTTAAGTTCTCTCTAGGATTTCCTCAGTTAGCTCTTTTTTATTGTTTACATCTCTGTCTTCAGATCTTGAACTGTTTTATTGATTGTCTTCACCTGCTTGCTTACATTTTCCTGAATTTCTTCCAATGATTTATTCATTTCCTCTCTATAGGCCTCTTTAAGGGTCTCAATCTGTTTTACTGTATCTTCTTATTTGCTTTATGGATTTTATTCATTTCCTCCATTATCATATTCATAAGAAAAGATTCGAGGTAATTTTCTTGTGTTTCAGTTGTGTTCGTGTCCAGGGCTGATTGCTTTGGGATAACTGAGTTATAGAATTTCCATATTGCTTTGGCTTTCATTGTTTGTGTTTTTATGCTGGCCTCTAACCATCTGGCTATCTCTGGAGTTGGGTGGTAGTTTCTGGTGTTCTTCACTGGCCATTAAGACCAGCTTGTAGGTGAGTCACTATAGGCTGAGACCTTATGCCTGTGGGGACCCAGGTACCTTCAGTGGACCAGCTGGGTGACCTGAGGTCAGATCTAGTTGTGTTCCACACCGAGGGAGTCTACTCTCAGCTGGGAGACCCAGACACTGGTGTATGTGTCCTGCAGCTTAGTCCAAAAACCTGAGCACACTGTGTTGCTGTAAGGTTCTTTTGTAGACATTGGAGACCTCATGCAGGTCTGCAGGGGCCCAGGAATTTTTCTTTTGATTAGCCAGTTGACCTGAGATGCCACCCACTTGTGTTCTACAGTGTGTGATTCCTCTCACCTCGGAAACTTCAGCACTGTTGTTTTGTAGTCCACAGTTAGGTCCTTTGTTCACTGTGTGTTCACTGCTGTCCTGCTGATTAGACAATGTGTGATTGGCACTGCCATCTTTGCCCTCTCAAAAAACACTTTGAAGGTGATTGCTTCAGCCAGATTTTGTGTTCTTTCTGCCCTTCATTTTGTATTGCTACCTGTAATATAGCTAAGATGGCAGAAGCTCTTATACCCATGATGTCATGACTCTGGATCTTGCCTGAACTTCCCTCATAGCACCTAGCAGCAGTGCTAAAAACGCCACACACTGACCTATTCAAGCATGATGAGCTACTGTTAACATTTTTAACTGTATCCTGAGTGGCAATAGGTTAGTACAAGTCATAAAATAGCAGACTACCCAATACTGGATGATCATTTTATTAATGAATAAGATATATGAAAGGATATATTAAAAAGAATAAAGCCAAAAAGTCTGAACAATGCCACATTGCCTTTGAATGTAGCACAGTTCACCATTGAAGTAGATTTTGAAATAGTTGTGTGGTGTCTTAACCTGTGGTCAACATGATTGACTTAATTTTTAAAGAAAGCTACCTTGTGAAAAAGAAATAAAAAGACACTTTGTGCCAAATTACAATTTTGATTTTGATTTTCTTTCTGATGGAGAATACCAGAAAAAGAACAGGAAATATCCCTGATGGTTGTGTGTTTAATATGGCTTCGGTTAAACAATCTTCATTCATTTGCTTTTCTTTTCTTTTTTTTTTTTTTTTTTTTTTTTTTTTTTTTAACTTGGAGTTGCTAAGAGATTCAAGCAAGGGAAACAACCACTTAATAACAAACCTGTGAAAGTCACCGCAGATGGTAATCATGAGTTCCCCAGGATTGCACGCCAAATAGAGCTACTTGGGAAGGAAATAACAACATGGGCTTCAGTCCCATGGGAAAAATTATGCCAGACAGTCTGATTGAGTGGAAACTACCCAATAAACTGCTCATGGACTTTACAATCAGTGAACTCTATAAAAGAGACTCAATTTTCTGAATTGCATGTCAAGGAATAAATTTACATGACATATCCACTTGAAGAGAACACAAGGAAGTCTAAAGGTACAGGAGTGCTTTGGGGATAAGTGAGTACCGCTAAGCAACTGCCTGACCTTTTTTAGTCTTTCTGCAGCTATGAATGTGAATGGATATTACTACCTAATCTCTGCCTCCCTCTTTCTCCTTCCCCCTCCCCATGTCCCCCTCCCCCGCTTTCTTTCCATCCTTTCCTCACCCATCTCTCACATACAAATTGTCTGTAATAGCTGAACCACTCTATACACGGGGAGAGTGAGATATGTCTTTCTCACGTACTCTGGTGCCTCACATTTGACCATGTCCCCTGGAGGGGGAGACCTGGTGGCACTCAGAGGAAGGACAGCAGGTTACTGAGAAGAGACTTGATACCCTATGAGCATATACAGGGGGAGGTAATCCCCATCAGGAACAGTCATAGAGGAGGGGAATAATGGGAAGATGGGAGGGAGGGAAGAATGGGAGGATATAAGGGATGGGATAAACATTGAGATGTAACAAGAATAAATTAATAAAAAATAAATAAAAATACATATACTAAAATAAAAACTGAAAAAAAAAAAAGATTCACACAAAAAGAAAATAAATTCCTTCCAACATTAGTATTAGACTATATAAATTAGGTCAACTATGCTTCAGAGTATATCTAGTAAACATAAATATTATCCTAAATATCTATCTAAAGTAATGGAGATTATAATAAATCTATAAATATGCCCAGGTATATTAGAGCTATTATAAAAATTTCTAGGATTCCTATCTGTTTATTTCTACCATTATTATGATTTCCCTATCTCTCTGTGCATTCTTTAAATCATACTCTCTGATTTCTCCCCAGAGGAATCTTATCTATCCCTACACCCATGCTGGTCTTACACTTGTGTTGATCAAAGGCATTTGGCAGAATCCACATTTGTGCCAGTTCTGAATCTAGACTTCAAAGATATTCCAGCCTTTTCTTCCTTTTCTTAGAACTGCATAGCTATGACTGAACAAGTCTATGGTATTTGTACATGAAGATAAGATAACACACGAAGGAGAAATTGTAGGCTATTGAGGACTATTTAAATCCAGTCATCTCTCAGGCAGGCTTCCACCTATCTCTCTCACACAAGCTAGGCCATCCAATGCTCCCACAGCTATTCCCTATCAGAAATAGCTCATAAGCATTTGTTTAAATCACCTAGTGACTTGAAATGCCATTGGTGATAACTTCCCTACCAGGAGGTATATTTCTTGGAGGTTCAGAGAAGGGAAAATAGTGTGCATTGTCAATTCCTGAGAGTATGTTTGAGAAGAAAGGAAGAGTAGTCACTCTGTAGAAATAGAAATTTCAACAGACCCATGAAGGTCATAGTCTGCAGTAACCAGCCATAGTGAAGGCAATGCAAGCCTACGCTATAGAATGTGAGACATCATTTCCTCCCAGCTTAACACCTGACAGGGGGCATTACCTAATTTATTCATCTTGGTCGATTTGCTCGTTCCACTCTATTTTTAGCCTTGCAATACAATATTGCTCATGCCTCAACATTTATATTTATTTTAAATGAAGTCATACTAAATGCCTTTTGTCACACACACACACACACACACGCGCGCGCGCGCGCGCACACACACACACACACACACACACACAAGAATGAATCAAAAGGAACCAACAATATAGGAAACTCAAAAATTCTTCAACACTATGAAGCTGAAAGACAAAATTGGAAATGATTCATCAGTCAATGGTAAAATTTAAAAATGACAAAGAATATTATTCTGGGTAAAAATAAAACCTATAAAAATTTGTGACATACAAATAAAAAAGCACTGAATGGGGATATTATAACATACATGGAGAAAAAAATGAAACTTATATTGAGAATCTAAGCTTCCAGGTCAAGAACCTGGGAAGAAAAGAGTAAATACGGAGATCCAAGATGGAAGCTGTGAACATGCATGGTATTTGATCTGCAGAATGGAGACTAGGGACCAGGCTGAGACCTACAGACCAAAGACCCAGACGCCCTAGTTGAGAGGGGTCCACAGTGCAGAACAGAGGTGGGCCCAGTCTCAGGCCATCCACCTGACCCACAGAGCATGGGTGCCCAGTTTCCAGAGTCTGGACCCATACCCACCTGCATGCTGCAGCCTTGCTCTATATCATGGACTCCTTATCTGGAGCTGAACTGTGGGGAGGTGAAGGACCAGAGTCTGGATCTGCCGACTTGGGGAGTACCCAGGAAAATGGGTGGATCTGACCTCAGACCACTCTGCCAGTCCATAGAAAGCCCCAGGAGCTGGAGACCACCTGAGCACAGTGTCCAAAGCCCAGATCAATCTATCATGCCTTAACAGTACTCTTTAACTCGCCCTCTCTGACTCATCTGTGGGCTACAGAGAAACAATGTTAGTGTCTGCTTGCCCAGATGGAGCTGAGAATGTGGATTTGGAATAGATATGACTTCAGATCATCCTGTCAGTACATGGAGGGATCCAGGGCCCATGCAGTGGCCCAGGCAGCTGTGAATGCCTTCTATCGCTACTACTCCATAGCTTCACTCTCCGTTTAACTGATGTAAGGCAGCACAGCCTGAATAAATGTGGTGGAAAGCTAGCTGGTCACCACAATTCATTGGGGGCTCCCAAGCTCTCAGGAGAAACTGAATCACCTGAATTGATTAGGCAGAAGCCTAGCCAACCACCACAAGCCAGTGGGGGTTCTAACACACTAGAGCAGACTGAGTCTAGGCTCCCAAAATGCCAGTGCCAAAGGGCAAGGTTTTCAAGCAGGCAATGATAGGCTAACTGGCTATAGCCACACTACCTAAAACTGATTCTTGGGCTGCAGAACACCAGCACTAGCCTCTGCTGACCAAGTATGGAGCCTAGCATGTAGAGCAAAGTCCTCTGGAACTGAAATTTGGTCACCTGCCTGATCCAGGAAGGATTTCCTGATCCTCACAGGTGAGAATTCTTGACCTATAGACACTCACCAGCAAACTGCTCTCAGTGACCAGTGAAGATCACTAGAAACTACCTCCCAATATCAGAGACAACAAGATGACTAAAGGCCAGTGTAAAAAACATAAATAACAAAAACCAAAACAACCTGACATCTCCAGAACCCACCTGTCCCAAAGAATTCAATCCTGGGAACTCAAACACAGCTGAAGCACAATAAAATTATCTCAGATCCTTAGTAATGAAGATGATAATGGAGGAAACAAATAAAATCTATAAACAAATGAAGGAAGATGCAGCCAAACAGATTAAAGACATTAAAGAGGCCTATAGAGAGGAAATGAAGAAATCATTGGAAGAAATTCAGGAAAATACAATCAATCAGATGAAGGAAATCAATAAAACCGTTCAAGATCTGAAGATGAAAATGGAAACAATTATAAAAGCACAGATAGAAGAAGGCAGGGAATGAGAGAACTTAGAGAAGAAAGCAGGAAATTCAGAGATAAGCTTCTCTAACAGAGCTCAAGACATGGTGGAAATAATCTTGGGTGTAGGAGATACAATTGAAGAACTTGATGCAACCATCAAAGAAAATGTTAAATCTTAAAAATTCCTGACACAAAACATCCAAAAATCAAGGACACAATGAACAGATGAGATCTGAGGATAGTAGGAATTGAAGAAAGAGAAGACACATGCATCCAAGGCCCAGAAAATATTTTCAACAAAATCATAGAAAAAAATATTCCCAATTTAAAGAAGGAAATGCACATAAACATACAAGGGGCCTACAGAGCACCAAATAGAATAGACCAGAATAGAAAATCCTCCCACCACATAATAACCAAAACACAAATTGTACAGAACAAAGAAAAATTATTAAAAGTGGCAATGGAAAAAGGCCAAGTAACCCAAAGTGACAAACTATAACCAAAATAACACAAGAAATAGATAATTTCACTGTTGCAAAACATAACTATACAAACATTCTATTGCAACCAACATCAAAATCAAGGGACTTAATAGTCACTTGTCATTAATATCTCTCAACACCAGTGGTCTCAATTCTCCAATAAAAAGACACATACTATTTGAATGGGTGCATAAACAAGACCCACCATTCTTCGGCATTCAGATAAACAAAATGAAAGGAAAAAAAACATGAATATCTCCTTAAATGTTGAAAAAGCATTTGACAAAATCCAACACCGATTCATGTTTAATGTTTTAGAGAGATCAGGGACATAGGCACATACCCAAACATAATAAAGGCTATATATAGCAAGCCAATAGCCAACATCAAATTAAATGGAGAGATACTCAAGGAAATTTCTCTAAAATCAGGACCCAGGCAAGGCTACCCACTTTCTCCATATCTCTTCAATATAAAATTTTAAGTTCTAGCTAGAGCAAAGAACAGCAAAACGAGATCAAAGGGATCCAGATGAGAAAGGAATCAGTAAAATTATCCCTATTCTCAGATGATATGATAGTGTACATAAATGACCCCCAAAATTCCACCAGAGAACTCCGACAGCTGATAAACACCTTTACGAAAGTGGCTGGATACAAAATATTTTTTAAAAAGTCAGTAGCCTTCCTGTACAAAAATGACAATCATGCTGAGAAAGAAATTAGAGAAACTACACACTTCACGACAGCCACAAGTAATATAAAGTATGTAGGAGCAACTATAACCAAGCAAGGGAAAGACTTGGTTGAAAAAAAACTTCAAATCTCTGATAAAGAGACTTAAGAGGACATCAGAAGATGGAAAGATCTCCCTTATTTGTGGATCTGGAGGGAAAATTAACAGTAAACATGGCCATCTTACTAAAAGTAATTTATAGATTCAATGCAATCCCTATCAAAATACATACACAATTTTTAAAGACATTGAAATATCAATTTTCAACTTCATATGGAAAAATAAAAACCAAGAATAGATGATAAAATCCTGTACCATAAAAGATCCTCTAGAGGAATCTCCATATCTGATCTCAAGCTGTACTATAGAGCAACAGTAATTAAAACAGTATGGTACTGGAATAGCAAAAGGATGGTTGATCAATGAAATTGAATAGAAGATCCAGAAATAAATCCACACACCTATGGACACTTTATTTTTGAAAAAGAAGCCAAATCTATTCAATGGAACAAATGCTGCTGGTCTAATTGGATGTCTATATGTGTAAAAATGAAAGTAGTTCCATATTTATCACCATGCACAAAACTCAAGTCCAAGTGGAATAAAGACCTCAACATAAAACCAGATACACTAAATCTGTTAGAAGAAAAAGTGGAGAAGAGCCTGAAACTCATTGGAACAAGAGACAATTTCCTGACCAGAACACCCACAGCCCAGACTCCAATGTCAACAGTTAATAAATGGGACCTCATGAATCTGAGAAACTTCTATGAGGCAGAAGACATTGTCAACAGAACAAAGATATAGCCTACAGACTGGGACAATATCTTAAGCAACCTTACATCTGACAAAGGATTAATATAAAAGTATATAAAGAGATCATGAATTTAAATACCACCAAACCAAATAACCCAATTAAGAAAGTTGGCTCAGAACTAAACAGAGAATTCTCAACAGAAGACTATCAAATGGCTGAGAAACACTTAAAGAAATACTCAATATTCTTAGTAATCAGAGAAATGCAAATCAATATGACTCTCAGATTCCATCTTACACCCATTAGAATGGCTATGATCAAAATCTCAAGTGACAGCACATCCTGGCAAGGATGTGGAAAAGGGGAACACCCCTTCATTGCTGGTGGGAGTGCAAACTTGTACAACCACTTTGGAAATCAATGTGACACTTTCCCAGAAAACTGGGAATAGGGCTACCTCAAGACCCAGATATTCCACTCCTTGGAATATAAGGAAAAGATGTTCCACCACACAATAAGGACATATGCTCAACCATGTTCATAGCAGCCTTATTCATAATAGCCAGAGTCTGGAAACAACGTAGATGTTCCTCAGTTGACAAATGGATAAGAAAGTGTGGGACATTCACACTATAGAGCACTAGTCAGCTATTAAAAATGACTTCTTGAAATTTGGAGGCAAATGGATGGAACTAGAACTGATCATCCTGAGTGAGTTAATACAGACCCAGAAAGATACACATGATATATATTCACTTATAATTGGACACTATCCCAAAAGGGATGTCCCTTGAAAGTCTTCACTTACTAAAAGATTGGGAACGATGTTGGGACTTCCTATTAGGACTCCAGGTGAGAGAGATCTGGAAGAATGGGGAAATACAAGGATCCAGAGGGTCCTAGAACCCTACAAGAAGACTATTATGGCTAGTGAATCTGGAGCCACGGGGGTCTACTCAAACTATTGTACCAACTAAGGGTAATGCATGCAATAAACCTAAAACCCCTATTCATATCTAGCCAATGTACAACACATTCTCCACACTTGTGTGGAGAGCAAGGACTGACACTTATATGAACTCTGTTGCCCCCTATTCAAGCACTTCCCCTTGGTGAGGAGGCCTGGTGGCACTCAGAGGAAGGGTAAGAAGGCTACAAGGATGAGACCTTACAGGCTATGATCATATGGTAGGGGAGAATGTCCCCTTCTTTCATAGACCTAGGGGAGGGGAATAGGGTGGAAGAGGGAGGGAGGCAGGGAGAACATTTGAGATGTAATCTGAATAAATTATTTAAAAAAAAAGAAAAGAGTAAATAAACTTAAAAACACATATCAAAGTTGTAATATAGAAAGAAGAAATACTTTAAGTATAAAAGTATAATGGAAAAATCAGTGAAATAAACAATTAATTGTACAAAGATTTAAAAAATTGAAACGTTTCAATTAAGAAACAAAATGCTTTAAAAAGTACTAGCTATACAAGATTTCCAGTGATAGGGCTGGGTTGTATTTGATTAAATTGTATGTCAAGTGAGATTAGTAATGCTAATTGTGAATTTCTGTGACTGCTTTTCCCTTTGTTGATGTTTGAAGGTTTTTTATATTTTAGCATATATCAGTGCTCATGCTTCTTTTATGATTCAATAGATTTCCATTGTGTAAATAGACCATATGTTAAAAATATTTTATCTATTCTTTAGGATTTCATACATGTACAAGTACCCCCATGCACATAAGAAAATGACCATACACCCAAATACACAGCACACATACCCACATGAGAGAGGAGTGGAGAGAGAGAGAGAGAGAGAGAGAGAGAGAGAGAGAGAGAGAGAGAGAGAGAGAGAGAGAGAGAGAGAGAGAGAGAGAGAGAGAGGAGGGGGAAGGAGGAGAAGGAGGAGAAGAAGGAGGAGGAGGGGGAGGAGGAGAAGAAGGAGGAGGAGGGGGAGGAGGAGAAGAAGAAGGAAGAAGGAAGAAGAAGAAGAAGAAGAAGAAGAAGAAGAAGAAGAAGAAGAAGAAGAAGAAGAAGAAGAAGAAGAAATAGGAGGAGGGGGGAGGAGAAAGGAGGAGGAAGAGGATGCAGGTGGTGCAGGTACAGGGTATAAGCCTGCATATTTGAAGGCCAGAGAGAACATCAAATCACTCAGATTTGGATTAACTAACAATTGGCTGGAGGGGTGTTCTTAGCTTTGATCCGTACGATTGCATAGAAGTGCTCCTAACTTCTGAGTCATACCTAACTTTTATGGATTATTTAAAACTATTAATTTCAGTCTTGACTTTAATATTAATCAATCTTAATATGAAATGCCATAATTATTTAATTTACCTGGAACTTCACAGTAGTTTGAAGATTCAGCCTGAACAGATTAGAAAGCCTGGCAGTAGTATCTGGAAATGATAGTGTGTATGGTTTGTTTTAGTTTCAGGCAGTGCTGTCTAATTGATAGTATGCTTTACATGTCAGATTAACTTCACAAATGACAATTACTAGGTACTCATCTGAGTATTGTAAACACAATATGCTGGCTACAATTCTTTCAATGCTAAATGTAAGAGCATCTTTTGGTAAGAAAGTAAGCATTGTGACATTTGAGCTAAGTAGTAGTTCTTGTATAAATGTGAATTTTTAAAGAAATCTCAAAAATAGGAAACTGATAAAGTTTTCAATGCTTTTATTTTTTCTGCATCAATATTAGAAACTTGTTGTGAAAAATGCTTTAGTAAATGTATCTTACTTCTTCTTTAGGAGATTTTACAGCCCTTCTTGGATAGATTTTGTTTTTGATAAAGAAATAAAACTTCTATCAACATAAACATGGAAAGCAAACACGAAAAAGCAGCTGTTCTGCACTTGTTTGTATTCCCAGTTCAGAATCAGTTGTAGCTCTCTCTTTCACATTTTCTGGCTATGAAACCCAATCCTCCCAATGTCATTTTGGGGTCAAAGATGCTCATGGGCAGGTGTTCAAGTTTAAAAGTGTTTAACCAAACAAACAAACAAAAAAGACTGAGTAATAATACATAAGCTGTATATACCACATTGTATCTGTTGGGGAGCATTTGATTTCCTCCTACCTTGTGCTTGCTTTTAGTAACGCTTTTATGTACATTCGTGTACTTGCTTTTTGCTTTTCAATTTGGGAGTATATTTCTAGAAGAGAAATTGCTGTATCGTGAGATAATTCAGTGTGCTTACCAATCATGAACAAGTATCCTAAATTCATATATATATAAAAAAAAAGAAAAGTGTTTAACTTTCTCACAAAAACATTAAGACGTCTGAAAACTTAACCTTTTGATATAAAAAGACTCAGTCAACTTTCCTTCCTCTTTTCTTTTCATGGCACAGTGACCATATTAAATGGAAGTTATGCGACATCACGAGAGCTGTGGCTAGAACAAAGGAAATAATAGTTCAATGCAAAATAAGATTTTCTCATATTTTGAGGGAGACTTGTAATATCAATCATATTTTTGTTTCCCTGATATTTTAGAAATCATGAGGAATGAAATGTTTATAAATAGTTTCTATTATTTGTTTTTGTTAAAAGAAGCAAAGAAACTAAACTATAGGCATGAGATGGATAGGTAGAAGTGACTCTGTAGGTTTGGAATATTTGCCTGTAATTACTGGCATGCTGAGATGGATTATATTGGAACCTCATTAGTCTTTGAAGCTCTGTTCTTAAATCTCTGTGTATCTTTGGCACAAATTCATTCTCTTTGTACAAATGAAATTATTTGCTCTCCTCCTTAAATAATGGTTATTTATTAGGTGCTCTCCTAGGGCCTATTGCCTAGCCAATGATTTTGTTCCAATTAGTGGCAACAGGAGTGAGTTCTAAGATCCTTCTCTAGAGTAGGCCTTATCCAGAGTTATTATTGGTTATCCCCATAAGAGCCATGATACTATTGTACCAGTGGAAATTTCTTGCCAGACAAGTCATTATTATATTTCACAGGGTTCACAGCTAAGTAAGACTATTGATCACTTCCCCCCTGCCCCCCCCCCACTGCATAGATCCTTCAAAAGCTAGAGACTCATGAAGGCTGTGGCTGCATAAACAAGACCTGTTCTAGATCAAGGCAGCAAAGTCCCAGCATGGATATGGGAAGGACTCATGAAGTCCCACCCTGTGTTTGAAATCTAGTGGCCGCTAATGGCTACCAGTGGGGGGAAAGCCAATCCTCCTCCAAGGATGCAGGTTCCAAGAGGCTTCGCATGCTCCAATAGACTATCCTATGCTCATGTGCATATTAGCAGCAGTAAATGGACTTAGTGGGCTTAAAGGCAGAGCACGTCGACTTGTGCGGGAAAAGTGAAGTAGGGAATAGGAAAAGAATTGCAATAGAGAGTGAGGGTTGGGAGATTTTATCAAAACATGTATGGGTGGATGAAATTCTCAAGCAATTTAAACAGTATAAATGAAAAAAAACAAAACAAAACAAAAGGAATACTTGCCAGACAAGTAGTACATTACCTTAAAATTTACATTTCAGAATTTGAATATTTGTAATATTATTTGGTATATAACATGAAGATGTAGATAAATAAAAATCAGAATCACACACTGAAATAGGCTTTTGAGACCTTGGACATCCCCACATATACATAGAAGCTCTCCTTGGTTGTCCTTGTACATGTTTTATTACCGTTCCGTGTAATGGAGACCACAGAATAGAACCAAATCTTGTGTTTGAGGTTTAAATGGTTCATAATTTAAATATAGTGATGGACACACTTGGATCTATCTCATCGTGTGCATAATTATTGGTAAATATTACAAAGGTGTACAGTCCATTCCACCTAGCTCCTTCACTTCTGTAGTTTGGTTTCTTTACTCCTTTAAGAAAAGTGAGTAGTATTAACTATATTTATAGACATTTCTTTCTTTGTGGTTTCTGTAAACATCAAGGGAACAAGGAATTCTGTGTGCTATCATGTTCTTCTACATTACACAAACTTCAAAATTTAGTCAAGAGCCTGGGTGTGGTGGCGCACACCTTTAATTCCAGCACTCAGGAGGCAGAGGCAGGCAGATTGCTGTGAGTTCGAGGCCAGCCTGGTCTACAAAGTGTGACTAGGACAGCCAGGGCTACACAGAGAAACCCTGTGTCAAAAAACAAACAAAGAAAGAAAAAAAAGAAAGAAAGAAAGAAAAAAAGAAAGAAAGAAAGAAAGAAAGAAAGAAAGAAAGAAAGAAAGAAAGAAAATCCCAGATACATGTTATTGCAGCACAGGGACACTATAAAAAAAAAAAAAAAAGTCAAAAGACCTGTCTTATGTGTACCTGGAAATACACAGGAGATATCAGAATCAATAGGAACAATACTCAAGTAACTAATGTATGAACATATTGTACATCTTTATTCCTAGGACAAGCTCAATAGAACAACATACATGAACCTTGGAGGAACGTTTTCTGATAGTAAATACAAAACATACATATAAACTAGCTATATGTACATAATAAGTTTCTGTTACATACAATATTGTCTAAAGAAATCTCATTTTTAAAACACTTATTTTGTGTGTACACATGTTGGTCTGAGTATACACATGTGTGATGCATGCATGCATGAGCTCATGGAGGTGAGGATATGGCACAGGATCCTCTGGAACTAGAGTTACTGGCATTAGGTGTTGTCCTATGGGTGCTGGGAAATAAACTCAGGGAGACCTGGAGATCTGCTTCAAGAACTGGAAATGCCCCTAAGAGTGGAACACACTCTCTCTCTGCTCTCTCTCTCTCTCTCTCTCTTGCTGCCATTAACTTTTCTAAGTTTTGTGTGTGTGTGTGTGTGTGTGTGTGTGTGTGTGTGTGTGTGTGTGTGTGTGTGTGTGTGTGTGTGCGTGTGCTTTTACTGATTTGTCTTAAGCGGCTGAAGGGCTTATTCTCTAAGCTATTCTTTTTAATGATGTTTTCATCCTTTAGGAGTTATCGTAGGTTGGTTTACAGGAGGTGAGTGGCACAGCTTGCTTTGCTAGTACCACAGGTATAGTGTATGTTTGGTTTTCTTCAGTTTTTTTCTTTTTGAATTTATATCTCACATCTCAGAAATCTGTTCTCTCCTTAGCAGCTGTCTAAACTTGCTGTGGGGTCTCCATGTGAGGCATGGATCAGTGGTCAAACCCACCCTGTGATCTCATCACTTATCCTCAGACTATGTAACCATGATGGCTGGAAACTAATTTAAAGCTCTGTGCCCAAATGTTCTAAGGATTTGAAAGCAATAGGGTGAAAGCATAAGAGAGAGAGACATGTCTCCCTATGTGGGTTTCTATAGTAACTGCGAGGTTATCCTTCCTCAGTTATCAGTTGATCCAAGCTTATCCTTAAAATTGTGTTTTTCTTTTTTAAAAATTCTTTCTTTTAAGAACTGAGTTTTATATGAAACCACATAATCATGATTATTTAATTCTCACTAGAGAGTTTTCTATGTGAGTGGACATGTACCAATTTTTATACCCTCTGTATATTATGATATAAGTTTAATCACTCATACAAGTACTTTCCCCAAGAAAATAATTGATCCAGTAAGAGGCATAGTTTTGGAAAGCATGTTGATCCTTGACATTAATTAAAATGAGCTGAGATATGATGCTTTTAATCCAAGCACTTTTGAAAGAGAGGGATGTGGATCTCTAAGTTTAAGGTAAGACTGGTCTACAAAGGAAGTGCCATGACAGCCAGGCCTACAGGCCTGAGAAACTCTGTCTCAGAAAGCCTAAACAAACAAACAAACAAACATATGAATAAATAAATATTTATAAAGGTAGATGCTTTGTTTCTCAAAATTAGTTTAATGGATTTTGGCTGATCGATATCATAGCATGTTAATATTAACAATATATTCACTGACGTTCAATGGCCACTCCTTTCCCCAAAGTAGGCAGAAAGAGTGGTGTGCATATGTATTTTTTAAATTTATAGTGTGAGTCACCCAAGTAGCCAGCTAGTGCCCTATTTCATATAATAAAAAAGAAAAAAATACATGGATAAAATTTCAACAAAGTATCCAATACTGCTCCTGGAATGCAACAAGTAAAGATATCCTAGGGAAAATAAAATGTGTATATTTATAGGCTCTCCTGCTCGGTATGGCAGAAGGTATGATAGTGACTAGTAAAAACCAAGAGGATTACTGTACACTTCCAAACATTGGAGGGAAACCATCTGTGCAGAACTCTATTGCTGAGCTGGTCAGTGCTTTCTTGACTCAGGAGAAGGAAAAGAAAACACCCTGGAAGAAATAACACCACCTAAGATTTTACATAATTTATGGTCAGTCAAGATGCTGTAAGGATCCTGAGACAGAGATGTCCATACAGTGCTAAAAGCCTGTGTATTTATGTGAAATGAATCCTGCTGTACTTTGTAGAAAAAAATCTGACTGGCTGAGTACATTTGCTCTGTGTGCATATATTATCCCCCAGCATTGGCTTCTTGCACAAGTGACAGCATAATCTATCGAAGGGAGATGGCTGTTGTCATAAATAAGGCATCTACTTCTCTGGCTAGCATGTAATTAGACTTCAATAGATAGTGACACTTTTCTCTTGGAAATAAATCACTACCAGGAATAATTGAATTAGTCTGAGAAACATAGGGTAATGGTATAGGAGCGGGATAGCTCTCAAAAATCTCAGTGGACATTTTCTTGTGTATTCAGTATCTGTTGGCTTTGGTGACTCTTTGGGTAATAACTTACGGTGACTTAGGGTCAAAGGTTTGTAAATGCCTGTTGGTCATTCCACTCTGCAGTCAGAACAGAAGTGAAGGGAATACTTTCAATACTTTTATCTTTTGTCTCCAGTTGTTTTAGCTGAGAAATTACACCAGAGTCTGAAGCCTGGTCAGAAAGATTGGTCATATGACCTTGCCTAGAGTCATAGAGGTAAGACAATGAAAGGCAGCATAGGAAATATTTAGGAATAATTAATATCTCTGTTAAAAAAAAAAACCTTTAAAATGGGGCTGGAAAGATGGCTCAGCAGTTAAGAGAGTTTGCTGCACTCCCAGAGGACATGGGTTCAAATACCACGACTCGTATGATGGCCCACAACCCCCTGTAACTTCACACTCAAGGCTTCTGCTGTCTTTATGTGATCTCCCTGGGTACCGGCCTATATGTGGTACACAGATATACATGTAAACAAAACACTCGCACACATGATAAATAAAGTATTGGTTTATAAAACATCTAAAACCATCTGTGGAATTGTGGAAGGCTACTTGTGTGTGGGTACTAAAACTTAACAAGCTAATGTTTCTGATTCTTATTAAGAACCCCAAGGGAGGGTGTAGCTCAGTAATAGAGCACTGGACTGTTACAGAACCAGGGTCCAACCCCAGGACTATAGATGATAGATAGATAGATAGATAGATAGATAGATAGATAGCTGGATGGATAAATAGAAAGATGATAGATAGATAGAAAGATAGATAGATAGATAGATAATAGATAGATAGCTGGATGGATAAATAGAAAGATGATAGATAGATAGATAGATAGATAGATAGATGATAGATAGATAGATAGATAGATAGATAGATGATAGAGATAGAGAGATAGAGATCCACCCACCCATCCATCCATCTTCCCATAAATAGATAGATACAAAAGAAACTGCAAATTAGTTCACAAATATAAGGAAGATGAATGCGTACAATGAAAACATTAACCTGAATGTGGTAACATAACACCACAGTGTATCAGAGGAAAGAAAAAAAATCAGAGAATTTCATTTTCATTTAATAATATTGGATGAATTTGATTTTTATGCTAAATAAAATGGTGATGCTTCCTCCTTGCAGTAACATTTAATATCTAATTGCATAGATAACAAACAGACCACTTAGAAGAAATATTAAAATTAATAATTTATAATTTTAAGAGACAGTTCATGGAATAAAAAAGAAAATTAGAGTCAAGGGGACAATATGGTATAATAAACATATCTACAACGGAGCTATATGTACTTTGTGTTATATAGAGAAAGTAAGATCACCCTCTAGGAAACTGGATGCCCAGACAGTTCCTTTGTAAAGAGGGGTAATTGAGTGGCTAACATCCTTTTTATTATGTATTGAAGATATATAAAACTAAGATTACAATGTAACACTATCATATACCCATTTCCTTTTTCTTTTTGTCACCTCCCAGTCCCTCTCCCTCCCTCATCCCCCCTCCCTTAGTCCTCAAAAAGGAGGAGAACTCCTCCCCTATCATTTGACTTCAGCCTATCAGTCTCATCTGGGCTGCCTCCATCCTCTTCCTCTGTCACTTGGGAAGGCTGCCCAGGGGGGAAGTAGTGATAAATGAGTGGGTACTAGAGCCCATGTCAGAAGTATTATGGGACCTACAAGGAAACTGTGCTGCCTAGCTACTACGTCTGAGCAGAGGGTCTAAGTCTTCACAATTCATGGTCCTTGGTTGGTGCAGCACTTCCCTCACCCACACAAATTTGTTGGTTCCCTTGGTCTCTTTGTGGAGCTCCCAGACAGAAGATCTCTAATGAAAAAAAAAAAAAACATGCCTAACTCAGCCTCAATGCAGAGAGATCAATGGTACACTCCAGCTTGGTTGTTGGAAATGTAAACTGATAAAGTTCACACATTTTAAAATTATATATATCCAGAAATACTGATCCAGGATTCTCCTCTTTGACAGGATAAATATGTTCATATATTCTTGAAAGATAGTTATACTAGTGTTTAATGTAGTGCTGTGCAAAGGTCGGGACTGAAGTCAACCAAGTGCCCATCTTGCAGAATAGAGCAAGAATCAGCTACTATTTAGGTTCTGTAGGCCATGTGGTCTCTGCCACAAATAATCAGTTCTTATTTTGTAATGTAAAACCAAACCTAGAAAATCTGTAACTAACTTTGCATAGCTGTATTTCAACAGTTTGGTTGAAAAAGCAGGTGGTTTAACTGGATTTGGTCAAGGAGTTCCTTACCATTAATTTGGAATAGATAAGTAAACATTACATATTTAAATAGTGGGTATTAAAAACCTAAGGCCATAAAATACTATAGCTACATAATCCACATAGATGGATCTTCTGCATTAAAAAAAAAAGAAAGCACACCTGTAAATATTCAGACTGTAATATTCTGTGTATTAAGTGGCCAACTATGGTACTGCAAATCAGAAGGATGGCTCCCCCGTGTATGTGTGTGTGTGTGTGTGTGTGTGTGTGTGTGTGTGTGTGTGTATGTGTGTGTGCATGTGTGTGTATGTGTGTGTATGTGTGTGTGTGTATGTGTGTATGTGTGTGTGCATGTGTGTGTGTGTATGTGTGTGTGTATGTGTGTGTATGTGTGTGTGTGTGTGTGTGTGTGCATGCATGCATGTGTGTTGATGTGATTTTGTGAGTAGACTAGCAACAGCCTATGCAGGAAGTCTGAGCAGAGAGTTCAGAATGAGTGACTGTTCTGAATAGCTAATGCTATTCTCTTTCAAACTAGCTCCTGGCTAGAAATACATTTTACCTTGTGAAAATTCATCAAGCGATTCATGAAGTGTTTCTGATCAGTACATATGGCTCTGTTCCATGGGGAAGGATGGTCTTAAGAAAATGGATGGTTCATACCCTTTAATCGAGTAGCAGCAGGCATTCAGGTTTTTCATACACTAATTTAAATTTATTTCATTATGGTAGAAAAATGAAAGAAGATTAAATTACCTTTAAAATGAAACCATAAAACCAAACCCTGTCAAAAGTTTTCAAGTCATATTCAATCATAAGTGAATATTAAAAAATCTAAAGCATGATTTTTTAAAGTAGTAGACTGGAAGACATATTATAATAATATTAAATTAATAAACAAAAGCTATATTCTAATTAGACTATGAAATGGTCGGAACTTGGAGGTTCTGCACTCCTTAAATGAAAATATAAATTACTATAAGCCCCAGGTGGTGAACTAGGCTCTTAGGCCAGCTGTCCTTTGTCTGGCCCACAATCCTGCCTTTGCTCTGCCCATCAGCTTTGCTCTCTCTTTTACTGCTTGGTCCCACTCTGTCCTCACCATCTCCTTCCATCTACTCCTGAACTCTCTCAAGTGTCTCCATGAGGAGATCTGCAAGGAATGGACGAATGTCAGTAGATGGACAAATACAAGATCACTGGCCAGTTTGGGAACTCTGGCAACCTTCACCCCACTCAAGATCACAGGTTCTGCTAGCCATATTCTGTGCACCAAGGAGGATGCAGCTAAGCGGAATTTTGCTTTTACTGTGGAAGATTATGGTATTTGAAGTGTGTTTTGAGAGCAAGGGAACCAACTCATGATTCTGCACATGAAGCATGGATGGTAGGCTAAGAATTGTGAAGACATTCCAAATGCCGAGAAACCCAAACCACCACTGGAGGTGGAGTTATCATGATTCCTAGAGTACCTTTGAGAGACATTCATTAATGGATTTGTGTACAGGAAGAAGCAGAAAGAGGAGATGCCTGACACCAGTTATTACACAAACACCCACGTTCTGTACTTTAGCATTCTTTCTTCCATGTTTTGTCTCATTGCACCAGCTACCTGTGTTGCTTCTTCAGCTCCAAGGACTTGATAGAGCAATGAGGCTCAATCTTCTCTCTCCTTTGGTCTCAGCTGGCAGAAAGTCACTGGGTTATATCTGGCCCAGCTCAAGACCTTCCTACCAATGGTGACATCAAAACACAGTGGAGTTTTCTTGTCAGAACTGATTTCTTTTTTGGTGTAATAGAACCGAGGGCACCATCAACATGCAACATGTCAACAAGGTCCATAGAATTTGGGCCAGTTTTGTAACAAGATTATTAAAGTCACCTATGGGATCAAAAAAAAAAAAAACAAAACAAAACAAAACAAAACAGAGATTTACCTAGATAATGGCAAAAGCCAGCATTCATTCTCGGTTTCCTCCCCTTGATCAGTTTGAGCTGTTCTCTATCTTTATCCCACTTTCTCATTGTCTTGGTCATTTACTGTAGTCCTTCTTTCAAGATTTCTATGAGTGTGGTCAGCTTGTCTTGTTTTCTTTTGGTTTCCTTCTGAAAACATTCTGTTCTTTCTCTTGTCCTTCAGATGAAAAGTTTACATAGCTACTGTTGATATCCTTCATGATTTTGTATCACTTAAAGTATTTATGGATGGGAAACATTAAAAAAGTGATCTTTGTACTGTAGAGAATCTTTTTGAAAATTCTTATTTTATACAATTAAAATGTTTGTGCTCAATGAAATATAAAATATTGAGTTTTTTCCTATTCTTTAATAACTTTGTGAAGACAGTGTTATAAATGGAGCAAATTAGAACACCAAGACATTCATGGAATTAGGAGAATTTACCCCTAATGTATAATTTACTAAAAATATATTATAAAATATGATTTGGTGTGTGTGTGTGAGAGGGAGACGGTTGAGTAGGTGAAGCTGCTTGCATACAGGCACACAAAACTAGGAAGAAAGAACTGACTTTCAAAGTGTTGTCCTCTGATCTACATGTGTGTTGTAGCACACGTACAGGTGCTGCCCCCTCTTATGCGCACACACATAAAATACTTCAAACAATACATCAGAGATAAAGCATTGTGCATGCTTTTATATATTAAATATGTGTTCTTAATATTTATTTACTGTGCATAGGCGTTTTGTCCACCTGCATGTTTGTACACAGTATGCATTCTTGGTACCTTCAGAGGTCAGGAAAGGGCATCAAAACATCTAGAACCAGTTATATGTGGTTGTATGCCATCATGACAGTGCTGGGAGTGGAATCCAGGTCAACTAGAGGAGCAGCAAATGCTATTAACCACTGAGCAATCTTTTCTGTCATAAATATATGCTTGTCTAAGTGCATTAGATGCAATACATTGTGAGTGTCCAAACAGGGTGAACTGGGTAATTCAAGGCCACCATTTCATTTGAATAAGCACAAGGCAATTAGATGACTGCCTAAAATTTTAAAATAAAGTGTAATTGTGTATGATTGCTGGGTTGAAAAGAGAAAATTCTATTCTAAGATTGAGAGTATACCTTGCAAAAGTTTTACACCAAACACTATAAAATACACCTACAAAAGCTCCTAAAGAAATAGTCCAGAACTAGGCCAGTGTGTTAGTTAATCTCCAGATCAACTTGACTTGATTTGGAATCATCCATGACATGAGAACCAGTGGCTAGGAAGACTCATGCTGAATGTGGGGAGCATTTCCTCATTGGCTTCTGTTCTGGACTGAATAAAAATGAAAATGTGATCCATGGAAGGTCCCCACTTTTCTGAGCCTTTTCTGATGAGAAAGAGAGGATAGGAGGATTGTGGGGAGGCAAGGTGGGAGGGAGGTACTGGGAGGGGGGAAGGAGGAAGGAGAAGTTGCAAAATAAGTAAATTAATTTTAAAAATTAAAAAGAAAATGAACTGAGCACCAGCTTTTATCTATGCTTCCTTAATATGGTTGCAGTGTGACCAGTTGCCCCATTGTTCCAACCACCATGACATTCCTCTATTCCCAAACCCTTAGTCAGAACAAACCTTTACTTTTGACATGGATTTTGCCTCTTAAATGAAAAAAGGCAACTGATACATCCAAGCAATGGTGATGTGTGACTGCAATCTCAGTGTTTCATAAGTGGAAGGAAGGGGAGCTAAGTTTGAGGGCAGTTGAGACTTTCTATGAAGGCTTTGTGTCAAGAAAAAAAAATGACTTAGAGTCAGGAGAGACAGTCCTGTCATAAGAGCACTGGTTGCTCTTCAATAGGATCTCCTTTCAGTTTCCAGACCTACATGGTAGCTAAGTACCATCTGTAATCCTAGTTACAAAAATTCTTCCCCTTCCTTCTGACTTCCATGGGTACCGGACAGGTATGTGGTGCATAAACATACATGAAGGGAGAAACGGTCTTGAAATGAACAGTAATTATTTTCCACTGAGGCCATTTATTTGTCCTTCTCTGCTTTGAGGGTCATCCAATCTCCGAGATCTTGATAAATCTTCTTTGTGCCCTAAAAAAGGAAGAGCTGAGGCAGGGGATGTAGCTGTGTTTTCAGTGTCACATCACATGCAGGAAACCACAGCCTGAATTGATTTAACTATTACAAGTCATAGTCTGAAATTCTAGCATGTAGGATGTGGAGGAATGAGGACCAGGAGTTCATGGTTTCCTCTGAAACTCAGCGAGCTCAAGAGGGCAGCCTAGGATACCTAAAATCGTATCCCAGCAAAGCAAACAACAAGTAGAACCTATTTCCTCTTTTTATTATTTTACTATTATTAAGTATATTTGGCATTTAAATACTTTGTGTCATAGTTTATATTATATAGGAGAGTTCAACATATTAAGCATTTAACCAACACATACGCTCAGGACAAGTGATGGGAGACACACCCACAATGTTTACCTTTACATTTGGTGTAGTAGTTACACTTTTTGGAACATTGAACAAATGACTTGCTGACAATGTCACTAATGCCATTGTAATTGTTGTTTAAATATAACTTCAAATACAGAATTTCTCTTTCCTATGATTCTCAAACTGTGGTTTAATTGGTCATAAATTAATGTTGGAACAAGCCTCCTGGAAAGTCTAATTCCTTCTGCTACTACATAAACTTTGAGAGCTATTACTGTGATGGCTGACATTAGGTGGCACTGTTTTCCTTTTGGTATAACCCCAAGGGCAAAACTCAGAATGAAAGAACCATATTTGTGTTTCCTTAGTCCATAAGAGTACCTAGAAAGTTCTAGGGAAGTATTTTAATTAAAGAGTGGCAGAGATGCCTTAGAAATGTAGTGGCCACTGAAATCTACATGCTAGGTGTTTTTTTTTTTTTTTTTTTCCCACAAATACTTTATAGAAGAGGTCCTTGCGGGTTGGGAGTTAAACATGGGATACCTGAACTTAAAATTTGCTTCTACACACTTATTGTGGTGCTATTCAGCTTAGAATGATTAATTTCGTAATTGGTAAACATTCCATTAGAAAAGGAAAGGTTGCATTAAGCAGAGATGAATTTTAACTACATTATTAGTACATCAATTATGTTCCTATTGCAATTTTTGAAATAAGATATTTCATTCAATTGCATTCATTGGTTTTTCTTTTTCTTTTCTTTTCTTTTTCTTTTTTTCTTTTTTTTTTTTTCAATTGCTTCATTGAGTTTAAAGATTGTATATGTAGAAGTACTAATCAGTGTAGCCAGGAATATAGACTAAAGGTTTCAAAGCTAGAAATAGAATGGTCATATGAACCAGTTATAATATTCCTAAGGATATTTTTGAAGGACTCTAAGCCTTGCTATATCTATATTTATTTTGGCATTGTTGACAATTGCTAAGAACTGGGAACAGCCTGTGTGTCATCAACTGATGACTGTGTAAGGAAAATGTGATATGTGTGCACAATGAAATTTTAATTGACTCTTAAAATATGACCAAGAACAAGCCCTGAAATCATGAACACACAAGCTATACATGATAAGTACAGCTGGTTGTTTTCGGATATTTATGCATATATAATATAGAATATATATGTAAGTACATAGATATGTAAATACAGCTATATGTAAATAACAATAATAATCAAGACAATTGACTGTCAATTTTGTGGTTAATAGTGAAATGTAGAAGTAGCTGGAAGGAGGAGAACAAAGTAGAGTTATGTAATTATATGTATTTTAATTTATTTTATATGTGTAAGTGTTAACAAATGCAAATGTGTGTGTGTGTGTGTGTGTGTGTGTGTGTGTGAGAGAGAGAGAGAGAGAGAGAGAGAGAGAGAGAGAGAGAGAGAGAGAGAGAGAGAGAGAGAGAGAGAGAGAGAGAGAGATCATGAAACTAGAAAGAAGGCCAAGAAAAGGTGAAAAGAGACCTTAACATAAAGGGAACAGTGAAAAGAACAATTGGCCCCCTCTGACATGAAGGCAGCAATGGGCTACTGGGAGCAGGAAGAGGTGGCAGCGGGAGAGAAGTGGGAGTTTGGTGAGAGACATCTGAAAAGTTGGTGTAGACCTGAAAATGATATGAAGAAACCCATTCTCTGCATGCTAATTTTAAAAAATGACAGGAAAGAAATTAATTTACTTAATGTCTGAATATTTATCTCTGGATACTCAAAGTCTCTTTATAGTGATTTGTGAGTTGGATGTTTTTTCCCTCTCTGAATCTATCTTCTTCACTGCTATTTCTTTTGAGTAAATTCTGAAGTCAGGAACTTGCATCCTTCTGTTCCTCCCTCCCTCCCACTTTCACCCTATTCCCCTCCCCTAGGTCTATGACCGAGGGGGCCTTCCACCCCCAATATATGGTCATAGGCTATCAAGTCTCATCTTGGTAGTCTGCTTATTCTTTCTTTGAGTGCCCACCAGGCCTCCCCACCAAGGGGAGGTGGTCAAATATGGAGCACCAGAGTTCATGTCAGAGTGAGTCCCTGCTCTCCACATAACTGTGGAGAATGTCCTGTCCATTGGGTAGGTCAGAGTAGAGGTTCGATTTTTACTACTTGTATTGTCCTTGGTTAGTGCAATAGTTTGAGCAGACCCCCCCCCCCAGGCCCCAATCCACCCGTCATTTGATTTTGGTTGTTCTGAGCAACCCAACTTCCCCAAGGGTTTCAGTTTCAGATAACAGTTTCTATAAGATGTTATGCAATATATCAATGATCTTTGCATTGGGTCTATGCATCAATTCCTGGAGTCTAGCCCTCTGGTCTATGGACCTGGGTACTTTTTCAGTTATTTAATTCCCCTGTAATTTTCCCCCATAATGTTGTATAGTGTTCAGAATATATGGCTTGCTTTATTTTTTCTAGATGTATGTCTAAGTAGTTTTATTACTGAAATTCTTTCTTAGTGCATATGTGGTGTAAGTGCTCGTGTGTGTGCATGTGTATAAGTACCTGAAAATAGAGGCCAGAGGTCAATGTCAGGTGCCTTTCTTTACCACAGGGTCTCTTGATGATCCTAGAGCTCACTAATTTGGCAAAGCTGAGTGGGCAATGAGCTCCAAGGATTCATCTGCCAGTCCTTGTTTATCTAACTATAGATTAAAAGTATTTTTACGTAGGTTCTGGGATACTGTTTTTTAATTTTTATTTATTTATTTATTCAGTTACATCCCAATTGCAGCTCCCCCACTCCTCTTCACTCATCCTTACCCCCTTTCTCTTCTCTTCTTCTCCTCAGAGAAGGGGGAGTTCCCCCATGGGTACCAACTAACCCTGGCACATTAAGTCACATCAGGCCTAAGCACCTCCTCTCCTACTGAGGCCAGACCAGGCAAACCAGTTAGGGCAATGGGATCCAAAGGAAGGTATCAGAGTCAGAGAGGGCCCTATTCCAGTTGTTTGGAGATCCACATGAAGACCAAGCTGCCCATCTGTTACATACCTGCAGAGGGGCTGGGAACAGTCCATACAAGCTCTTTGGTTGGTGGTTCAGTCTCTGTGAGCCCCTATGGACCCAAATTAGTTGATTCTGTAGGTCTTCTTGTGAAGTCCTTGACCCTTCTGGCTCCCCCAATCATTCACCCATCACTTCCATGGGACTCCTCGATCTCTGTCTAATGTGTGGTGGTGGGTCTTTGCATTGTTTCCATCAGCTTCTGGGTGACACCTCTCAGAAGTGTTATGGTATGCTTCTGTCTACAAGCATGCCAGAGTAACCTTAATAGTGTCAGGGATCTCTCCTATGGGATGGGTTTCAAGCAGGGCCACTCTTTGGTTGACTGTTCCCTCAATCTTTGCTCCATCTTTGTCCCTGCACATCTTGTAGGTAGGACAAATTTTGGGTCGAAGGTTTTGTGGGTGGGTTGGCGTCCTTATTCCTCCACTGGAAATCCTACCTGGCTACAGGAGGTGGTCACTTCAGGCTCCATATTCCTCTCTGCTAGAAGTCTCAGCTGGGCTGACCCCATAGACTTCCTGGGGCCTCCCTATGGGTTCTGGTCCTCTTATCTGAGGTTCATGGGCTTGAACAGCAAGCACTTGACTCACTATTCTCACTATTGGATGCAATTTTTTAAATGCTGTCTTAAAGACAGTTGTTTTCCTCACCACCCTTCCAGTTTACTTATTGCTACTGAATACAAATGCAGTCGATGCTTGTACAGTGAATACAATGCAAATAGCTACCCAGTTTAATCACTATTTTTGTCCGTTACTTATGGTTATATGTACTCACAGTTATACCATCAACAAAGTCTTGTTTCTTCTTTTGTATTTGGAATTCACTTCATTTTATCTTCTTTGTTATTTCTTCTAACTAGAGAGATCATTTAGGATGATGAACCTAGTGAGTATGAGCACCCTTGTCTTATTCTTAACTTTAGAAGGAATATATATACAGTTAAATACCATATCCATTGTGGGTTTTTTATCTCTATCTCTGTCTCTGTCTCTGTGTCTGTCTGTCTGTCTGTCTGTCTCTCTCTCTCTGTCTGTCTGTCTCTGTCTGTGTCTGTCTGTCTGTCTGTCTGTCTCTGTCTCTGTCTGTGTCTCTGTCTCTCTCTCTCTCTCTCTCTCTCTCTCTCTCTCTCTCTCTCTCTCTCTCTCTCTCTCTTCAGATTGACAGAGTTGTTATTAGCCCAAGCTGGCAGAGTGGTCCCCTACCTCCTTTTTTTTCTCTATTCATGAGAGTATGCTGTATTTTGTCTGATGCTTTTATTCTGTCTATCTCAATGATAGCTGGACAGATTATTCTATTAATATGAGATAAGACACTATTTGAAGTTGAATGTCATTTTCATAAAAAGGTCAGATAGATGTAAAATATTCACTGTATCAATTTATCTGTGAAAACCAGAAAAGGTAACTCCACCTTTCCAAGAAAAGGAGAACCATGAAAAGGACACACAGCCGCTCACCCCAAAGCCTGTCACTTCAACCCTTTGATGGGCAGCTGTGCAATGCACAGTGGCCACTTCGTTTTAAACCACACTGACTTCCCTGAGCACATGATTAGACTTCATTAATAGAATTTTCAAACTATGAATTCTTTAACCAGGTTTCCATTGCACACAGGGCACTATACCAGAGCACTTTAAAGAAGACATGTTTACCAAGAATTCGGATTATTAGCAATATGGTTAGCAGGTGTTTTAAGGTAGGAAGAGGCTGTGAGGGTGGTAATCTAGTCCACTGTGCTTAATATTTCCAGTAATTCTGAGGAAGTGCTGCACCCTAGTTTGTACTTCCTCATCACGCCATCCACAATTAACCTAGGTCTATGATGGACTTGTTGGTTATGTCTCTTCCTTGTACTTGTGATTTCCTCACCTCTAAAGTTTTTGAATTTTTGTCCAAACTCCTCCTGTGGGAAGTCAAACTAAATTTTTTAGACACAGCAATTCCACTGTCAGGATTTCACATGTCTTGAGACCTCCATGATAAATAAGACCTCAGTGATAAATGTGACTGGCCAACTACAAAGGATGGCTTCAGATGAATGAAGAGATAATGCTGATATCACATTTGTCTTAAGTACTGCTAAATGTTGGGGCTTGGTTAGCAAAGTAATGGATGAGGACAGAGGAACATTGAAAAGCTCTCTCCTTGAGAGAGGGTCTGGAAAAATTTCCACTTTTCTATCCCCACAAATATATTTCTTTCTCTCATATCTGTAAGTTTGTATTTTCCAATATAATTTTAAGTAATAGATGCATATGATATTATCTTAAAGAGTTTGCCTCATAATATCTCATTTTCATTCTGAAATTCTAATAATCTCAACAAAGACAAAATACTCCCTTCCGATACGCATAACAAAACCTCACCAAGTACATAAGTTTGACCTTGAAAGATAAGGAATGTCTTGGCTCAAATTGAAAGTGTTAAACGGACAGAGAAGGTAGCACAGCCCATTTCAACAAGGTCTTCTCCATTCTTAAGACCATAAAGTATTAATTATGGTAGTCCTAGACATAAAACAGGGTTGCCTTTGTGTTTTTATCCAATAAAATGTTCTGACTCATATTTCTATTAGTTGTGAAATATACTCATTATGGTCCTAGGTTCTCTCCATAAATGAAAGCAAGGTTATAATATTAATTAGGTATAAATTAATATGTTGCTGCTGTTGTTAGCCCTACTAACATAAAATGGTATTTCATATATCAATACCCCCAAAATGAAGGTATTTTTGGCTTATGTACCACTAAAGGGATGTGTCCATTTTAATATCACATATTACATGACTTTTGATACTGACATATTCACCACTGAAGGGATGTACCCATTTAAACAATTACAGTTTTAAATGTCTTACTATGGTGGTGTCATCATTAAGTACTGATTAAGATGGTCTCTCTAAGGTTGTGTCACTAATGACTCTGCCATTAGGCCAATAACATTAGTACATATTAAATCCCGCAGTAATCGTTTGTAACTATGCAAGTACTGTAATGTTCCTCAATATTATGATTATTGAGAATTTTTAAATTAGTGGACCATGTTTAAAAATGGTTTTTACTTTTTTAGGTTATTTTTAAAAACATATAATCCTTTATACATTAAAATATTTTAATTATTTGTTAAGGGAAGTCTGACAATTCTTTGGAACTTATTCTATTGTTTATAAAAGTATACTCTGGTAAAATATTCTCTAGTTTAAAAATTAACAATGACATTTTACTATTTAATTTCATTTTACATCTCCATGCTTTATTATTCATTAATTATTTATACATTAGCATTTTCTCATGATTCTTATGTTTTTTCTTCCTTGAATCTTAGAATTACATGTTTCTTCAGGTACCCCTGGCTTTTTTATTTGATAAATATTTAGAAGTCAGTATCTGGGACTGCATTTGATTTAAGAAGTATCCCAAGCAAATTTTGTACTATCGTCTTCGACTTTGTGTTTTCCTTCCATAATTTTTCCAGTAAAACATGGAGTGATTGAAAAGCTTGAATTTTTTTTTTATAGAGCCCTAGCTGTTGCTGCTTTGGCTACCTTTTTGGACAAAGTACTGAGTGTTTAGTCAAAGTGTGGTGCCCTGCAACATCATTGTTTCCAGTGATACAGTGAACGGGAGTTAAACACCGACCTCCACATGTTGTAGTCACACTGTCTCCACACATCTCTGAGTTGAATTATCTAGGCAATCGAAAGCCACTCAGAAGTCAGGTCTCCCTTGGTGAGTCCTGATACTTGGCATCAGATCCCAGTTCAGCACTTGATGACAAGACAACTTTACAATAAAGTAACCTCACTCACTTTCAATTTGAGACTTGCACTTGAGACTGACAGTGGGGACATAGTCGTATGGATTGTAGCAGGGCATATGGAATGTCACACCAATGACGGTCTCACCTTTTCCTTGCTCTAGCCCTGAAATCTCTTTGCAGCAGTCGTGGCCACAACTAGATTTGCAGAAAGCATATCCAGCAGCACCGCAATCTCCCTAACCCTGCACAGCAGCTTCTTCCCATGACGATTTTTATCCTATAGAATCAAATGCTCTCCTTCATGCATAGGAGCCAAGGCAGCGTACAGGTGATGTCATAGAGGTCTTTGATGTCCCTGCCACCCAAGTACAGTCCATTTTTCTATCACTTGACTTTGGTCCTGCCTCCTAAAGTCATTTTAGGTCTTAATACTTCTGATAAGACTTCCTTATTCTGTGACTACTTTAGGTATAACTCCATCTATAACCCAGGCGTACTGCTCAGAGCCAACAAGACACAATATCTTTTTCCTGTTGGAGACCTTTGCAATTTTAGTGGACCTCTGAGCATCATTTGTAGAGGGATAATTGAGCAGTATCTACCTAGGATATTGATCCTTGAACTCTTTATTTAAAGCAGCCAGTACATCTCGAGTTGTTATAGACTAATTTTAACCATCCTATCATCTGATAAAAACACACAAAGCTAGAAACAGTGGCATTAAGTAGTGGCCGGCCTAAAATATTCCTGTTACAATCATACTCGGCCTTGGGTTTTCTAAGCATACTCCCCAAAACAGATATTATATATACTAATATTCGTTTGTCTATTTTCCCTTCAGATCCAATGACTAGCAAGCCATCAACATCCAGACAGTAGAATATCATGCTAAATTGCTTTCGATTGTTTCTTTTATTTTATATTTAGTGATACAGAAAAATAGCAAAGTATAATGGCATGCATTTATAAAGATACTATGATAAAGCTCATTAACTCTTATGCTAATCTATAACTTGATTTTTTTTTAAATTTTAAAAGTAATGAAATATCAATATGTTCAAATGATAGAAAAGATCATAGATTTCCTAAATATCATCTAAAAGTGTGTGTGTGTGTGTGTGTGTGTGTGTGTCTGTATGTCAATGCATGCGTGTGTGTGTGTGTGTGTGTGTGTGTGTGCATGTTCAAAACTGGTTGCTTATTAAGCCACAGTTGATGAACCATCATTATTTAGAGGTATTATTTTCCAACTCCTGCCCATGATTTTATGTAGGTCTGTGACAGTAGGCAGGTGAAACAGTGGTCGATTCCACAGCCCAAAGTGTATTCAACCATGGCTCATTTTAATATTTGAGGTAGCAGAAGGAACATATTAAAAATGACATCTGGACAAACTACATAAAAATGCCAATGACTTTGAGCTGCTCTGAAGCTCACTTCATAGTCAAGCATTTCAACAAGTCAAGCCATCAGGAAAAGACACAATAATATCACAGACATCAGTCTGAAGTTCAATTCTCACTAATGTGTGTTTTTTTATTGATCCGTAATTCTTTCTTTTCTTTATATTTAAACACTCATGCACAGGCCTCAAAGCTTCATACCTCAAAAACTCAGGCTGAAGTTCAGGTGCAACCTGCTCATGTTTTTCTGGGCTTTTTATCTACCCTAGACATGAATCTGGCAATGGCTTTGTGGATGCCAAAATTCACCTATTTACATGCTATGTACATCAAGTCTTTTTATTGTTGAAAAAGTCATGTTGCTCGTTTCTTTGTAGTGTATTGTTTTCATTTCCCCCCTTAAGATCTCTTTGGTAGTCCTACATGCTTAGATTTAACTATGACAAAAAATAGGAACAAATGAGGTGATCGTAGAAACTGAAAAAGTTTACTTCTAAATCTGAGTCAAGTGAACACTGAGTGAAAGTTCCCCTTATAACCTCGAATAGTGAAATATGTGTATTCTTTATATATAATATATGTTATATAGTTATATGTGTGTGTTATATACACATAATATATCAGGGGATAGAGTGTCAGCTCATTCAAGAATTGCTCACGTCACATGCACAGGACATGTGTTCAGCCCCCAGTATAAAAAGTCAAGCAAGATGGCATATAACTCTACCCTAGGCAGGAGCCCTAAGGATTTCTGACCAGCATTCAAGCTGAATCAGTGAGTGGTACCTTCAGTGAGACACCCTGTCTCAAAAGTAAGGCAGAGAACCATTGAAGATGCCACCAAACATTAACGTCTGCACCCACATGCACACATATATGTCCATAAGGCATCAGCTCACATATATATGCAAATATAAAACATAACTGCATACGTACAAAAATTAAACACTAAAAACATAAACTGACCTTTTGATAGAAATATGTTAAAAAATTTTTAAGTTCTTTGAAAAATGTTAGGAATTTCTTTTGGGGAAACTATTTTCCAAATTAGCTCCAAGCTGTATGTTTCTTTTCCAACATGGTGAAAAATTTAATGTAGAATTAATATCTAAATAAGAAAGGAAATGTTGTATGCTAAATATATGAATAAAACCCATCAACTATGCATGACTTCTCTTTTATTGTAAAATAGAAGCATTTACCAGTTGCTACCCTCTTTAGCCACAAGCTATAAAGTTGTGGAAAAACTTAGTTAAAACATATCTGGAACAAAAATCAGATCTTTAACAGGATTTCAATACACTAGAGACTGATGAGATTCTGCTGCACACTTGGATGGTGGAGGCCACTCGGCTGGAAGGCTTTCAATTAGTAATGGCCAATCTATTCTGGTAAAATATTTTCTGAGAGATATGGTCTCCAGTTCTGAGCATAGCTGAGTTAAATGAAAGCATGTGTGTGAGAGAGAGGGGTGGGGGAGAGGAGGAGGCAAAGGCAGAGGCAGAGGGAGAGGGAGGGAGGTGGGGGGTGTCTAGTTTGAAGCATGCCAAGCTCTGCTTAATAAATGAATCAGATTTATGGGCAATAAATAAAAAGTTTACTCATGCTTCTGTAATGAATGTTTTTCAGAGACTATTTACGTGTGCAACTACTCGCTTTCTTCTCAGTGAAAGGCATAGGCTCTTCTTGGAAAGAGAAAGGAGGAGGCTTTAGTTTACATGTACTTTTCTGGCCTTTCATTTGAATATGAAATACCTTTTTTTTTTCCCCTCATTGCTCTTGCTGCTTCCATGAACTACATGGTGACCTCAGCATAAATGTATGCCTCACCACACTGATGTACATCAGCCAACCAGAGTCCTATAGCTACACTCTTTACATTTATAGACAGCAGAAATAAATATAGAGAACCAATGATATTAGTAACACACAGCTCACTGTGAAGTTGTTCACTTGCCCTTTCACTCTTGAACTTTAGCATTTGTTTTATTATTACTGATATATATGAAATAATATATGTGAAGTATCCATAGGGCTTTAAGATGTACTGAAAACATCTCCTGTGTACCCACTACCCAGAGTAAGGATTAGAGCATTACTAAAGCCTTCATGAGTTTCTTTTAATAAATTATCGTTCTTTCATTTTCAGTAGATATTTCTGTATGGTTTTTCAATATTTATTTTGTATGTATGAGTGGTGGTGGTGGTGTATGCATGTTGCATGTTCATGTCTGTGTTGGAGGCATAGACAGGTGTGTGCACATGAAAGCCAGAACTCAGTATCAGGGCTTTCTTGGATCCTCACCAACTTGATTTCTTTAGAGGCTCACCTGCTCTTAGAGAGCCTTGCGCTCATCATTTGGAAAGACTAGCATGCTAGGAGCTCAAAGGATTTTGCTATTACCTCCTCCTGGTGCTAGGATTACAGGATTGGGGAGGTGGTGGAACTCAGGTCCCAACGTTCTCACAATAAGAGCTTTACTGACTGAGCTATTGCCTACCACCATGATGCTCTTATCCTTCCTTATGTCTGCGTGTCTTTGGTAAAAAAATGTACATGGAACTAAGTACATGTTCTATACTTTTGCATTTTTTTACTTCTTAAATTTTATTCATACACAAAACATATTTGTGTATTTAATGGAACATAATTATAATTATTAATCAAAGAATTTTGGAGACATGGATACTGGATATCATAGTTTGGTTTGCATTTTTTGGCAATATGTGACTGTGCCTTAATAATATTTGTTGTTTTTTTTTTCCCCATTGGAATAGAGCATTTTTATGCTTATATTCTTTTTTTTTTTTTAAGGGAAGAATGGGTTTATTTCAGTTAATTTTCGGATCTCACTCCATCACCGAGGGAAGTCAGGGCAGGAATTCGAGGCAGGCACCTCGAGGAAGGAACTGAGAGACGATGGAGGAACAATGCTTTCTGGCTTGGTGCTCATGACTTACTTGGCCTGCTTTCTCATAGCACCACAATCACCAGCCCAGGGGTGGCACCGCCCAGATGAGCTGAGGCCTCCCATATCAATCGCCAATGAAGAACACACACTGTAGGTTTCCTCATAGGCCCAGTCTGTTGGGAATTTTCTCAATAGTTTTCCTCTTTCAAAATAACTCCAGCTGTGTCAAGTTGACATGAAACTAGCCAGCATAACTGACTCCTCATCCACTTGACACACAGATACATTACTGCTAAGGCATGCATCTTCTTCCTTGTTTATCTCCAAGATCCAATATTAATACAAATATTACAATATAAAACATTCAAGCTTTTAAATGTCTAACAATCTTTAAAAATCCAAACATGTATAAAGTCCAGTTTTTTAAAAAAGTCACCTAAAGTCTTTTTCAAAGTTCCAAGTTTCTTTAAAATATCTAAAACCTCGCTAAAATTCCAACATCTCTATAAAATTCCCTTTAAAAAAATCTGCCATATGAGTTTTATTTTTCATTCATTCATTAATTTACTTTATACCCCAATTGGAACTTAACCTCTGTATTTGCATCCAGTCTCTATGCTTATATTCTTATACCCAATGTGCATATACTCGGAGTATGGTTGAATTTCTATTAACTTTTAGTAATTTCTCTTTTCTCTTGTTTTCTGTTTTTATTTTTAACAAATGAGATGACAGAAGGCTAGGCAGTCTATATGATTCATTCTTAATGATTCACTCTTAAGAGTTAGAAGCTGATGATAGAAATATCAAATTAAATATGGGCTATGCACTACATGTAGCCTACAGATCAAAAGTACTAGATAAGAGATGGCAGACTGTCAATGCAAACTTGCTTTTAAGGTGGAAAGCCAGAAGCAACCGCTGTAAGAACATTAAAAATAGATCTCATCAATAGAGAAATGCTAGTGTGTAATAAAACATCCAGTGCTATATTAGAGTTCTTGAAGTCAGTCTCATTGGTCTTATTTTATGTCTCTTTGAAATGTATACATTAATGTGGCCTATGGAGAATTATATGAGATATTAGATATATAATTATATCTCACACATATACGTATATACATATTTGTGTGTGTGTGTGTGTGTGTGTGTGTGTGTGTGTGTGTGTGTGTGTGTGTGTGTGTGTGTGTGGTGTGTACATCAGGAAGACCTGTGCTCCATATGTTATAATGGATTTGCCTTGTACATAGACATGAACAGTGGCTGACTGTGCTCCTTCCCTTCTGCAAGCACAAATAATACCTTTAACCAAGGAAATGGGGAATTCACTAAACAAGGCACTGGCAGGTTTAAAAAGCTCCATGGTAAATATGTGATACAGGCCAAGGTGATGGTTATGGGATTCTGGATTGACAAGAAGGCAGGGAGCAACATTTTCATCTAAAGTAAGATGGACATAATTTTTTTTGCAATAGAAAGATCATGGCCACCAGGAAAGCTTGAGGTTGTGGCCTGTCTTAAGCCCATGTTGTCTTAAGGAAGGTGTGTGAATCTTGGATGCTACGTCAGGTATTTTTGATTCCCTCTAATCCAGAGCCACGTAGCAGCACTCGGCGTGTATCTATTTATTGGACAAAGCTCTTTTCTTTCAACCTCAGGTGCGTGTCTTAAGGCGTTCCCCTTCACCTGGCAACAGCAGACCTGCACTTCAACTGTCTTGCCTCCAGGCTATCTTAATTATTCTTCTCATTTTCATATCAAAAATCTAAGGTGTCTATACCTAAGCAAGCATACATTTAAATCCCCTGGAGTTCTTATTAAAATAGGAATTTTGATTCAGCAGTTCTGGGGTGAGGTCTTAGAATTAACTTTTCTAACAGGTTAGTTAACAATAGTGAAACTCTTCAAGGAAGATACGGACAGGTACCCTGACCATATTAGCAAGTGGGAGCTATCACATGGTAGTTCTTTAGAGTGATGGCAGTATACGATGGGAACTTCTGCACACAAATGTACAAGAAACCTAGAAGTCATTGTCAGACAACAGATGTTGAAGGTGAGAAATTTGAAATTTTATCATTGTGCCAACTCATAGAGTTTCTATTTCAAAGAATGAGGACGTTTTGCTGCCTTCTGAAAGGCAAAGATAAGAACAGCACTGCATCTCACTCATTAGAAGATACACAGCATACGCTGGTCCTCTTTGGTTATAGAGGCTTGTGCTTTTTAGGGACACAATCCTTACCCATTTATCAAGTTATCAGTGCTTACATTAAGTGGGGGATAAAAACTTGTACGAACAAATCAACCCTGTCATTAACTTTTATATAGGCCCCAAAATATATATACAAGATTGTCATGATTTCCTTTGACAATAAAGAGTAAATGACGTGGGTGATGTGGCACCTTTTGATGACTTATTATTATTTGTTAGTGCTGCACAAAAATAGACTGTGGTATCAGCAACCTCTCAATGAATATACCAGAATCACTACAGAGAAAAAAAATTCCCATATGTTTTGTGCAATATACTTGTTTTGCTTTGTATGAAGGGAGACACATCCTGAGTGGAGATGTAGTTTGACCTCATTAAAGAGCTGAGCAAGTTTACTGTTGCAAATAATAATAAATTAATAATAATAATAATAATAATAATAATAATAATAAAGCATCCCTGTTATATGGAGGTCTGCTGTCTACCAGTAATAGGAGTTTACAAACCTCTACCCACTGCACTTGGGCTACACAGTTTCTTGATTGTCTGAATGTGGTAAGATAGAAAAATCTTTACATGCCATATGTTAAGTGAAATGAACCTATCACAGACAGAAAACAGGGCATAAAAGAATTCCAAGAGGAATTGTAACCTGGTCTCATGGGGCCATTGGGATACAAAAGCAGAACATGTCATTGTTTTTTAAGCTAAGGAGCTGATCAGTGCAGACATTCTGGAAGCTTCTGCATTAACACCTCAGAGTGACAACATACATACAGGGACTCAAGCAAGGCATGTTTTGTGGGATGGATACCCACAGCTAGGTAAACTTATCTGAGAAACCATAGAGTCAAGTGAAAGCCATCCCTCTCACCAGGAATCCCAACTGGCCCCCATGTAAATGCTGTGTTCCTTTATGATCTCACAGTTTATGTGTTTATATGTCTTGACTTTCGCAGTTGCAGTTTTGAGCTATACTATGTTTTTAGAACATGAAAATTCTGTGCATAAATTTGAACATTGTAACTGGCAAAGAAAATTATTTGTCTTTTATTTCACCACATTTCATTATTTCACCTCAATGGCAATATTGTATACTATCCATTCATGTATTGGTGCAAGTTAGGGAATATATATTTTATGATGCCAGCCATCACTTTTAAAAGAAGAAAAATATGCATATATTTATTAAATATTGATGGTTAATAGTAAATGGGATATATACATTTTTTGAGGCTAGAGAATACATACAACATAATTGAAAAGAAATCTAATGTCCTTTTTTGAAAAATTGAATCATTTGAGGAGGCAGGAAAAGTGGATATTTTGGGTAGATAAAAATAAGTTGTTTTTAATGTTTGTACTCAATGCCTTAATGATGCATAAATGATGGGTTTTACAAAAAAATTAAAGTTTCAACGTATTGAATTTTCTGTTCAAATCTCCTACAATATTCCTCCTTGATGTGAAAATGAATTTTCAAATTGAATATCATATAGGGAGCAACGAATACAACACATTTTCCCTCTCCTCTAAATAGGCTGAGAGCTTAAGCAGCTCTTTTGTAATGCAAATATGAGTATTATTATGATTTTAAATGGATATTTTGAAAAGCAGTTATTGCCTGTCAATAATGCTTATAATTATCCAAATGCTTTAACAGCTCTCTTGAGACACTGAAATGCAAGGGCAGCAAAGAGCTTTCAGCAAAGCCCTTCATGGAGTCAGATACAGTCCTGCTAGCACCTCAGCTCTTTTAGAGATTCCAGGGTCAAGAAAGTAACACATATTTGCTAATGTTATTTTCAAAATCTCTTCCATCTTGGTCTTTGATCCTAACATATTTGGGCAAGAGGATTATGAAGTCTATTTTAAGGCAGCACATTGAGTTGGAAATAGCTAAGTTGTTTTTAGTTATTGTCGATAAGCATCAGCTGATATTGTTATTACTATTATGAAATAGAAAATTCATTGTATACTTGCATGATTTAATGTAGATCTCAAAATGTCAGTAAGCATTAAAATGGGAGAGAGTTTTCTCCTATCAACAGATAATATGAAATACATATGAATTTAATTTTAAGTTAAACATAATAGATATATTTTTTTTATGTTCATTTAAATGAGTTTTGAAGACAAGGTCTTACTATGTGGCCCTGTCTGACCTGGAATTCTCTTTGTTGAACAGGTTGGCCTCTAGTTCACAGAAATCTACTGACCTCTTGCTTCAGAGTGCTGGAGTTGAGGTATGTACCATCATGCCTGTAGTTTTATTTGCAAACAAACAGAAGTCAGAAAAACAAGAGTATCTGAATATTTTGAGATTTTGGTAGTCAAATGAGGCAAAATGTAAAGACAGTAGATGTATAGCTGTGCACCCAGAGTGCTTTAAGTGCTTAGTAATATGTATATACTGGGTGGCATTGTGCTCAGGCAACTGTATCATATTTTATTCATATTAGGATCAAAAGCCAATGTTTTAGTATTATAGTTTAAATTTATCTTTGTTTCACAAACATAGCTCTGATCTTGTTTATAGAGGCATTTTAAAAATACATAGAAAGTTCTTTTAGCTACATATTTTGCATTATTTAGTTTGGAAATTTATGTATTAGTGAAAGAACGTAGCTCATTTGATGCTTTATGTGAGCTAAATTTAGAATTATTGTAAATAAACCCAAGAAATGAACATTCATTAATGTGTACATAAAGTAAGCAGTGATTTAAAAATCACATGTGAATTATTATTTTAAAATTAATAATAATGTATATCAAATCACGACATCTTGTTGGGCATTAACCCGACAGAAAGATTTGGCAAATAAAACTCAGAACAATAACCAAGGATGAGACTTCAACATGGATGGTTTATTATGTCAAAGGATGAATTCATGTAGATGAGCACCCAGAATTGTAATTGCTCTTGGGATTTATTCTTTGAGCAATTTACAATTAGGACATGTATTTGATCTCTAGTGTTATTTCTATATTTTCTATTCTATTATATATTCTATTCTCTCTAATCTATCCTATTAATTTCTTGTTCAATTCCCTTGTGGTGTAAGAGGAGACATTCCGTCATTTACTTTAATGTTCTTAAGATGTGTATCACATCCCGGGTGTGGTCTGTCTCAGTGAATGTTCTTTGTTAGTTTGAGAAGAGCAGATAATATGACGCTGCACGTGAACAAGGTGTGGATTATAATCTGTTGATGGATGTAGCATGCTGTGAGTTCAGTGAAGAACTGGTCCTGTGCCTATGGGATCTATCCATTTGTGTAGGGTGGAGATTGTGATAAGTGTGTTTAATTATAATCGGGTATTCAGTTATAATAGTGGATTCATCTGTTTCTTCTTGCAGCTTTATAAGGTTTTTTTGGTTACTTATTTTGACAAAGTTGAGAACACTAGTACTTACTCTTTCATTAAGATATAGCATCAATAGAATCATGCTTGTTCCATAGTCTTCTCTCTCTAAAATTAATAAGGCTACTTCTACTTTTGATTAGTGTTGTGTGATAAGCATTATTCTATTCTGCTATTAATATATGTCTTTATACTTAAAGTGTGTTTCATGGAGAAAACATATGGTAGTTTATGTTTGCTTTCACTTTAATCCAAAGTAATGTGTCCTTTTAATGTTGGTGAACCCACAATATTGATGAAGATGAGTTTTTATACAGTTAGATTAATATAAATTATATTTGTGACTATTTTGAATTTGCTATTATTGTAAAACAAAAACCAAACCAAATCCACAAAAACAAAACAAAACAACCAAACAAAAAACAAAACAAAACAAAAACAAAAGTGAAAGTAAATAGGCCTTCCGGAAAGCAGTAAAGTGTTGGGAAGGGAACCACTGTGCAGTCATGGATTACATCTGCTCTGTGACCCTGTGAACTTCACTAATACATCTCATGATCTTACTGGGGAGGGACGCTGTGGGTAAAGAGGGCTGGCATTTTTAATTATGTTTTTTAACCATCTGGAAAATTTGGTGATTTCCTACCACCAGGTTATTTAGGCAAGGACAAGACTGGAGCAGGTTAGTTTGCCTGAGGACAGTTTTTGTTAAGTAGAGAGCAATGCCCAGCCATATTAACAAATGGTTCCATTTATAGTCCTTCTGCCAAAACCAAGGGAGTTTTCTTCTACCAATTAGTTTGAGGATCTATTGAAACCAGAGAGGTGACACACATGGTGGTTAGAAGGTTGGAACCATACTACACCAGTTACAGCCATACTAGCTGGTTCCCATAAGCTGGGCTTTACTGGAGCTATTCATTCTCAACGTTGTCCACTTTGAACCTCCAGAAGTTTGCTTCAGATTCTCCTGCCCCATAGTTGCCATCTCTATGGCACCATTCAAAGATTTCTACTTGTAGTTATGAATCTGTGTACCTGGGGATCTCTTTAATTTGATAGGTAGCACTTAGCTCTTTGTCTTCAATTCTTTTTTTAAATTTTTAATTTTATTAATTTATTCAGATTTTAACTCAATTGTTATCCCATCACTTGTATCCTCCCATTCCTCCCTCCATCCCACTTTCACCCTATTCCTGTCGCCTAGGTCTAAGACCGAGGGGAACCTCCTCACCCACTTTATGGTCATAGGCAATCAAGTCTTATCTTGGTAGCTTGACTATTCCTTCTTTGAGTTCCATCAGGCCTCCCCACCAAGAAGAGGTTTGTCAAATATGGAGCATTATAGTTCATGTCCGAGTCAGTCCCCACTCTCCACATAACTGTGGAGAATGTCCTGTGCATTGGATAGATCAGAGTAGGGGTTCAGTGTTTACTACTTGTAATGTTCTGAGTTAGTGCAATAGTTTCAGCAGAACCCCATGGGCCCCGGTCCACCCATCATGATGTCTTTCTTGTAGGTTTCAAGGACCTGTTGGGTCCTTCTGTTTCCCCATCTCCTGTATTTCTCTTACCTAGGGTCTCAGTAGGATGTACTCACATCTATCCCAGTCTCCTGGTAAATGAAGGCTTTCATGGGACGTGTCTTTTGGGCTAGTGCCCAATTATAACTGAGTATATACCATATGAGTCTTTCTGCTTCTGGGTTAACTCACTCAGTATGATCATTTCTAGTCTCATCCATTTGTCCACAAATTTTGGGGTTTCCTTGTTTTTAATAGCTGAGTGGCATTCCATAGTGTAAATGTACCACAGTTTCTTTATCCATTCTTCTAATGAGGGACACTTAGGCTGTTTCCAGGTTCTAGCTGCTATGAATAGACTGCTATGAACATGGTTGAGCATATGTCCTTGTTGTGTGGTGGAGCATTTTCTGGCTATATTCCAAGGAGTAGAATAGCTAGGTCTTGAGGAAGCCCTATTCCCATTTTTTTCTGAGAAAGTGCCAGATAGATTTCCAAAGAAGTTGTGCAAGTTTGCATTCCCACCAGCAATGAAGGAGTGTTCCTCTTTCTCCACATCCTCACCAGAGTGGTGTTGCTTGAATTTTTGATCTTAGCCATTCTGATGGGTGTAAGATGGAATCTCAGAGTTGTTTTGATTTGCATTTCTCTGATGACTAAGGTGGCTGAGCATTTCTTTAAGTGTTTCTCAGCCATTTGATATTCCTCTGTTGAGAATTCTCTGTTTAGTTCTGAGCCCCATTTCTTAATTGAGTTATTTGGTTTGGTGGTGTTTAATTTCTTGAGTTCTTTATATATTTTGGATATTAGACCTTTGTCAGTTGTAGGGTTGGTAAAGATTTTTTCCCAGTCTGTAGGCTGTTGCTCTGTTCTGTTGACAGTGTCTCTTGCCTACAGAAGCTTCTCAGTTTTAACAGATCTAAGAAAAGATCGCCGAATTTTCCTCTTTTTTTTAAAAATTAATTTATTCCTGTTACATCCCAATGGTTATCCCATCCCTTGCACCAGAGTTTGTGTGAAAGTCATACCCCACTCTCCACTCAACTGTGGAGAATGTCCTGCCCATTGGCTTGATCTGGGTAGAGATTTAAAGTTTACCACCTGTATTGTCCTTGTCTGGTGCCTTAGTTTGAGCGGGACCCCTGGGCTCAAATCTGCCTATCTTAATGTTCTACTTGTAGGTTCTAGGACCCTCTGGATCCTTCTACTTTTGCTCTTAAGAGAAAGTGATAACATATAAGCTTCTTCCACATTCTAACTCAAATAAATTCTGATCATAAATGTTACATGGTTCTCCCTGCTGTATGTAGTCTGTTTTACACATGTGTAATAAAATAAAAGTATATAATAAAAAATAAAAAATGTTATCATGATTATAACTTAAATGATGTTTAGTTGAAAACTAATTTGAAGAAAAATGGTAGCTTCACAATAGTAAAGAAATAGTTTCACGTTTTGACATGTTGGCAGCTTTTATGACTTTTACTAAAATTTCATAATATTTTTCATAGATACTATATTTGTTACCAGTATTATGTTTTCTGCTTTAAACTCTGTCACCTTGTAAAAATTAAATTGTAGAGCACTCATTCATGGAATAGAGGATATGAAATGAATGGGTAAATACATGATAGGTTATATATACATAAACAGATGATCAATAGATTGCTGTGTAGATAGATACATGCATAGACAGGTTATAGATAGGTGATGTATCTTTATAGATGGATAAATGGTAGATAGATGAGATATAGATCATGCCTTATTACAAAACAATAGATTGATTGGTAGATGATTGATAGGTGATATATAGAAATTTGCTACATGTCTCATCCTATATAGACCTTTGACTTGTTTCTTAAAGCAATATTTATTTTCACCGATTTGTAGCAAATGAAATTTGTTTTTAAATGTTTCATGATTTGTAGCAAATGAAATTCATTTTTACATGTTTCATGTGTAATTTATTTGGAAATTTAATTCAGAGAAGTAAATAATGATGGCTACACTAAACATTTTTGGAATTTCAATTGATTTCGGTCATTATTACATACATACAAAATGTATCTCAAGTACTTCCATTGTTGTAATATTTAATTGTTGTTGCAAAACTTTACTTGCTATTTATAATACAGTACATGGTTGTTTGCACTGATCTATTTATCCAAACAATTCAATTATGCAGTTAATAAGGCTGGTCAGAGGTCTATAAATTCTCCGAAGCCATATTTAAGATGTGATATCATAGAAATTTCAACTTACAACAGTTATGCAAATGTTGAAACTTATAACTGCTATAAAATATACTTAAGCATGATTTTGCTATAATTCTTAGGCAGTAAAATATATGAAGGCTGGTACCCTAAAATTGGGCTTTAAATTTTCATTTATGAGATATAGAAAGCTAAATGCTGCAAGTCTAAGTCCCAAGAGACAGCCTGTGTTTGAGACCATTTATGCTTTTAGATGTCCTGGGCTTTACACATTAAGTTTTGATCTTGACAGTAGGTGTCAAAATTTAAGCAAATATCCAGCTAGGCTTTTCCTTGATATTTTATTGCATTCAAACTATCCTGTTTAAGGCATTAGAGGTCCTATATTCTAAAGAAACATTTTCACTTTAATGAATAAATCAATTTCTATTTAATTAATTAATGAATTTCAGAAAATTATAGCATACTTATTTGGTAATTAGTAATTACACTATATACTAAATAAAATGCAGTGTGATCCAACAGGATTACTAGGGGCCTTTTTGCATTTTCACCTAAGCAAAATACAGGTGTGTTTGAGAAAGATGGGAAAAGAAGTGTTCATTCATGCTATAGTCTGTATATTTATGTATCCTGCTGTTTATAAGGACTCTCAGTATCAGCCTGCTAGTCCTTAGTTAAAATGGGACATATATTCATGTGCATATACATAGATATATATGCTTAAATACACAGTAGCTTGAATGAGGACACTTATCAAAGTGAAATGACAATAAAATGTAATGATTATAGTTGCCCAATAGCAGTTTTGAACCTTGTTAACAAGGTATGGGTGTTTTTAATCTCAACATATGACAGAATCAGATGAAAAATAAACTACCAAGGAGTAACCATAAGATTAGGGAAACATGACCTTTCCAAAGGATCCATTTCTACTGTCTGTTTCACCTATTGCAAGAGAAAAACAGATTGATTGGGACTAGTCACACGCTTCTGAGTCATGGACTCTGGAGATTTTTCCAAGGAAATTTACCCAGTGGAGAACTGGAGCAGCGATAAAGCTATTATAAGAATACTAACATTTATACCAGCCAGCAGCCTTTGTGACCAAAATTATTTTTTATTTGTAGCACTGAGAGATATTCTCCAAATACTATTGTAGTATTGTTTGATTAGGTATCTCCGTCGTCACACAATTTCAAGGTATGGAAAGAAATCTTTCTTCCATCTAGACATCTTTCTTGTCCGTAACACTTTCATATCAGTAACACATATCTACCATCTGCTTTCATTTTCTTTTATTTTTAACATTATTTTTATTTGATGGTATGGGCATTTTGGCTGTCTGTATGAATGTGCACTGCTCAAAGAGGCCAGAAGAGGGCGTTAGGTAACCCTGAACTGAAGTTATGAAGTTGTGAACCAGCGTGTGGGTACTAGAAACCCAATCAGGTCCTTTGCAAAAGCACACACTCTTAATTGCTGAGACACCTCTTCATCTCTCTCCTTGTTTTGTTTTTGGTTTTAAAGATATTTCCACAGGCTATTTAAACAAATTAAGAAATTTACAAATGATAACAGAAAACTACTATCATGATATCATGTGAGCATCTGTTTGCATGTGTGCTGATACCTAGGACACCATAGTGTGTGGCTTCATGTTGCATTTGGGATAATTTGTGCACAGTGGCCCCCAAAAAGAAGTCATGTTTCCCCTGGTCTTAGCTTGAGCATGTCATTTCTGACCATATTTCTCAAGAGTATCATATCATATCATTGCACGGCTCTAATGTATTATACCCCTTCTTCAAATGCACATCAAACTGCAGGAAACCACAAATTCTCCCTCCTCTCAGGAATCTACATGTCCTTTGGCTACTACATGAAAGATATTTTGTGTTTCAATTGATGACACTTTTTATTAAACACACCAAATCACATAAGTATACTTATACATACATAAGTGTAATTTCTCACACACACAATATAGATGTGTATATATCTACAAATAGATATTTAATAAATGGACATGAGTGATAAAATAATGAGCCTTGGTGATAGAAATTCACTTTCTGGTGATGACAATCAAATTAATATACTAATGACAAAAATAGATATTTAATGAGAAAAAGGCTCCTCTCTTTATCATTATGAAGCTTTATAACAATTGGATAAATACTAACCATGTTCAGGCCTATATCACAGCAGATGCTCACCAATGGGGACAGCTACCCACCTCAGAGCAACTAGAAAGTACAACAAGAATGAGTGAGGGACCAGATGTTGCATCCCAAGACTTGCTTCTGGTTGCTTCTTTGCTCCGACTAGATTCCACGTCCTAGTAACCCAGGCAAGAAAAGAAAGTGAGATGTAAACACACATACACACACATGTGTGTGCATATATATATGTGTGTGTGTGTGTGTATAATATATATACACATATATATGTAATGTGTATATCTGTGTGTGTGCTTATACATAGTTATTGACATCTGTACATTGTACAAAAGGTGAGCTCATAATGCTGTCTAAATAATGACTGTCTAAACACATGGGCCACTCTAAATTTTCTTCCATTACTATCTCTAAATTTCCACTTCAAGAGTGAGAGAACAAGAGTCCATAACCTTCCACATATTAACCTCATTATGTGATATAATCTTTTCCCCCCTGCTCTCTCTCCCATGTAGTTTCTCTGACTTTTTCATAAGCACCATGTTTTGAATAATTGACTCTGTTTTCCTGATTAATTTCACTGGCTTCTGTCTAGAGCTTGTTCTTTTTTATGTGTGGTTCTTCATTAAAATTGCTTTTCTCTCACTCATATTTTCTATTAATGTCTTATTGGTCTTTTATAGCTTGCCAATTCCCACCATGAAATTTAAAGTTATTTGCTACAGAGTTCATGCTCTATCATATATATATATGTTTGTGTGTGTGTGTGTGTATCTCACAAATATAATGCAAATATTTTATTAGGATGTATCCATTCTACATGTGAAACATCATATTAGAAGCATTAAGTATGATCTGTGAATGTCATAATTGTAATGTAATGGATCTGGTAACGTCTAATGAATTTAATAATTGTTTTATTTTACTTAGAGAATTTTTAATGATGAGCTGATAATAAGTCCTTGGTTGGTATCTATTATATACACACATATATATAACTTATACACACATACATATATATATGTAAAACATATATGGCAAATAATTAATATGCATATGAATTAATTCCGGTTCTTATTCATAAATAGATTGTTTAAAATCTATCCATTGGGAATATATATATATATATATATATATATATATATATATATATATATATATATATATATATATATATAATTTAACTATAGTTATCAATGATTCATTCCATCACCAAAAATAATTTGGAAGTGAAGAATGAAATGATAACTCATCTGTTAAGAGAACTACTTGCTCTTGTAGAGGGCCTGGGTTCAGTTGCCAGCACCCACATGTGGCTGACAACAATCAATAGTTCAAGCTACAGTGAATTTAATATCCTCTTCTGAGCTCCACAGTAACTGGGCATGCATGTGATACACAAGGGCACAAGCATATACTTGGGCAAAATACTCACACATAACACAAATTTAAAAAATATAATTCCAAAAATTATTTGAAATTCTGAGTATATAATCACCAGTTGTATACTCCACGTTTTCTTTTGAAAGTACCCATAACTTACTGCTACTATTTTGAGGAATTTATAATCTTAATGGTCTGCAAAGAGTTAATAAAGTAATTACATTAGATGTTAAAACAATTGTAATGTATGTATCTGGTCAAATGAGTTAATTAAATGAGTGAGTGATTAAAGAAAGATAATGGTAAGTAGAGTAATAATAATGATAGACATAAATTGGAAATTGTGAGAAAGGGGCTAAAACTTGAAAGCAAGAATGTTGAAGGTCAGACATGACAAGGTTGAGGAGGCCCTTTGAGAAATTCTATCTGGTTGTAGTTAGCATCATTTAAAGAATACGGTTAATGCCAATTGAATGGGTGAGTCCTGCTTAGAAGACAAAGAAATCTCAAAGTCTCCTACATCAGGTTTAGGTAGCACAGGTTATCTGAATATGCTTATACCGCAGCTCCATTCCTTGTCTTATATACCAGTCTGCATGGGCTACAGCGCTTTAGGACAGTGGTGCTCAGGAAAATTAAGGCTGGTAAAATACTTGTCCTTTTAGAAATGACTCTCCATTTGTAGATTCTAGTTGGCACCTGTGTTGCTCAGTCATGTCCCTTTCTGCCATTTTTAGGCAAAGCCTCTCTAACATCTGCCTGTATCATCAACTCATCTCTCTTCAATTATACCATTAACCATCTTTTTATTAGAACTTTTGAGTATGCCAAGCGCATCTATTATCTAGATCAGTCTCCTATCTCAAAGTAACCAAGTAGCCCCATTGATAGAACAGCTTGTTTCATGTGAGATGAGATATTTATATGTTCTAGGGATTGGGCTAGGGCATTTTACCTATGTCTTTGTTCAGTCTAATATATATATATATATATATATATATATATTCATCTATACATATATATTCATATACACATATATATATGGTTTATTATTCACTTAGAATAGGGTGGATCTGAAGAAATCCACTACCGGGTGAAAGTATTGTAAGTTTAAAATGGTTTTAATGCATGTAACCATAAATATAATATTTTAGCCTCATTACCAGTTGAACCTACTTAAAATTCATATCACCCCACAGTTGGGAAAAATGTCTAACACAAAGTTGATTGTGTCATAAAGGACTTACTATTTCATAAATATACAGTTAGACATTGTGTAGACATGATGGGATGTTAAAACACAGAGTAAAATATGCAAGAAACAGTGACCATGCGCTATACCATAGATTTTCTCTTATGGTCAGAGCAGTGGCTGATTGCATCAGTGTCCTCATGCTATTTCCAGAGAAAATATAATACTACTGCATACGAGCAGATGGGAAATAGTCAAAATTTAAACCATGAATGATAACTTGTACTGAGTAAGTATTGCTTTCATACTATAGTAATGTGGAGAAAGTCTAAGACAAGCCTTCATAATCTAAGCACAAACCATGGCTTCTGTCTGGCACAGTAGAGTTTTTTCTGTTGCCCTTCTCCTGTGGAAGGAAAGATGTTTGTCTCCACTTTCACATTTACTGCAATACTTCTAGTTGATAAATGTGTTATTGAGTTGTCCCTGAGCCCATTTTAACAAGTTTTTGTCCTTCTCCTTGCTTATCAGTGAAATAAAATTTACACTATATTTTGACTTTATAACTTATAAAAGAATTACTATTCTTACTTTTAGAAAATTATTCCTTAAAGCCATAAGAACAGACTAGGAATTGATAACTATAACTGATGTACTTAAAATAAGAGGGCAGATCTTTTAAAGGCTGTTCATTCATATGTTAAAGGAACAGTGTCCAGAAATCACTCCAGTGTCAACATTTTGAGAAGAATTAAAATTATTGGTATAAAGTATTTCTAACCTAATCATTATAAGTAGTCTAGACTCTGGAAAACATGACATATGGATACTATAAGTTATACATGGTTTTACTTCAGTGATATTAGCAATACATTCATGAGATAGAGGAATACTATAAATCTGTAAATTATTTGTTCGAAATTATAAAAGGCTAAAATTAGCCATTAAAGTCAGAGCTAGGTATGGCATAAACATGTATTGCTTTTTTCCTAATATAAACAATTGTTGATTGTCTTTCTTAGTAGGTTTTTTTGTTTGTTTGTTTGGCTGGTTGGATATTTTTTCTGACATCATGATGTATCTGTATTTTTTGCCTTTGAACTTAGATAAAATATTTTAATATGGACTTGAAAATTTGAGTACCTGAAATTCTTTGATTTAAAATTGAGGACAGCAGTGAGTTCTCACCTGTGGTGTTTCCATACACTTCCAGCTAATCCACGTGGAGCAGAGTAGCTATTAAAGCTTATTAAATGGCCTCCAGGTGCATGCTTCTCAGGCTAGAACACAAAGCATCATTCATCCCTGATGTTTTAGCAGCTGTTTAATGAAAAGTGTCAGCTCAGTGTGCAGTTAATCTATATAATAATTAATAGAACTGCAGTCGGAGACCAGTGTGGTATAGCTCCAAAGTCCTTGCTCATTCACAGATTAACACAGGGACTCACTTTTAGACCCAGTTGGTTATTTAGGAAAGATACTTAGGTGCCTAAAATGCTTAACTTCAAGGTTTCCATTTGATCACATTTTATTTGAATGTATCACATAAAATAGAATTTTAATGATAGTGTTTAAGAGTGTAATCCAGCAAATTAATCCCCTTACAGTTGCTAAAATACACACATTTAACTCCCAAACCTAAAAGACATCATTAGGACATTCTGCTACACTAATGTAACCTCAGAGCCAAGTTATTTCTAATTTCATTAACAACACAAATGTCTACAGTTTATTTTTGCTCATGATGTAACATATATTTTTAAGGTCTTACTTTAAATGTTTTCTATGGCATTGTATTGTGGCTTTGGACATAAAAGATTATTAAAAATGAGTGTGAGCTAAGATGAATAGTTTCATTTATACAAAGGTAGCACACGCATACATTTAGAAATTGTTATGACTCAATTGTTGGAACTGCCTTAGTATGTGGAAATCCTAATCCTCGGTGTGATGATTTCCAGAGGTGAGGCTTTGGGGAAGTGACTGGGCCGCAAAATGAAGACATCATGATGTGATTAATGTCATCTAAGAAAGAATCAAAGATATCTCTTGTTCTCTTTCTCTCACCCAAATAGTCCTCTCTCTTTTTTTCTCAAAAAGAGGAGAACCACCATACAAACAGCAATCTAGGAATATCTTACCATAAGGTTTGTTGCCACCATCGTCATGGACTGGCCAGCATTTAAAACTGTAATTTTTTTTCTCTTAAGTTAACTTGTTTGTGGTAATCTAGTGGTAGCAGGTAAAATCATCTAACACTCCCACTCCCCCCCCACACACACACATATGCACGTACAATGCATAGAGTATGTACAGAGGTCAGAGGAAAAACGTGGTGAATAATGTTCTCTTTTTGCTTTGTGGAAGTCAAGACCTTTCGTTCTTGTTATTCTTTGCCATCTACACAAAGCTATCTAATCCAGCAGCTTTCAGAAATGCAAATACATGCAATATTGATGAAAACATCTGTATAACATATGATTTGTGTTTAAACTGTTCTGTACAGTGATATTAAATAATTATTTATAGCTAAGTCCTGCTTCCTACCAGCAGTACAGTGTTCCTCAAGATCTTACTGCATACTTCAAATGATCTTAATAACAGTAAGAAAATTCAAGACAGCATACGTAGCCAGACACAGAGCTCCATACCCAGGTAAAATGAACATATGTTTATAGAATAGTTCAATACAGACTTGTCATGTTAGATAGGCATTGCTCGGAAAGGATTGCATTAAGGAAATGCATCCATATTCTGAGGTATAGGCCATGATTGAAGGTTCAACCTACCAAAATATAATTGTGATAGCGAAATAATTAAGGAGAATATATAAAGTTGTACAAGTCTGAACAAAATCTTGTATTAGTGAACAAATTAATAAGGATCTTTCTGAGTAAGCACAATAAGCTCTTTGAATGAATCTGACATGATCTTACTGTTATTATATACAAAGATTTTGATTAAAAATGAATGAAAATTAAACCTCATCATGTCTTAGTTATCCCCCTGTTTTTAATTTTAATTATTTCAATTTATATGAAATTGGTAAGAATAAAGCAATGAGCGCCCACCTCTGTTGTTAGCACTTTATCTTAATAGATTCAGTTTTTCGTTTCATATATTTCAGTGGAACTGATTCAGAGTTAGTTCTCCTAAGAACAAGGACATTCTTCCAAATAACTGAAATAAATCATGACACAGAAGGGAACTGAACATACATGAAATATTATCAAACACATGGACTCTATTAAAGTTATGAAAATCATTTTCACAATGTACTACAAAATAGTGTTCGTTTTGTTGAAAGGAGCACATGCTTAGCATTTTATTCTCTCCAATTCAAAACTAGATTATAGTAACTTCCCATTACAGTAGCTAATCACCTACTACATACTATTGAGCAAAATTATTCTTAAAATTATTTGACTAATCCTCAGTGTGCTGGATAGTTTTGTCAAGTAGATACTAGCTAACATCTTTTTGGAAGAATAACTCTTGATTAGGACAGTGGCTTTATAAGATAAATCTGTAGGTAAGCATGTAAGGCATTTTATGAATTACTTATTGATGTGGTAGGAACCAGATCATTGTGGATGGCATCACCCTTGGGAAGGTGGTCCTGGGTGCAGTAAAGAAGCAGGCTGGACAAACCATGGCACAGCAAGGCAGGACACAGCATTTCTCCATAGCTTGCGTATCACTTCCTACCTCCAGGTTCCATGAATTCCTGCCTTGGCTTCTTTTCATGAGGGATTTATAAGCCAAAATAAACCCTTTCCTCCCCAAGTTGCTTTTGGTCATGATGTCTTACCACAATAAAAACCCTAATTTAGACATTCAGGGAAAATGATTTTTTTTGTCTAAGACTTATAAAGTGATAGATATATTTGTAAAATAATTAGTTTCTGATAGACTGGAAATATACCTTAAAATACAAATGTTGAATTATACCCTAAGCCAAAATCTATGAAAGGTTAAAGACCTAAACGCCACAAGTGAGTAGAGAAACTCCTAACAAGAAAGTTGACTACCTGATTCCTTCTGCAGACAGTTAGGTGTGAGGACCCTGATAAGCTGAACATATGAACGTCTGTTGGTATTTATACCTTGAAACTGCAGGGGAACAGACCTACAGACAAAATATTTCACCCCCAAAATACCCTTTTATGCTCTATAGAAGTCTCAACCTTCCTTTGCCTCTTCGCACAGAAAACCCAGCTTATCACTGTTCTAATTAAAGGACAATTTCTCGCATTGAGATTCATCTTCCATTTCTTTTGATTTCCCATAGCCTCAGTCAAGCCTATGGTACGTTTATTACTGAAACTTTGGAGTGCTTTCTGGGTTTGGCACCATAGGCTTCCTCTGCCTCCGCTCTGAGACACATTTCCCCTCTCCCCTAAACATCTCTCATTTTCTGATACCCATCCTATCTAGGGCTTGGCCACTTGCAGGTCTTACTGAAGATTAAATAGCTGTCAGCCTTGATCTGACACCACTCTGTTTTGTCACCTTTGTTGGCATAAGTGGTGTAAGCCTGTTTTGGGATTTCATTGGTGTACAACATAAATTCAGTTTGAATTCTTTTACTAATTTGGCCTTCTCTGTCTCTGTCTCTCTGTCCTTCTCAGTCTATCTCTGTCTGTCTTTGCCTATGTCTCTGTCTCTCTGCCTCTGTGTAAGTCTGTGTCTATGTCTCTGTTGACCAACATTTGGGCCTTTCACCATTTGCCACACCAGCACATCCAACATCCACACACCAGGGTAAGGAAGGTCTAGGTTCAGTCTATAAGTGTCCAGACTCTGGGGCTTCTGGGCCTTTCTGTCCCTAACTTTTCCTACCACATTATGGAAAATGCTACCACCAAGGGCTCTTTTGGCATATCACTATAATTATCCTCTCCCTGTCCCCCTGCCTCTTAGAGACACCAGATGATTCTTTTCCATCTACTTTCTAAATGGAGGTAATGACTTATTACCACGAATGGGCCTCCTCCTTAACTTGCCCCACACAGGGCTAGAGAGCTCCATCCCTTCACACCTTTGATTTGCTATAATATCAACTTTTAGGTGTTAGTATGCCTGTTGACTGAAGTCTGAGCCCAATACAAATTGGACAATACTTTCTAATTTCAAAAATTTCACTGACTCAGACAATTTTCTAAGGGAATGGAAAACATCATATTTCCCACTGGGAAGGCTATTCTCTCTCTGAGAGAGACCACATGCTGTGATTCTAGCTACTCTCAGCTATAGACTTCATTCCTGAGCTGGTGTTATGAGCTTACTCCCTGTTTCTTTATTTTTGGGTCTACCTGCCTAGGCCAGAGGTACCATGTCCTACCATATCTGTACTAACTTAACTCTAGTGTCTTTTTTTTTTTTTTTTTTTTAAGTTTTTTGAGACAGGGTTCTCTATGTTGCCTTGGCTATCATGGACTTGCTTTGTAGACTAGACTCAAACTCACAGAGATCCTCCTGCCTTTGTCTCCCTGAGTGCTGGTATTATAGGCACGCACCACTATTCCCAGCACTCTAGTGTCTTTTTAAATAAAAGTGTGCAGTGATCCACATTTCATCTGTGAGATGGTGGATCAATCACCCAGGGACTTGTACTCTGAAGAGGGATGTTCTCACTTTACTGTGCACCTGAGTTCACTTGAGCAGAGAGCAAACATGTGGTTTGCTGCTGCCTTTGCTTATGACAGCATTAGGATGGAAGCAACCAAGTGACTTTGCCATCATTTTGCTCATGACATAAATAGAGCAAATACCATGTGACCCTGCACTACCATCTTAGTTAATGTAACCACATGACACAAACCAAACTGGCAGCACCCATAAAACTTCTGTTCTACTGAGTCCTCGATTACCACATCTTTTTGTATTAGAGAAGGAAGTCACATCTGACATCCAAGGTGTTTATTTTGTAATTTTACTATTTTAATTCTGACACCAATCTTATATGATATGTTTCCTGGCTTCTAAGAAGTACCTGAGATACTGAGATGCAAAGGATAAATTACCGAGTTCTAGACAAGCAACTGGGAGGTGATGCTACACTATCTGCGCAGTCACAATGCCTGCTGTTTTTATCTGTTGTCTCTAGGCCCATTTTCTTCTGAGATAAAAATGTTATTTCTCCCCTTACCACTTCTTTGTTTCAGATGTGTGTGCTTTTGCTTCTGCCTCATCCCATATGTGTATTAAATATCTCTGTTAAGTTTAACGTTCACAATGAGGATTTTAAAATACAAAAATCCAAAAAACCCAATAATGTTAAAAATTATGGTTTATTGAAAAATATTTTATGTTTGTATATACTGCCTACAATTGATTATGCTTTTTAAAAATATTGTGTACCTAGTATCAAACTGATTTATAAGTAAATGCTCATGCAAAGTAATTAAGCTGGCCCAACTTCTTTCTGTTCAGAGTAGTAAAACTTAAATTTTAAGCAACAAAATAGTGATTAAAATCTAAAGTGTACATTCAATCATTGGAACAACAGAGGAAGAACAAAATAGATGGCTAATGGGCCTAGATCATACTTTGTGACAACTTAAATGAGATTTTGGATGCAAAAATTTAAATCTGCTTTTAAGGACAAAACACATAATTGTACAATTCAGTTTAAATGTTAGCTCTTTATCCTTATTGTATTAGAGTCTACAACATGGTTCCAGTTGCCTGGGGTCTAAATTAGTGTAAAGAGATGATTAGTCCCTTTCCAAGATATGTTTTTCATATTAGATAATTGTCCTTCCTTTAGATACAATAACATATATCTATGCTTTTAAAGAGATTTTGTATATAAATTCACATGTATGTAAATATAAACATTTTAAGGATTTTGAGGATGTTTTTGAGCATTATTATTTCTTTATAAACAAACAAAATGTTTTTGCAAAATTTTTCTTTTAGCTAGGCTTTTTTAAAAGAATAGTTTCTCTTGTGATACAAGGTTTTTGTCCTGTCTTCTAAGTTGAGCATCTGCTATCTTCATACTGTCAAATGGAGTGCCTAAAATGATCACAGTGGGACTTATTAATTCTTAATATTCTTCACACAAAAAAACCCAAACAAACAACAAACAAACAAACAAACAAAAACCGAAAAGATGAACAGTCCATCTAAGTAATTTTATATACCCCTTTAATAGAAAAACTAAAGAAATGAGAATTACCCATGTTACTATAAAAAAAAAGTCATCATACATACTGAGTAAAGACTTTTCAGAGCCACTGTTGTCATCATTCACTCTCCTAATGGTAACCCCTGTCCAATTAAGCCCAATAAGTCATTGGTTCCTGGGTGAATGTGGCTGAAACTGAAATTTGGTTTGCAAGTTGGGACCTTATAAAGAGAGTAAAGACATTATTTAGTTTCCTTTCTCCCCTAGGGAGGAAATTCTTACAACAGGAATAAATTTGTTGTTGCTATGATATCTCATGTTATTAAGAAATAAAAGACAATGGCGGAAGGATGGATATGAAGATGGACAATATTTTAGTAGAAAAGGGTTTATTCCTGAAGAGTAAGATGCATGAATATTACCAGAATGGAAAAGAAAAAAAAACTAGAAAGCATTTGCAAGTTATAAAGGTTTGAGTAAGATATTTCAGGTACATAGAGAATGAGCGTGAGAGATGATTTATGTGGTATTGATGTTTGTAAGGTCTCATATCAATAATATTAAGAACTGTCTAAAATGTGTGTCCAATTGTGGTGGTCTAAATAATAATGCCCCCTCCAAATAGGCTCATACATTTGATGCTTAGTCATCATGGAGTGGCACTACTTATGAAGGATTAGGAGGTGTGGCTTTGTAGGAGAAAATGTGTCACTGGGCATGGGGCTTTGAGTTTTCAAAAGCCCAAGGCACACCCAGTGTCTCTCTCTTCCTCCTGCCCATGGATCTGCTGTAGTACTCTTAGCTACTTCTCTGACACCATGTCTGCCTGCCTACTGCGATGATAATAATGGATGAAACCTCTCACACAGTAAGCAAGACCCAGTTAAATGCCTTCTTTTTTCTATGACTTGTGAGGAAACACCTTGGGGTTGTGTCTGTTCACAGCAATGGAACAGTGGCTAAGACCAACCAAACTTTATTTAGATATATCTACTTATTTAAATATATGGTTACATGTATCAGATTGCTGTAACTAATCTTTTGAGCATCTAATAACCATACTTGACGGCCATTCTATTGTGGCTAGGGGGATTAGAGGGTAAAAATTTTTGTCCCTTCCCCGTCAAAGTCAGTGGAGTCCCAGGGTATTGTGGGAAGCCTTTCTAAATGCTCTATAACAGTGGAAAGTCACTTGTTCAATGAGACCATGGAGATCCCATCTGGTGAGTGCTAATCAGTGTGCAGCCTATAAAGACGAGGGTCAACAAAGAGGAAAAAATTTTCTCCGTGCTTCCAAGTAAAACAATGCTCAAACAAGGACTTTGACTTATCTTTACATGACCAGAAAAAGAAAGACTACAGGAGGCATATGTTTCTTTAAAATTCAACTGACAGTGGGAACCTGATTTTCAACTGACCTTGGTAGTACACAGTAAAATTAATCTTTCTACCTACATGGTCTTAAACTCCCACCAGGAAAATATAGCCAAGATTAAGATAATCCTTATGCTTCTTTAACTGTTCAAGGGATTGTGGTCCTCAGATTATGCTTAAACATATGACATGTTATTTGGAAACTATTCCTCATGATGAATCTGTGTGTACTCTGTGTGTGTGTGTGTGTGTGTGTGTATGTGTGTGTGTGTGTGTGTGTGTGTGTGTGAGAGAGAGAGAGAGAGAGAGAGAGAGAGAGAGAGAGAGAGAGAGAGAGAGAGAGAGAGAGCAGATATAAGAGAAGTCTTTGACTTAGTTCAGCACTGCAGTGTCTATTCGCAAATATGAAAAACAGGCCTATCATCTTAAATACAGAGGACGAATCCCAAAACCATATTTACCAACACTATCTCTTTCTGGAACAGCACTTCGCACAGCTGGAATGTGTCCTTTTGCACTCTAACCATCCGTGTTCCCTGATTAAAGAAGACTGCCAGATATACTGGCATCGAACTCACAGATTTGGGAGATTATTCAGGATATCCCAGCGTTACCTTAGGAGTTTGCCAGACAATATTAATAAATTTCACATTGGTAGTTTGTGTATCTTTTAAATTGTCAGATGTTGAACTTTGACCTCCTTGAGAGTTTCCATGTGAAGGAGTTTCACACAGCAAACAGGGATAGCTTGTCCTTCTACAGGGCTCTGCTACATGATCTGGGCAGTTTCACAATTACATTTCACCTTACTAAACAAGACTTATTTTAATTTTTTCCCATTAATTTTGTCTTATAACATTCCCAAGTTATTATAGAGGATAAATGATGGCCAGTTCTGAATTTATGCTGCCCACTGAAAAAATGTTTAAAGCTCTTCCAGCAATGAATGGCTTTACATCTTGCAATCAACTACAGTTAAAAACAAAACAAAACAAAAAACCAACCAACCAACCAACCAAAAAACCCTGCCAGTCTTGCTAATACCTTGCTAACAAAGCCGGGCAAGAGTTCTTTAGATGGTTTCTTGCTTGTTCTCTGCTGATAACTGCAAAACTACCCAGCTATTTCCTTGATTACACTCTCAGTAAGAGTTGTTATATTATTATTTGTAATATTAATATTATAAATGGTACCTCACTCACATAACATACTTCAAAGATGTGTAGTGTTATCACACAGTTGTCTTACCTTATGGACCTTTGCCATCTGTAAAATATCATTGTGGCCCCTTAGAGCTTCCTCTGGGGCACTCTAACTGCTCTCTTGCAATATTGAAAGCACTTACAGTGGCCTGTGCCCCAACCCCCTAGCATCAGACCTCTGAAGGGGACTAATGGGACATCCAGCTCATCCCTTTTTTTGCCACTCCTGGGATTTTCTCAGGTCTCATAACAAAGCAGTCAGACTGGGGGCTTCTTTACATCAGTTACCCTCTCAGTCGCACCAGCTTTCCAAGAACATTAAAGACATTTCTGATCAGCTTAATATTGTCAAGGACCCATTTGGTACATTGGTTGCAGCAGTTCTCCAAAATTAAGATGTGCAATCCCCCACCTTGCATCTAGCCTAGGATCTGGAATGAAGGCTGAACAACCTAAAGACTTCAGGTGAGAAACTTCCAACAGAAATGTTGACAAGTTAATGACAACTGCAGGCAGTGATGGGAAGCTCCTGACAAGAAGGTCAATATACCACCCCCTGTTTGCATTTATAACTTTTAGGGGAACAGCTAGCTCTACAGATGGAATCTTCCACTGCATAAGGTTCCTTTTCTATCCTATAAGCCCCCTAGTACCCTGTGCCTACTTACACAGGCTCCATTCCCACATAGATAGTGGTCCTTCATGGTTCTAATTAGAGGACAATCTGCTCCTCATCATGTCTGGTCTGGGTTCTCCTTCTTTTGTTTTCACAGCTTCGATCAATAGAGATCTAAAAATATATTTGAGGCATATATGTATAATACCATACTCACGGGGAATAAATAAAGTAAAAGGAGAAATGAAATGATTAGGTAATGTTAATTGTTTGACCAAATGTAGTTTACCCAATTCCACAATAACACTTTATTGTCGTTTGCGTTCCAGAGTACATTTTGTTAGTGAACTCATATAAAGGTTCAAAGCACTCGAAACTGTATGGTGTGCACAGTCTGTCATAGTTTTGTCAGTTAAGTATTTTAAAATTAAGACACCTCTGTGCCTCCATAATATGCCACATTCTCTCTTTTCTTATTTACTCTCATGGCAACAGTATAGGAGAAGAAAAAAGTATAGAATAAGAGGTTGATGGTATAGGAAAAAGTGGAAATTTGATAGAATAACAGGGTAAAGTAGATAGGAAGATAGAAATTTCAGTCCATAAGGAAAGGATGCATCATTGAACAAGAGAAACATCTTTTATATGGAACTGGGAGGGAAGGAGTACTGGAAAATTGAAGAGAGCAGACTGTTGAAAAATATTGTTGGGTACATATGTACATTCTCTCAGGTCTTTTATCATCTGAGTATTAAGAAATATAGCCACAGCCTGCACACACAGAGAATGCATACAAGTGTCGTGAATATTTAAGGCAAGACCAGAAGTTGTAACACATGTGCCTACCAAGTCCTCTATGGGAATACTATTGAACATGGAAAGCAATGAGTTTCCCCAGTAACACTGAGAAGTCAACTGGTGTTAGGGTTGAATAATCAAACTGAGGTCAGTTGAGCTTGTTTTAGTCTTCTCTTCAGTGATATTTAACTGCAAAACCAGAGCTGAGAGGCAAAGCATGGTGTCTTTAAGTGAGACCTGAGTCTTCTGGAGTCCTAAAAGTGAAGAGAGAAAAGAGGGCGTGCTGTGTAAAGAAGTGATTCCATAAGGCATCACAGTGGACTGCAGAGCTAACTGGAGGAAAATTACAATAATGTGCCGGTTTTGCTGACTTTCCACTAATTAGAAGAAATACCTCTTCAATAACAAGGTATTGAAGGGGTATATAACAATCCATTAGCTACTTGACTCATGACCCAAATTTAATAAAATATGGTATTTGGCTTCATGTATGTTTGTTTATAAAACTGAATCGTAGGTAATTAATCCTCCCCACCCATCTCTTTGCACCTCAGGAAGAGTTAATGAATCATAATTTGAAGACATGTACATATGTCTTTTTACATATGTTTTATACTTTATACATATGTTTTATAATTTTGTTAATATATCTACTAACTAGATGGATCTACTAACTAGATGGATTCTTTTCATGCTTTTCAGTGAGTGTAATATTTTTCTGTGTAAGACATCATTTCTGGTGTCACAAATTATATTTTAAGGACTGATGCATGTAGCTAAGAGCAATTACGTAAGTACTGCAGGATCTACATGTCCCTCCTCCTCCACCTCTCCGTACCTTTTAGCCACCCCTGAGGCCCAGGCAATCTTTATCTCTGCAGATCACTGATTTATTTAAAGCTCTATGACTGGGATGCTCTGCTCTAGGGTCCTTGGTAGGGAATAAAAGTGCTGATTTCTGGGGTGTTTATCAAGTAATGCTCTCCCTATTTCGCTATCAAACATTTCTCTGTATTCTCTCAGAAACATTCATATAGCCAGATTTTTTCCCTTATCCAATGAATCAAATAGTCAAGGTCTATGATATAAATCTGAATTGTGTTATGCACTGATGATTCAGTGTCCTACTAAGCCATCAGGGTTGTGCCATTTGTGATTTTTGTATTTATCCCTTTGCTATTTTCCTAATGTAGTCTTCTTCCCCTTTCTGTTTTTTTTTTTAATTGAGACACACCTAATCTAAAAAGCATATATACTGTCAGTATCATCTGCCTGGTGATATGCATTTTTCACCTACTTAAAATGACTTAACTCTTACAGAGATGGCCTTTCCTTCCTTAAACAAACTTAGCACAGCCTTATTGACATAAATAAGAGAAGAGAGCACAGCCTGGGAGCTAAAACTGCTTATGAGCACAGTCACTCAGCTTATGAGCACAGTCACTTCCTGTCTCCATGCCTCTGTCCCCACCTGCATTGATAAAGGAGTTGGTAGTAGGGCTGATCGATCTGAAGGATTGCAAGAGTAGACACTAATACCGGGAGCTGGGAGCATGACAGGAGTTTTATTTTCATCATACTTACCATTTTTTTCTCATGATTTGTGTTGTCAGACATTTTTTTTTATCTTCTTTTAGGCTGCCAGGACACCATTTTGTTGATTTCTGAGAAGCTGAGAACATATTTTTGTGATGCACAAGCCTAGCTTTTATTGTATTTAATGTTTAAAATGTATGCGAAGTGTGAGACAGATGCTTCAGGTGGCCATTTTGGCAGGTCGATGGGATTTTTATGCGCTTTTCTTTGGAGCAGCCTGCTTTCCTTCCTGTGCCCACCTTGCAGGGCTCCTGGGCACAGCCTGCAGCCTAGGTGTTGGCCATTCTCTTCTGACTCAACTCTATTTTTAATGCCTGGAGATTTCACTTACCTGCCTTTAGTATCTTTGACTAGTTAGCGCTTTGAAATAATTTGGTTGCTCTCATCCTTTTGGTTTTAGTGAAGGGAGCCAGAGGGACAAGAGGAGGTCTATAACTCTGGTCCACGAGGTGCAAGTATCCAGTCTCTTAGCTTTTGTTTTTTTTCTAAAACATAAGCTACAAGATTTTATGTTGGAAATACAAATTAAACCCCTTGAGAAACAATTAATTATATATAACAGATATCATTATGACTATATTCATTTAGAAGCTATGCAAATATGATTTTTGTAAGTTAGAGGTGTTTCAGTCCTGGGGACTTTGAAACATTTACTATATTACTATCATGTTTGATAACAGTTTTAGTTACCTTGTCTACATAGATTTTATCGTCTTTTTTAAAAAGCAAATGTGTATTTGTGGCTCATAACTCTGTGGGTTAAGTAAATGATGTTTCCCAAAGATGCATATGTTCAAAATTCAGTTACTCCCTTCCTAATTTTATTTCTATTGCTGTGACAAAATATCCTCATAAAAATGCAGCTTAGGTGAAAAAAGAGTGTATTTGGTGCACAAATTCTGGTTACAATTTGTTAGTTGTAGAAAATCACGGAGATGGGAGCTTGAGATAGTCATTCCATAGCACAGTCAAGAGCAGAGAGAAAGAGAGGAACTCACGCCACCTAACTGCTTGCCAGTGAGATACTCAGGTAGCTTTCTCTATTCTACTAGAGTCTGGAAGCCAGCCCATGGGATGGTGCTGCCCACAGTGGGCTTGCTCAATTACCAATCAAGGCAGATCCCACAGCCCTGCCTCTAGCTCAACCTGACCTGGAGAGTTTCTCATTTCTTACCCTTTTCCTAAGTGCTTCTAGTTTGTGGCAGGTCATCATTTAAAACTACCCATCACACCCTCTGGTTGTTGTTTATGGAGTAAAATTCACCAGTTCTAACACACTGAATGTGTGATTAAGAGTTTTCTGGCACGGTTTGCAGTTGGCAGAACATAGAAGGTGTAGTCTAGCTGAAACAAGTAGCTCACTATAGGGCGGTGCCTCCAGGGCCCTGGCTTAACTTTTCCCTTCCTCTCTGTCTGTTTAATGCCTGCCTTGTAATGAGTAGCTTCCTCTGCTAGACACTCTAGTCACTAAGATGTAATGCCAAAGCCTTAGAGTAATGGAGTCATTGATCCTGCACTGAAATCCTCTGAAAAGCTAAGCTAAATTATTTCTTCTCTCTCTGTCTGTGTCTCTCTCCTCTCTCTCTCTCTCTCTCTCTCTCTCTCTCTCTCTCTCTCTCTCTCTCTCTCTCTCTCCTCTCTCTCTCTCTCTCTCTCTCTCTCTCTCTCTCTCTCTCTCTCTCTCTCTCTCTCAGTACTGGATAGTAAGATAGCCACAAACTTGCCCCCTGCATGCAGCTGTGGCTTGTTCTTTAGAACAGACTGAATGGGGGGTTCCATAAAATGCTCCTCTCTAAGCAGTGTTGCACAGAATCACTCAGAATGGATCCTCAGACTTCTATGCCATGCCATGACCACCAATAATAAAACACTGTGACACCCTGATCACACAACCTGCTGAGACCACAGGCCATACCAATATGAAAGGCTCCTCGCTGAGGCAGAGATTAATGGCCAGGGAGTACTGCAGTCAGCCGTAGGTGATGCTAGCTGAAGTCAAAATCTAATATGCTGATGCTAGGTGTGTGATACTGAGTTTTAACTATCAAGACCTAGGACCACCTGGGAAGAGCCAGGCAATGAAGGATTGCCTAGATGAGGTTGCCTATGGTAGATTTCTTTTTTCTAAATTGGATTCTTTAAGATGGGAAGATTCAGCCCACTGTGAGTGCTATCATCCCCTAGGCTCAGATCCTGGACTCTTTAACAGTAGATAAGGCAAGTCGAGCAGTAGAGATGGATATATCAATTCCTCTAATTCTGAGTGTAGCTATGATGTGACTAGATGCTTCAAGTTCCTACCACTTTGGTCTTTGCCCAGGTGATGGACTGCAAATTGCTATTGTAGGCTACCGTGGAACGTGGCTCTCTTCTGTGGCTTTTTGTTAGGGTATTTTAATGCAGCAAGATACAAAGCCAGGACACTACATGATACTGAGAGTGGTGCGAAGGCCCATCTCTGTGCAGTGACCTATAGACTGGAGGCATCATCTTGGCACAGTGATAAGATCCAGCAGCATTATGGTTCCTGACCTTTCCTGCTTTGGGAAATCATGTCTTGCTCCAAGGTCTGTCACCAATGGTCAAAATAAGATGAATGAAAGCAATGCCTCGGACATCTCTGATAATGTTAAGCTGAGCCACGTCTGAATCTCATGGACACAAAGGCTTAGAGAGTTTTAGAGTGCCTACTAGCTCATGCTGCCTTAGGGTATGACCAGTGCTGAAACTGCAAGTCTATTACGTGACAGTGTGCTTTGCTCTGCGCCATGCTAGATGTAAAGCCTCTGTCTGAGATTCCATAGGGATGAGTGATATAACATTGCCCAACCAACAATATTATGCTAAGTTGGCTGAGGCTCAAGCTTTACACTGTAGAATTCCAGTGATTAGAGGTATGCCCAGAACTAGCTAGCAAGATGTACCCAAAAAAAGTTGAGTCTAACCCACTGGTTCATATATCTCTGCCTTATTCTGAAGCATGTGTAGAGGCTGTGCTTGTGAGCTCTGGTCTTTTTATCGGACATTAACAGTGGTGTGGCAGTTGGAGCATGTCGTGGCTGCTTGCTCTTTGGGTGCTGTAAAGATGGCTTATGTTATAGACTGCTCTAGCAAGCAGATAAGAGTTAGTTTCCTAGCACTCACTACGGATGGCTCACAACTACCTCTAATTTCAGGTCAAGTTAACCTGACACCCTTTTCTGTGTCCAAGGCAGCTGTAATCATGATTATTAATACACACACACACACACACACACACACACACATACACACACACACACACACACACACACACACACACACAAGATGGGACTTTGCTTTTCTTTGAGACCTGTATGCACAGGTACTTTATCAATGTTGCAGAAACAAATGAATAGGGAATCATGTTTAAAGCAGCATATATATATATATATATATATATATATATATATATATATTGTATGTATGTAAATACTGTACATTGTACAATATTATACATTGTAAATATTGAACAATTTTTAAAATTTTAATATTGAGAAGTTAGTGAACACATTGAAATGTTACCTGAATTATTTTCTAACAAACAACTACCAAATTAAATTCATGACGTTATCCGCCCACAGCCTGTTTTACCCCTTCTTTTATTGTGTCTTAATCATTTTAATTCATCAAGTGAGTTTCATGTGTTTTTGAAGTTGATTTCTCCCTGCAAATGACATATAAAAGAAATCATTTGTTATTTACATAAATAAACCTTTCTCTTTTGGTCAAATCTTTCCATCTCTAAATATGGATTTTATTTAGACTCCTAGAAAAACTTATGCTTGCATTTTGGCCACTGGGTGGCCACAAATTTAAAAAAAAAAATGTCTTTAAAATTCCTTGGTTCTTAAATTGCCCAGAGCAGTACACTAAAACAAACTTTGTAGCTAAGTAATCACAAGACTTCTACAAAGGCTTCTCTTTTCATACTTCCCTGGGCTTATGTCACTTTCAGAAACCTTGTAGCAGATAACTGACATTCCCTAACGAATCCTTAATTATATAATTACAAGAGCATAGAAAGCCGAAGCAAAATACATCTTTCCTTTGTAACAATAGGAATTGGATATATTTCCATACATTGACTCTGTAAGTCTTTCTTGCCAAAGTGGCAGCTGGGGCTGCTTGACTTCAAGCTCTTCTGTCGGAACAGCCTTTTTCCTGCATGTTTGCGCCTTTGAATTTATGTCATCATTTCAGGCTAGACATCCTCAGAGCTACCCACACCTTCCGTATGATCACATAGTCTTTACTTTTCTCCTGGTAGCTGTGCGTGTACTCATGGTAGCTGTGCGTGTACTCAAGGGTCCTCTTCACCGACAGTTGTGCCCACTTCACACCGCTACCCGGCAGCATGTTCTTGCAATGCCACATCTAAAGCCCCATTGCCACAGCACCATTTTTAAGGCCCTTGTTTTCCTCTGCTTTAGAATGGTTCCCCCAAAAGGAGGCTCAGTGTCAGGTGAGAGCATAACGACAGGGATCCTCCACAGTTGTCAAGTTGCTCACAAAAAGGAACAGAGTTGATTGGATAGTAAGGTTAATCTTATAATCAAAGCTCTAGCAGAAAACACAACGGAATAGTTCTGTGGGGATGAGGGTTTCCTGTTTGCTTGGCTTTGAAAAAATTTAACACAATAGTAAATTGTGTAAATAGTAAATAGTAAATTGCCTGTGTGTAGAATGTACTAGCATAAACAATGGACTTTCCTTTTAAAAGAATAGTTAAAATTCCACTTGATGGGAGGATGTGAGCCTGGGCTGTGTTTGGTCATGAAAACAAGAGGACAAATGACATAAGTGCATGGAGAAATGAATAGAACCTTAAGTTCTGCCAATAGCACAGGACCCTGTCTTACGAAGACCAAGGATTTAGGGTAAATTGTCATTGTTCACAAGAGTTATTTGCCTAAGCAAGGCTTAGATGTTGTCAACACATTGACCTTTCATGAAAATTCTAGGGGAGGGAGAGAGAGAGAGAGGGAGAGAGAGAGAGAGAGAGAGAGAGAGAGAGAGAGAGAGAGAGAGAGAGAGAGAGAGAGAGAGACAGACAGAGAGAGAGACAGAGAGAGACAGAGAGAGAGGAGAGGAGAGAGAGACAGAGAGAGACAGACAGAGAGACAGAGAGAGAGAGAGAAAGAGAGAGAGAGAGGAGAGAGAGAGGGAGAGAGAGAGAAACAGAGAGAGAGAGAGAGAGAGAGAGAAACAGAGAGAGAGAGAGAGAGAGAGAGAGAGAGAGAGAGAGAGAGACCCTGGCTGCAACTGAGATGCTCTCTCTGTTTATCATTCACACACCAACAGCCTTTACAGACATATGCTGTGCAGTTGATTTGACATAGAGAATGAAATTTTCTATTGTCATGTATCTTATAAATTGATAGTAATGGGTTTTCTAAGACTATGCCAAATTCCCTTACTATATTATGTACCTTTGCTACTGTGCACTCTTCAAAAAGTTTTTATCTTACTCTTATTTTTGTGTGTGGACCTCTATGTAGGTATGTGTGCTTGCATACATGTACTTTCAGAGACTAAAGGAAGCATGGGATCCCCTGGCATTGCAGCTTTAGTGATGTGAGTAGGCTGTCATGGGTGCTAGGAACTGAACCCGGAAGAGGATTGTAGTCTCTATCCACTGAGCATCTCTTCATACCCATGCTGTGTACTGCTTTTGAAACTAATGGGTTTCAGTATCTATCATTAAGGAAGGCTGTGTATGCTTCCCCTCCAAGGAACAGCCTTGCGTTATTTAGTGCAGTGATGGGACTTGCTTGGGCATTCCTCTAATTGAAATACACTTTGAGATGTTGGAAATGATTGCTTTGACTTTACTTGATAAACCTAAGATCAGAAATGTAAGTGTGCTCTACGTCCAATTCATTTGAGCTTGGGGGAACTCTTTTTTTTTTTTCCTCCTATAATAGAGTCTACATCATCTTTTTCTGCCTGGGAAGTAAGCTCCGTAGAGTGGAAATGCATGTGTAAAATGGTCAAAAAGCCTGAAGGGTCAGAAAAAGTAAAGACATTCTAAACTGATAGCTGTGAGGTGCCCAGGAGCTCAGATTTGGGCAGCTTCGCTTAGCAAGAAGCTTTTACAAATTTCCCATATGTCAGCCATTATTAATGTACTAGAAATACATACAGGAGATAGGTAGATGGGGAATGTTCTTTAGGACTTTACCAAATAGGTGACGTCACTGAGGCCCAGTTTCAAGTACACAAGTGTGGCCGTCATCTTCTAAGAAAGCATTTCCCGCCTTTCATTGAGTCGATTGACAATCAGCAGACAAATGTTTTAAGTGTAAACATAATGGTGCATAATTTTTCACAGGCCCCTTGGAGAAAGTCCATGGTGTGATAGCAATGGGGCAGATGTTACCATCATTGGCTGAGCATTGTCAGCTACTAGGGTATCACCAAGCCCTTCTCATTTGGGTCTAGCATTTTCTCGCTGACCAAGTGATGATGTGGACCATTAGTGGCTGTGTTTTCTTCCCACATCCCAACTGAGGCCTCCTGTTAATCTCATTAAGAAATTATTAGAATTACTGTGTAAAAATTAAATGCCATTAGATCATATTAATCTGGTAGTGTTCTGTAAATGAGCAGCTGAATCAAAGGCTTGAGACTGCAGAAAGAAGGGTTATAATGTCAGGAAGGGGTAAGTTTGTATAATATAAACTTAATGAAGCAATTTCCTAGAGGCTGTAGTAGGCCTATTGCCCAGCTGGGTTTCATATTGACTGACTGTTTGTTACAATGCATAGCATAGGTACCGGATCTTAGTACTTAAGTTCCTACCCCGAGGCTTTTATTAGTTTCTAAGCCAGCTTCATATCTATTTAAGGACCTTAATTACATCCTTTGAAATAATTGCAATTATTTAACTTATGTTCTCAAAGTTCAGGGGAAAAAAATACAGCCATAAAGTAATTACTCTCCAAGTGGAATGAGCTCCTTCAAATGCTTTCAGCACCAGGATGCTGCTTTCAATAATTTACAACAAAAGGTCACTGACTAAACAGATCACAGAGTTGTCCCACTAACTCATTTCCAAACCCTTCAGTTTTCCAGAGAAGAGTGAAGTTTGGTTTTATTTCTCTCAGTTGTCTGGAACACGATGGTGTCTTATGTTTACTCTCAATTATATGAACCCACCTCTGAGGTTGGTAAGGGTACATATTATATAACACTGAGATTATCATGTATTCAGATATAAATTTGAATTCCAAACTTTCAGTTGTGAGGCATGGAGTTAGGATGAAATGTTTTAAGGGTCCCACCATTGTGAAGATTTGCTTGTCACCATAAAGCCCATGAGTGTCATTGGATGATATGAAAGTGACATAGAAGAAGGTTCACTCACTTCTACATTTTCTTCTGTGGGTGATTTACCCTCATATTCACAATCAATATGCCAATCATGAGACTATTGAATATTGACAAACTTAAGGTCATGTGTATTTCATGCAGTCTACACCCATGGCTAAGCCACTAACTGACTGAAAATATTACTTATCAATTCTCATGTAGTTAGTTCTCTGAAGCCCAGTTGATGTTGGAATAATGGGTCACAACACTTGGATGGCCTGAGGTGTTACTTATGTAAACAGTTCCTTTATTTGTTAGACACTAAGTGCCATAACAGGAAACCCTAGCTGTCTCCTCAGAAAACACTGGAGCAACCAGAGAGATAAACTTGGTGCTGATCAGGAAGTTAGCCTCAAAGAAATGAGAAGACTTCAGGGTCAGTGCTAATCAATAACAGAAGGAGCCCAGCTAATCTTTACTAACTGCTTTCTGTGTGTCTGTCTGTGCAAGACATTGATCCATTTCTCTGCTGTTGTGGAACTCTGTCCTCTGAGCATGGTATGGCTGGTGCCCTCTTGAAAAATCAGCAGCTGTGATTATCCACTGGAGACCTGCATGAGATTGGGTCTGTTGCCTTTCTGTCATAGAGGGAAAATGGTGCTCACCAGATCCACCCCTCTCAGCCATTTGTAGGCAGTAAACAGTTGCTGGCATTCTTGCCTTTACTGGCATACTTGGCCATGTGTTCTTCATGTTCCTGTCAGTAACCTCCATTAAACTCATCAGAATTGTCTCCGGTGCCCTGTCTGGGCTGAACAGGTGTTTCTTTATCTCCTTGGGAACAGTTTACTCAAATACTAAACCCAAGATGCAAAATAATAAGATCTGAGACTAAGGATAAAATAGATACCACTGTTAGAATCTAATCTTGTTACAAAAAGAGAAATAAAACAAATGACTTCAGAATTCAATGTAATAATACGAGAGAATCAGGAAAATGTTCTTAGTAGCATTCAATTCACTTTGTGTACAGATAGTATCGTAGGCGTGGGGAAAAGGTTTGGGTAATGTGCTTAGGGCAAATCCACATTAAGTTTGAATGGGTGGGCTTAACATTTTTACTTAATTTATTATGAAAAATTGAATCAAATTCTAGTCCTATATATTTCAATGAACAATTAGGATGACAATTCCAAAGTTGTGGAGTTTCACACTGGACTTTATGCAATTATCCACCATGCTAAATAAAAAATATATAACAGAGTTGGAACAGAAAATATTTCCTTTATATCCTTCATAATTCATATCTATTATCTGCATTTGGTCCTTTCTGCAATCACTTGAGTTGGTAGGTTATTAAAGGAAATAATAGTATCCCAGATTAAGCATCAAAAGGTAGAAAGAGGGTCAAATTTCATGGGAGAAAGGCAGATTAATAACTTCCATAAAAGTTTGCTTGTTTCCTGGAGATAAACAACTGACTACAGGTATAGGTCTCTAATTTCTGAATTTGGGAGTTAGATGCAGGAGAGTTGTGAGTTCTAGGGTAGATATGTTAACAGTGATTCCTTCAAACAAACAAACAACACAAACAAGAGCAACCGAAACAAATTAGTTTTAAAGTAAATAAAACTAATGTAAAAATTAAACAAAGTTAAACTTGTAGAAAGAAATTTACTTTAAAGATATAAAACTATATTTTGAAATTTTAAACGTATTTATATTGTTATTTATGAAAATTTTTAATTTATATAGTAAAAATATACTTGCTTTTCAATATGTTATGTTTACTGAAAACACAGATTTATTGTAAAAAAAACATAGTAGCAGTATTTGTGTTTTGAGTAAATGAGGACATGAATACAGGTATAAAGTAAAATCAAACAAGGCATCCTTTGCTTCAGTGTTCCTCACTTCATTTTTTTTTTCCTCCTGTGTCACAGTAAATTTAGTTACATTTGATATGTTGCTCTCTCAATCCATTTTGCATAAATGGATTTCCCATGAAATATAAATATTAGAGTGGGTCTTTTTTTCCTCTGCTTTTCACTTGCTACCTTCTAGTTCTAAGAATACAGGGCAACCTCAGGGAAAAGAAACTGTAGGTAGAAACCCAAAGCCAGGACTTAGGTGATGGTCCCTACAAATACCCCTGCCCAAATATGTTTCTACTCTTCTAATTTTACCCTATATTTCTCATATTGCCTGTTTAAAACAGTTTTTGCCCTAGATACTCTGACCCACTGCTTGTGAGAGAGAGAATTTTTAATTAGCATTAAAGCAACCAGAACAGCAGAGCTCTCTAACTCATAAGCCCAAATAGTTGAGAGTGCAGGTCGGCAGGTATGCTAGCCCAAGGCCCCAGATGATAAGTCACAAAGAATGCAGAGCTAGGAAACAAAGGCCTATTGACTGTTCCAGGGACTGGCTGTCCATAAAAGATAGGGAGGGTACACAAGGACAAACTCCTGAGAGAAACAGGTACCGGACATGGTCGAATAAGTAATGAGCCACGACCCCTTATCCAATCTTATTGTGTTTGCTTAATCCCCCCCTTGAGGCCTGCACACAATGTTCCAGGTTTGAGTTTAACCAGATGTGTCATTAGCTCAGATAAACATCTACCCTTGGGTTCCGAGAAAAACAGGAACCAAGGACTATTCCCATGTAATTAAGTCTGACCTTACCCCAGATCTGCCTACGCAATTTGCTGATGTTCAAATGTTCGAAACAACCAATCGTGTGTGGCCACGCCAAAACTTCCTGCTACCCCCGACCTTTGACCATATAAACCTCAAGCCCCTGGGCTTCTGGGTTGACCCCTCTGTCTACTGCATGAGATACGTGTCGACCCGGAGCTCCGCCGATAAACTGCCTCATGTGTTTACAGCAAGACGGTCGTTTGTGTGTCTTTGGGTGCGCACCATCCCGAGGCTTGAGTGAGGGTCTCCCTTTGGGGGTCTTTCACTTGCCTTCTAGTTTTCTTGATTGCTCACTAATGTGGTTGTTCCCAGATGGGTTGTCCTGGGTACATGGTCCTTGGCTAATAAGAAAGCAGCCTGTGTGTAAGCCACAAGCAAAAAGACTGTTTAGTGTCAACGGTCCCTACTGAGTGGGGCTGATTGTCCAGTACAACTAAGAGCCTTCATGACTTCTTGATGCCTTAACGTCCTGTTTCTCCAGTGTACCTCCTTCACCAATGTTGCTTCTATAATTCATGTGACTTCACATGATGCAAAGCTGAAATAACGTGGCTACAATTTCAATGTGGATTTTCTTCTTTGTACAGTTGCCCATATGTAACAAATGCCTATTTAAAGCCTGTTTATGATTGACATCTTGGAGACAGATTATTAAACATAAAATAGTTATCCTTGGCTATGTACAGAACAATATTCCCCTGAACCGGAAGAAAATCCTCATCATCAGTTTAGGAAGAATGAGTTGAAAGAATGAGTTGATATGGCAATTCATATTTCTACTAGTAGTTAATTCACTTTTTTTTTATTAACTCATTCATATTACATCTCAATTGTTATCCCTTCCCTTGTATCCTCCCATTCCTCCCTACCTCCCATTTTCCCCTTATTCCCCTCCCCTATGACTGTGACTGAGGGGGACATCCTCCCCCTTTATATGCTCATAGGGTATCAAGTCTCTTCTTGGTAGCCTGCTGTCCTTCCTCTGAGTGCCAACAGGTCTCCCCATCCAGGGGACGTGGTCAAATATGAGGCATGAGAGTTCGTGTGAAAGTCAGATGCCACTCTCCACTCAACTGTGAAGAATGTCCTGTCCATTGGGAAGATCTGGGTAGGGGTTTGAAGTTTACTGCCCGTATTGTCCTTGGCTGGTACCATAATTTGAGCAGAACCCCTTGGCCCAGATCTGCCCTTCATAATGTTCTTTTTGTAGGTTTCTAGGACCCTCTGGATCCTTCTATTTCCCCATTCTCTCATACTTCTTTCACCTAGAGTCCCAATAGGATGACATCCCCTCTGTCCCACTTTTCTGATAAGTGAAGACTTTCATGGGACATGCCCCTTGGACTAGTGTCCAGATATAAGTGAGTATATACCATTTGAATCTTTCTGCTTCTGGGAATTAATTCACTCTTAAGTCCGTTAGTTTTCGTGAAAATATACTTATTGAGCTTCCTCCTATGATATATATGTATATATATATTAAATATATATATATATATATACCATGTTATAAAAATAAAGATAATTTTAATTTATCTATGATTAATTTATTTTGTAACAAAGAAGTTTATAAAAGATTCATTAAAAATTAGTTATACCAAAGTAAATATAGTTTATTAAAATATGAAACCAAAATATAGATATTTTCGTATTTTTGTTGGTAAATACACTTATTTCTGTTATTTCTATTTGTATATTATTCTATTATATTTTATATTATATTCTACTATTTCTATATTTTAAACATGGAATTCTTAATATCTGCTTCATATGAAATACTTAAATCATCTCAAAGCTCTTTTCAGGGATGAATTTATTAAAACATACTATTAAGGAATAAGAAATCAAATTTTAGTATTCAGAATTGTTTTAGCTATCTTGGGATTTTTGTGTCTCCATTTGGTACAGAAAATTTTTCTTTCAACACATGAAAATTTGTCTTAGAATTCTGATGGGAATTACAATGAATCTGTAATTGCTTTTGGTAGGGTAGCAATTTTTACTATGTTAATCTTATGGATTTAGAGCAGGGGAGATCTTTCCATCTCAATTTATTATTTCAATGACTTGAAGTGTTTTTTTATTATCTAGGTTTTTTTACTTGCTTAGTTAGAGGTATACCAAGATATATAATTTAAGGCTATTATGAAAGATACTGTTTCACTGATATCATTCAGTCTGTTTGTCATTTTCATATAAGAAGGCTACTTATTTTTGTGAGCTAATTTTGTATTCAACTACCTTAGTGAATGTGTTTATCAGTTGTAGGAGTTTTGCAGTGGAATTTTTAGGAAAAAAAATATTTTTTTTACAAGTAAAGATACTGTTTACTTCTTCCTTTCCAATTGGTATTCCCTTGATTACTTTCTTGCTCCAGCTAAGATTTCAAGTACTATATTCAATAGGTAAGGAAGGAGTAGACAACCTTTACTTGTTCTTGGTTTTAGTAGAATTGCTTTAAGGTTCTGCATATTTAAGTTAATTATGGCCATGGGCTTGTTGTAAAGTCCCTTTATTGTTGAGGTATGTATTTTGAAGCCCTAATCTCTTATGATCTTTTATCAAGAAAGAGTGTTGGACTTTCAAAGCCAATTTTTTTTTTTTACATTTAATTAGATGGTCATGTGATTTTGCCTTTCATTTTGTATATATAATGATTTACTGTTATTGATAAATGCATTTTGAGTCATCCCTGCATCTCTGGGATAAAGTCTTCTTGATCTTGGTGGATGAGCTTGTTGATATATTCCTGGATTCAGTTCAGTTTGCAAGTGTTTTGTTGAGAATTTTTGGATCTATTTAACAATCTCTAATTTTAAGTTCTACATAGCCATTGTAATTAAAAACAAAAACAAAAACAGCACAGTGTTGACTCCCCAAAAATCAGATATTTTGCTCAAATGAATTGAAGACCCAGATATAAGACTCAGAAATCTATAAATACCCGATTTTTGCTAAGGAGACAAGAGAGACACTCTGAAAAAAAAAAAAAAAAAAAAAAAGACAACACATTCAACAATGGTGCTGGTCAAATTGCATGGCTGCATGTAGAGCAATCCAAATAGATCCATGTTTATCACCCTGCTAAAACTCAATTCTACATGGATCAAAGACCTCATCATGAAGCCAAACACCTCAATAGAAATGATAGTGGGGAATAGCCTTGGTATACACATACTGTAGAAGGCTAACCTAATTAAAAAATGAGGTAAAGATATCAATAGAGGATTCTCAAAAGATGAGACTCACATGATTAAATAAAATCTAAGAGATATGTTCAACATCCTTGGTCATCAGGGGAATACAAATTAAAACTATTTTGAGATTTTATCTTATAACTTTCAGAATGGATCAATAAAAGAAGTGAGAGCCAGTGCTGGTGAGAATGTAGAATAAGGAGGAACGCTCATCTATTGTTGATGGGAGCATGAACATGTACATCTAGTATGGAAATAATTGTGATCGTTCCGCAGGTTGATGAGAACTACTTGACCTCAAGATCCAACTGTGTCACTCTTGGGACTACCCAAATGATACTTCATACCACAAAGTCACCTGATCAACCATGTTCACTGATGTTCTATTAGAAATTAGAAATAAGCTAGGCCTCAAAAGGATATAGAATAGTTATGGTTGGAGGGGTCTAAATAGGACTATACATAAAGAAGAGAAAAGAGGGAATATTTGGGGAGAGACAGCAAAAATTAAGAGCCACTTGAGGGGTAGTATGGAAACCTAATACTGTATAAACTTCCTAAAATACTACATCACACACACACACTCACACACACACACACACACACACGTGTGTGTGTGTGTGTGTGTGTGTGCATGAGTGTGCAATCTAAATGAAACTGTTGATTAATGAGGGAGACCGAGTCCCAACTGGCCATCTCTTGTAACCATATGAAACTTCTTTTATAGGAATGCATTCCAACTAATTGAGTTGTTGTCCAAAGGAGTCCCATGGTAATACCCAGATACTTAGGCTGTTGCTAAGACTATAGATTGTTCTATAAAAGCTGATGGCATGGCCCCATTGCTGAAGACAACACCAAAACAACACATTGATCATGGAGAGGTTAGTCTGGTGCCTATATAGAGCCTTTACTGCTATGTTCTAGCAGATCTGTTACAGGAAAGTACTCTGTACTATCAAAAGAGAAACATAAACGCAGCCACAAAATACCTGATCTACAGTGGTGTCCTGGTTGTAACTTATACTCATGGAATGCTGAGCAAAATTTCTGGGATTAACCAACCAATATTGTATTTTTCTGAAGGCCTATTCCACAAAATGGAACCCATACCTAACATTGATTGTGACAATAGCCTGAACTAGATAGGCCAGAGGCCTAGGGTAAAACAAAACTACTGGTCTAAAAAATACAGCAGTTAAATGACTCCTAATTACATTATGCTATACTCACAGATCAGGGCTTTGCTCAGACATCATCTGATACACTTCCTCCTGCAGCAGACAGGAACAACTACAGAGACCAACAGCCAGATATTACACAGAGAGCAAAAGACCTTGGAACACTCAGCGTTAAATGGGATGTCTCCATCAAATCCCTCCCATTAAGGCTCAGGGAATCCTGTGGAAGAATATGAGGAAAGAGTATAGTGGAGAAAGGGTATGAAAGACACAAAAGAAAACAAAACCCTCTAAATCAACATGATTGGCACAAATATAAAGGCCCTGAAAAGTCGAGACAGCATGGGTCTGCATCAAGTGGGGTCCTAGAGCTGAAAGGAGAAATGGACACACCCCCATCTCAAGGCCAGAAGCAATCGTCAATTCATAAACACTTAAAATAAAACTTAATTTTCCCCAATGGATTACATGGGAAACAAACTACCCTTAAGACTACGCGATATGCCCAGCAGTGGATGGCCAAAAGAACACAAACTCAGTGGTGTCTGTAGAGGTTCTTTGTCTCACAATGTCATCTCAGGGCATTTATTTCTTATTTACATTTACTTATATAGTTTTTCTGTAATTTTACCCTACAGCTCTTTCGTGCATATATTATAGCTTCCAGCCTAGTGTTTTCATACAAACACTTTATTCCAGAGTATGTGAACAAGTGGGTCTCCTTCTTGTCCCTTCTCTTGTGTTCTTTTCCTTCTATTTGTTTGCTGTATTGGATTTCAATGTGTCAGTTCTTATTTTATCATTATATTATATTAGCATAGTATATTTATTGTATTATATATTATCCTCTAGAAGCCTGTTTGTTTTCTAATTAGAGATCAAAGGGAGTTGATCCAAATGGGAACAGAAGTTGGGAGCAGTTGGGAGGAATAGAACAAGGGAAAACTATAATAGTGGGTAATAGTGATGAGTAGCTTGAACATCAACTGAGAAAACAGAGGGAGGGGCAGAGATGCTGCAGCTGGCTGGACACCCAGCAGACTGCCTCTGAGGGCAACTTCCCAGGCTGGAACAGATTGTTACCGACAATGGCTTCCACTGAGAGGACAAGACTGAGGGGGCAGAATTAAATTCCTAGAGGCAGGCCAGTGCTGATAGCTTTATGGTGGGGTGGGGCTGGGTTTCAGCGATCAGGTAATAGGGGGGGTGGGGCTGGAGCTGATGGCTCTTAGTGGGGGCTTCCACTGATGGTGGCAAGCATCTAAAAAATAAAGGAGGAGGAGAGAAAAGAAACACACACACCCACTCACGCATACACAGACACACTTGATGAAATAAACACTCCAGCAGGTAGGTTCCAACAAGTTTTTCTTTCAAGCTTCTCTTACTTTACTCATTAACACACACACACACACACACACACACACACACACACACACACATTTTGGTGGATGGAATAAATTCTGAAGAGCATGTTCTAACCCAGCCAGTTATTGTCCTGTGCATATATACTTTGGTGGATGGAACTCTAAAGAGCAAGTTCCAACAACCTTATGATTTCTCCCACAGCTTATATTTCACAGCAAGATCATTCAAGAAGTAAAAAAAAAAAAAAAAAAAAATTACAGTGTGCTCACATTCTATTTCTCTTTAAGTGAATGATTATACTGAGTATACATAAGAAAAGCATGTTCCTCAATACCTTCACATGATCAGATGTTTTAGGAAGTATGGGTGAGAAGCCAGTTATTTTCAGAACCCATATACACTTGTAACTAAGCAACTTGTTATGTATTAACAGAATATGAATAAGCAAGGGAGTTTCTCAATGAGCTTTTCTTTACTGGCAGGCTGCAATTTGTGGTTACAAAGAAATAATAAATTATCTTAAAAAGTCATCTTATAAAAATCTTAAAAGAATCACAAACCTATATAAAAATAATCAGTCGTTTCTACTCTAGATCCCAAAGGTATTCATCTACTCATTAATAATTTCTATTAAATTATTTGAGGAAGCTGAGGGCAAAAATAAGTATAGGAAATTAGTCACCATGCAGTCCAGCTTCAGTGAGAGTCACTTCAGCTGGTGCTAAATTGGGTATTGTCTCTGTGCACCAACTTCAAAAAGTCCCTAGGTTTACTATTAAGAGAGTGCTTTTTTCTTTTTCTTTTATTCTTTTTTTTTATTGAAAAATAAAATCATTCATATTACATCTCAATTGCTATCCCATCCCGTGCATCCTCCCATTCCTCCCTCCCTCCCTCCCGCTTTCACCCCATTCCCCTTCCCTATGACTGACTGAGGGGGACCTCCTCCTCTTGAATATGATGCTAGGGTATCAAGTTTCTTCTTGGTAGTCTGCTATCCTTCTTCTGAGTGCCATCGGGCCTCCCCATCAAGGGGACATGGCCAAATAAGGGCCACTTAACTGTGGAGAATATTCCATGCCTTGGCTAGGTCTGGGTAGGGGTTTGATGATGACTACTCGTATTGTCCTTGGTTGGTGCCATAGATTGAGCAGAACTCCTGGGCCCAGATCTACCCATCATAGTGTTCTTCTTGTATGTTTCTAGGACACTCTGGATCCATATATTTCCCTATCTCCTATATTTCTCTCAAGAGTGTACTTTTTCTTAATTTCAAGTTTTTCCCTAAGGTTTTCTGCATCATAGCCAATAGCAAAAACATCTTTACCTACCTTTGCTTAACAATTTATTTTTTCCCCAAGACTTTCTACGTCAGAGCCACTAGCAAAAAATATCTTTACCTAACCTTGCTAAACAATCTATTTTTCCAAATTCTTTCTAAGAGTAGTGATCACTGTTAGCAATCTGTGCCTATATATTCTTTTCAAGGGTGGTGGTTGAATCATTAATCTGCTCCAGCAGCATTGTTATTCAGTATGATATTGCCCAGTGAGGGCCTGGAAGCTCCCTTTATAGAACGCACACAATTCATGTATTAGGAAGATTATGAGGGCCTCAAGGATAACAGGAAGAGCTGTGCTCCATAACAGCATGAAGTCCTCAGGACACTTAGTTCTCAAGGTCATGGATCACCAAGATACACCCATCATGAGTATGCTAACTAGTGGGCCATGGCCCATGAGTTCTAGAGCAGTTTTGGTTTTCTTCCTACATCGCCCACAATACTATAATCTGTACACATACACACACACACACACACACACACACACACACACACACACACACACACACATGAGTGTATGTGTGAGAGAGAAGTCTATTTTCAATATAAAATTAAAAAATTCAACATAATTATAACTTCAAAAATGCATCAAATCATTCTCGTATTTGACATGAAGAGATAAGTGATAGATGACACAGGGATTTCTGTCTTTTTTGTTAATATGAATCCAGGGTAGAGGAGAAAATATGAAGAGTGGTAAAGAACACAAACACCTCTCTGGAAAAATCATATGGAAACCCAATACTGTTGAAGCTTACACACACACACACACACACACACACACACACACGTACATATATGATAAATAGGTATATATAATCTTTATGTTCACAGTTTGTGCGTGTGTGTGTGTGTGTGTGTGTGTGAGAGAGAGAGAGAGAGAGAGAGAGAGAGAGAGAGAGAGAGAGAGAGAGAGAGAGAGAGAGAGAGAGAGAGAGAGAGAGAGAGAGAGAGAGAGAGAGAGAGAGAGAGAGAGAGAGTGCAAGCATGCCCATTCACAAATCTGTACAGGTATGTGAGGCAATATGCTGGTGGATGTAGCTATTCATGCCTATGAATGCACACAGAGGCCAGTGAAGGGCATTGCTTGAATATCCTACTCCAGCACTTTCCACCTGTGTTTTGAGGCAGGCTCTCCCCTTGAACCTAGTGCTCACGCTGGCTTGGTGAGACTGGAATAGAGCAATCCTAGAGAGCCTCATTGTCCCCTCCCTCTTTGGATGTGTGCAGAATACCAGTCTTGTGATGTGTGATCTGAGCTCTGGTCTTCCAATTTATCCAGCCAAGGATTTCAACCACTGACCGATCTTGTTAGTTCCTATTTCCTAATTAATACTAAAATTAATATATTATTCCTAATAGCTCTCTCTCTCAGGTAGGAATAACCTTGGAAACCCAAGCCAGACATCCTTTCTCTGATTTGCATGCTGACTCAACTCTGTTCTCTGCAGCTGGTTTCTATCTTTGCACCGAATTTCCGGCTTCATGCAACTTTTTCTCATGAATACCAGCTAAACCAAGTACAACAAATCTGTTCCACTGCTGATTTCATATGTTTATTTTTCCTGTTTTCTGTTTTAGTTGAAATGAGAGAAATTTCTTTTTACTTAAAATTACATATTTTCCAACGTATGGTGACAACATAGCATGTTTTAATTAAATACACATATAACATTTCTTTCTTGTTGTTCAAACTTCCACAGGATGAAATATCTCCTGACTGTGCTTACATAAAACTTATTGATTGCATACATTAAGTATTAGAAATTGAGAGAATTGAGCACAGTCTTAAACAGAGATCGTATTTTTATAAACACATTTATAGGACTGTATTTTATTGTGTTTCTGTAGCTAGGTGTCCTGGAAAGTTACATCTTGTTTTAAACTGAAGTCCAACATAAAACAATTGTAACCAGTTATAATTTTTCCTTATCCCATTTCCCCTGAATTTGGGCTTTAAAATGTTCAGCACCCGTATTTATTTTTAAATAAAGTAGTGGAGGCTGAAGAGATGGCTCAGTGCTTAAGAGTTCTTGATGCTTTTGGAGAGGACTAAAGTTCAGTTCCCAGCACCCATGTGAAACATCTCACAACTACCTCTTGTTTCAGCTCTGAGGGCCTCACAGACAGTTGCAAACGTATGTAAATACTAATACACACACACACACACACACACACACACACACACATACACACACAGATCATTAAATAAAATAGTGTGTGATTTTCTTATCAAGTCACTCATCTTTATTTTTTAACTAAAATACATCTACCTATTAAATAATGTTTCTTATTCCTACCATTTCCTCCTCCAGATACCTTTTAGCTTTTCGTTAGTATTTTCTACATCTCTGTCACCTGGGCTCTGGAGTAATTTTCTAAATAGTTTTCCTGTTGCCATTTCACCTTCTGTTTTTCAATTCTTCTACCAGAGATAAAACTATTATCCCCTGAAACATTAAAGCATTCCTATTATGGCTTTGTATTGTTGTGATGGTTTTAGTGACATAGGCTCCCAAAGGCTCAGACATTTGCATGCTTAGTTCCCTACTGGTGAACTGTTTGAGAAGGATTAGAAGTTGTGCCCTTGTTAGAATAGGTAGGGCACTATTCGAGGAAGTGTGTCACTGGTGGTGGGCTTTGAAGTTTCAGAAGCCTATGACAGGCTCAGTGGCTTTCTCTGCCTGCTGCCTGGGATCAAGTTATAAAGCTCTCTGCTAATTGATCAGCATCATGCCAGCTTGCGTGCTGCCATGCTCCTCACTATGACAACAATGGACTAAGTCTCCGGAACTCTCAGCAAGCCTGCAATTCAATACTTTCCTTTAGAAGAGGTCTCTTGGGCATGATGTCACCTCACAGCAGCAGAAACACTAAGACAATGACATTTATCACTTATTCTCTAACTTAATAGAATAGAGACCAAATGACTGCTGGATACATGGCTTTAATTTCCAACGATATAATCTGTGTTGCCATACACCACAAATGTCTCTACCTAGCTTTGGAGGTAACTCTCAATATCTCAAGCTGCCCAGAACACACACACACACACACACACACACACACACACACACACACACACACACACACACACACACACCTAATATGCTTAGACATTCACAGAGTAAGTAGACGGCCATGTTTTGGCATAATAATATTTAGTGTTTCTTTCAATAAGTACAAAAATATTTTTCTCAAAAGTAGCTTTAAAACATTTATTTCAATATTGCCTAATTTGATCTTGTGTTTTGCATTTTGTATTTTTTGAGACTGGGTTTTGCTTTGCATCCCAGGCTGGAATAAACTCATCATTTACTGGCCTCAGTTTCCTGAGTGCTGGGACAATATTTTGCTTTAAATACAGTTACTAAATTATGGAATGTAGCTGGCCAACCATTTTTCTGGGATGTTAACCAACTGTTACAGCAGGAAACTGTTCAAACACATTGGCAAGATAATACTGCATTTTCTTTTCTCTCTTTCTGACACTTTGTACTTTCTCATTATAATAAAATTCTCAATCAGAGATTCCAGTTAATAACAGACATTTGCATACTGATTAGTAATGACATTATCAAACACATGATACCCTTTATAGGATGCAGGATTTGAATAACCATCAACAATGATGAGGCCATCGGAATGTAACCTTGTTAAAGTGCTTTTGATTTTCTTAATGACTGATTAGAGATTAAATTCCATCAGCTTTTCACACAAGGTCTTCTAACTCAGTAATATTATAAATGTTTCCATTTATTCTTGTCTCTACCGCTTATTACTGCTAAGGAAGAATGAGACAGTACATCATACAAAGAAATTACTGGCAAGTTACATTGTCTTTCTTCAGTCATTTGAAAATAAAGAAGTGCTTGTGATCAATATTAGCTTATTTTGAAAAAGTTATTTTTTTTTTATTCTTGGTTTTTCAACAGATAACCATTTAACTTGAGTTTTTGTAATGAGAGCTTGAAGAGACATCTGAGTGGTAAGGGTGCCTGCTATGCAGGATGAAAGCATGGGCTCAAACCCCCAGCAGATTCTGGGACTTCATTGACCCACCATTGTAATCACTGTTTTAGAACAGGCTTTCTGTCAGCCGCCTTTCAGTGACTCAGCAACGCAAGATAAAGTCATCAACCACCAGTCCTCCAGGTTCAGCTTGGGTCGCTCTGGACATCACAGCTCTCTAGTTTCCTTTAGTCTTGTTCTCCCAGTCTTTTGGTCTGTTGCTCTCTCCCTCTCTCTCTCCCCTGCCCCCTTCTCCCTCTCCCACCTCCTCCCCTTTAGTCCCTCCTTCTCCCTCTCCCTCTCCCTCTCTCTCTCCCTCTTCCTCTCCTGAGGCCAAGATGGCCTTTTTCTTTCCCCCATTCCCCAATAAACCTCTTGTGTTAGCTCTGTTGCATGGTGTGATCTCTTAGCACCATAGTTTGGTCCCTCTGCTGCCAATGTACCTTCAACCACCGTATCATAACAATTATATTAGCATATTTGTGTATCAGTGAGAGACTATGTCTCAAGGAAGTAAATCCTAAAGTATTTATATCAACATACTCCTGTAGCCCTGTTCCACTAATTGACTAGGGTTTTGCTTTATGACAGTGTCGGTGTATACGCCTGGAATGTCCTGACTTTGCTGTGTAGCTCAGCCAGGTCTCAAATAGTTTGCCTTAGTGTTCCTGGCTCCGGAGTGCTTTACCTCCAGGATTGCACTACAACATGAGCCAAAAAAACAGATATTCTTGAAATACCACTATATTCCAGTGACAGTTTTTTGTTTGTCCCCCACCCCCCCACCTCCTCTACCCCCCCTTCCCATTCTCTGATACTGTTCTAATCTACACACCAGCAGTCATTTTAATCCCTCCTTGCTGGAGGTTGGTCTGATGTATTTTGATGCTAATTACTGCTTGCAATCTCTGCCCCACCTGAACTCTGCCTAAGAGCCTAACCTGCTTGACCAATAAAAGGCCATCACATCTGGGCAGGGCAAATGTGATAGGTGTGGCTAAGATTCCAGGCCTGGGGGAGACAGAGAGAAACTTGGGAAGAGAAAGACCAGAGGAGAAGGCAGGAGAAGAAGTCTGCACCGTGGGTTAGGTGGAGAAGCACCTGGCCTGCATGGATGGAGACTTGGCCTAGATGATGATAATTAGCATGTATTTGGGATTATGGATGGGTGGTAGCTTCATAAAATTGATTAGAAGCATATGGCGATACCTGCCATATGGGAAGTAGTTTAGAGGATTAATATCTGCCCTGCCCCAGGTTAACTAAGGCTATTTTAAAATATAACAGGTGTCTGTGTCTTGATTGATTGCTAGTAGGTTTGAAAATATTGTTGTAATAATTATATGCCTAATGATAAACATTATTAGGGCATACTGGTATTTTAACCTCAACACCTCCTTACACAGGAAGGAGAGTCTCCAGTTTAAGCAAAGAGAATCCCTGAGACCATGAGACTAAGGAATGATTAGGCTCTCACCTACTACACGGCTCATGTCCCTGGTCTGCTGCATCCCAACTTGCAAATGATGCACTGCCCTTTTGATGGAGAAGAGTAGCTAATTAGCATGGCAAGTTCTTCAATTTAGGAAGCCAGAGAGGTCATCGCTTCAAAACTCAGTTGTTTCAATCAAAAACCTATTTGCTCCTTAGTGTAAGAATGCGTGAAGTAGAGATGGCATAAAAGGGAGAAAAATGTAGAATTCTCCATCTTTCTCACTAGTGCATCAGCCTGCAAAGCTGGAGCTGGATTCAGTCTTAATACTGTCCATAGTGATGGTAGAAAAAAGAACATGCACAGCCACCATCACTTCTGTAATTCTGTGTTTACCTGGAAATTCATATTTTTCAGACGCTTTCTGGAATTATTTTCACATTTTGAACATCAAAAGAGAACATTGATTTACAATTCTTACATTAAGATCACATTCTACGAACAATCCATATATGCCTGCAGGTGATACAAGAGACTGAGACATATGAGAAAAAAAATCTGCACATTTTCTCCAAGTAGGTTTGGAAAACTTAGTGTTCTGTTGTAGCCCATTAAATTGTACCTCTACAGACCCTAATTGTTTTAGTAAATAAAACTATGTAAAACTACAAGACATGGAACTAAGGGCTCAGCCATTACCTTCTATTAATTATAATTTATGTTGTGCCTTAACTTCTAGGTATGGTAAATGTTTTTTATTAAAATACAGTAATTTTAAAGAGACCAAAATTGCTGTTCATCTATGAAAGAATGACTCTATCGTTTTCTAACTGCTCATTTTCTGGATCAAAAGTGATTAAGATTGTGGCTGGATCCTGCTGTCAAGTCTTACTACCTGTGCTCCTACCTGGAAAGTACATGGTGGAAGGCAAGAAACAGCTCTGGCAGGTGGTTTTCTGATCCCTGCATGTGTGCTGGGCAATGAACACAAGAATGCATGATCTCACACCCACACATATATGTAAAGAGGTGTAACAAACAATTAAAATGAGTGTGGTTACTTGGGAGAAACTAAACTTGAATGTGTGGCTTTCAGGTCTATTGTCTTAGAAGAATGCGTAAAATATATTCAGAAGTTTTAGTGATGAACTGATGTGCTCGAAAGAACTGTCATTAGTGGTAGAACATTTACCTTTCATAGCCCACAGTTTTATTTTAAAGTGTGTTATCTTATGTATTTTTTCTAGCATTTAATTCTTATGAAATTAAAATGAGAATGTCTTGATTCAGAACAAATGACAAAGGATGTAACACATCAAGTTGCCTTTGTCTGTTTTAATCAACTTTACTAATTTGTATGTGAGCACATGAGTGCTCCCCCTCCCCCTCCAAAGACTGGCCAAAGATGTTACATAGATTTAGACAAATAATTACCTGGGACATTTAAATATTGGACCATAATCTCTTAATCACACAATTTGTACTCTTTGAGTTATTTCTCAAATTTGGGAGGGGGTTGCTTCTACAATGCAGCTGCTATGGGTTGGGTTGTGTCTGCACCTACCTCAGGAAACAGGGTTTGTATTCTCCTGAATAAATACCTAAGGGTGGTCTAGGTAGATCCTAGAGTACAGGCATGTTTAACTTTTCATGAAACAGATAAATGGCTTTCCAATTTGACAACAACACTCAAAGTATTTTGTTGGTGAAATAAATACACAAAACAATAAGTTTTGTGTAATCATGACATACATATGTAATATACTTGGATATTCCTTTTACTACACACTTCTGTTTCCCCACTTCTTTTGTTTCCTTCCTTTTGCTTACTAAACACTATTTAATTTTTTAAGTCTTTTTTTCATTGTGTATTTGTAACATATTTTCTTTTCCCATTCATGTGTTGATGGGCATCTAGGCTGATTATGCAACTATTTGTTGTGAATAGTTCTGCATTTCACACAACTATGTAATTATCTCTGTTGAATATTGACTTTTCGTTAGATATCAGGAGCACACTCAGACACTGGATCATCTGGTACTCTTATTTTTGCTTCTTGAAAACTTACAAACAATATGCAAGTGTTCTTCCCCTGCCCTGCCACCCAGCACACACTATTCCCTTCATCCTCAGTGACATTTGTTAGGTTTTATTTATTTTTCTAATGGTAGATTTTATGACAAGTGTGAGATAGAACTTCAATATAATTTTGATTTGCACTTCTTTCATGGCTAAATATTTTGAACAATTTTAATATATGTATTTGTCATTCTCCTTATAAAATTGATTCACTTGGCCATTTTTGATTGTTTGGTTTCTTTATATATTCTGGATATTACCAGATAAATATGGTAAAGAATTCCTTCTTTTTCACTCTTGTCTTCTCTGCACAGGCTATGGCTTTGGTGCCAAACTGTTAGATCATTCTTACAGAATTTCCTGGGCCATTGGCACCCTATCAAGGACAATGTTGCCTTTTCCTGTACTATAAATGTTTCTCATAATTTTTTTTTGATTTTTTAACACATTTTTATTGAAAGATAAAATAATTCATATTACATCTCATTTTCTATCCCATTCCATACATCCTCCCATTCCTCCCTCCCTCCCACTTTCATCCCAATCCCCCTTCCCTATGACTGTGACCAAGGGGGACCTCCTCCCCTGAATATGGTGCTAGGGTATCAAGTCTCTTCTTGGTAGTCCACTATCCTTCCTCCGAGTGCCATTGGGCCTCCCCAACAAAGGGACATGGCCAAATATGGGGCACCAGAGATCATGTGAAAGTCAGTCCCCAGTCTCCACTTAACTGTGGAGAATGTTCTGTCCCTTGGTTAGATCTGGGTAGGGGTTTGATGATTGTTGCATGTTTTGTCCTTGGTTGGTGCCTTTGATCAAGCAGAACCCCTGGGCTCAGATACACCCATCTTAATGTTCCTCTTGTAGGTTTCTAGGACTCTCTGGATCCACCTACTTCCCTATCCTCTATATTTTTCTCACCTAGAGTCTCAATAAAATGTTCTCACCTCTATCCCACTTTCCTGGTAGGTGCAGATTTTCATGAGACCTGCCCCTTGGGCTAGTGTCCAGTTATAAGTGAGTATATACCATTTGAGTCTTTCTGCTTCTGGGTTAGCTCACTCATTATGATCATTTCTAGTTCAATCCATTTGTCCACAAATTTCGGGAATTCCTTGTTTTTAATAGCTGATTAGTATTCCATAGTGTAAATGTACCACAGTTTCTTTATCCATTCTTCTACTGATGGACACTTAGGCTGTTTCCATGTTCTGGCTATTATGAATAAGGCTGCTATGAACATGGCTGAACAAATTTTCTTGTTGTGTGCTGGAGCATCTTCTGGGTATATTCCAAGGAGTGGAATAGCTGGGTCTTGAGGAAGCCCTATTCCCATTTTTCTAAGGTAGCACCAGATAGATTTCCAAAGTGGCTGTACTAGTTTGCATTCCCACCAGCAATGAAGGAGTGTTCCTCTCTCTCCACATCCTCGCCAGCATGTGTTGTCACGTGAATATTTGATTTTAGCCATTCTGATGGGTGTAAGATGGAATCTCAGAGTTGTTTTGATTTGCATTTCTCTGATGACTAGAGATGTTGAGCATTTCTTTAAGTGTTTCTCAGCCATTTGATATTCCTCTGTTGAGAATTCTCTGTTTAATCTGAGCCCCATTTCTCAATTGGGTTATTTGGTTTTGGTGGCATTTAATTTCTTGAGTTCTTTATAAAGTTTGGATATTAGACCTTTGTCAGATGCAGGGTTGTTGAAGATTATTTCCCAGTCTGTAGGCGGTCGCTTTGTTGTATCTCATAATTTTTGATCAGCAGTGTTATCTGCTGATCAAGTATCTCATAATTTTTGATTAGCAGCATTATCTGGTGTTACATTAAGGCACTTGTTTTTATAAATATTTTCCTCAATATTAACATTTTGGTAGATTTTTGACATTTAACTGATGAGTAAAATAACTTTAAATTCTGAATATGTTGTTCTAAAAGATGCACAAAAGTGGGTAGACACTGAGAGTCGTATGGAAGAGTAGGGGAAATGGAAGGACACAGAGAGTTCAGGAGTCCCACAAGGAGACCATCAAGGCTCGGGGATCTTGACCCAGGGGATGCTGAGCAAAGTGATGCACCAGCCAAGGACAATGCATGCAGAGAGCCTAGACCCGCTCTTCAGATCCAGCCAATGGACAGCTCATTCTCCAAGGTTTTGGGGAGAGCAGGAACTGCCTCTGGCATGAATTCTGGTGCCCCTGAGATTCGATCACTTCCCCTTGGTGGGAGGCTATCGGCACTCAGAGGAAGGGGAAACAGGGTGTTTGGAGGAGACCTGATAGGCTATGGTCAGAAGGTGGGGAAGGAGGGCCCTCACGTCAGAGGTCTAGGGAAGGGGAATAGGGCAGAGGAGGAAGGGAGGGTGGGAACGGGAAGATATAAGTGAAGGGATAACAATTGGGATGTAATGTGAATAAGTTGTAATAAATTTTAAAAAGAGGCAACACGGTGTCCCAGTATGCTGACTGTTTTACCTCACTGTAATTTCTATCTGATTTCAAATTTAGTGAGGATACATTTACTAATATTTACTTTGTCGTTTGGCTTTCTAGCAAGCTTTGCCTACACTGCTGAGGTAAAGAGCAAGCCTGTGTTACTCTTTAGATACTTTCCTACCTTGGCACTAATTTTCAGTTTATGATTCCAGTGACTACATTTATATATGAGATGAGATAACAGTCAAGGTTTCCTACCTTTATCAGACGTGTTAAGTTTTTTTTGGACATTTTCTCCCCATTAAAATACTTTGGCATTGAAATTAAATCACCCGAACATTGTACATTATCTGAATGCGGAATTCTGTCACATTGATATGCATATCAATACAAAATATGTAAAAAGCAATTGCACTCAGATAGCATTATGCCTTTACTCTTTGTCTTTGCTTCCAGAATCATTTTAGCTTTCAAGCTCATTTCTGCCTCAGCATACATGTTAGAACCATTTTGACAACTTGTGTAAGCGCGCCTGCTGAGATGCTAATTGAGATTGTAATGAGTTTTGGTTGCAATTTTTAGGCACTTGACAGTTGACATCTTGACAATGTGAACATTTCAGATTTCTTCATTTATTTCTCCAAATTATTTCTGCAATGTTTCATCTGTACATAAAGAAGTTTGATATATATTTTTTATTATTGATTGACAGATGCTAATTGGCAATATTTTGATGGGTAGCTTGTTAAATTTATTACTATTTTCATTTAACTTAAGTTTATTTCTTCAAATATCAGGTAGAAAAAATATATATATATATATGCACATTGGAGAGAATTTCCATGAAAATAAAACTGAGGTTATTACTCCAATTTTTATATAAAAACATTAAGTATTTTATTATTAATCATGAAGCAGGTATATCATAATTAGTTTTAACCAGACTAAGACATTTTTTTCCTGTTACTAATTTTTGAGATCATTTATTGCAAACGTTTTGCTGACCTTGAGGCATATTATTCTTCTATTGTGATGAACACAGTTTTGTTTTGTTATGTTCTGTTAATACAGTGGATTAACATGATTTGATCTAAAAGGCTTAAACCAACTTTAAATTCTGATAACAAATTTTATTTTGATTCACTATTACTTGTTTACTAATTTTAATTTAATACCTTTGAGGAAATCTGATAGATAAAACGTGCATGCATAATTTCCTTTTCTTTCTTTTTAAATCATTTGTATTAAGGCAATAAAGGCTTCTAAACCTGAACTAGAGAGTGTAACTTTCTGCATTGATATTTGAGCTTTTATGCGGGCATGATTATCTATGTTACCTTAAAATGGAACAAATCCAGTGACAACCAATAATATTCTTTATAGTATAAATAATGTTATATCATTAAATAAATTACACAAATATAAATTAATTTCAATATCATTATTAATGCATATTGTTGTTTTTTACTCAGTTTGGGTGATTTTTTTTCTTACCACTACAGTATAATAACATTCTTCAAGATAAATAATTTTATTTTCAATTAATATCACATATGAAAATTTTAATTTTCTCTCAGTTTTGGAAAAAAATCATTAATTTCTTTAAAAATTTCTGTTGAGATTCTTTGCCATCAGCGTATTTGTCCATTGTTGCAGTGTCTTCTAGATTGATGTTGTGATAAATCTTCAGTTAGCACCATCCTTGCTTTTCTGAAAGCAGTATGGCTTCTACATTTGGTGCTATTAATATCTTTCTAAATCATCAACGCTTTGCAAAACTTGCTTTAAGTGCCTGTTTGTTGTATTCTGTGCTTTGACCAAGTCTGAGTGATGCCTAAGCTCTTGGACTGTGATTTCATAGTTTGTACCCATATACTCTGTATCTTTCAGATTTTGTAATATTTTTCTGCTTAAATATTTTAATGCCGTCATATCCTTCCCTTCTCTTTCTTCTTTCTTCCTTTCTCTTGTTTCCTTATCTTTTCCTTGCTTTCTCGTACATTCTTTTTTCACTTCTCCCTACCTTCATACTCAGTACATTGCCTCTATCCTAGTGTAAATTATCAGATCTCTACTCTTTTGTTTCTGCTTTCATCACTCTCTACCTGTTGCTTTAGTGTGCTGCTTAGTGCAAATTCAATGATGTTTCCCCTACAGTCTCACTCAGAAAAATGCCAATCTCAAATAACACAACTATATTTTATCTTCAAAAGTTGGCTTCGTTCCTCATTTTATGTTTTTCATTCTGGCTCTCATCAGGCTCACTTTTACTTCTACATATTTGAGCACAGAGTATACAATAACATCATTTATAGTATTTCATGTGCTGATTTTATTTATTCCTTTATTTCTGTGCCTGTTTGCATTGTATATGTTCCCCCTCTCATTCGTTTCTGCTTTTCTATGCATCTTATATTTTCCAATTTTGTCTTTGTCTATGAACGTAAGTTATTTAAAAATTTTTTCACTTTTAGACATTAACATCATCTTTTTTTAGCCAGGAAGTAGGCAGTTCTAGAGCCTGTCCATGATTCAGGAATGGCACTGGTGGACTGCTACAAAAGTCCTTGGACTCCACAGGCTTTCTGCATTCTAAATGGAAGGATTTGGAGTGGTTTTTTTTTTTTTGTTGTTGTTGTTGTTGTTTTGTTTTGTTTTTGCCATTGGTATACATGACAATGGTTTCCATGATAACTCCTAAGGAACTTTTTCATCTGAAAGTTCCTCTTTCCTAGAATGCAATATTGCTTCTTTCCACGGCTTGGTCCATGAGAACACGTTCAGTAATACTCTCCACCTGGCACTAATTTTCTGGAAGATTCCTGGAGAGCGACGTGGGTCTTTAGTCCACATTGAAAACTGTATATTCCTATTGTGAGGATAATTATGCAGCTGGGCATGGCGGGGCACACCTCTAATCCAAGCACTTGCAGAAGCAGAGGCTGGTGGATCTCTGTGAGTTTGAAAGCTGCCAGGTTTACAAACTGAGTCTAGAACAGCCAAGGTTACACAGAGAAACCCTGTCTTGAAAGATCAATTACATATATTTGACACTATATATATATTTGACAAATATATATATATTCTTTAGACACTGTATAATCATACCATAAATGGAATTATTAGAAATGCTGGACTAAATATTGTTGAAAATATATTTTGTAACAGAAAAAAACCTACAAACTTAATTAGAAAATATGGCTATATTATACCAGCATATAATGTGACTGAATATCTAGTTTTATGTCAAGAAAACTTCTTATGAAACTTGAATATAACATTATGACGGGCAGATCCGGGCCCAAGGGTCCTGCTCAAACTATGGCACTAGCCAAAGACAACACGTGCAGTAAACTTCGAACCCCTCCTCAGGTCTAGCCAATGGACAGGACATTCTTTACAGTTGAGTGGAGAGTGGGGTCTGACTTTCACACGTTCTCTGGTGCCTCATATTTGACCACATCCCCTGGATGGGGAGACCTGGTGGCACTCAGAGGAAGGTTAGCAGGCTACCAAGAAGAGATGTGATACCCTCTGAGCATATACAGGGGGAAGAGGTCCCCCTCAGTCACAGTCATAAGGGAAGGGAGTAAGGGGAAAATGAGAGGGAGGGAGGAATGAGAGGATACAAGGGATGGAATAACAATTTAGATGTAGTATGAATAAATTAATAAAACATATTAAAATGAATACTATGAGACACAAGCAGAATAAAACTATATAATTTCTAGTAATAAATTACTGCAGGAGATATTTATTGAAATAAATATATAGAGAGAAGTAAATTACTTATTTTAATCATTTCATGTTTGCATTGCCTTATGTTTGGTGATGAATTTATTGTCTATGTATAAGACCGATGAGTATATGTACATAGACATGTAATCCATATTAATATTTAAATATGTTTCTGCTTTTACTATTGACTTTCTTGAGTCAATACATATAACACTGTACAGAAACAAAGACATGGACTAAAAAAGGAGACCTGAAAATTAACTAAGTGGGATTGCGTAGACCCTGAAATGTCTGCACTCCAAATGGTTGCAGAGATATCTGTGTTTAAAACACACCATTGAGTGAAATGTTTGTGTTTTGCTTGTTTTGTCATTTGGAGCATGTGTTAGAGTCTTTAGGATATAAATGTGAACATGCATGAGAATACACATGTGATCATTGTGTGTGTGTGTGTGTGTGTGTGTGTGTGTGTGTGTGTGTGTGTGTAAGTGTGTGTTGGGGGTGATACTGTGTAATAGTATAATCTGGTTTAACTAATATCCTCTTCTTAGCAAATGGCATTTTTATCTAGAAAGGCCCTTAAAACAAAACTGCTTTTGTGTTGAACCAGTGAGCATAAAATGGCTTGGTTGTTCTAACATCATGTTCTTCACCTACAGTCATGGTAAATCCTTGGAGAGACAATGTTAGCTGTCTGGTGAACGCCTGTCTTTACCCTCAGGCACTCTTCTTGATCTTCCGAGTGAATCATGATTTGTTTCTGTAGTGTTAGGATAAAACTTCTTTAAAACAAGCATTTCTTCCGTTATAACAATAGTGTTATTTTTGTCTTTATTGATATACAGCGCAATTTATTTCTTTTAGGTAGCTTTTTACCTTTAATAGAGCAACAGCTCTTTCATGAAAACCCTAAGTATGGTAATAAGTTCCTTTTCTCACATTTTTCAATAAACTTATAATTTAGCATAAAATGTTTTTCAAACATACTAGTTCATCAATATAGTTCATCTTCAGTAAATTCATAGCTCCAATTACCTTTACTTAATATCTTTTCAGAACTTAATTTTCAGCAAACTGGAGATTATTTGGGGCATAATTTAAATAACACATTGTGATGCATGTAATTTAAGAACATTTTGTTAGAGTGTGCAATAAAGCTCCCATTTATTCTCTTGCGTTACATTAAAAAGGAGTCCTTTTTTGCAGTTTAAAAGCATTGGTACAATTTTTAAAGGTGAGCTCTGGCATTAGCTGGCACATTCAAAGGCAGGTCTGCCACTAGCATGATTCTCCAGAACTCAGTGGTTTCCAGAGATAGACCCCACAAAAAATGTAGGGGGGCTTTGGTATGCAAACTGTAAAGTGCATGGTCATTACTGTCTTGGAAAATGCATATTATTCACACTAGACACTTTCAATTTAATTTGAAAGAAGTTGAATTATATATTTCTACCGAATATAAGATTAAGATTTGACAAAATCTTAATCACAGTTCCTCTAGCACCCTCGTGGCACTGCATGTGCCACACTCTGTTCCTTTTATCTTCGTTTCTATACACTTTTGCTCATACCTTGTCAACGCCTTCCCATTTTCAAATAGTCTTCTCTAGTGATTTCATGTCGTGAATTGTGTTACTCTCTCTTTTAGCCCCTCTATCTCCCATAAGATATATTCATTTTTTTTCCTGTGGTCCCATTTGTATCATTACACACACACACACACACACACACACACACACACACACACACACACACTTAAATTAAGATTCCATGTATGAAAGAAAATGTAGTGTTTTTCTTTCTGAGTATTGTTTCACTTATCTCAGTGATGGGCTGTGATACCTCTTCCAACTGGATTGTACTGTTTAGTACCTGTTGCCCCATCTTCCTTCCAGCAGAAGCAAGCAGATTGCCATAAATTTGAGGCACTCAAGGTTGATATAACCATATTGAGTTCATCAAGGCCTATAGAGAAAGGTCCTGTGTTTTCACCAGAATCTGTGGCTTTTTACAGTAAATGACACTTAATGTCTTTAGGATGGTAGTTGCTATTCTCACAGATTTTAAGCTGTGAATTCAAACTATAACCCAGCTTCACTGTGGCACAGTGAAGTTCCTAGAACCTTTTTTAATTTTTGATACTTGGTGTCTGGAATGTTCTTCAACACTTAGTTTACATAAATGATAATCATGGAAGGCAACACAACAAAATAACCAAAAAATTATGGTAAATAGAAAGTTATAAACATAGAAACAAAAGCACAACTCTGGTGGGTTCCCAGAGCCATACTCAATACCTTATTGGTAGAAATTAAAGCTAGCAACAAAACCGTATGGTGACGCTTGTGTGATCTGAGTCACTTTCCTTTGCAAAATTGCATTAAACTTCACCATTCTTCCTAAAGCAAATTCTCCTGTAAGCCTCCATATCATCCAGCAATCCATAAATTTGACATTCAAAAGCACCTCCCCCATGCACCTTTAAATATAACTAGTTAAATAGTTTCTGTGGTTGTAGTTACAATTTGTTATCTTTGGAATTTTCATGGCATTAATATATCTGATATTCATGTGTAAACTTTTGTGGTGCAAAGGGAAGAAATCTCAGAGTTTTCTTTTTTTCTTTTTTTCTTTTTTTTTCATGCTAAGCAACCTACACAGCACAGAAAAATGTCATTAGCCTATGTGTTTTGGATACAGTCTCACTATGTAGCCCAGACTAATCTTAGACTTGGGGTTCTAATGTCTCACTCTCCCGAGTGCTGGCATTACTAGTCTATATCGTAGACTATAAAACAGTTCTTAACAGTTATTGGAAACCTTGAACTGGGGTATGTTTCAGACATAATACTATAGAGATTTTGTGAAGGCTTTTTATAAATACATCTTTTAATTTATGTGGGACATTTACCTATGGATTAAATTTCTAGATTCTAGTTAATAGCTCACTATATTAACGCTGTCTAGAGTAATGTGTCCATGTTCATTCCTACCAGTCATGCAGGGAATTTTCATTGCCCATGTTCTTACCAGAACTATGTTAAATCCTAAAATTAGTTTTAAATTTTCTGGGGGATTCATAGTGGAACCAATGCTATGATTTTAATTTGAATGTCTCCCAACCCAAATTATAGTCTAGATTAACTATTGCTTTGAATACCTGCCCAGGACTTCTCAGGGTTTTATTTTGCTGTCTACCATTTTATGAGTTTCATGGGTTAATTTCTATAGCATACAGCTTCTTCTTTCTTCTTAATGCATTATTATTATCTCTTTATAGGCTGGGACAGGATTTTTATAGTGTCAATATTCTTTGCTATAAGGATGAATTTCAATATTAATGAAAATCAATTGATAAGCTTTTAAAAATGGCTCACTACATTTTCTGTCCTATTTTTTAAAAAAAAAGTTCTTTGCTTCAGGAGATATATCTCAGTGGTAGAGTATCTCCATAACTTGTGTGAAGCCTACATTTAATTATCAATCCTCAAAAATTAAAAAAAAAGATATTATAGGGGCATAGAGATAATTTTCTCATTTAAAAGTTCTTTGAGCTAGACAGATGACTGACAGGGTAAGAGGTCTCTTCCACAAGTCCTGAATTAGATTCCTAGCATCCACATGTTAGCTTACAACCATCTGTAGTATTTGTCCCAGAGGATCTGAGGTCTCTTCTTGGCTCGTGGGAACTAAGCATGCAATTGGTACATAGTCACACAAGTAGGTAAAAACAGACAGTGATTCACATAAAAAATATTTAAATGGATCAAGGAAGGCAGTAGAAAAACTATTTTAGTCTATGGTCTGTGGTGTTTAATACCGCCAGGATCTAGAGTAATCTAGGAGCCAGAAAGGTATGCACGATTTTGAGAGCCTATCTTGATTAAGTTAACTGGTTTAAGGTGATTAAAACTTCAACATTGTATTTCATATTAATTGGGGTTAACTCATACATACCTGAGTCAATTTTAAAATATTTACTTATTTTCTTAATGTATTCAAAAATGTTAAGTAAAAAGTCTATGTTGTTGGGAATAATTTCAATCTATATTGAGATGATCTTTGAGATAGTCTGGTGTTCCGGTGATGCTGTCCCTTAGCTGACCTGCCCCAACCCATCCTAGTTTGTTCCCTTTGATAAATGAAATTTGGTACCTTAGCATCATACCTGGAGATGCTTCAGTGTGTGTGTGTGTGTGTGTGTGTGTGTGTGTGTGTGTGTTTGTATGTCTGTGTGTATATGTGTGCATTTGTATTTTTGTGTGTTATGTGTGTACATGTATATTGTGTGCTTATGTGTATATAAATAAAAATATGTTTCTTTTTTGTTGTTGTATTCATCTAAAGAGATTTAAATATCAAGAATTTTACTAAACTAAAGTTTCTCATCTTTCAATGTATCCTTTATCTTTCATATATTTGGTTTTTTTTTCTTACTTCCATGTTTACTAATCTTGCAAATGGTATGGAAATCTCAGTGTATATGTAAATTACACAGACTGTGTAATTTAAACTTATATCACGAGCATCTTCCTTTGTATCTGGATAAGTAGATAGGAGAGTCCCCTCAGTTTACTCAGAAAATAGTTGCACATGCTCTGTGAGATCCTGCTGATCTTGGATTATCTTTCATTTCTTGAGCACTTGGCTTGACCTGGGCTTGATTGTTAAGAGCCTGGAAGCTTTCACCTGCCATTCTCTTGTGACCCTTTCTCATGCCTATAAAAATTTGTGAATTTCTGAAGCAAGACCCTATAGTTCATTAGCCACAGGATAGTTTGATAGAATAAATGTGTGATAGAGGAACTAGCTGCAGATTCAAAGATTCTTTTTTATACTTTGCAAATTGTGCCAAACAATATATTACTGTCCTTGGCTCCAGTTCAAAATGCATCCCACATTTAGTAGGGCAAAATTAATCCTAGGAGAGACTCTTCTGTGTAAATTTCAGCTTTTGTAGTCTTGTTTTCCTCTACCAATTTCTTATGTCACAACAAACACAAGTCTACAATATTTGCATAATTTTTTACTTAATAGCTTTCTGAAAAGGGTATTTTTCTATTATTTTTAACAAAATAATAATAATAATAATAGTAATAATATTACCTTAATAATGTAACACATGGTTTTATTTAAATGATTATACAAATCACCATTAATTTAGCATAAACATAAAAAAAATCTGCATTAATAAAATTTGAGTTATTCTACTTGGTTGTTTTATATTGAATTTAAAATAAAATATCAATTTATTAACATGTATGAGCTTGAGGACATGTTATAAAAATACATATTCAAAACCACACATTGGCTAATTGGAAAATATTTACTTTCTCCACCTACAAAATATCTATTTTGAACATAATATATATGTATGTTTTAGTGTTAGAACTCAGTTCAAAATACACCAAGAGACATGAAAATATTTATTTAGTGTTTATAGTTACAAAAATAAAAATAGTCTGTCACCTAATAAGATGGAGGCCTGTGACTCTCAGAATGATCAAAATTCCAAGGTTAAAATAATCCTAATATATGCTTATGTTAAGAATAAATTTAAGCCATAACAACAGTCTTATTACTAACTACTCAAAATGTTTATATATACAGAATGGCCAAATTGCATGTTGATATAAGTGACAAGAAGCTAAGGTACTTACAAGAAGCTTGGCATTAACAGTGGAAAGAATAATTAATTTATTAAATAATGTCTAAAGCACAGTGGAAGGCAAGGATGAAAGTTCAAGGATGGGGCCTGGAGAGACGGCTCAGTGGTTAAGAGCACTATCTGCTCTTCCAGAGGTCCTGAGTTCAATTCCCAGCAACCACATGGTGGCTCACAACCATTTATAATGAGATCTTGTGGACAGTCACACATGCAGGCAGAACATTGTAAACATAATAAAATAAATAAATAAAAATTTAAAATTAATGGATGCTCTGACTTCTACATGTACATAGTGACATGCAGGTGCCTACACACACACACACACACACACACACACACACACACACACATGTGAGTGCACACACACACACAGAGTCTTTGAAAATAGTGTTAGTTGTGTTGGAGCATCTTCTGAGAGTTTTGGGTGGCTAGTAACGTAGCAAACTGTCTGTGTGATCTCATTTGGAAAGCTACTAACCTACGCTCCCAGCATATTCAGTTAATCAAGTCTATTCCTTCTCAAGTCTCTGATGGAGTTGAAGACCAGATAGCTTAGTCTTACAGTGAAGCTTAGTTGTTTAGGGGTTAAGATGTTTTTAGGTCTAGATAGATGTTATAAGTTGGCAATGACAAGGTGTGATGCAAATTGATTTACATTCAGAATTTTAGACGCACCGAGATAAAGATTTGTTTTCTTCAAGGCTGTCAAATACAAATAGCCAAAACACTAAGAATGAAACACTTACCATGGTTATTCTTGCTGTAGGTAGTTTATTGTATTTATGTGTAATAATATGAATATATATGTAAAAATAAAAGTCTACCAAAAAGAAAAAGATAATAGTATTAGTTAATAAACACAATCTAACACTGTTTCAATAACTACTCAAGATATGACCAATTCTGTTCTTTTACATATCAATTGTAAACTGTTTCTTCCATAATTTTCTACCCAACTAATTACAAATTTAAATAATGAGAACTAATGTTTGCCTAACTCAATTCCTGTGAAAGATGATACAATAGACTAACAAAAGAAATAACAGACAGCTATGATTTACGTTTTGTCACAGTCACCATGGAAATGGATTTCATGGCAAAATTGCAAACTCAACTATTGCCATTCTAATAACTTCTTGAGGTCTGGGCTGCATCCCTCATCTTGTAGAGTTACATGAAGCCCTTCTGCCTACCATATCATCAAATGTGCCCATTCAGATAGGAAATCACAGGGCTAAGATGAAGGCTGAACTAATAATTTGTACAACTCCACAACAGAGACAATTATCCCATGAACAGGTCTTCATAGTCACTGTAGGACTGATACTTGGATCTGTCTTCCCATGGCCAATGACAATATATCGCTATCCTTATCCTGAGAGGTGAACAGAGAACAAGGGCTTGTAGCAAGTCTGAGCTGTGTTTGAACAAATAATGCCATTGGGTAATAAGGTGCACAAGACTTTCTGTCATCTGATTAACAAGGTTTGGAAGCTGGAAAGGGTGCAGGCTGAAAGAGTAAAGCTGAAGCCAGATCTTTCTGTTATAGAATTTATGGATGACCTTCTGAAGAACCTAAGAACTTTAGACTGTGGGGACAAGAGCGACGAGACAGTGCTTCAGAGTACTTACTGATTTTACGAAGGCCAGGTTTATCTCATAGCTCTTACACACATGGTGGTACGCTACCACCTATAACTACAGATCTAGGTGATCTGACACCCTCCTCTGGCCTCTGTGGGATAAGGCTTGCACAGGGTACTCATGCAGGAAAACACTCACCTCATAAAATAAAATAAGTTAAAAAAGGAAATAGGAAAAATTAGGTTCCATAGACTGTGAGATACTAAAATGTGTTTACTTAATATTTTGGTAGTTTTATTTCTAATTATTTTATATATTAAGGTTAAGGGTCTAAATGGGTTTGAAAATAATGCAAACTATAATTTTTATTAAAAGAGAATTAAGAAAAATGCTAGAGAATTTATATGCCAAGAAATTTAAATGATGACCCATTTCCTACCAAGCTTGTGTTTCATGAAAAGTGCATAAAATTCAAATATGTCATTACACAGATAAGGAAATTGAAAATAGAGAAAACAAATGAACTCTCCATGACAATAAACATTTTCATCTTGAGAAAAATACCTGTTGAAATGACTGTGTTTTTATATTTCTTGGGCTTCTGGTTAGTTCATGAAGATATTTGTTCTCTAACCTTCTTTTATAGAAAAATGTCTAATTCATATGATAAAGTTAATAACTTTGACTTTTTTCATTTTGGTTACAGTCCTAAATTTAATGATTAAAAATAGATGTAAGTACCAACAATTATGTCTATCATTTGTGGCACATGTGAACTTAGCTATTATTTCTTTGATTGATTGCCAAGAAAAATGCATTTTCTTATAAAAATAAATTGATTGAGAGTACTTATTAAAATTCTTAGGCTTAAACCAACTGCAAGCCTAGAATACCAATGAATCAAAAAAAAAAAATGGAATATGAAATAGTAGGAAAGTCTCTTTACTACAAAGTGCTAGGACTCCAGGCCTTAAGCATGACTCAAAACTCATGCTGCTACTCAGAATGCAACGCCAATACAACCCAAGTGGACAACAGTATTTAAAAGCCTATCCACATTCCTCAGAACAAGACAAACCTCACAAACAGACGGGAAGATACACATTATCTCTCCCAACAAGTTGTACACATCTGTACACCGGGAGCTCATAATTTGTAGTACTTTCTTTCCACTTCAATATATTACATAATTTGAAGAGCAATAATCAAATTGTATGAGCAGTTACGTAGTTGTAGCATGCTAGTGTACTGTGTTGTATAGTGTACTATGTGCAAGGCTCTGTCCTTAATTCTACTACCACTGAAGCCAAGTAAATGGCTGGAAAAATGAGCCAGCAGTTATAATCACAAACTGATTTGCAAAGGACCCCAGTTCAAATCCCAGAGCCCATATCATGTATCCTACAACAGCTCTAACTCCAGCTCCAGAAGATCCAACACTCACTCCTAACCCCACTGCACAAACATGGCATATACTCACACAGACAGAAAGACAGACACCCGTGCAGATGCACACAGGTTAAAAAAAAAAAAAAAAAAAAAAAAAGACACTAAATCTTACAAAAATAAACTAAGTATAAATACAACAGTCAAATTCGTTTTGGGGGGTCATGTTCTTATTCTTGCTTCCAATGTCCTCTGCTGAGCTTTAGAATCATGGTAGTCACTTATGGTGAGAAAAATATGCACACACTGCCATCTACTTTCAACCTAGTTTTACCCATGTAAGTATAATTTAGGAATAGTATGCAAGAGATAAACATGAATTTTATAATAAACAATCAGCAGTAGTCAGATCTGTAGGCTTAGATATTCAAGAATAGCTAAGCAGATCGCTATCAGTTGGGCTATCTTTTTAAAAAGATCTATAAATGTGAGGAATTCCCCTAGTAAAAATGACTAGAATTATGCTTCATGCAGCAAAAAAGAGAACCTTTAAGTAACTCAAAGAATGAATATTGTAAATTTTTCCTGTTTACATTTTTGCATAAAACTACCACATATTTACTTTTTACCTAAATGGAATCATTTGACATAAAGTTGAGCAGAAAGTAAAGCATGGTTTAAAAAAAAAAAAAACTCAATTCATCATCCATGCAGTCTTAACTGGTTTAGATAGAAATCCCTGGAGTGTCAGGATTGCATCTGGAACAGAATACGCGATGGCATTCCTACGTGCTAGCTAGTCACTGAATCCAATGCAACCATGGGGTTCACAATGGAGTACATGCTGTGTCGGATGTCTCCACACCTCCAGTGGAAGTGGTAACTTTGAACCCACAAAGCCTGACATAATTTTAGTGGAACCCTGGTGGTCCAACAGCAGGCTGGTTATTTATTTCTCTTTAAAGATTGAACAGAGATCCATATAGATGGCCTCATGGTTAAGAGCGCTTACAGAGGACCTGAGTTCTATTCCCTGCTCCCAACTCAGGTACCTTATACCCATCTTTAATGTCAGCCCAAGGGGATTAGATACCTTTTTCCTCTGCTTGTACCTGCTCTCAAATCACACACACACACACACACACACACACACACACACACACAAGCACGTACACACATGCATGCGCACATACAGATTAAAAGTATCTTTTAAAATTAAACTGTCTTTAAGATGGAACAGAAGGTGTGTCTAGAACAAGGGTAATTTTGAAGCCCTATGAGCATTTCAATGAATTAAAGTCAGAGTTAGAAACTTATTAATCAAGAAGTTCAAATAAAAAAGTTTAATTCACAGGGCTATAAAGATGACTCAGTTGGTAAAGGTACGTGACACCAACCCTGAACACCTGTCAGTGTGTGATCCCGAGAATCCTACGGTAGAAGCGGTTACCAGTTCCTACAAGTTGTTCCCTGAACTTTCATCCCACATAGAATAATGAAAATGCAAAACCCTAGGATGAACTTCTTTTTGTGGAAAAAAAAATCCCTATTCCTTCAGAATAGCTAAGGAAGGGAGTGTTCTGGCTGTGTGGAATTAGGGGATTTGATATAGAGTTTGAGGCTAGGCAAGTTCTGGCTGGATCTTCTTAAACCAGATATGGGATGTTATTAATTATCTGAGTTGATTAGAATAAAGCAACTTTGTTCTGTAAAATTAAAAAAAAAAAAAAAGAGTCCCTTGACAAAAGTTGTTTCCTTTTTTTTTTTTTTTTTAGGAAGAATCAAGGTTCCAACTAGGTACTTGGTGATCATTAATTAGCCTGAGATCTCAAGGTTAGACTTAGTGTTAGGGTTTAATACACTAAAAGCCTATGTTGACCTATTGGAAACGCCCCATAAAGCTGCTGTGCTTTGTAAGGTGGTGAAATATCTCAGTCTCCCTTGTGTTCTAGTATTGTTACATTGGAAGTCACCTTTAAGTATGCATTTTAATTATTAAGAGCAAATAGAAAGGATGGGTGCAATTCTCAGGTAGATTGCCTTACATCCTAGTGTCATTCATAAGGTGCTTTCAGGACAACACTGTCACATCCACTAATGATCCAGGAAGTTATCCCCAGAACATGAAGAGACCTCAGCCATCGAACCCCAAGTATGAGCAGTGCCCTTCATGATCCATTTCTCTGGAAGCCATAATTACCTGGATTACATGTTGACACACACATACACGCGCGCACGCGCGCACACACATAATGTTTCTTACATACACACATGATTTGGTTAACTCTTTGGAATCTGTGTATATTGCATGTCAATTTTTAAAAAAAAATGGTGTCTGGGAAGCACATATGTAGATGAACTAATGATTCCACAAACCCTACCAGAGGTTGGAGAGGTTACACAGAAATGAAAACTTGCTTCATGATTCATATAGAGCTGCCAGCCAGGCTTTCTGCTTTGCCACAAAGTACCATACATGATGGTTTCATTAAGTAACTCACTGTAGTGGCATGGAAGGATACTTTATGGCACAATGGCTATAGTTTGCTGTAGCTTTTACAGTTATTTAAGCTTCCAGTGCCACCAATGTATACTGGCAAGAGGCCAGCAGACGTACGATTTCTTCAAGAAACAGGGGGAAGGTGTGCAAAATGACAAGTCCATGTTATCTGAGCACTTTGGACTATACTATGTTCACTTGTTTGTTTGTTTGTTTGTTTGTTTTTTCTTTTTCTTTTTTTTTTATTAATTTATTCTTGTTACATCTCAATGTTTATCCCATCCCTTGTATCCTCCCATTCCTCCCCCCCCCCCCCCCGCCATTTTCCCATTATTCCCCTCCCCTATGACTGTTCCTGAGGGGGATTACCTCCCCCTGTATATTCTCATAGGGTATCAAGTCTCTTCTTGGCTACCTGCTGTCCTTCCTCTGAGTGCCACCAGGTCTCCCCCTCCAGGGGACATGGTCAAATGTGAGGCACCATAGTACGTGAGAAAGTCATATCACACTCTCCACTCAACTGTGGAGAATATTCTGACCATTGGCTAGATCTGGGAAGGGGTTTAAAGGTTACCTCCTGTATTGTCCTTGGCTGGTGCCTTAGTTTGAGCGGGACTCCTGGGCCCAAATCTGCCTATCATATTGTTCTACTTGTAGATTTCTAGGACCCTCTGTATCCTTTTATTTTACTATTCTCCCATGCGTCTCTCATTTAGAGTCCCAATAGGATGCCCTCCCCTCTGTCCCAGTTTCCTGGTAAGTGAAGGCTTTCGTGGGGCATGCCCCTTGGGCTAGTATGCAGATATAAGTGAGTATATACCATTTGATTCTTTCTGCTTCTGGGTTAACTCATTCATTATGATCATTTCTAGCTCAATCCATTTATCCACAAATTTCGGGAATTCCTTGTTTTTAATAGCTGAGTAGTATTCCATAGTGTATATGTACCACAGTTTCTTTATCCACTCTTCTACTGAGGGACACTTAGGCTGTTTCCATGTTCTGGCTATTATGAATAAGGCTGCTATGACCATGGTTGAGCAAATTTTCTTGTTGTGTGCTGGAGCATCTTCTGGGTATATTCCAAGGAGTGGAATAGCTGGGTCTTGAGGAAGCCCTATTCCCATTTTTCTGAGATAGCACCAGATAGATTTCCAAAGTGGCTGTACTAGTTTGCATTCCCACCAGCAATGAAGGAGTGTTCCTCTCTCCCCGCATCCTTGCCAGCATGTGGTGTCGCTTGAGTTTTTGATCTTAGCCATTCTGATGGGTGTAAGATGAGGTGGCTCAGCCGTTAAAGGCTAGGCTCACAACCAAAAATTTAACTATGTTCACTCTTACAAATGGAAGCAAAGTTATGTGCACCAGATGGAGGCAAAGGTCATAGAAACTGCAAAATAGTTTTTGTCTGGGAGGACATATCTCCAGTGTAAATATGAGATGAAGTATGTCTGTTATCCATGTATCTGTATGCATGTATATATGTGTGCAATACTATGTATGTGTGTACATATGCATATGTATTAGTGTTTGCATGTTTGTATGTGTACGTATGTTTGTATCTGTGCATCTGCATATATCACACAACAGCGGAACAAAGTCATACTCCCTCACTAGGAAGAGAGGTGAATCAAAGCAAACCAAAATTGGGTATGTAGAAAGATTTAAATATAGTAGTGAGAACAGAAGTATTATATTGAGATAATTATCAAAACATCATATCAAATAATCAAGGATTATTATTAGTAATGGAGATTTCAGCCTCCGTCCTTGTGGGAACCGGCATCACGCATAAGCAGTTTTCTTATAAATTTTGAAGAATTTAAGCCTATCTACTCTCCTGTGTAATTGAAGAAGGCAACAACATTCTAAGAAATTTGAGCTAGTGATCACTCTGATTGCCCTGAGACTGCAAGTGATTCTGTGACAATCTTTGACACGAATAAACTCCTAAGAAAAGATCTTCCAAACGGCATGATAGAAATTTCTTTCTTGTTGAATATAAAAATAGTCCCAAATGCAGCAGCAGCAGCAGGGAACCTACCCCAGCTGTTCTGGGGGAAGAAAAACAGTGTAAGTAGAAGCCCTCTCCCCCTGACTGGGTGTGCTTACATGGTACCCCACATGCAGAGCTAGGAGAAGCCTGCCCAGGAGTCACAGCCTCAGGCAAACAGCGGTGAAATGTGTCAGCTGGCCCCCTCCTCAGGCACACACCACCTCAGTTTATGGATCTGAGCCCCTAGCTCCACCCACCTTCACCGACTCAACAAGCAATAATAGCTAATATTTATTGAGAACTCACAGTATGCCAGCTCTTACCTGGATTGCTCCCTCGGTCTCTTTGAGTCAGTATTTATTGTGGGTCCTCATGCACCAGGCACTGTGCTCTGGGGCAGAGTTTTTACACATGCTCTCTGGAGCTCACAGCCCATTGAGGAAGGCTGATACAAGCCCAGTTCTGATGGTTGCAGGGCTGAGAAGAGCACACATAGAGGCCTCTCACCATACATCTATGTATTTAAAGTCTCAAAGCAAGCTAAGAACTGTTCAATAAAATGTTTATTCTCCTAAATAAATAAATAAATAGTTGACACATGGTTAAATTTAATCTTGGGGTAATATTTTAACTTATAGAAAATTAATAGCAATTTGCCGAGATTTTCTGTAGCATGGACAAAGACTATCAGATTGTGTTGATTAATGTAAATGAACCTCATGTGATTATTCCCATGAATCAACTTTTGCAAATGAATGAATATTTTAAGCACAATAAAATAATCTTGTGCTTTACAAATATTAGCTATGATTAATATTTGATTATGTTAGCAGAATATTCCATGTTCTGTAGGTACATATACATAGAGCATATATGTATTACATGTGTGCCTATAGTAATTGAATATGCATATACATATATATGTTGGAAACATCTGTCTCTATAATTAATTATGTGAGAGTTGTAATTTATCCTGTTAAGTTAAAATAATTACTCTAACTAGGGATGGCAGGTTAGAGTTTATCTTGTCATTTAAACAACTAGTTCTTTCAAACCAGTGTAACATGCAAATTCCTCTAACACTGCAGTAATAACATTTATAAGGACACTGGACTAGGTAATAATAAGGACATACAGTCAACACTGCATCATATTACTTTTTAAATCCTTCAGCTATATTCTTTCCTTCATCAGAATGACTGCTTCTAAGTGTGCTATATCAGCCAACGTTTGAAAAAGACTAATCCCAAATCATTCTTTACAAAGTATTTTGGAGGCTGGAGCAACGGATCAGTGCTGCAGAGCACTGTCGCTCTTGTGGAGGACCTGGGTTTGCTTCCCAGCACCAGCCAGCTTCCTCCCAAACACGCTTACTTCCAGTTCTAAGGGGTCTGATGCCTTTATGTGGCACATTTACAAACACGTGAGCAAAATATTCATGACATATAATTAATAATTTAAAATAAAACAAATAATTTGTGACTCCCTTTTTATTTTGGTGTTTACCCAGTACAGTTTGGATAAACCACTCAGTGATGTGTCACACAGAAGAAGTGAACAGCAGTACAATGCTGTGAATACTCTTATCCTGCTCACAACTCCAGGCCATGGAATTCCCCTGACATCCTTTGCTGTCATGCAAGGATGCTACATTTTGTTAACTCATTTTATTCTAGCAATCTGAAGGGAAGAACTGGTTCTCTTTGCACAAATATAAATGATGCCACCACATATATCAGTCCTGAGAAGCTTGACTCTGGTTGATCACTGAGCTATCAGGCTGCACCTCAGAGCAACAAGGACAGAGCTTGGAACGACATTGCTGAAAAGTTTTATCCAGTGCCATGTTGTCAAGTACATCTGCATGACTCCCCAAATGATTCTAAACCCGTTTGAGAAATCTCTTGTTTTCATTTATCAAGGGGTCTTATATTGTAAACCATATTCGTCTTCTGTCAGCTGCTCAGAAACCTGGAACGGCATCCAGCAGCATTTGGATATGGATTGTTCAAGTCTCTTTCATATGTTTATGCAACACCCTGGCCAGGGTATGGGGGGGCTGGCACACCACGTGTTAGAACTGTCTTTACAGTTTAGAGTAATTAAGTATAATTTAACATCACTCTTCCAACACATTTTATTTTTTATTTTATTTTTTAAGATTTATTTACGATTATTATGTACACAGTGCTCTGTCCGTATGCCAGAAGAGGGCATCAGATCATATTACAGGTGGTTGTGAGCCACCATGTGGTTGCTGGGAATTGAACTCAGGACCTCTGGAAGAGTAGTCAGTGCTCTTAACCTCTGAGCCATCTCTCCAACCCTTCCAACACATGTTAAATCTGGATGAAGACTCTTGATGTAAAAGTCTTGTCAGGGAGGAAGCAATGCCTGCATTTACAAATGGAATAAGGAAACAACTGTACAGATTTTAATTTGGTGGCCTGAGAACTGACTCTGGTCTCTGACTTTATTTTTGGTTGTTGTAAACTTTAAGACACTGTCAAAATTCACCTGCAGTGCGAAAGTATTGGTCCATTGAGTCTTCAACTGTTAGGTGCAGAGTTAAACCCATACCCACTTTGAGTATCTTTTAAACATGGTTCTTTCTGTTTATCAAGTCCTCTTGTACTTTTCTGTCAATTTCCTAGACAGTGTCTCACTCAGTAATTTCAATAACTTTCCTAATCTCTATGGGCATTTGGTTCAGTGATTCCAAACCAATTCTCATTAGTTCTTCAAAAATAAATTTTGAAGTTTTAAAAGAATCTGATCTCATATCTATCAAAATTTGTGGTGTGACTATCATACTAATGTAAAAGAACAAAAGTTAAAGACTTCCTTTTACTCATTAGTTTGAGACGAAAAACTAATTGCCATAAATATTTCAGGGTAACAGGAAATATACACTGTTATCAATCTACTTTACATTACCATCTGGTCCAGACACTGATACGTCCACTGAAAAGCAACTGTTTGCATTCCTGAAGGGCAGAGCCCAAGTTTACAAGTGTGTGATCTTTAGTGAACACTGAACAATAAACTGCGCTAAAAATATTCACCTAGAATCCTATGTACTCTTTGCCAGTTCACATCTTCCATAAGATACTGAAAGAACACCCTACCCACCTCAAGCATTGTTCTGCAGATGAGGATAATTTTCCTGACAGTGATAAAGGACTAATATGAAGAGAGGAGCTCAATTCTTGTGGAAGTAGAGCATCATTATTAAAGCCTTTTCTGTCTAGCTTGGGTTTCTGTGTCCTTGCCAGCTAAACTACTTCTTGGTGGAAAATTAAGTGCTGAGTAATTTTTCCAGGGAGATATGGGGATGCTAGAAAGTAAGTTTCTTAAACATTTTGGTCTTCCTTCCTAGGATGATATTACTTCTGTTTTTTTTTTTTTTTTTTTTTTTTTATTCTGATATATTTATTTGGTTTTGTGTTTTGTGTTTCTCTCTTTTTTTTTTAATTAATTTATTCTTGTTACATCTCAATGTTTATCCCATCCCTTGTATCCTCCCATTCCTCCTCCCCCCTTTTTCCCATTATTCCCCTCCCCTATGACTGTTCCTGAGGGGGATTACGTCCCCCTATATATTCTCATAGGGTATCAAGTCTCTTCTTGGCTCCTTGCTGTCCTTCCTCTGAGTGCCACCAGGTCTATTACTTCTTTGAGGCAGCCCAGGCCCTCATACAGAGTCCCACGTGTACTGTTAGGCAACCGCTGACTGCTTTCTTGAAATTTTAAACATTTTAACAACCTTGAAAATTTAATAAGTATTAGTCAAGCACTTTATGTTAAATTAGCTGTTTTGTTTTGTTCTTCAGGACAATATTATTTATCATTTTTAAATGCACATACTCAAATTACTATGTATTTTTACAAGTATGTGTAATACTTTTATTATGTTTACAAGTATGTGAACATTGAAGAACATAAAATCAAATTGAATCTAGTGTTAATTGCAATATAGCAGGACACTGTTCCTGTGAGTCAAAAGGGATTGTGGGTTTGAGAGAGAAGAACAACAGAGGAACATTCCATTCTTACCAAATTGTGTGGAGAGTCCATACTGTCAATACAACCTGCTTCTGTGGCCTTGACACTGAGCTTTTTTATTTTTATTTCAGCACTATCCCTGTTTCCCAGTTTTTACAAAAAGTCACCTTTTCTTTGTGGAAATTGTCCTCCATATACTTGACAGGAAAGTAGCTACAGAAGTACTTGGAATTATTTGCATGTTTCCTAGTGGGCGGATCATCCACCAGATACCATCCCATGTTCCATCACATTATGTCTTCACTGACAGGCTAATTCACTGATGATGTTAATATCCTCATAATCCTGCCACCTTTCCAAGAATGAACCCACCAACTGGGAGCCAACAATTCACAGAGGAGCCTTTGTAACTATTACGTCACTAAGCTGGAGGACAGGTTGCTTCATCTTTTTGTAATTGTAAATGGATATCTTAAAATATTTTTAAAATTGTGTGTGAGTGTGTGTGTGTGTTCAAAGATCTGTGTGCATAAGGGTAGAGGCCTGAGGAGGGTAATATATTCCTTGGAACTAGAGTTATATGTTGTTGTGAGCTACTTGAAATCATTGGGGATAGGTTCCCATCTTTGGCCTTTATGATTAAACAAGTGCTCTTAAACACTGAGCAATTACTCCATCCCTCGGTTGATTTTTTTAAATAAGAGGAACTATACTGAATCTGAGATTTTCCCCATTCCCTCCAAGATGTTTTTACTTGCGTCCTTAAGGCCCGCTGTGCTGATGAGGTCCACGGGTTTTGAGAAATGCTCAATGCTGTGTTTTACCACTGCAGAACCATGCTTGGAGTTTAATCTCCCTAAACATCCCAGCAGCTGTTTTATTAGCTTCAAGTCCTAAACCTCTCGGCTTTTTTAGAAAGCTGTATGATTGGAATCAAGCATTCTGTGCTCTTTGCAAAGTGACTTCTGTTACTTAGCAATACATGTTTAAGATATATCCGTGTGGGCTAGGCAGGCAGCTCTGTGGGGTCAAGTGGGCTTGTTGTATAACCCTGAGTGCTTGAGTCAGAACCCCCATAAAGGTGGCAGGGAAGCACTAACTCCACAAAATCACCCTTTGACTTCTACATGCTTCCATACTGTGACATTGCAGAGTCCCACACCCACACACATATCACACACATGTTTCATAATAATAAAATCACTTTTAAATACATCTGCCCATGTCTTTTGGTAGCACAGCGTTTCATTGCTTTTAATTGTGAGTGATATTCAACTGGATGACGTGCTACTGTTTATTTATTTCCTTGTGGAAGTATATATTGTTTACAGATTGGTAATTAAGACTAAAGCTGATGCAAACATTTCCTGCACAGGGATTTGTGGTCTTGCATTTCCAAAATGAGCTGAGCAAATACCTGTGAGGGTAAGTGCTGAGATGTTCACTGAGCTGGAGCCTTGGAAAATTTTCCTACTGCCGTCTGAAGGTTTTTCACTTTACAGTCCTGCCAGAAAAAAAATTTGCTTTGCTAGTACTTTGATGAATATTTTTTCATGCTTTTACAAAAAACGTATTTGTAACTTTAAAAATTCTTTTTATTGCTGTTGTTAATATAATTCTAGCCTCAGAGGATGAGGAAGTCTAATGTTTATGTTTCTATTTTATAAACAGAAACTGGAGAAATTGTGCTATTTTTATGCTAAATATTTAGATAGGACTCATCTGGGCTTGATTATATATGTGTATATAATACATGTATATGTATATATGTGTATATATATGTTATTCCTTAAGACATATATGTTATTCTCTTGATCTTTTTTCTACTGTGATTTTGACTAGTTTATCTTCCAAGAATTATATTATTCATCCCACTTACAACATTGAATTTGTAGACACAGCATTGTCTGAAGTGGCTGCTTTCTTATCGAAGTTCATGGTTCAGTTCTCTTAATCTTTTTTTAAAAATTATTTTTTCATATTGAGAATTTGCTAAATCTATGTATCAGATCATATCTATCTACTTACCATCTGTCTGTCTGTCTGTCTATCATCTATCAACATCTATGTTTCTGTCTATTTATCATCTATCAATCATTTATATATCTTTGTTTCTATCTCTGTTTAATCTCTCTTTCTACATTCCTCTGTTCCAGTTTCTCTTCCATTCCCCCTACGTATATTTTCACCAGAGGTTTATTAAAGCTACTGCAGTCTTTGTACACAGAAACAGGCTCTATTTCATTGAAATTCCCTACCTTTTTTATTAATATGAATGCTTCTCTTGGTGGATTCTATTTCTGTTCCTTGTTTCTGGTTTGAATACATCTTTTTTCCTCCTAGTTTCCTAAGATAAGTTTCTTTTTCAATTATCATTCAGTGGTTGCTCTGTAAATGAATCTCTTTTTTTCTTTAAAAAATAATTTGTTTGATTTCTATTGTTCTAAATTTGTTCATGTGTTTTATGGAACAAATGTAATCTCTCCTGAAATATTGAACAGAATGCTTTAAAATGAGAATGCTAAAAGTTTGCATAATAAAACACTTTTAAAACAGAGTTTAGGTGTGTATGTGTGTGCATGTGTGTGAGTATCTGTGGGTACGTGTCTGTATGTGCATGCATGTGCATGCATGTGTGTGTGTGTATGTGTGTGTGTCTATGATTATCCCCTTCCTGAAGAACATATTTTGTGTATGAAATGGCCAACTTGAACAAACTTTCTTAAATTCTGTATATGTAATAGTATATATATATATATATGTGTATATTTCTTTTAATTTCTGAATAATAATTTTACTTGATATAGAATTTTATTTCCTTATCATATTTAAAAAATAATTCAGAATATAGAGTAGAATATTTTATGAGTAAAGTATCCAGAAATGAATGATAATATTATAAAATATCTTAAAATAAATATTATTTTAATGAGCATTCTAAAATTAATATTGATACAGGGACTGTGTGGTGCCTTTGTATTTCACAGAGGTGTTTTCTCTCACCTAAAGTGAGTTTTAATTCATGCATTAGGGTGCTAGACTTTCTCGGTCACAGAAAGCTTGCATTGACTTAGTAAAGTCCTTGTCTCCTAGTCAAAGGATGAAATTTATGAAGTAGAGTTCAACTTTTAGAAAGAAATTTATTATAGATTCATAGGTATGAGATGGAAATGGGAGGGAGAGAGGAAGTATGTGAGAGAGAGACAGAGACAGATAAAGACAGAGGCTGAAGGAGACAGACACACACCACACACACACACACACACACACACACACAGACACACTCATACGAGCACAGACAAAGACAGAGAGAACTCTGTATAGTAGAAGTTGGACCAGGAAATGAGGTACCATTAGGCTGGGCTGATACTAGAAGGCTTTTGCAGGAGTTATGAAAGAAAGTGGTGCTAAGCATAGTGCTCAATCTAGTTGGTAAATTCATTAACTATCCAGGTTCATTATCTCAGCAGTAACATATTCACTAATGGCTTCTAGGCAGGTGCTCATTATTAGAGATTACAGGCAACATTTCTGTCCTCTAGTAAGGACATCTCTAAAATGCTGCTTTCAGTGTCCCTACACCGCCCTACAGATGTCTATCTCCTGCTCTCATTGTGTTAAATCTTTGGTTATTTTATTTTATTTTTTTGTTTTGTTTTGTTTTGTTTTTATTAATTTATTCTTGTTACATCTCAATGTTTATCCCATCCCTTGTATCCTCCCATTCCTCCCCCAACCCCATTTTCCCATTATTCCCCTCCCCTATGACTGTTCCTGAGGGGGATTACCTCCCCCTGTATATTCTCATAGGGTATCAAGTCTCTTCTTGGCTACCTGCTGTCCTTCCTCTGAGTGCCACCAGGTCTCCCCCTCCAGGGGACATGGTCAAATGTGAGGCACCATAGTACGTGAGAAAATCATATCACACTCTCCACTCAACTGTTGAGAATATTCTGACCATTGGCTAGATCTGGGAAGGGGTTTAAAGGTTACCTCCTGTATTGTCCTTGGCTGGTGCCTTAGTTTGAGCAGGACCCCTGGGCCTAAATCTGCCTATCATATTGTTCTACTTGTAGATTTCTAGGACCCTCTGGATCCTTTTATTTTGCTATTCTCCCATGCGTCTCTCATTTAGAGTCCCAATAGGATGCCTTCCCCTCTGTCCCAGTTTCCTGGTAAGTGAAGGCTTTTGTGGGACATGCCCCTTGGGCTAGTATGCAGATATAAGTGAGTATATACCATTTGATTCTTTCTGCTTCTGGGTTAACTCACTCATTATGATCATTTCTAGCTCAATCCATTTGTCCACAGATTTCGGGAATTCCTTGTTTTTAATAGCTGAGTAGTATTCCATAGTGTATATGTACCACAGTTTCTTTATCCACTCTTCTACTGAGGGACACTTAGGCTGTTTCCATGTTCTGGCTATTATGAATAAGGCTGCTATAAACATGGTTGAGCAAATTTTCTTGTTGTGTGCTGGAGCATCTTCTGGGTATATTCCAAGGAGTGGAATAGCTGGGTCTTGAGGAAGCCCTATTCCCATTTTTCTGAGATAGCACCAGATAGATTTCCAAAGTGGCTGTACTAGTTTGCATTCCCACCAGCAATGAAGGAGTGTTCCTCTCTTCCCACATCCTCGCCAGCATGTGGTGTCGCTTGAGTTTTTGATCTTAGCCATTCTGATGGGTGTAAGATGGAATCTCAGAGTTGTTTTGATTTGCATTTCCCTGATGACTAAGGAGGTTGAGCATTTCTTTAAGTGTTTCTCAGCCATTTGATACTCCTCTGTTGAGAATTCTCTGTTTAGTTCCAAGCCCCATTTCTCAATTGGGTTATTCGGTTTGGTGGTGTTTAATTTCTTGAGTTCTTTATATATTTTGGATATTAGACCTATGTCAGATATAGGGTTGGTGAAGATTTTTTCCCAGTCTGTAGGCTGTCGCTTTGTTCTCTTGACAGTGTCTCCTGCTTACAGAAGCTTCTCAGCCTCATGAGGTCCCATTTATTAATGGTTGACATTAAGGCCTGGGATGTTGCTATTCTGTTCAGGAAGTTGTCTCCTGTGCCAATATGTTCCAGGCTCTTTCCCACTTTTTCCTCTAAGTGGCTTAGTGTCTCTGATTTTATGTTGAGGTCTTTAATCCACTTGGATTTGAGTTTTGTGCAAGGTGACAAATATGGGTCCAGTTTCATTTTTTTACACAGCGACCTCCAGTTAGACCAGCACCATTTGTTGAAGATGCTATCCTTTTTCCATTGAATGGATTTGGCTTCTTTGTCAAAAATCAAGTGACCATATGTGTGTGGATTCATATCTGGGTCTTCGATTCGATTCCACTGATCAACCAGCCTGTTGCTGTGCCAGTACCATGCTGTTTTAATTACTATTGCTTTATAGTACAGTTTGAAATCAGGTATGTAAATTCCTCCGGAGCACCTTGTATAAGATTGTTTTAGCTATTCTGGGGTTTTTGTTTTTCCATATGAAGTTCAGAATTGAACTTTCAATGTCTCTAAAAAATTGTGTAGGTATTTTGATAGGGATTGCATTGAATCTGTAGATTGCTTTTTGTAGGATGGCTATTTTTACTATGTTAATTCTCCCGATCCATGAGCAAGGAAGATCATGCCATCTTCTCAGGTCATCTTCAATCTCTTTCTTCAGAGTTTTGAAATTTTTTTCATACAAGTCCTTCACTTGCTTAGTTAGGGTAACTTCTAGATATTTTATATTGCTTGTGGCTAATGTGAAGGGTGTGGTTTTCCTAATTTCTTCCTCTGCAATCTTGTCATTTGTGTATAGGAAGGCTACAGACTTTTTTGAGTTAATTTTGTATCCAGCCAATTTGCTGAAGGTGTTTATCAGCTTTAGGAGTTCTCTGGCGGAATTTTGAAGGTCACTTATGTACACTATGATATCATCTGCCAATAGGGATAATTTGACTTCCTCCTTTCCCATTTGGATACCCTTGATCTCCTTTTGTTGTCTTATTGCTCTGGCTAGAACTTCGAGTACTATATTGAAGAGATATGGAGAGAGTGGGCAGCCTTGCCTTGTTCCCGATTTTAGAGGAATTTCCTTGAGTATCTCACCATTTACTTTGATTTTGGCTATTGGCTTGCTGTATATAGCCTTTATTATGTTGAGGAAAGTCCCTTGTATCCCCGATCTCTCTAAAACTTTAAACATGAATGGGTGTTGAATTTTATCAAATGCTTTCTCTGCATCCAAGGAGATGATCATGTGGTTTTTTATTTTCAGTTTGTTTATATGGTAGATTACATTGATGGATTTCCGTATATTAAACCATCCCTGCATTCCTGGAATGAAGCCTACTTGGTCATGATGAATGATATCTTTGATGTGTTCCTGTATTCGTTTTGCAAGTATTTTATTTAGTATTTTTGCATCTATGTTCATAAGAGAAATTGGTCTGAAATTCTCTTTTTTTCTTGAGTCTTTGTGAGGTTTAGGTATCAATGAGACTATGGCCTCATAGAATGAATTTGGTAATGTTCCATCCATTTCTATCTTTCGGAGTAGCTTGAAGAGTATCGGTATTAGCTCGCCCTTGAAGGTCTGGTAGAATTCTGCACTGAAACCATCTGGCCCTGGGCTTTTTTTGGTTGGGAGACCATCGATGATTGCTTCTATTTCTGTAGGGGAAATGGGACTATTTAGCTTGTTTATCTGTTCTTCATTCAACTTTGGCAAGTGAACTTGATCAAGAAAATCGTCCATTTCCCTTAGATTTTCAAATTTTGTGGCGTATATGCCTTCAACATAGGATCTTATGATTCTTTGAATTTCTTCAGTGTCTGTTGTTATGTCTTCCTTTTCATTTCTGATTTTGTTGATTTCAATACCGTCTCTCTGCCTTTTAGTTAGTTTGGCTAATGGTCTGTCTATCTTTTTGATTTTCTCAAAGAACCAGCTTTTGGTTTTGTTGATTCTTTGGACTGTTTTCCTAGTTTCTAATTTGTTAATTTCAGCCCTGAGTTTGATTATTTCCAGGCATCTACTCCTCTTGGGTGTTTCTGCTTCTTTTTTTTCTAGGGCTTCCAGTTGTGTTGTTAAGATGCTTATGTGCGATGTTTCCAGTTTCTTTTTAAAGGCACTTAGTGCTAAGAATTTTCCTCTTAGCCCTGCTTTCAATGTATCCCATAAATTTAGGTATGTTGTTTCTTCATTTTCATTGAATTTCAGAAACTCCTTGATTTCTTTCTTTATTTCTTCCCTGACCCAGGTGTCATTTAGCAGAGAGTTGTTTAGTTTCCACGTACGTGTAGGCTTTTTGTTATTTCTGTTGTTGTTGAATTGCAGCCTAAGAGCATGGTGATCTGATAGGATACAAGGTATTATTTCAATCCTCTTGTATCTATTGAGGCTTGCTTTGTGACCTACGATGTGATCAATTTTGGAGTAGGTTCCATGGGGTGCAGAGAAGAAGGTGTATTCTTTCTTGTTTGGGTGAAAGGTTCTATAGATATCTGTTAGATCCATTTGACCCATGGCATTGGTTAATGATGTTATTTCTCGGCTTAGTTTCTGTTTCAATGACTTATCCTTCAGTGAGAGTGAGGTGTTGAAGTCTCCCACTATTATTGTGTGGGGATCGATGTATGTTTTAAGCTTTTTTAGGAGATCTTTTACAAATGTGGGTGCCCTTGTATTGGGATCATAGATGTTCAGATGTGATGTCATCTTGGCTGACTTACCTTTGATGAGTATGAAGTGTCCTTCCTCATCCCTTTTGATTAATTTTGGTTGAAAGTCTATTTTGTTCGATACTAAAATGGCTACGCCTGCTTGCTTCTTGTGACCATTTGCTTGGAATATTTTTTTCCAACCTTTTACCCTGAGGTAATGCCTTTCATTATGGGTGAGATGTGTTTCTTGAATGCAGAAGAATGTTGGATCTTGTTTATGTACTCACTCATTTAGTCTGTGTCTTTTTATTGGAGAATTGAGGCCATTGATGTTGAGAGATATTAATGACCAGTGACTGTTAAGAGTCTTAATTTTGATGTTGTTTCCAGTCGAGTGTTCGTGTAGTTGTGTTTTTGCCATGGGATAGTTATCTATTTCCTGGGTAGTTTTGGTTGTAGCTTGACCCTTTGGGATGGAGTTTTCCTTTTAGTACCTTCTGTAAAGCTGGATTTGTGGATAGGTACTGTTTGAATTTGTTTTTGTCATGGAATATTTTGTTTTCTCCATCAATGGTTATTGATAATTTTGCTGGGTAAAGTAGTCTGGCCTGGCATCTGTGGTCTCTTAGGGTTTGCAGGATCTCTGTCCAGGCCCTTCTGGCTTTTATGGTCTCTGCTGAGAAGTCGGGTGTAATTCTGATAGGTTTACCATTAAATGTTATTTGGCCCATTTCCCTTGCAGCTTTTAATATTTTTTCTTTGTTCTGCATGGTTTGTGTTTTGATTATTATGTGGCGGGCAGTTTTTCTTTTCTGGTCAATTCTATTTGGTGTTCTGTAGGCCTCTTGTATGTTTATAGGCATTTCTTTTTAGATTGGGGAAATTTTCTTCTATGATTTTGTTGAGAATAGTTTCTGGGCCCTGGAGTCTGATGTCTTCTCTTTCTTCAATGCCTATTATCCGCAGATTTCTTCTTTTCATGGTGTCCTTAATTTCTTGGATGTTTTGTGTCAGGAATTTTCCAGATTTGGCATTTTCTTTAATGGTTGATTCAATATCTGTGATTGTATCTTCTAGCCCTGAGATTCGTTCTTCCATCTCTTGGATTCTGTTAGAAAAGCTCACCTCTGTGTTGTTCGCCTTCTTCTCTGAGGTCTCCCATTCTCGTTTTTCTTCTGTCTGTGTGTTTATCATTGAATCCATTTTCATTTTCAGATCTTGAACTGATTTTTTTATTTCTTTCATCTGATTTTTTGTGTATTCCTGAGTTTCTTCCATTGCCTCTTTATAGGTCTTCAGAGCTTGAACCGTTTTACTTATTTCTTTCATCTGGTTGTTTGCATTTTCCTGCAATTCTTCCAGTTCCACGCTATGTGCTTCTTTTATGTCTCTCACCTGTTTGTCTGCGTCTTCCTGCATTTGATTACAAATTTTATTTGTTTCCTCCATTATCATCCTCATTACTAAGGATTTGAGGTCATTTTTTTGTATTTCCGTTGTATTTTAGTTCTCTGGGTTGTTTACTTTGGGATAGCTGGAAACTGGAGACGCCATGTTGTTTTGGGGTTTTTTTGCGTATGCTTTTTCGTTGTCCTTTAGACATCTTGCCGTCTTTGTTTTTGTTGGGTATCTTCCAGAGTTGGATGGAGGGTGTCTGACGATAGATTCACTTGTTTTCTCATGATTTCCCTAAGCTGTGAGCTCAAAGCTTCACTGGTGTGGGTGTTAGGAGATTAGCCCTGTTGTTCTGGTCTCTCACAGCCAGTGATCTTCAGCCCCCCTGTTCTGTGGATCCTGCAATTGTTCTGGGTCTCTGAATGAGCTTTGGGTCAGGCCAAGTTATCCACAGCCTTCTGTGTTCCCTGCCAAGTCCAGCCAGGAGCACTGGGCCCGAACCACGGGCTGAACTCAGCTAGATTCTCAGGGCCTGAACCATCTGCCAAGCTCAGTTAGGGATTCTGGGCCCAAAATACACACAGGGTCCAGCCAGAATTTTTGGGCTGGGACTACGCACCAAGCTCCGCTAGGGCCTTTTGGCCCAAAGTGCGTGCTGTGGTCAGTTATTGTCTCAGGGCCCGAACTGACCACCAATCTCAGCCAGGAATTCTGGATTCAAACTGCACACTGTGTCCAACCAGTCTTAGAGCTGGTGGAACCGAGCGCTCTGTCCAGCCTGCACCACAGCAGGAGAACCGCGGCTGCTCTGAGTTAGCACCAGTGGTGGAACCAAGTGCTCCGCCCAGACTTTGTCACCGCAGGGGAGCTGCCGCTGAGCTGAGGTGGTGCCTACGATGGAACTGAGCACGCCACCAAGCCTGCACCGCAGCAAGAGAACTGCGGCTGCTCTGAGTTAGCGCCAATGGTGGAACCAAGAGCTCCGCCCAGACTGTGTTACTGCAGGGGAGCTGCCTCTGAGCTGAGGTGGCGCCTAGGGTGGAACTGAGTGCTTGGCCAAGCCTGTGCCACCGAAGGAGAACTGCGGCTGCTCTGAGTTAGCGCCTGTGTTGGAACCAAGTGCTCCGCCCAGACTGTGTCACTGCAGGAGAGCTGCTGCTGAGCTGAGGTGCTGCCTAGTGTGGAGCTGCACCCCTCAACTAAGCCTGCGCCACAGCAGGGGAGCTGTGGCCGAAGCTGAGTTAGTGCCTCGGGCAGAATTGCTTGCTGGGCCGGGCCAGTACCCGGGACTCTGGGGCCGAACTGTCCGCCAAGTCCAGTCTAGGTCCGAAGGCTCCACGCAACCCAAATCCTGCCCCGAGTCCCCTCTGCCTCAGCAACTCCGACCAGCCACCACACCAATCGCCTCCACCGGAAGGCTATGAGCTGCAAACCTCAGCCGCCGCTGCTGGTGCCGCTGGTGCTGCTGCCTCTGCCGCTCCGATCAGAGAAAATCCACGCTCCTCCCGTGTGCAGGGGCATGCAGGTCCTCCGCTCCCTGGTCCCTCCAAACCGTGGAGCACTCCCGCTGCCGTGATGTTCGGACCTCGGTGTTCCTGGCTCTGAAATCTGTTTAATTCCCTGAATTGTTCACTGGAGCCTCCAAACGCAGTCCACACTGCTCGCCCCCATCTTGGATCCTCCTGGTTATTTTAAATATTTCACCCCATCCTTGTTTGAAACTGTCCTGACCCTGCCCCACCCCAAAAAAACCCTGATGTTGATCTTAATTTTTCTTTTCTATAGATAAGGTGACATTTCCTTCTTCGTCAAGATTTCCTTTTAGTTTGCTTTTCTGCTGTTGAGTTCACCATTCATTTGTCTGTCTTCTTTTTCCTGCTGTTAATTATCCTGCTCCATGCTGTCTTCTTCCTGCTCTGAGATTGATTATCTGTCATTAGTTCGGTGAGCATTGATACATTGTTACTTCAAATAATTCTCCATGTCCACTGCTTCTCTTTATACTCTGCTTTTCCAACTTTGCATCTAAACTTTTTCAAAGTATATCATGGTTGCTACAGGTTCAATTCTGTCACTCTATTTCATTTGTGCTTTGAATTTTACATTGGCATGATCCCACTTGCTACCTGGAGCCTCCTTGCTTTCTGGCTTATCTGTGTTGAATCTGTCCAAGAGCTAAAAGTAATATGGACACCCTTCATTTATTTATTGATGCTTTTGAAGATTGATTTTATTTTACATGTGTGTGCATGTCTGTCTGTACGTCTGTGTGTGTGTGTGTGTGTGTGTGTGTGTGTGTGTGTGTGTGTGTGTGTGTATTTGTGCACATGAGTATGTTTACCTGTGGAGTCCAGAGGTGTCTAGTACCTCCTGGATTTTGAGTTAATGGAGAATGTGAACTGCAAAACATGGATCCTTGTAACCGAGCATAGGGTACCTGTAAGAACAATAGTATCTCTTAACCTGTGGCCATCTCTTTAGCACCTCTTTTCTTGGTGTTTTAGATTTCTAACTTTTCCTCTTGAGTTTCCCTCAACATGCCTTTACCCTTACTCACATTGCCCACTATCTATCCACAGTCACATATTGCTCTTATGAGTAATTGTCATATTAAGATAAGAAGTATCTCTTTGGTTTTTTTTTTGTTTGTTTTTTTGTTTTTGTTTTTGTTTTTGTTTTTTTTTTTTGATTCTCATTGAATTATAGCATCAATGTGACTTTTCTGCTTGCTTTGTCTGTTCACACTGTTGGTTGTCTTGCAATTTCAAGCATTTGGTAGTTTTTTTCTTGGAAGTTAGAATGACTGTGTTAGTAATAGATAGTAATAAAAACTATATCGGAACATTTTATCAATGCCATTAGGTTAAAGGTTTACTTAAAATTTTCCTTTATCAAAACAACTTTCAGGTTTTTTTTAAAAGGTTACTGCTTTCTGTTTGCTTGTTTGTTTGGGTTTCACTTTGATTTGCTTTCTCTCCCACCTCCTGAGTTTGGTTCGTAATCTTCCTCAGTGAGTCTGTGCAAGGCATGGTTTATTGTTCCTCTACGGCACAGCTATACTGTAGCTCTTTTCATTGGCAGCAACTTGTGTGCCATATACAGAGTTCTTCAGGTTGGAAATGGTCTATGCTACAAAGAGAAGCTTCCTTGACGAGAGGTGAGAGCTACATTCATCTGTGGATAAAAGGGTAAGTATTTAGAATACAGTTAGGAATCACACTGGTTTAGCTGAATAGCAGTAAAAAGCTTCCCTAAAAGAGCCATGGCTCTACTATCCCTGGAAAGTTGGGTAGGTTTCCAGTACTTGGCAGGCTTTTCCTCCTGTTGAGCAGCTCTCAAGTCAGATTAGGCTGCTGTTGGTTGTTGCCAAGATATGCCTGCCACTATTGCACATGCACTGTTTCACATGCTGGTCTTTTGTCGATTATAAGCATTGCATCACGGTGGGACTATTAGCTGATTCCTCCCCTTGTAAGCTCTCATGGCTCTAGGAGTACCTTGAAAGCCAATCGTCAGGGAACAGGCATTCAGGTCAGAACCAAGCTAGATTTTTTTGGATCCTGTGTCTGAAGTGCATTGTGTCTTCAACAATAGAGACTTAGCTTCCACCTCTGAGAGGCAACTGAGGATAACAGCAATAGGCCCTGACAAACAACTTAAGTGGATTTTTCAAGCTTTATTCTGGGATTTTGCTAGCTAGTTTACAGGTCTTGTAACCCCAAGATATATGTTATCTTCATAGAAACAGATCATATCTGAGAGCTAGCATACTATTTTGCCACTTCTTTTGCTAGTCATGATGTCATACACCAAAGTCATAGTATTATTAATTATAAAGCAGTGGTCTATGGCTACATTATGTAAAAGCTCATTTAAGCTAGTTAACATATTAGTTCACCAAGTGTTTTATTTTTGAGTCATGGGACTAAACACCTATCCATTTTACAATTTAGGATTAACAATTATTTTAAAAATTTATACAAATATATGCATGCTTAATTGTTATAAAAACTTAAAGATAATTTAATATTTAACACTTAAAAGCTATGTGAGAGATTAAAACTATGATTTAACTGATAGATTTTTTTCTTGCAATGAATATGCAATCATTATAAATTAATAAATTATTAATATGTAAATCTTAGACACTAGGAAAAATTATGATATAGTAGATATAATATTGAAGTCACTTCAATGATAAAGATATTCAGTACATTTTCAAGTATTAAATATATTCTTAATTCATTTTAATTACTGTGGGTCTCAAATCACTGTGGTATTTATATTCTATTAGCAGCTTTTTAAAATAATGCATCTATTTATATTTAATTATCATTTCTAATAGCCCATAAATCATCTCTCACCCTGGCATTGTTTGTGATAACTTTTTAATGACCACCTTAAAATATGTAAGGGTAACATGGTCCTTACACATCTGTCCCCTCTTGAGTCCCATCTTCCCACTCATTCACTCCACAAAGCCATGGTTACCTCAGCTGTAAGGTAGGTACACCAAACATTCATTAATTTTTTTATTGATGTATGGACTGTATTAACCCCTTGAATAGGAAGAAGCAAATTTTGGAGCATGCTTGCCAAATCATGCATCTAAATGAGGAAATCGAACAATCAGATTCTAAGCCAGGACAAGAGGAGGGCTGGAGAAATTTCTATGCACAGGTCTCACCATACTCTTTCTGTGGTTTTGTTCTTGCTGTGGCTATTGCTCTTTAACCTGTCCTTGCCCTACCCTGTGTATGATTGCATAATCTCCTTAGAAGACATCAGTTAACGAAACATATTCCTGATCCCCACCAGTGGGTTGTTAATGCACTTTGCAGCTGATTCATTGGTTAGCATTGCTGTATTCTTCTGATTTACATTTCTTCCCCATTGCAATAGCATCCTGTAGAATTGATGCTTTCTAATATCTCATCACTGAGCCTCTAGAACTATTCAGGAGTGTATCATCTGCTCCTTCATTCCACATTTCTACCTTGAAAACTTCTTCACATGGGATATTATAGAATGAATCAGATCATGATCCTTCTGCTCAAACCCCAACGATGTACAATAACATATTAAAGCCTCAGGTGGTCAGCACTTTCTACAACACTAGAGCTTCCATCCATTTAGGCCATGTCTCCTCTCATTCATCTCATACATCCATGGTCACTTCTACAATTGTTTAGGCTTACCATATATATTTTAAGGGTAGGAATGTCCGGTAAACCTATTTCTTCACTTTAGCCCCCACCCTGGGGTCTAAGACAGTGTCTGACAGAAGCATGTACTCTACTTGCTAGGCACTGAAACTATCATAAAAAGAAGTTCAGACTGCTATGAGGAAATCAGCAGTCCTACTGTGCATTCAAGTGAGAAGGCAGAAATTCTACTGTGCACTTAGCTGAGGTAGTCTGCCGTCCCACTGTGCTCTCAAGTGAGGAAGTCAGCACTGCCACTGGGTTCTTAGGTGAGGAAGTCTGCAGTCCCACTACGTACTCAGGTGAGGAAGTCAAAAGTCATGGAATCGATACAGATCTCTCTCCAGTTTGTAGCTTTGTGAGTCTTCAATAAACTTGTCTTCTGCCTCAATCATTCATAGCATTAAATCATTCACTGACCTTTAAAATTTCTGATAATTTTATAAGGCATTACTTAAAATCTTAGAATGATATTTTATCTTTAAAAAAAAATGGAAAAACATTTGTTGTTCCCTTGAGGTCACTGACAGGAGTTATTACACATTCTTTCGTCTTTGAGTTAAAGGTTTGTAAGTAAACAGACTAGACGCTGTGACCTAGAGCACAGGTTAGCAAGCTTATGGTGCTAGGAGAAATGTGACCTGGTGGCACTCGCTCTTCTGTCTAAGGAATTGCATTATTTTGTATTGTAATTTTTAGACATTAATATTTCTGTGTCTGGTGTGGGCATAACTATGTCCTCTTCAAAAGATGTTTTGAATGCTCCATCTATGACATCCATAACATGTGAGTATTTCTAGATAAATCTTGATTGGTGTGTTGAGATGGCTTCATGCTAGATCAGGGCAGGCCTCAATTCAAGGAACTGTTTTCATTTCAGAATCTGGAAAACAAACAAAATAGCCCTCTGAATAAAATGGCAGATATGAGAGTAGTAACCCAAGGAATGCTAGGATGGTAGGCAACTACTTGAAACAGAATTAAACATAGACTGCCATCAGCTTGGTGTTGGGCTTCTGGATTCCAGATCTGTGATTTTGTTGTTAAAGCTCCATAGTTTGGGGAAGTATCATCAGGCAGCTGTAGGAAGCTAGCTCGGTATGTATAGGTGATATGTAATAGAAACAGCCATGTTCACTCATTCCGTATAATTTATAGTAGTGCTTACACAATGACAGGTTAGGATAGTCATAGAGACCAAGAGCCCACAAAGCCTAAAACATTTGTTTTCTTATTCCTTTCCAGACAATGTGCACAAAATGTTGCTACAGACTTTAAGGTCAGGGTGCATACACTGAGACTGGGGCTCTGAGAAGAGTGTGAGAGTCACAGAATGAGTTTAAGGTTTAATGACTAGGCAAAGAAGTCTCTAAATAGCCTGTTTCTGTTGCTACAGAGTATGTTAATATGAACAGAGTGTGTATATACTTTCTATTTTTGCATTTAGACTTCACCTTTTGATGTACCAAATACACACAAAACAGTATCATGAGTCTCGTTGGCTCTTATTAGGAATCATGAAAAAGTAGGGAATCTTAAGAAAGGTTGATTAAAAACGATGTCAAGAGCCACACATAAGCCTGCCTCTACCTCCATAGGAGGCCTAAGATCCAGCCTCTGGATTCGTGTCAGTTTTAATTACATTACGGAGACCTGCCACAGCGCAGATTCTGAAAGGTACTATCAATTACCTTACAATCGAAGTACTAGTTCTATTTGCCTCAGGCCTTTACTCTGCACTCACCAAGAGTTGGGAGCCTGGTGGAGCTGGCATGCTGCCAAGCCTAGTAATCACCTGCAGCCATCTTTAAGTATTCAACTCCTTGGGCAGATTATCTACTCAGAATGTCAGTGTGGGTGACAAAGAGAAGCTCTTAGAGGCTGTTTCTGCAGTCAAGTAGCCAACATAGTCAAATTATATGTCCAAAATTACACAAAAATTAAAAAATAATGTTTCAAAAAACCTCAAAAAAGAAAAAAGTAAAAGAAGAAAATAAATAATGCTTCTTGAAAAAAAAAAACAATGATTATGGAAAAGGAAAAAAAAAAGTACAAATTCAAGCTGTAATGGAGAGAGCATATCTCACATTCCCGTGGCATTGCCACCTATGCTTGAATTTAAAAAGTGGTTCTGGATCTACATTTTCTGGATCATTTATAGACCTATACAGTCACGGGACCCCAATACTTTTCTCATCACTGGTACCAAAGCAACTTAAGAGAGGAAGGGTTTATCTGGGTCCATAGTTTCAGGGGATGGGATTCATCGCAGCAGGGGAGGGATGAAGGCCACTGGGCTCCTGGTGGTGTGAGCAGCTAGTTGCGATGGGTTAGGGACATATCTCTTGTCTCAGCACATTAGACAGACAGTGGGGGTTCAGATATCTAGGTGAACATCTCTCTTTCCTGTTTTTATTATATATAGGACCCCAACCTGTAGGAGTGACTCGGGCCTTCTTGCCTTTCAATTAATCTGCTTCGGAAGTACCTTCAAAACACACTCTTATTTGTGTCCTAGGTGTTTTTAAATCCCATTAAGTTGACATTTGAAACTCACTAGCACAGACCAGAAGGGTATATACTTTCAGAATGAAAAATTGCGTTCCCAGACAACTTAAGATAAAAGCAGTAACTTCCTGTACTGACATTTAGAGATATTACTTATAGAGACAGTGGCTTCTATTTTAGGGAAATAACATAATTTCTATATGGAGAAGAACACAGGCAGTCTTGCCTACATCTATCAGTGCTCTTTACATGAGGGCCAAATTTCTGCCCTCACTCCTGTAGTTAATTTCTTTTTCTTTTGAATTTTAATTTATTCAGGTTATATCCCTATTGTTATCCCCACAGGTGTGTCTTCCCATTCCCACCCTTTTTCCCTCTTCCACTCTATTCCTCTCCCCTAGACCTCTGACAAAAGAGGACTCTTTCCTCAGTTTACAATTCCATTCCACAGTCCTTCATTGAGGAAAGTCAGAGTAGGAATTCAAGACAAAGGCTTCAACCAGAAACCATACTGTCCTCTGATCCACATTTAGCTCACCATAACCTGTTTTTCTTATAGCCAAGGACCACATGTTCAGGGACTATAGATCCTACCATGGTCCTCCTATATTAACCAATAATCAAGATGATACCCTACACTCATGCACACAGGCCAATCTGATATAGCTAATTTCTCCATTGTAGTTTCCTCTTCCTGGGTAACTATAGGTTGTACAAGATAACAATCAAAGCTTTCAGTACACCAGCTATTCACTGTGCTGGAATTGGGTCTCAGGGAACCCACAATCCACTGTTACTCTTGCTGTATTATTTACTGTCACTAATAAATGTTGACACAGAGGCATCTTCATTTATAATTTTGTATATTTATTATATATATATATATATATATATATATATTATACCTGTTATTTTACTTAGTGTTATGATAAAGTAGCTGAACTAAAGAGCTAAAGGATTTACAGTTCAGGTGGAGATGCAAGATTATGGGAATATCATGGCAACAAAAGTGTAAGGCTACTGGTCACATTAGATCTGCAGTCAGAGAGTGGAGGGTGATGAATACTGGTGCTCAGATATCTTTCTCACTTGCATCCGTCCCAGTGAATGATTAGACTGTGTCTTCTCACCTCAATTAACCTAATCAAAACAATCCCTCAGTGCATGCCTAGATAAACATCTTTTGAGAATTCTATATCTGGTTAAGTTTGCAACCAACTTTAAACATTGTGTTGTGCATGTATTTGTGCATATGTACACAACTTATGTTAGTCTGACACATTAGTTTGCTAAAAATATAAAATTTAGAGCATTTCGTAGTACCTTCTCTGTTTTATTTATTTTTGTGAAGTTTTGATATACTAGAAAGCTGAAATTAACTTTTTTTTTTGAAAATCAAGGCAAGTACTGTCTTTCCTGTTGACTGTCAATCTTCCCTATACGTCTGATATGGACAGTCTTTTGCCCTCTGTACAGTGGGAGAATTCAGGACCCCTAATAACTGCTAAAGAATATCTTTAAGAAAGTCTCTCTGTATTATGGAATCTATTCTCATATTAGCAGCCAAGAGTTTATTAAAAATCTCTTGGGATTCTAGATATTACTGATTTCTCATCACAGTAGAGAGATGTTATAGTTGTTTTTCCTCTGGTCCCAAAGCTCCCAAAATAAAGACTCATGAGACTCAAAATGCATTACAAATGCCTATGCCTTATAGATGGTTCTTTTCTGACTAACTCATAATTTAAAATAGCCCCTTTATACAAGTTTTAGTTCTGCCAAGTGGCTGGCTACCTCTGCTCAGGTACCATGCAACTGCCCTCTTTCATGTCTCTCAGGTAAATCTCTCTTTCCTGCCTCTATCCCAGAATTCTTTCTGCCTGCTTGATGTTCCACTTTGTATTTCATATAAGCCTTCAGATTTTTATTGACAGACAATGCTTCCACACAGGCACAATATATTCCTTCCACAGAGAGATGATAATTCTCCAGAAGAAGAAACAGCCTTCAATGTAATGGGAAAATATTTTCAGTTACTCTGTGACTAGGTGAAATAATTCAATAGGGTGTTTAACATATTTTCCAGAGCCCATCAGTAGACACTCCTGCTCACATTTATCCAGACCAATATCATGCATGAAAACAGACTTCAATAGACCTTTTTTATACTTTCTGTCTTTTTACTCATTGTTCTTCCAATGAATCTCTAGGGAAAATATTCTTCAGTTCCCCACTTTCACTTTAACCTGAATTGTAGCACTTTCTCCTGTACCAGAAAGCCACAGAGGTTTCATAGTTGATTTTGTACTTGATGACCTTAAACAGAGCTGTTTTCTGTGTTTATTTCCCCTGATTTACATTTCTTTCTTAATTAAAGGACTGTGTTCCTATTCAAAGCTCTGAAACCAATCCAAGCATGTTCTACTTTGATACCAAAGAGCATTAATTCAGATTAAAATGATTTTTTTCTCTGCATCACTGTTTGATCTTAGCACATAAACATCATTGCAGGGGGCTGAGTTAACTCTTCTGAACTCAGCCTTGTTTTCATGCTTCTTAACTGAAATCTGCATGCTTCTTTCCTACCATTTTAAGCCTTTTACTGCATTATAGTGTTTATTTGGTAACCACATTTTATCTTTATCAATATAATGTTCAAGAAAATGTAATATCTTACATGCACAGCTTATTTTTCAGAACTTTACAGTTTGTTTTAGAAATTTAAAAGGAACACATTTAAGGAATAACATTTTTCTTTTTTATTAAATGTTTTTTATTTTTTTACATATACATTTATATTATTACACATATGTACAATAAACTACCTACAGCAAGAAGAACCTTGAAACAATCATGAATTACCTATTGTTACATTCTTAGTGTTTTGGCTACTTGTATTTGGCAGCCTTAAAGAAAACATCTTTTCTTTGAGGCAGGCTGGGTGTTGCCAGGAGTTAATTTGACTTGTTGACAAAGAATCTTTAGAATATTAAAAATATCTTTAAGTGCCATATTCTGCAGGTCTCTGAGTTTTTTTTTTTTTTTGAAGACTTTATTTAACTATATTACCTCATATATCTATATAACCATATCTATCTATTAGACCTAGAATATATATTCCTGTGATAAATTTAGACTAGTTTTTGACATGGGCATACTTTGTATTGATATACAAAATCAAATACTATTGATTTAAAACAATAACCTTATTTGTCGGTAACAATTAGGGCCTTGAAATAAGGAGTAGATACCTTTCATAGATCTACCTTTTGTTCTATCTCCCTCTATATTTCTATATCCCCTTTCTTTCTTATCAGCCCCTATCTCCTTACCTACAAATAGTTTGGTCTTTCAACTAAGCTTGGTAGGTTAGGGGTTAATATATGTTTAGAGCATGATAGATGTTTTAAGTTAATAGAGATGAGCTATGATAGATATCAATCTCCACTCAGAAGTTTAGAGCCAACAAAATAGTTTGCCAAATACAAATGCCAAATCACTATGAATGTAACAGTTATATAATTCCTGATTGTCCCATGATCTTCCTGCTGTACGTAGTTTATTTTACCGATGTGTAATAATATAAATGTATAAGTTTAAAAACACAATAAAATATTAAAAAAGAAAACATCTTTCCTATCTTGGTGCATCTACAAAAATTGGAAAATATCCCACAAATAATTCATTCTCAGAATGCCCTCAGCTTTATCCCACTTTCTGGGTAAGTCAAGACTTTCATGGGACATGCCCCTTGGGCTAGTGCCCAGTTATAAGTGAGTATGTACCATTTGAGTCTTTCTCCTTCTGGGTTAACTCATTATGATCATTTCTAGTTCAATCCATTTGTCCACTAATTTCAGAAATTCCCTGTTTTTAATAGCCAAGTAGTATTCCATAGTGTATATGTACCACAATTTCTTTATCCATTCTTCTAATGAGGGACACTTAGGCTGCTTCCGTATTCTGGCTATTCTGAATAAGGCTGCTATGAACATGGTTGAACATATGTCCTTGTTGTGTGCTGGAACATCTTCTGGGTATATTCCAAGGAGTGGTCTAGCTGGGTCTTGAGGAAGCCATATAACCAGTTTTCTGAGATAGCACCAGATAGATTTCCAAAGTGGCTGTACTAATTTGCATTCCCACCAGCAATGAAGGAGTGTTCCTCTCTCCCCACATCCTCACCAGCATGTGGTGTCACTTGAGTTTTTGATCTTAGCCATTCTGATGGGTGTAAGATGGAATCTCAGAGTTGTTTTGATTTGCATTTCTCTGATGACTAAAGATGTTGAGCATTTCTTTAAGTGTTTCTCAACCATTCGATATTCCTCTGTTGAGAATTCTGTTTAATTCTGAGCCCCATTTCTCAATTGGGTTATTTGGTTTGGTGGTGTTTAATTTCTTGAGTTCTTTATATATCTTGGATATTAGACCTTTGTCAGATGTAGGGTTGGTGAAGATCTTTTCCCAGTCTGTAGGCTGTCACTTTGTTCTATTGATAGTGTCTCCTGCCTTACAGAAGCTTCTCAGCCTCATGAGGTCCCACTTATTAATTGTTGACGTTAAGGCCTGGGCTGTTGCTATTCTGTTCAGGAAGTTATCTCCTGTGTCAATGTGTTCCAGACTCTTCCCCACTTTTCCTTCTAACCGAATAGTGTCTCTGATTTTATGTTGAGGTCTTTAATCCACTTGGACTTGAGTTTTGTGCATGTGACAAATATGGGTCCAATTGCATTTTTCTACATGCAGACCTCCAGTTAGACCTGCACCATTTGTTGAAGATGCTATCCTTTTTCCATTGAATAGATTTGGTTTCTTTGTCAAAAATCAAGTGACCATATGTGTGTGGATTCATATCTGGGTCTTCGATTTGATTCCAATGATCAATCAACCTATTGCTGGGCAAGTACCATGCAGTTTTAATTATTGTTGCTCTATAGTACAGCTTGAGATTGGGTATGGAGATTCCTCTGGAGGATCTTTTATTGTATAGGATTTTTTTTAGCTATTCTGTTTTTTTTTTCATATGAAGTTGAAAATTGATATTTCAATGTCTTTAAAATATTGTGTAGTATTTTGATAGGGATTTCATTGAATCTGTAAATTGCCTTGGTAAGATGGCCATTTTATTATGTTAATTCTCTTGATCCACAAACAAGGGAGATCCTTCTCAATTGTTATCCCATCCCTTGTATCCTCCCATTCTTCCCTCCTTCCCATTTTCCCCTTACTCCCTTCCCGTATGACTATGGCTGAGATGTAATATGAATGAATTAATAAAAAATGCTAAAATAAAAAGGAATTCATTCTCAGCGTAACAAATTCACAGATCATCTATACTAATGCTTTTAGTGGAATATTTTAATATGGGATTTATTTACTTGTAATAAAATACATATAGTAAGAACAGTTATGAAACAGTCAGAAAAGCGAGTTGTAAAAATTATTTTCAAGATGGTTAGCTCATTTGTGTTTGGCAACCTTAAGGAAAATGCTATCTATTCTATCTAGCCATGTCTAAAGTTTTGTACCCAAATCATTCTTTGACATATCTTAATTTATCATTTTAAAAAATATCTTTCTAGACCTTGAAACATTTTCCAAAATCCTAAACAACTTAAGCCTAACTGTGAAACTGTAATTATCTGGTCTTCAACATCATCAGAGACTTCAGAAGGAATAAAATTATTAAGTAGGAAGTACAGGCAAGCATCTTCCAAAACTAGGATATGACAGTCAGAGTTTACTGCCAGTCACCCATTCTCTCTATGTAATGTAAGTATCTCAGCCTTCTGGCCCATTATATCTGGCAGACCTACTTATAAAGCAGGGAACATGAAGAACCTGCTTACCCTGCCATGGCAGAACTTTGCAGTCAACTCAGTGTCCAAGTCTTGTCCATTTTGGACAACATATTGTCTGTAGAGAAAGCTGGGGCATTTTTACCCAGTGGCTAGCTTGCCATTAATGAAGTTGTCTCCAAAAGGAGACTTTATAATGCTCATCATTTGAGAGAAAATTTTAAAAGAATTATTTAAAGAAACTAGAAATTGACTTAACAAAAGGGAACATTATGAATTTGAGGGCATTTTCCTATTGTTCCTTTGATCCTGTGTTTTGTCTCCACCCAAGTACTTTTTTTTTTTTGATCACTGTTTATTTGGGAACGTATCTGGTACTATTGTGCCTTTGCTATTCATTCTAACCCTATTTTCTTTACTCTCTTTAATAAGGTTTATTTATGTTATCTTACCTGAATTGATTGTTACCAACTTTATAGTCACATTTTATAATACTGAATGTAGAATGTATTAAGTCCCAACAGGGATCAAAAGTATCTCCTTCTGCAAATCTTTGTGTAACATTGGTTATCACCCCTGTTTGTGATAATAGCCATTTCAACACCCCTGAAGCAATATCTCCTTGTGGTTGTAATTTGCTTTCCTCTTATGATCTTCAGAAACCTTAAATTATTATTATTCATACATTTACATAATGAAGTTTATGAGTTTTACCACCCATTACTCTCTCTCTAACCTTCATCTACCCTGCTGGAATTCTATTCCATAAATTGCCTTCTTACTTTCATATTTTCTTTTTGTATGTTAATTGTCAAATTTAATTAAAGCACTACTATGATCGCTAAATAATTTACTGAAAGAAAGTCGATTTATTAGTGGCTATATTATTGAAAAAATGACATTTATATTTCTTGTTTTGGAACAATTATATTCAGGTCCTTTGTGTATTTTTTTATTGTATTACAGCAAAGGGGATTCACACTGCTCACATGTGTGTCACATCACTATTCACAATATAAAATAGGTAGGAACAAGCTAATAGTTCACCAAGAGATGAGTGGCAAAAGAAAATGAGGAACATCTTTCTCTGCTCTATATGTCTTTTTACACCTAAATATTACATCCATTAGATTTGGCAAAACTCAGAACTTGGGATCCTAGTTCACATGCTCATTCGTACCTCTATCTATTGCATGTGATTTTCAGAGAAGAATAAGATAGAACTTTCTTTATATATCAAAACCTATTATTTTGTAACTAACCAGAAAAAAATCTCTTTTCTCTAGTTTAATAGATTTCTTATTTATTATTATATTTTCCAAATAGATAACCATTCAAAACTGGCAAGGTTTTTTTTTTCACGACAATTTTATATAGTGTTTCTAATGTGTTTTAAAATGATATAGTGTAATTTAAGTATTTTTTTTTGTTTTTTATTTTTTATTTTTCACTTTATTTTATTTTTTAATATTTCATTAATTTATTCATATTACATACCAGTTGTTATCCCATCCGTTGTATCTTTCCATTCCTCCCTCCCTCCAGCTTTCCCCCTACTCTCCTCCCCTATGATTGTGACTGAGGGGGACCTCCTCCCCCTGTGTTTGATCCTAGGGTATCATGTCTCTTCTTGGTAGCCTGCTATCCTTCCTCTGAGTGCCACCAGGTATCCCCATCTAGGGTACATGGTCAAATACGGGGCACCAGAGTTCATGTGAGAGTCAGTCCCCATTCTCCACTTAACTGTGGAGAATGTCCTGTCCATTGGCTAGATCTGGGTAAGGGTTCAAAGTTTAGTGCACATATTGTCTTTGGCTGGTGCCATAGTTTGAGCAGGACCCCTTGGCTAGTGTGTTTGTTTAAGAGAAAGAGAGGGAAGGAGGAAAGGAGGGAGAGAGAGAAAGAGAGAGAATGAGCGCATGTGCTGGGAACTGAGCTTAGGTACTTTGAAAGAGCAATTATGTTCTTAATCACTGAGTCATCATCTATCAAGCCCATGATTGATATTTTATCTCTAATATGTTGTTTCACTTTTCAGGAATTCTAAACAACTAAAAGCATGGTTTCCCTAACAAAAAGCTGAAGCAACTAAAGTCATGATTATCTTGTGGTTTCATTTTATATCTCAGAGATTTCACACAATGATATTTCAGCTTTTTATTTGTGTTTATTTACATTGAAAAAAAAGTGCCTTACCTATCCATGTTTGTGCTAATCACCGTTTCCATAGTCCTAAAGAACTATCTCGTTGTGATTGTAAGATCATTTTTTCATGTGATCTTAAGAACTTTTATATCATTAGAGGGTTTCAAACATTCATATAGCGAAGCATATCACTTTCACCGCCCTTTCCTCTCTCTCCCCTCCATCTCCCCACCCAGCACCTCTCTATTCTGTAAATCTCCCTCCTGATTCCGTATCCTTTTGAAAACACAAGTGTTTGTATGTGTTCTACCACTGCAATGACATCTGCCTTGTTAATAACTTATGGTCTGTGTGAAATGCATGTAATAGGATTCTATGCTGGTGTTTGCAGTCCACACCAGATGGCTTTGGAGATGTCTTGTTTCATGATCCAGTGATTTCACTCTAAGGGAGAAAAAAAAATGGGGGGGAGGATAAAAGCTTTTAGTACTTAACGCTACACATAAATGTGCAGTTAGAGAGCTTTAAGAATATGGGATGGCAATATTTTAGTCTAAGGATTTTTTTTGAGGACGTTTGAAAATTAAACACTTTGTCTGACTTATGGCACTTTCATTTGTATTGTAGAAGGATGCACCATCCCACTTAACATGATATACTGTAGTGATATTTTCTGTAAAAGTCACTGCATTATCAAGCCTGTTAAAGCATCCTTTTGCTAAGATGATTTAGTGGTTTGGATAAAGTGAATTTGGTTCAATCAATCTTTTTTTCCTTAATGAATTCTGAGGTTTTTGTCTATTTGCTTTTTATTTATATGTGTCTCTCGGTCTTTGCATAATCTATTGACTGTTATATTCCTAGCTAGCAGAGGTTGCAAATCCAACTATTTTCCCGAATAAATTAATGTACCATAAAGAAAAATTAACACAAATTTGCTAAGACTAAGTCTATGCTTCATTCTAAGAAGTCTAGTTATGTCACTTTGAATCTAGATTTAAGACCAAGAACAATTATGGATTCTTATTCTCTTCAAACATTCCTTTTTAGATGCATGTTTATTTTATGTTAAGTGATCTCTTTTAATATTTTTCTTTAATTGTTAATATATTAGTACATAAATACAAAAACCTATAAAATTATTCGTATGTATAATTTTAGGGGTGATTCTTTGATACTCCATAACCAATTGATGCATTCTCCCTACAACATGTATAAATTTTGTGAATTGAATAAAAATTGAAGCCAAACTTTTACCTGAACATCATGCACTTAAAAATGTGCTTTGTCTTCATGTCTGAGGACCAGGAATTCCACCAAGCACTTTCTTGCTAATCTCGATTCACTTCTTGGGGTAAGAGGGACACTCACTCACTCCTCTACCATGAATGCAGCTGGAAGCTAAAAGTTGACATCATATCTCCACATTGTAATACTAACGAGTGATGCATTTTATAATATTCTCTAGGGAAAAGTTAATTTAAATTTATTTTACTCATCAAGACAAATCTTATTTGGGCATAATAGAAAATTAAAAAGTATCAGAATAAAATTGTGGGGATCCAAGATGGCGGTGAGCAGTATGGACCGTGTTTGGAAGCTCCAGCGAACAATTCAAGTAATTGCACAGATTTCTGAGCCAGGAACACCGAGGTCCCCACACCATGGCAGCAGGAGTGCTCCACAGTTCGGAAGGACCAGGGTGCGGAGGACCTGCGTGCCCCTGCACATGGGAGGAACATGGTTCTTCTCGGATTGGAGCAGCAGTGGCAGAGGCAGCAGCAGCAGTGGCACCAGCGTCAGCAGTGGTGGTGGCTGAGGTTTGCAGCTCAGAGCCTTCCGGTGGAGGCAATTGGTGTGGTGGCCAGTGGGAGTTGCTGTGGGAGAGGGGACTCTGGGTAGGATTTGGGTCGCGCGGTGCCTTGAGACCCAAACTAGACTCGGTGGACACTTCAGCCCCAGAGTCCCAGGTTCAGCTCAGTGCGCAGTTCCATGGAGACGCTGGATCAGCTCAGCAAGCAATTCGGCCCGAAGCAATAGCTCAGCTCAGCCATAGCTCCACTGCTGTGATGCAGGCTGGGCAGAGCACTCAGTTCTACCCGAGGCGCTAGCTCAGTTCAGCGTGCAGTTCTAGTGCTCTGACTCAGGCTGAGGTCAGCACGCAGATTTGGCCCAGAGTTCCTAGCTGGACTTGCTGGGCAGATTGGGCCCAGAGACTCTAGTTGAGCTTTGCACACAGGCTTGGCAGCCCTAAGACTCTGGCTGGACTCTCCACGCAGTTTAGACCTGGAATCCCAGGCTGAATTCAGCATGCAGTGTGGGTCCAGAGTCCATGGCTGAGTTCAGTGCACAATTCTGCCCCAGAGACTTGGATGGAGCTCAGCGTGCAATTTGGGGCCAGAGTCCCTAACTGTGCTTGGCAGACAGATTGGGCCCAGAGACTCTACCTGAGCTTTTGGCACAGTCCCGGCTCTAAGACTCTGGTTGGACATAGTGCGCAGTTTGAATCCAGAATTCCTGGCTGACCTTGGGGGGCAGTTCGGGACCTGAGTCTATAACTGACCACAGCACGCACTTTGGGCCAAAAGCCCCTAGCTGACCTTGGTGTGCAGTTCCAGCTCAAAAATTCTGGCATTTGATAAAATCCAACACCCATTCATGTTTAAAGTTTTAGAGAGATCGAGGATACAAGGCACTTTCCTCAACATAATAAAGGCTATATACAGTAAGCCAATAGCCAAAATCAAAGTAAATGGTGAGATGTTCAAGGAAATCCCTCTAAAATCGGGAACAAGGCAAGGCTGCCCACTCTCTCCATATCTCTTCAATATAGTACTCGAAGTTCTAGCCCGAGCAATAAGACAACAAAAGGAGATCAAGGGTATCTAAATGGGAAAAGAGAAAATCAAATTATCCCTATTTGCAGATGATATGATAGTGTACATAAGTGAGCCTTGAAATTCCACCAGAGAACTCCTACAGCTGATAAACACCTTCAGCATATTGACTGGATACAACATTAACTCAAAAAAGTCTGTAGCCTTCCTATACACAAATGACAAGCATGCAGAGGAAGAAATTAGGAAAACCACACCCTTCACACTAGCTACAAGCAATATAAAATATTTAGGAGTCACTCTAACTAAGCAAGTGAAGAACTTGTTTGAAAAAATTTTCAATCCTCTGAAGAAAGAGATTGAAGATGACATGAGAAGGTGGAATGATCTTCCTTGCTCATGGATTGGGAGAATTAACATAGTAAAAATGGCCATCCTACCAAAGCAATCTACAGATTCAATGCAATTCCTGTCAAAATACCTGCACAATTTTTTAAAGACATTGAAAGTTCAATTCTGAACTTCATATGGAAAAACAAAAAACCCAGAATAGCCAAAACAATCTTGTACAATAAAAGGTGCTCCGGAGGAATCTCCATGCCTGATCTCAAACTACTATAAAGCAATAGTAATTAAAACAACTAGGTACTGGTACAGCAACTGGTTGGTTGATCAGTGGAATCGAATCAAAGACCCAGATATGAATCCACACACATGTGGTCACTTGATTTTTGACAAAGAAGCCAAATCCATTCAATGGAAAAAAAATAGCATCTTCAACAAATGGTGCTGGTCTAACTGGAGGTCTATGTGGAAAAAAAATGCAACTGGACCCATTTTTGTCACCTTGCACAAAACTCAAATCCAAGTGGATTAAAGACCTCAACATAAAACCAGAGACACTAAGTCACTTAGAAGGAAAGTGGGGAAGAGCCTGGAACATATTGGCACAGGAGACAACTTCCTGAACAGAATAGCAACATCCCAGGCCTTAATGTCAACAATTAATAAATGGGACCTCATGAGGCTGAGAAGCTTCTGTAAGGATGGAGGCACTGTCAAGAGAACAAAGCGACAGCCTACAGACTGGGGAAAGATCTTCACCAACCCTACATCTGACAAAGGTCTAATATCCAAAATATATAAAGAACTCAAGAAATTAAACACCACCAAACCAAATAATCCAATTGAGAAATGGGGCTTGGAACTAAACAGAGAAGTCTCAACAGAGGAATATCAAATGGCTGAGGAAACACTTAAAGAAACTCTCAACCTCCTTAGGCATCAGGGAAATGCAAATCAAAACAACTCTGAGATTCCATCTTACACCCATCAGAATGGCTAAGATCAAACATTCAAGTGACAACACATGCTGGTGAGGATGTGGAAAGAGAGAATACTCCTTCATTGCTGGTGGGAATGCAAACTAGTACAGCCACTTTGGAAATCTATCTGGTGCTATCTCAGAAAACTGGGAATAGGGCTTCCTCAAGACCCAGCTATTCCACTCCTTGGAATAGACCCAGAAGATGCTCCAGCACACAAACAAGAAAATTTGCTCAACCATGTTTATAGCAGCCTTATTCATAATAGCCAGAACATGGAAACAGCCTAAGTGTCCCTCAGTAGAAGAATGGATAAAGAAACTGTGGTACATACACACTATGAAATACTACTCAGCTATTAAAAACAAGGAATTCCCGAAATTTGTGGACAAATGGATTGAGCTAAAATGATCATAATGAGTGAGTTAACCCAGAAGCAGAAAGACTCAAATGGTATATACTCACTTATATCTGCATACTAGCCCAAGGGGCATGTCCCACGAAAGCCTTCCCTTACCAGGAAACTGGGACAGAGGGGAGGACATCCTATTGGGACTCTAGATGAGAGAAGTATGGGAGAATAGCAAAGTAGAAGGATCCAGAGGGTCCTAGAAACCTACAAGTAGAACATTATGATAGGCAGATTTGGGCCCAGGGGTCCCACTCAAACTAAGGCACCAGCTAAGGACAATAAAGGCGGTAAACTTTAAACCCCTACCTAGCTCTACCCAATGGGCAGAACATTCTCCACAGTTGAGTGGAGAGTGGGATATGACTTTCTCATGTACTCTGGTGCCTCATAGTTGACCATGTCCCCTGGAGGGGGAGACCTGGTGGAACTCAGAGGAAGGACAGCAGGTTACCGGGAAGAGACTTGATAGCCTATGAGCATATACAGGGGGAGGTAATCCCCCTCAGGAACAGTCATAGGGGAGGGGAATAAGGGGAAAATGGGAGGGAGGGAAGAATGGGAGGAACAAGGGATGGGATAACCATTGAGATATAACAGGAATAAATTAATAAAAACTTTAAAAAAAGACAAAAATTGTGATAAATATGTAGCAGCTATACATCATTACTAATAGTTTATTGTAAAGAAGCTCAAACATACATTGTGACTATTCAAGTCTTTAGATATACTTCCTTCACAATCATTGAACTTTCTGGAATGTTCCTATTACCACCTACTTTGCTGAACAGGTGCCCTCATGTTTTAGTGTAGTAAAAATTTTAATTTTAAAATTTTATTTTTGAGATTAATGTAATTGTACCACTTCTTTCTTCCCTTTCCTCCCTCCAAATGGTCCCATATACCTCTCCACACTCTCCTTCAAAATTTTAGCCTCTTTTAAAATAATTTTATTGGGTGATATATATGTATATATAAATAATATATATGTATATATATAATACACACACACAGACACACACACACACATATATATATGTTTTCAGAGCTGGAAGTTTAGCACTGGGCAGCAACTGGTGTTTCTTTCATGGGGTAAGACCACCTCTTCTGCACCCAGATTTCCACTGAAGCCAATAGTTAAGTGTGTTGGGTTGAGGCCTCATAGACTTTCCCCCTCTACTTTGCGTTTCCATTGAAGTTTTCTTTGTTCAACTCACATTTGTGTAGACTTTAGTGAATTTTACTAATAGGTTTACCAAAGCAATCAATCACACATTACTGTTGTAAGTACTACTAAAGTAGTGAAGCATGTGTGTCAACAAAGTCCCTTTATTTGTATTTCTTTTTTTTTCTTTTATTTATTCTTCTCTCATATATTACATCACAAACGCATTTCCCTGCTCTCTTCCTAGTCCCTCCCTCCAACACCCCACAACCCACCCCACCCATGTTTCTCTTCAGGAAAAGGCAGGCCTCCCCCATGGATATCGACCAAAGATGGCATATTAAGCTACAACAAGACTTGGCACCTCCCCTAATTTAAGTCCGGATGAGGCAACACAGTAGGAAGAAAAGCGTCCCCAAAACAGGCAAAAGAGTCAGAGGTTGTTATTTCTTTTAAACAGTCTTGCTCTCAATGGGTTTGAAATAGAAAAGGTTTCAAAAGGCTAATGCAAGTGCTGGGGCATACCTACCCAACACATGTGGACTGATTTGGGCCATACTCCTGTTTCCTGTGGTTTATGCCAGGAGTTTTTCAGATTTTTTTTTCATCTTGGTTTTAAATTGGTAGACTCTTGTTTCCAAGGACTTTATTTACATTCATGGCCCACACCATGAGATGAAACCAATCTCTGCTAAAGTGGCCAACAACCTCAGAATAGATACCTATGGAGCCTGAAGAAAAATTAATACTGTTATTCTGCCAAAGCAATACAGAAATAAAATGAGTCATAATGACATTCTGCTAGACCCATATGTCATTGCCTTACACAATTCACTGTTGATGAATTATTGCTGTAGATGATAAAAACATATATAGACCCAGAACTAGACAATGCATAATTTGCACTTTAGGTTGTGAATTGGATATCTTATCAAGCCCCTCCCTCAAGGCTCAGGTAACAAAGTACATGCAGAGGTAGAAGGATTGTAAAGGTTAAATATGGAATTTTATTTGTCTTTGGCTTGTTTGTTTTGGTATTTTGGTGGGGTTTATATATTTTTTACTTTGGGATTTTATTATTTTTTTTTGGAAGAGAAATAAAGAAAAGGAACATAAGGTTGAGAAGGTAGCAAAGCAGGGGAGGGAACTGGGAAGAGCTTGGAGAGGAAAGAATATGATCAAAATACATTGTATTAAAACATTTTAATGAAAAAATAAACATAAAATAAAGTTCCACATAAAGTGAAAACAAAAATTCAAAGTTCCAAAGTTCTTCCAATTTAGGACCAGTGTGTGGTATAATCCTTCCCAGCACTTGGGAAACAGAGGCAGGAAATCTCTGTGAATTCAAAGCCAGCCTGGTCTATTTTGCAAGTTGCAGGCCAGCCAAGACCTCAGAGTGAGATCCTGTCTCAAAAACAAAACAAAATAAAAGACCTCAATAAACAAAAAATTAATAACTTAAAAAACAAAACAAAATAATTCCCAATTTATAGTAAATCCAAACTTTTAAATTAGCTATTGTATGGTTATTTTAATATAAAAATAGAACATGAGAATTCGTTATGATGGACACTATAAGAAAATAATAGCATACTAAAATACCTTATTTACATAAAATTACTTCATACTTCTGTTACATAGATATGGAGATACCATTGTTTAAAATGTAACATATTGTTTTTTATTATAATGGCACAAAATAAAGTTTTCTTACACCAAACATTAACAAAAGTGTGAAAAGGACTAAACACTCTTAGAATTTTGTTGATATAGATTTGTTACTCTTTGTCATGGAGAGTTTGAGTACATCTAAATATTTTAAACCTAATATTATTATAGATTATTTGGGAATTTCATATCATAGGCTTTAATCATACTTCCCAGTTTTCCAAGATCAATCCCCAACCCTTGTGACCTCCCCCATCAAAAAAAATAGAAAGAAAAAAGTCCAATTTGTGTTGCCCATATTCTCTCAGTAGACAGCCCCTTAAAGGAAATTTGGTGCTTCCTCACTAGCACCCCAGAAGTTGTCAGTTGTGAAGAGCTACACTTCAGCATCCTTATCACAGTTTTTAAGGCTTCCTATCTAGGCTGTTAGTTGTGGGGGAGGGCATGGAGTAAGGTAGGGATTATTTACAAAATTTTAAATGTGTGTGACTTGTAATGCTTTATTTCGGAAGAGAAAGGAGAAAGAGAACGGAAGCCTTAGTTAATTGTGTCCAACAATTCTGTTACTCTTCCTTTCATATGTCAACAGTAGATCTAGGTCCTCTGTGATCCCTTACAGAGTGAATATGTTCAGAACATCGTTAATAAGCTGTCTTAACACTATTCTCTAAGAATAAACTGTTCTTAACACTAATCTCACATGTTGATGCCCTTTATAGATTAAATAAAATATAAACCAACCTCCTTAAATGCCGATTAGAAAGCTAATCTTCTAATGCCTTGCAGTTCTTTGTAAGAGACAGTCACAAAGCATGACTTTGAACTGCCAGCAACCTATTATGATTTTGAGATGAAGCCTTTTTTCTCTGGAATCACTGACACACACTTTCTTTCCCTGAACCACTGTTCCCCTTCCCAGAGTCATGATCAAGTTTCAACTATGTGGCCTCATTTATCATACCATGCTACTTGTTTCAGTGTCAGAACTGAGTGTTCCCTGCCAGCTGTGGTGTCTCAGAAGAACTGAAAGTTCAGGGCAGCAGAGCAGCCACCATTTGTGTTGTCCAAACAGCCAGACTTCCTTAGTGTCTAGGCTTACAATGTCTGTTAAACTACACCCTCTTTTAATTTAAATATAGTATATAAAACCCTCCAATCAGTTCTAGCTTACTCTGTAAAACAATCATTCTAATTAATAATAAAATATGTGGTAATCATGTTGCATGTTTTAATGCAGTTCAGTTGATCTCCATTAGCTATTTAAAAAATTACAAGCTTTTAACCACCTCGTTTTAGGATCTTCCCCATAGGTCAGAAGGAGTCAGGTGATGCAGTGTTTTCTTCATAATTCTGTACCCTGTATTATGATGCTCTAAAGGATAGTAACCCCCTTTCTATCTGTTGTATAAAATAAAATGCGGAGATTGAGTCTACTTCTTTGTTTTTTGTTGTCACGATTAAGGTGTTAATTAGGACCACACTTACTTAAATAGTATTTCTGTTTTCTTCCATGTAAATTGATTTAACCGATTTAACCAATATCCTAAGGAATGAAATATTTAAATTACTATAAAAGTATATTTTTGGTCGAAGTAGGGATAAATTTGATAAAATGATTTCCTGTCTGTGTGACTGACAGATACCTAGCTTACTAATTTGGGTACTTCCTGTCCTAGTGAGATAACTGGAAGATTCCTTGGTTGTTCTGACAGCAAAGGTAAGAGGCACAGGAACACTCTCCAGGTGTAGCCTCTAGAATCTAATTTTAAATGTACAAATATAACATTCAGGGCACCAAAGTACAAAAATAAATAATGCACTTTCTATCTAGTACATTTAAAATATTTTCACTGTAATTTCTAACCAGTGTTACCCATTGTCATCGGAAATCTGAATAATGCCTGGAGTGTGGTCATTGTGCCCATGAATATCAGGGAGAATCATTTGAAGTATGTTTCCATACATGTTGATAAGAAATGCTACTTTTCTGACTTGAACTCTGTCATTAGAATTTTCATCTACAGCCAAAGGAATTGGGTTCTCTTACATGAAAACCAATGTCTGAAATTTCTATGTACAGATTTCTCTGGTTCCTATTCAGTAAAGTTTTCTGAACTCCCAAGAAGCCGAATTGCCAAAATTGGTTTGTTTTCCTTTGCTTTTGTTTTTTTTTTTCTTACACACTGTGTTTGCATTATGAACATAGTGTGACTTGTTCACTGAGATGTTTAGGAGTTTGTTATACACACACACACACACACACACACACACACACACACACACATGCACACACACACTCTCACACAAATTCTTAAAGCAACTCATTTGTATGGGTATCTGTAAAACAAATGACATTCTATATCTAATCAGTAGAAATATACAAACTAAACAGCAGACTCAACTAATTTATTTTAACATTTGGCAGAGAGAATGGGAGAGAGACAGAGACAGAGACAGAGAGACAACAGACAGACAAAGAGACAGAGAGGAGGAGGAACTACTTTTAGACTCCTTAGAACATGTGTTATTTATGTTGGCAGAGTAGCTATAGACACATGTATGGTGCTTGTGCAAATGTGAATAGGCTGATAGACCATTGTCCAGGAGGCATTAGGAAAAATTACCCAATGCAGTGCTGAAGATTTCATTTTACTGTTTTATCCTGGAGACCCGAGTCCTAAGTGAAGAGCCCCAATTATTGTTGTTGTTGTTGCTGCTGCTGCTGCTGGTACTATTTCCCTGATGGTTCATGGACTCTGTAGAATGTCTACAAAACTTCCTAGGACTGATCTTCTAGAAATGGTGTTAGCTTGAATTTTCACTGTCATTCTCTACTTAACACTTTTGCCTACATAATTCAGCTTCCTGAAATACATTTTCCATTTAAGTAAAAATGTATAAAAATACTTCAAACAACTAGAGGAAAAAACTAGTGTATTAAAATAAGCCAGAAATGATGTCTTCAAATGTTTCTTGCATTTTCCTTTGATTCTATGTTTGTTTGTTTGACAGTTTGCTTATTTTCTAAAAAGTGAGAAAAAGAAAGGGTGTGGATTTGGGTGAGTGAGAAGGTAGAGAAATTGTGAGAGAAGGTGGGGCAGGGAGCCATAACCAGAAAATATTGTATGAAAAAGTATTCAATAAAGAAAACAAAGATACGAACTACTCTAATGCTTGAGCTTCTAAAGGTAGGGTTTCATAATGACTCACTCCTCTATCAGTCTTAATAAATTATTCCATTTTCTTGGAGAATTTGCATTTTTATCCTACATAGATGTTTGACCAATAGAAAGATCTTACTATCATGTACATGAAGAAAGATCTGGGTGTGTTGGTGCACTTCTGGCCCCAGAACTCAGGGGCCAGAAACAGGCAGATCTCTGTGAGTTTAGGCTAGCTTGGCCTACATAATGACCTCCAGGTCTACATAAAGAGACCTGTCTCTAAAAAAATCAAAACCCAACAACAAAAAACCTGACAATATCAGGAACAGTCATAGGGGAAGGGAATAAGGGGAAAATGGGAGGGAGGGAAGAATGGGAGGATACAAAGGATGCGATAACCATTGAGATGTAACAAGAATAAATTAATAAAAAATTAAAAAAAAAACAAAAAACCTGACAACAATAAAAATAATAATAAAATGAAATACTTTGAGAACAAGTAAATATCTGTAATGTAGGAGTAATTTTGTAGCTTTAATCAAGGCTATATATACTTGCAGAATATAGGCATATATTTGCAGAAACATATTTAAAGTTTATATTTTGTATCTTTGTTCATTTGTTCAGTACTGTATTGCAGCACAGAATAATTAAATGTTATCACACACACTTAAGACACTGCGACAAATGGAAAGGACCTACTCTGGAGAGGAACGCAGAGCACTGATAAGGTTAGCGAGTCTTAAAAATGTAAAGAATAGTGATGGCAAAAGAATCTCAAATCTTTGTTCTGCCACTGATGAAGGATAAGGCTGAGAAAAGCGAAGCCTAAATGCCAGGCTTTGTGATGTTAGATACACACCTTTTAGAATCCCATCTGCTCTGTCCCTCACCTTTGGTTGCCAAGTTACCATTCATCCTTCAGGCCCAATGAGGTAGTCATGAGATGACAGGTTAGTCTGCATTTGGCTCGTATGCATTAGACCAGGCTGGTGAACTCACAGAGATCCTCCTGCCTCTCCAGTGCTGGGATTAAAGGTGTGCACCACCACACCTGGCAAATGGGTATATTTTAAATCTACAAAAGGCAAAACTGATTTCTGGTCACCAAGTCTTGGACTTGTCTACCAAAATAGAATTAAATAGACATATTATAGGGTAAAGTTTGTCTTCTTAAAATACTTGAAAATAGTTATAGAAAATTGACAAGTGCATACGACCCTCATCAAGCTCTATAGAACAAATGAAATAAATACATATGATTATATAATCTGTAGTACAGGATTATTGGTTTAGAATTAGTACCTATACGGCTATATAGTTTTGGCAACAGATTGCTTGGTTGAGATACAGATAAGGACCATATCTAAGGAAATATAATTTAGAAGGAAGAGATAGGAGGTGAACTTAGAAGACAAAATAGTCATTTTTGTTTTTTGTTTTTTTTTTTGTTGTTGTTGTTTTTTTGAGGGGGTGAGCTTTTCAAGACATGGTTTCTCTGTGTAGCCTTGGCTGTCCTGGACTCATTTTGTAGACTAGGCTGGCCTCGAACTCACAATGATCTGCCTACTTCTGACCTCCTGAGTGCAGGGATTAAAGGCATGTGCCACAGCCTGGTCTGTAAAGCAAGTCTAGGACAGCCAAGGCTACATGGAAAAGCCCTATCTCGAAAACAGCAACTGCCACCCCCACCCCCCAAAAAAACCAAAACACCAGACCAACAAAAAATTCCAACCAAACAAAAACAGTTGACAGAATAATCTTAAGAAGAATACTTGACCTAGGTAATACTGGATTTCACTGAGGAAATTTTTTTTTTAATTTTTTGAGACAGGGTTTCTCTGTGTAGCCTTGACTGTCCTGGACTCGATTTGTAGACCAGGCTGGCCTAGAACTCACAGAGATCTGCCTGCCTTTGCCGCCCAAGTGCTGGGATTAAAAGCGTGCGCCACTACCGCCCGACAACTGAGGCATTTTTTTAAACTTTAGGTATCATTACTCAAGTGCATATTTCTGGTGATTATGTTTTCCTTTGAAATAATGAAATATAAGCATTACATAAGTATTAGATAAGGTTACCAAAAAACAACTTGAGGAATTTTTCAAAATATTCTCCACAGTTGAGTGGAGAGTGTGATACGACTTTCTCACGTACTCTGGTGCCTCACATTTGACCATGTCCCCTGGAGGGGGAGACCTGGTGGCACTCAGAGGAAGGACAGCAAGTAGCCAAGAAGAGACTTGATACCCTATGAGAATATATAGGGGGACGTAATCCCCCTCAGGAACAGTCATAGGGGAGGGGAATAATGGGAAAATGGGGGGGGGGGAGGAATGGGAGGATACAAGGGATGGGATAAACATGGAGATGTAACAAGAATAAATTAATAAAAAAAAATAATCTGTGCTATTTAACAAATTAAGGAATAGATTTGACAAAATTGGTCTAATACTATAAAAATGGCATTCAAAGAGTAGGAATTCATCTAAGATTCTGTGATTCTGAACACAGAAGTAACTCAAAGTCATTGGCCGTATCAATACATTATAAAGCAAAGCAAGGCAACCATCTTGAAACTCTAGTGATAACTCAGTGGATAAGAGCAGTTGCTGTGCAAGCCTCAGGACCTGAGATCAGGTCCCAGCCACTGCACCAGACTTAAAGGATTCTGCAACCTCTGTTACTGGACTGCAGAGAAAAAGAAGATAACCGAGGTTTGCTGGCGTCAGTACACCTTTAGGCTCAATAAATGGCCTTGTGTCAAAGAAATTAGGTACAGGGTATCAAACAGGACACCTGCCATCCTCCTCACTCCTCCACATCTGTGAGGCATACATACTTGAACATACATGTGTGCATACACCGCACACACACACACACACACACACACACACACACACCCATCATATTTACATACACAGCCATATGTACCATGGAGCTGAATGCAAGCATCTTTTTGATGAAGTTGGTCCTTTCCTTCCAAAACCAGGAGACAGCCAGAAGGATTCTTTCACTGATTACATCAAGCAGCATAGTGAACACAGTGCAGTAATACATGGCAAAGATATATAGCTATTCCCATATCATTACTCTATACGAACAATTGAATTACACTCACAATAGCCTACTGAAGCTAATGGCCGACTTCCGTTCGTGAAATCAGGCCAAGCTCCAAAAATAATATTTTAATGAACTATTGTAAACCAAGACTAAAACAGAAAGAAAGAATACAATCCTTTTTATGATATTTAAAATATAAATCAGCAAACATGTTTCTCAATTTGAATGGAAAAAGCTAAGGAATTTAAATATATATATAACTAATTTCAATTAAAAATAAAATAAATGGTGCACATGGTGTTTGGGGACAGTGTGGCAGCAGCAAACATAAGTAACTAGTTGCTACAAGGAAGAAAAAAAAAAACTGAAAAAACAGCTTGAGGAAGGAATGGATTCTTTTGGGTTTTCATGCCAAGGCATAGAGTTCATTACATAGGAGAATCCTGGTAGCAAGACCATGATCCACTTCGATCTACTCTGTTCATAAAGTAGAGAACAATGAATGCGCACAGGCAGCTCACGTTCTCCATCCTCTGAGTCCAGTACTACAGCCAATGGGACTGTGCTGACTAGTCAAGGTGGGTTTACCGACCTCATTTAACCTTGTCAAGATAATCCCTCATAGCCATTCCTGGAGGTTAATGGAATCTCATGGAGATGTCAAGAAGCTAGTATCCTGGGTAATTCTGTATTTTGTGAAGGGAACAACCAAAATTATCTATTATAGATAATTCATAGAAGTACTTGAAAGTAAACGCATGCACATATGCTTATTTTGTTTTTATTGAAAAGAAAATATTTAAGCAAACAAAAATAATATTCTTAACAAATGGTGATGAAATAGCTATAATTATGCATAACTGCCTGAACTACCATATATATGTAATATATATATATATGATCAGACAATATATATTGACTCCTAATTAATTTATATACTGAAATTATTCAGATTTATGGCTTCTCTATTTTCTTATTTAGCATATCTGTTTTTCCATTATTTGAAGTCTGTTTTTGTTCAATTTTAGCTACTTTACAAACAACAACAACAACCCTCACCCACGCCTACACATCTTCTATGTCTTGGGTTGGTGGTGATCACACAATAGAGTGAACCTCTGAGGACTTACAGAAGTCTTCAATAAAGGGAACCAATTTTACTATGAAATAACTCACGACTTCAGTTAAACCTCCATTATTCCAAGGATGAGAAAAATATATAAAATGTGTAAAAAGAATTAAAAATTGCCAATACTCATGTATCAGGAATACTAAGCTTAAATGCCAAAGATTTTAAAAACTGAAACTACATAAATGCTTCAGTGAGTAAATATAAATGTGCTTCAAACATTTTTTTTTTAAATGGAAACACAACAAAGACCTGGAAGATATACATGAGAAATAAGCGTGAATTTCAAGCCTCAAAAACTTCAGCAGTTCAAATAAAATCTCAGCCATTGGGCTTAAAAGCAAAGTAGAAGAGAATAAACCATTTGCCAATGGGGAGGTATAGCAAGAACATATCCCCCAACTCATTGGACAGAGTAGTACAAAGTCAAAATGAAAACAAGGGTAAAGCAAAATCTCAGAACAGATCCTCACCAACCTCTGGGGCTGTAACTAAAGACGGGACTTACTTGTTGGAGTTTTATGAAAGAATGAACGAAAGGTTTGGGCAGAAGCAGTATTAGAGGAAATTATTAGGGTTCGAATATGAAACTCTTTATGGGCTCAGACTGTTGCTTTGTCCCCCATCACTGGTTCTGCTTGGAAATCTGGGATTTCAGAGGGTGGAGACTTGCAGGAGAATGTGCGCCAATTAGGAGCTTGGCTTTGGAAACTATATTCTGTCCCTGGCCTCCTCTCTCCTCTTGTGCTTTCTCTTCTGCCATGTCATGAGTAGACACACTGACAGTGCTGAAACAGTGAGAGATGTAATTTTCTTTTGGCTGCATCATTGTGATATAAAAGTAACTAACACAGAAATTGTGATGTGCTTGGTAGCTTTTAATGTCAACTTGTCACAACCTAATATAGCTACTGCCATTTAGAAAACAGCCCAAAAAATATAGAAATCAAGAAAGAACAAAAGAAAGAAAGAAGAGAAAAGAAAGGAATGAATGAAGAAAGGATAAAAAAGGAGAATTAGGAAAAATAACCAATTTTTTTTCATTCTGAAACAGCATTGTCATGTACATGTACCTACAGGCAGTATCTAACCTCAAAGTAGACAATTGCTATAAGAGGAAAAGTTATATTTAAAGAGTAATGTTCATAATTCCTTTACATAGAATGTTGATAAAGGAAAATCTTGTCATTTATAAAGTGTCTCAAGGTAAACATACAGTGATATTTGGTTTCTCTGCACGGGATTGCCTATATATTAATTGACCCAGGCCACTGTGTGTTCCCTGGGCTGGGGTCAGATGGTGTTGTTGGATAACAATGGGGAAAGTGCTGAATTGCTCACTTAAAATGGTTAAGACACTAAGTTGAATATGTGCTTTGCCACAATAAAAACAAATGCTTCCTCACCTAATGAGCAGTGGTTCTGTGACTAATTTACTTCAAATTAAACTTCATTTTAAAATTTTATTTCACTATAAAATGACAACCAAAACCAGCAGATCTTTATTACTTATGTGTAGTTTCTATGTTGTGCTTGGCATTGGTTTTGGCATTTACTATAACAATGAGAAGACTTGATTTCCCTCTGTGAGATCTCACTTGAGACTCATGTCCAGTTTGTGAAATTTCTAATAATACATTTAGTGCTTATATCAGATCAACTTCATAAATAGTTCATGTGTTTAAATAATAGTGAAAGGAATGCTTTTAGAGTGGATACTGTTTTTGCATATACATATAAAACAGCATATCTTAATTGAAATATAGAAATAGCGCAAAAGAAATCATAGAGACTAAAATGTATGCTCAATTTTCAAGATTTTAGATTCCAGTACTATCTCTGATTACTTTCTTCAATCTGTGAACTCATAACTAATTCTCCTAGTATAGCTATTGCCATTTAGAAAACAGCAAAAGAAAGAAAGAAAGAAAGAAAGAAAGAAAGAAAGAAAGAAAGAAAGAAAGAGCTGGGCTCAGTGCTCCCAGCACTTGGGTAGACAAAGGCAGGTGCATCTCCGTGAGTTTGGCTCCCAGCACTTGGGTAGACAAAGGCAGGTGCATCTCCGTGAGTTTGAGGCCAGCCTGGTCTATTAAGGGAGTCCAGGACAGCCAATGCTACACAGAGAAACACTGTCTCAAAAAACCAAAACCAAAAAAAACCAAAGCCAACCAAACAAAGAAAAAGGAAGGAAGGAAGGAAGGAAGGAAGGATAAGAAGGCAGAAGTAAATAAATGTTTTTAATTCTGAATCAGCCTTGTTACATAGTTATAGACAGTATCTGACTTTGAAGTGGATAATTACTTAAGAGAAAAAAGTACATTTTAAAGTATAATGTTTATAGTCCCTTTAAATAAAATATTGATAGAGAAAAATCTTAAATATAGAGAGTGATATTGGTAAAGGCTTTATTCTGTTCCCTATATCTCTTTCTTCTGGTTTTGAAAGTAACTTTCTCACTCAAAACTACTATGAGACATGAATTTTTCAGTACTCAATGTTCAGATCTCATGTCAGCTATAATTTATGTCTTACAAAAAGTAAAATGATCAAGGCATCACACTTGTAATTCTGGACATGAAATATGTGAGAAAAAGTAAGCCAAATTAACTAGAACAAATATAATGGGGAGAAAATAGGGGCCTCTGCTAACTCCACAGCCAGCAGAGTAATGGCTTGTGTGATGTAAGAAAGAAGTCAGTACAACATGACTGTACTGTGAGCCAGTGTTGGTCTGGAGTCTGACACCAGGCAGTTTACTATAGATATAAGTAATCACAGTACAAATTTGGCAAAAAAGCTTCTTAGTAACATATATCCTAACCATATGTGCACAATAAAGCTTAAGGTGTAACTATATTAAAACCCTCTTGCCGAGTACATGTGACCTCTACCATAAAGATGAATTCTATAACTTAAGGGTCTGGGGAGGACCTGGTATGGTGCTGGTCATACGGACAGTACAGAGGTCACCAAGCTATAAAGTACAGGCAACATCTCCTCTAGGGTCGGGTTCTATTGACTGAGAGACAAAGCTAAAGATAAAGGTTCAGGGGGGGAAGAGTCTGGGATAAACATAATAGTCTAAAGATTTCAGATGTAACCAGGCCCTACAGATATCACAGATCACCAGCCTCTTAAACAATCCATTCCTAACCCTCTGCATTGAAAACAGGTACACATACTTTGTGCTGAAAAGACAAGTCTGCATGTTTATCATTCCTGGTTTTTCTAGAGCTTATCAATGAGCACAAAAACCTCATGCCTTCTACAAGGAGTGTTCAGTTCTATGAGAGGAGTATATGTGCCTTCCAGGATAATTTGCTTAATGAAGGTGGTGACCTCATAGCCTAAGAATCTTTGGACTTAACATTCATTTTCTTCACATCCAGAAAACACCGCTCAGCATATCATGAGATGTGCTTATAACTACATCTCACTCTATGCCCAGAATTACTTTATGGTCTGGCTGATTATACCTCTAAGGACCGTGACCATGGAAAAAAATAGATCTATTCACAGAAGACATATGATTGATTAAATGAGGGAACTAGAGGATAAGGATGATAAAAACAATGAAATTGCACCGTAAATACATATATATGGGGGAAAGGTAGCACGCAGTGTGATTTATAGGGTAGCACAATAATAAGTAGAGAGTTCTCAGATATGGAAAAAAATACATTCAGAAGATACACTGTAAGGACATCAATCAGAAAGTCTCTTTGGAATTGTGTCTTAAAAGACAAACTATGAATCTTGAGGCCTCACCCCTGACTGAGGAGCTATTAGCAATTGGGTGACTACTGGGAACAGAAGAGTCAGTTTTCTTTAGTGATGTAAACCTAACAGGTTATCCATGCTCCAGTAGGAGGTGGCCACAAATATAAGATAAACATACAACCAACACTCAGTGGGCATTGAGAGAAAGAGGGGGGTGGGGAGGGAGGGAGGAGAGGCAGGAAGGGAGGGATGGATGAAGAGAGGGAGAGAGAGAGAGGAGGGGGAAGATATGAAGTCAGGAGGGGAAAGTGATTTTGGTGATAGGGGAGGAATCAGAGGGAGTGTGGAGGACTTGGAGTTAATAAAAACATCATAAGCTGTCAATAAACTATAAAACAAGGGAGATCACAAATGCAATCGGAAATATTCATTTTTCTTTGTTTTGAAATAAGAGAAATAGAACGAAATATCAATTTTGTAACTTTGATGCCTAGTACATTAAGAGTTTCTAATTTCTGATTTTGGTTTAGAGGAAAGAATTACTATTCACCATTGTAGAAAGAAAAGAATAGGTTTTGAGCAAGAAGTCGAGGTGGGCTTAACATTTTTAAAAAAATCAATAAATGTAATATATCATATTAATAGTCTAAAATTATCAGTCAAAAACACGGTCTCAATTAGAAACAGAAATATGGCATAATGCAATGTTAAGTTTAATATTTCAGTAAGCAAGGAGTAATTCCAACTTTAAATAGTAATCTATGATATTTCTAAAGCTATAAATAAATATAGCAATACCACACTATGAATTGTCCAGAAACTGTCCTATTTTGAACATCGGTGCCATTTTTGACTAAGATGTCAGGGAACTGTGTGTGAAAATGGTATGCCTATAAAAAATATAAACACTGACCTCAAACACTTAGAAATTAATTCATTATTTATTAAATGAGGCATAAAATTAAAAATTTTAGAACATGGCATATCAACTCAGACAAGATTTAAAAGTGACGTATCAATAAAATATGATTAATAAAGTGTTAAGACTTTACTTTCCCAGTAGCACTGCAGAGAAACACACGAAGGATAAGAAGAAAGTCCAAGGCATCTTTCTACTGAAAAGTTTATAACTGAAGAAACAGCACATCAAAAAGGTAGAGTATAGGTGGGCGTATTTGGAAGAGATTTCAACAAAACTGGTTAAGAATAAGAACGTAAGCTAATGCTTTGAAATTATAGTGTATGTAGAACACTAGTAGTCATCAGATAAATGCAAATCAGAACACAATGATCTGACAGTACAATTACACGAGCCGCCGTAAACATGTTAAAGAGCAATAATATGGTAAACAAGAAAGTGAAACAATATGTATTCCCAAATGAGTCATAGTATTGAATTGTTTGGTGTGCAATATAGTTCTGTAACAGTTTATATAACTTTGGAGTTCTCTAATTTTGGACAGAGTGAAAAGTAAAATGACTTTGGAAGCCACTCCAGAAGTTTATTCTGAAGTTAAAATTATACCCAACACATAGTGGAGCCATTCTGCAGCTCTGTATTTCATCGAGACCAATTTATAAAATCTTATACAAAAATTATATACAATTTTCCCCACCTAGAAGTAATCTAAATATTTAGAGATGGAACATGCACAAATACCCACTGTGAATTTTTAGTAGGTATAACAAATGTTACATTTGTAGATGCAACAAGACTGAAATGGGATCCATATACATTATTAATTTTTGTAAGATTTAAGAACAATGAAAAATTAGTCATAATAGAAGATTACCCATATTTAGCCTGTTATGAAAAGAAATTTCTAGGTAATAAGGTAGTCATTCAAATATTTTACATCTGAAAATAGGGTCATACAAGTACATACATTGCTAAGATTCATTAAAACACATACTTTAATAAAACACTCTTTAAATTTTACATGATCTAAGTGACAACTCAGATTTTCCTAATTGTCTATAATATCTTTAAAAACATGTTTTGATTTCCCATGCTATATTAATAGATACAAAATGCATTCATCCCAAATTTTTATCACTCTCTTAACTGTAGCTTCCTCAATGTTGTAGCATATATTTGGTAAAGCGCGTGTGAGCACATCTCTTCTTGTAAATTTTCTTCCCATAGTAATTGGTGCTTTCCCAATGATTTATTTACTGTACTCCTGCATAATTTTATTTTATATTATAATGGGAAGACACTGCACAGTCTTTATTATTCTAGTTTCTGGGGAACCTTCAGTATCATTTGGAATATCATAGATATTTATCCAATACGGAAAAAGTTAGTGTACACAATTATAGGCCGGTTTTTTTTTTTTGTTTTTTTTTTTTTTAGCTTTAAAGTCTATATATACATGCAAGAATGTGCGTGACACTTGTTCACCACATACTGATAGGTCGATTATTTTGTTGTGACTTTTACATTAAAAGCACATAATGATATTGTATTCAGCATTATTTGTTCAGAGATGCTCAAAGTTCTATACAACTATTAATGGGCCAGGAAGGCGGGTCCTTGGGTAAGGATGTTTGCCACTAAGCCTGCTGATCTGACACAGATTCTTGGATCCCACATGTTGAAAGTAAAGAACCAAGTCCCACAAGTTGTCTTCTGATCTCTACACTCAAATTGATGCACATGATAAGTAATCAATTTAAAAAATTTTAACAATAATTATAAAACCATTAATAATAAAATAACTATATTATGACATTTATCTAACTCAAATTTATACCTTCTTTCCAAGATTTATTGTTTGAGAAACATTACCATGTTGAATATGTAGAAATTAAATATGTAAAAGAGAGGACAAACTGGGGAGTTGACAGGACTTGCTGAAAATCTTTCACCAATGTTAAACTACATTTTTCAAAGTGACATAGAAAAAAGGTAATGATATTCATGAGTCTTATAGCGTAAGAGCAAAAATCTTAAAACAGAATATTAAAAGGATCAGGCAAAGAACTAAATATCCAACCAAGATTTAAAAAAAACCTTTATAATTATCGCAGGTAGTGTGCATAAAACATGAACACATAGTAAGACTGACACAAAATAATTACATATATCTAGCATCTCTACAGTGGACATTAGAATGCCGTGAAGATGTGTGACCGGAGCCCAAACAAAGCTAGTGAGATCGCTCTCTGGATAAAACCCTTGCTAGGATGTGTGAGGACTTGAGCTTGGCCCAGCACCCACATAAAAAGCTGGATGTGCTGGTAAACTCAGTTCTGTGGAGGGAGGGACAGGTGAATCCCCAGGTGCACATTCTAAATCCCAAGGCCAGAAAGAAAATAAAAGAACACATCCTGTGGATGGGGAGACCTGGTGGCACTCAGAGGAAGGATAGCAGGCTACAAAGAAGAGACTTGATACCCTATGAGCATATACAGGGGGAAGTAATCCCCCTCAGTCACAGTCATAGGGGAGGGGAGTAAGGGGAAAATGGGAGGGAGGGAGGAATGGGAGGATACAAGGGATACGATAACAATTGAGATATAATATGAATAAATTAATAAAATATATTAAAAATATTTTTTATTTAAATAAGTGAAAACTTCAACTAACTAAATGAAATGAATACCACAAAAAGAAGATTGCAGAATTTATGTTAAATAGTCCTTTAGAGAAGACAAATCGACACGTTTCTGTCATGTAAATGGGGCCTCCTAGAAAGAAATTGGTGTATACAGACTCTTTTTGAAAGATTATGGCTTCAGTACTGTGGAGAACATTACAGCCCCAGCAGCTAATTTCCTCATCTTGGGCTAGTTCTGGCACTCTGTAACAACCACTCCTTGACTGCCTCTGTGATGAGACTGACATCCTGTGATAAACAGACAAAAATCTTTCGAGTCTATTAAATTAGCAGACCCACTACTTTCCACCGACCTAAAACCCAAGAATGCCATTAAACAGTGTCTTGGGCCTTTGGAAGAGCTTCCCACATCTTGCTGTGCTGGACTCCGCGATGTACCCACCGATGTATGTTAAACATGTCTTAACTTATGACTTTTTCAGTTCTGTAAAGCTATGAAAATCCCATGAAAGTGTTTCCACACAGGAACATGGAATTTGGGGTAACCTAAATTTGTATTCCTCGAAACATGGTCACTCAAAATGGCTTCACAATAACCTGTCTTCTTTAAGTGGATGCCTGTAGATCTTTGTGCAGGCAATTAGAAAGCGAGAAAGTGATAGAAGAAAAACACATAGTGTACTTTTAAGAATCCAGGAACACAAGTGTTCGTGCATTGGAATAGATTGATATAAAGTAAATTTTGCATCACTTCTCTTATATAAATCGACAACCTTTTATGCAAGTTTTGTCCTCAGAAAATACTTTGAAAACCCAAAATAACTTCAAAAGAAAGAAAATGCAGTGTAGCACTAACCCTATCTGATTCCAAACTTGAGGTGGGCGTTGGAACACGAAGGGATAAATTGATAGTTGGAGCAGAACACAAAGGCTAGAAATAGAGTGAAGGCATCAACCATCAGTGCCATTCCGTGCAGTGAGAGGAACCTTCACAAAGAGAACTGGAGAGTTGGATTTTCACACAAAGAAAAATTAAACTCATTTTTATCTCTCATCATGTACAAAATGCAGTCAGAGATTTACATGGTTCTAAATATAACACTGAAAAACATGAGAAGGCTAGAATTACACAAAATGAATTTGTTTTGTGAGAAGGGCAAAGAGATTTTAAATCCCCAAATCACTGATGGGCAAGGCAGACACAGAACAGATTAGTAAATGTTTATTGTTATATTTGAATATAAGATGCCCCCCCAATACTCTTATGTTTATTAAACTGGTTCTGGGAGTACTGTTTGGGGAGGCAATGGAAGAGTGTGACAGGAGATCGTATCTAGCCTTTTAGCCATTCTTTTCTGGCTTTTGGCCTCCGTGAAATGAGGGCCTTGGCTGCCTGCTCTGGATACATTGGTGGTCTGTTTCAAGATGGGCCCAGAGTTCACATCCCTAGGAATACTGAGACAAAAGAAGAAATCCTCCCTTTTGTTAAAACAATAAAACATCTGACTGGCACATATGTGCATACTACCCGCCACTAAATGAAATTCTTTTGCCAAAGATGGCCCCCTAATTGTGGACACAGTATTGAAAAATTTCACAATGTGGAACATGTAAAGAGCTAGAAATTCAAAACAGAAAAGCATTGAGTCATGTAACAGAATGCTGCTAAAATTTAAGTCTGGCAATATTCAAGAAAAGTTTGTATCAAGCAACTGGAATAGTCATGTATTGCTGTTGGGTAATGTAAACAACAGACACACTGTAGAATAGTGTCTCAAGAAACTGCACATGCACTAGCTGTGACTGTGCATGCAAGTATGTATGTGTGTGTGTGTGCTTGTGTGCATGCTTACATGTATGCATCTGTGTATATTGCTCCTTACTCTGTGTGTTTAGTGTTTTTACATATGTGTGTGTACCTATGCATCTGTGCCTGTGCATGTGGGTACTCATGTATATGAATGTGTATGTACATGTTGACTTGTGTGTGTGTGCATGCTATTGCTTGCATGTTTATGTGCATCTGCATGAGTGTATGTTTTCCATGTAGGTATGTATGTTATGTGCATGTGTGTTTGTATGTGTATGTCTATAAATGAATGTGGGCATCTGTTTCTGTATATTGTGTGCATTTATGTAAATATATGTGTATATGTATATCTTTGAATTTGTGTATGCATATGTGTGTTCTGTATATGTGTGTATGTGTGTTTATATGTTTGCATATGTGTATATGTTAGTATGTAAACATGTGTGCATGTATATAGGTACATATATTTGTAAATGTATGCACATGCGTTTGTTTGTGTGCATATATTTACATGTGAGTGCATGTGTTTGTGTGCATATGTATAGGCATGTGTGTGTATTTAGTGAAACACATTATACAATCTATTTTTAATGTATATGTCATTATAGGTAAGTGATGTATTAACTTTTAAAACTGAAAATTTAACCAGAAGTTTAATACTGTTGAATATAACTTGCATTTGATATGTCTCTAATATCCGCTCTTAAAATTATCAGGGACCAAAACTTATGGATAATAATGAAAACAGTTTAATAATAGAATAACACAATAATATTTTTCAACACTAATTTTATTTTAATGCAATTTTCTTACTGATTGATTTAAATAGTCTCTCTATATGATAGTGGTTATTTGTAATCAGTGCCCTTCTTTCATCTCTGATCCTTGGGTTGATTAATGTTCAAAGATACTTTGATGACTTTAGAGCAACTGCAGCCTATAAGGGCTGACATCAAGTGGGCAGCATGATGCCGATCTCCTAATCCATCACTTAGGAGTGCGCATTCTGAGATGAAAAGCTGACTTACTGACATAGCTACTTCTGTGCTCCTTACCATCAACTATTGAACTTTCTACATGAATAGAGTAAAAACCTCGGAAGCACATGCCAAGATCCTCTCATGAAGCAATTGTTTCTCAAAGGATAAAGCAAAATATCCCTTTCTACGCTATTATGGCTGTTTACTTTCCTGAAAACTGCCTTCTCAGTCTATTTGCAGACTTCTCACTCACTGATGCTTTGCTTGCCTTCCGTCTGTCTTTCCTATGAAGTCACGGAGTAAACACGCCCAGGTAGTAGTTAGAAGCACAAACATTGGAATTGAATAGCCAAACTTTTTATGCAATATGTATGATGTTAATGAACTTACATTTGCGAACCTGGTTTTCATAACATTTAAGAGGCAGGAAAACAGCACTACCCTACAGGATTATTGTTAGGAGTAAAGGAAAATGCGTGGTAAGTACAGGGCCAAGTAGCTTTTAAGTGCATAATAAATATTAACACTAATTACTTTCGGAAGCTTCTGTTTGACTTTAGGTCTGTAAAGTTTCATCTGAAAAATAAGAATACTCATTAGGATAGACCCCACACTGTGAATGTTAGTGGGGCATCATGTCCTTCGTGTGTGCAGTAAATTACATAATATGTTTACTAGAGAGGTAAGAAGCTTAAATAAAACCCAATAAAGCAAACAGTTGGTGTTCCTTGCCTGAGCTATAACTCTCACTTTTGGTAATCTTGCTGATGATTCTAAACCACCATCGTTATTAGCCACATCTCTATATATATGCACCTGGATGTGTAGAAAAACTCAATTTGAGTGGTCAGGTATTTAGAAGAATGCTTGATACTTTGTCCAGAAAACAGAGTTGAAGAACTCTTTGTGTGATTGTACATGTGTAAGAAAGACCTATGTGTACATAGTTGTACACATGAAATTTAATTATTTGTGAATGAGTTAATGCTAATGTTAACATGGAAGATTCTAGAACACTACTAATTTGACATTTAGATTAGATTATTAATAATCTGACAGAGATTGGGATCTAAACTTTTCCTCTACTTTTTAAAGTTAACATTTTATTGTAAAATTTCTCAAGTATTTTTTGACACAATAAAGTCAACCTAAGTAGATGAGAGAGGGGGTGGGATCGGGAGGTGATGAGGGAAGGGGCTTCAGTTGGGATGTAAAGAATTCAAACTGTAGAACAAGCAGGTAACTGATATTGTTAATTCCACTACATGATAATAGCTCAGAGACAGGCTGAGATACGAAGGTTTATGCATAGACAAGGCTTCATGTTTGTCAAAGATTCTCTGTGACTTATAATTAGAGGCCATTCTTAGTATGGCAAGAAGGAAGATTTGCAGATGTTTTACTTCTGCTCATACAGCGAGCACAGAACCAGCCTTAATTGCTGTGTATATCCTGCACACCTCATACCATCACAAAGTTAGAACTGTATACTGCTTGTGAGAAATTATGTTTACAGAACAAAAGAACTGGACACTGACCAGGCTCAGACATGACAGGATTCATTCCTCTCAGCATGCTGGATGCTAACGTCCTTTACCCTCCATGTTCCAGCCCCAGGCACCTCAGTTGCTGGTACCCATCAGAACAGGAGAGCTTCCCGAACAGCATTGTAGAAAGCTTCTGATCCCAGTTGGTCCAGAAGTTCAGACTGTCCCACACAGGACTCTAATTAAGCCTGGAATTTCACAACTTTTGAAAAATGGACCATAAATGCTAACCCTGGCTTTACTCAACCATTTCCCCAATTTCTTTGCTGGGGTGGGCTTCAAAAGGGCTAAATGAGCCTGAGTAAACAAATTCTTGTATATTTTCCACCTTATATATCTTCTTTTACATTTAAAGTCGTCAGAGAGTTACAGAATTCATGAAGATACATTAAAAAGGACTATTTTAATGGATTATATTAGCATGTATTTCTTTTTTTTTAATTTTTAAAATTAATTTATTCTTGTTACATCTCAATGTTTATCCCATCCCTTGTATCCTCCCATTCTTCCTTCCCTCCCATTTTCCCATTATTGCCCTCCCCTATGACTGTTCCTGAGGGGGATTACCTCTCCCTGTATATGCTCATGGGGTATCAAGTCTCTTCTTGGCAACCTGCTGTCCTTCCTCTGAGTGCCACCAGGTCTCCCCCTCCAGGGAACATGGTCAAATGTGAGGCACCAGAGTACGTGAGAAAGTCATATCCCACTCTCCACTCAACTGTGGAGAATGTTCTGCCCATTGGCTAGATCTGGGTAGGGGTTTAAAGTTTACCGCCTGTATTGTCCTTGGCTGGTGCCTTATGGATTGAGCTAGAAATGATCATAATGAGTGAGTTAACCCAGAAGCATAAAGAATCAAATGGTATATACTCACTTATATCTGCTTAGTAGCCCAAGGGGCATGTCCCACGAAAGCCTTCACTTACCAGGAAACTGGGACAGAGGGGAGTACATCCTATTGGGACTCTAGATGAGAGAAGCATGGGAGAATAGCAAAGTAGAAGGATCCAGAGGGTGCTAGAAACCTACAAGTAGAACATTATGATAGGCAGATTTGGGCCCAGGGGTCCCGCTCAAACTTAGCATGTATTTCTACAAATAGTTTTGGTTCCTTTTTTGTGAGAAATATTGTTTAGATGCCTGTATTTAAGAACAATGTTGTGAAATATGTGGTCAGCCCACCATCCTGCTCAGACTATTACATGCCTCAGCAGTGGCCTGAAGTGGGTGTTGACTCTGCAAGCAAGGCTTAAATTTCATTTCTGGAATACCACTCCCAAGAGTTAGGCCTAGATACCACCCACCAGAATGATCTCATGGAGGGAAATCAGATTGAAAAACACCTTAAAAAGTTTAATACCCTTTCCATTAGCAGACATTTTTGACAGAGTATTAACAATTTGAAAATTTTCACCTAAATGCATTTTTTCATCTGACCTCCACAGACCCCCATCTGAAAGAAAATAATAAAGATCTAATCTAAATATTAAAGATTCAGTTATTCTTTGAAATATTTATATGTGTATACTATAGATTCTAGTCACATTCAACTCCCTACACCTCTCCAGAATCTCTACTCTTTTAAAATAAACCATGGAATTTAAATGATTTTCTTTATATTTTAAATAAGCCACTGAATAATCTCTGATGTGGGATTGTCCTATATTAAGCCTTCGATATTTTATGGAACGTTCACTCGAAATTAAATGTCACCCTATGGGAATTATAATTTTTGTATATAAAAATCTACAAACACACTGAAAACACATTCTCTTACAAGTGAAATACTACTTTGCTTCTACAAAATAACAACAGCATTTCTACAGTTGACATAAAATATAGTAGTAATATGCGTATAACTGATATATGGCATAATATCTATATATTGTCACAAGTGCACTTGACCATATACATATGCATTTTTGACTGTGGAATAAAGTGACATGGGACACTAGGCTGTATCTTCCATGTAGCTGAGTGTGTGTATGTGCGTGCGCACGCGCACACACTTACCTATATGTGAAATCCAATGACAGGTTTGGGAAATATTTTGATTAATGTTTTACAACATCTGATTAATGTAATAGCTTTAAACTAATGTGTAATTTTTCCTTTAAATTCAGTCAAGACTTATACCTGAAATGATATGTTAAATACCCTCAGGCAGACACAAGTTGAGCAATTACTGGGATGAACTGTTCTTTCTACAACTCTTCATGTGTTTAAATAACGCTGTATCATGTTAGAGACAGAAAATGTGCAATTACAGGGTTTTTTTTCTTTCATGATGGAAAGTCAAATTTACTAGAAGGGAAATCATTATTTCTCTTTGTTAAATAAGGAGACATAATTATTAAATGTGCTTCTATGTAACATAGTACTTTATGGATGGACATTATGGTGCTTTTTTTGGGTGTTTGATATTTGGTGTCTGGCAGATTCAAACTCTTTCAGACTGTACTTCACTTGTAGATAACCCATGGACATGGAGTTTATTGCCTATTTCTAAAAGGCAGCTTGCTTACCAAAAAATGGCTGGTTTTATACCCATTAATTCATCCATTATCATTTGTTTAGTCCTTCGATATTAATTATCACTCTGGCTAAATTTTAGTAGTCATAATCTTTGAACAGTTGTTATTTTGAAAAAAATATTTTTCTTTCCAACCACACACTGAGAATCTTGAGGGAAGAGTATCAGCCTATCAGTCTTTTATAGCCACAAGCCTCACTAATGTTGAGAATGTGTGATGTAGTCAATGCTCCTCCCTCAGCAGTATGTCCAGTATCCGATGGAAGGACAGAGGGATGGGAGGGAGGTAGCAGGTAGGAAAAATGAATTTTCCACATTGAGGGTTTTAATGTGAATTTTTCTACATAGGATCATTCACCTGAATGTATGACCCCTCCGTTTTCTATCTATTTTCCTTCCCTAGACCTCTGATGGAGGGGCCCTCCTACCCCAACTGTCTGGTGACAGCCTATTAGGTCTCATCAGGATAGCCTACATCTCCTTCCTCTGTGTGCCCACTAGACAGTATTGCTAAGGAGAGTGACCAAATTTTGGGCACAAGAATGCATGTCAGCAGCAGTCACCCATTCCCCTGATGAGGAGAATAGGCAGTCCATCAATTACATCTGCACAGGGGCTCTTGGTTCTCTGTACGCACTGTTCTTGGCTGGTGCTTCAGTTTGTGCAAGCCCCCCTGTGTCCAAATCCACAGGCCTTGATGGTCTCCCTGTGGAGCTCCTGCTCTCTCCCGGACCTTCCATCCCCCTACTCTTTCTACAATTCTCAGTGCTCCACTAGAGTTCAGCTGCAAGTCCCAGTAGCTGGCCCTATCCCCGACTGAGTTGGAGGATTATGGCAGGGAGTATGTTGGATGTCAGGTGTAAATACCAGAGCAGGAGCTGAGAATTGTAGGCTGACAGAGAGCCTCTGTGCTTGGCATGGACTTTTGAGCTTTCAAAGGTCATCCCCAGTGAAACACTTCCTCCAACAAGGCCACACCTCCTAGTCCCTCTAATCCTTTCAAATAGTGCCACTCCATGGTGACTAAGCATTCAAATATTTGAGCTTTTGAGGGGCATTCTTATTCAAGCCACCACCATCTCTAAAATACTTTTGGTAGAAAATATAGTTATATTCAGAAGCTGGTCTTTGGATACATGTCTATACTTGAGTGATTTCCTCCTCACTCTTTAGAAGCAGACCTTTGTGATAAGAGAGGAAAGTCTATCCTAACGATTTGATGAGTTTGATGGCACATTTCTGAATACTATGTAGACTACAAAATATAATAATAGAGTAATTGGACATTTAATTAAAATCAACTCATACCAGTCATTATTGGCACCATATTATACTAGCAGGCAAACAAGGAAAAGAGCATGTTCTTCCTTGGCTTTCAGTCACTTGGCATGCTCTAAGAATGAGGCCACAGAAAGGGGACTGGGTGGTAAAACATAGCTATTACAGATGACTCCAAAAGAACATCTGAAAATATTAAATCTAGGCAACACTTGAAAAATCTACAAAGACATATTGTAAGTTTTATGTTTTCTGATAGAAAACCTTTACAAGTCTGTGAGCTTTTGAAAACCAGCTAAATTGACTAATAACTGTACTCTTTCATCATTTAACAGTGATGCCTTTATGTGCATAAGAGAAAAAGGCAGTTTCAGGAACCCTGGGCTGCCTTCAAATTTTCTATTTAGCCAAGGCTTGCCTTGAACTCTTGATCCTCTGTCTCTACTCCAGAGCGTGATAATTATAAGTATGTGTTACCATGTACAATCCTTGATTGCTTGCTGGCTTCCTGCCTCGCTTTCTCTGTCATTTTCTCATCTTCCTTCTCCTGTTTTCTTCTCTCTTTTTCCCTCTGTATATCCAGTTTCTCCATTCTCCTTCATAGCTTCTTTTTGCAAGACTGCCCCCATTTATGGTGTGTGTGCATGCCTCTGTGTGTGCCTATGTGAGTGTGTGTGTGTGTGTGTGTGTGTGTGTGTGTGTGTGTAGCTCTGCCTGGCTTGCAACAGACTATGTACATCAGATTTTCACCAACTTGGCAGCAACCATGCTGGTCCTGCGAGTGTTCCCAGGCATGCATTACCATTCAAGGCACTAATTCATTTCTTACTCAGGTCTTCCAGAGTCATTATATATGCTACATATGTCATGTACAAACATAGTCTACATATGCCCAAGTATTTCTCCCATAATGTAGCCCTACCCTCAGTTGAGAAGTGTCAAAACACAACTAACTAGATTCATGGAATTATCTAAAATAAATAAAATCAATGCAGGCCTCTCAACATTATTGGGCTAATAATTCACAATGGGGAGGATGAAGATAACCCATTGATAGAAGGTTTTTGTAGCTTCTACCCAGAAGATGCTGTCAATACCATCAATCCAATTTATCACCATGGTGGGAAAAAAAAACCCTAAATTTGTTGAATATTATTGAGGATAGACGACAAGTCAAACAGAAATCTCTTTTTCCCCTCCAGTTCTACACTACAGGGCCACCTAGCTATTGGGCCTTACAGTCTACCACCCCTTCATATCTGATGTGATATCCTACTGATGCAGCTTCTCATTGAGCTTGGAGCTATCCAAACATTCCTTGACTGAAGTCCTGAATCAGACTCCCTGATAGATGCGAAGACAGCAAATTCTAGAATCAGAGAGACTTAGACTGCAGTGTTATACTATTTTAATATGTAAAAAATACCTCTCTGGTTTTATAGTTATTAACTATTAAATTGGAGAGGAGATTAAATTTGTTCTCAGGTGATAGAATGATTGAAATTAGGTAATGTAGGTATAGTGCTCTGGCTTGGATACAACAAATTCTCTCTTGGTCCACTCTCAGAACTGCATTTAAAATTATTTACAGTATTACTCCTTTGTCATCTGGTTTATCCAAGAAATAAATATGATCTCCACACTTTGGATCAAGGGGACTGGATATTGGTATATACATACCAGTCACTGACTGAAGTACTTTCTTTTAATGAATTAATAATCCATTTATAAAGTTCAAATGCCCTGTCACAAGTATTCTTACTGCCCTTCTTCTTGCACTGGTAACTCACCTGTAGAAATAGGCAATACTCATACAAAACCTTACTTTAACCTGTGTAGTTTTTCAAAACAATGTGAACCCTTGAGCATGTGTGGGTAGCTGCTGTATAGCATAGACCTTCCTTAGCTGACCACTGTCTATGCACGCAGCTGATTTTCATTTGCATGGACTCCTTCACGTTGATGACTATGTCTGATGCAAATGTTATTGTCTCAGTGTGTTAGTCTTCTTTCACAAGGACGAAACCCCTGGGGTGATAACTTGAAGAGATCAAAAGTTTCTTCTGGTTCCCCAGCTCGATAGTTTCTGTTGCGGTTGGGTCGAGCTAATTTTAGGTACCTAGGTGAGTCAGTATATCATGAGAGTGTGCACCAGACAGTAACGCGTACTTCCTAGTGGCCAGGAAGCAATTTTGAGAGGAGAAGAGAGCCAGTGTTCTAACACACATTTCAAGGCACAGCCAGTGACACTGTTTCCTTGATCTTGTCTCCATTTCCTAAATATTCTACCCTCCATTAACTCCAACACCTGGAATCCAGTCTTTCAAGATTAGAATTTTTGGAAGGTCATCTTGAATCCATACCCTGATTGCCTAGCTTTTATATACAGTGCACAATTATGAGTATGCTTGTGTGTGTAGAGGTATGTGTTGATTGTTATAACAGTTATAACAGTGCCCTGTTCCCCTTCTGAAATTTATGACAATGCTTGCAACGAAGTGCATCATGTAATAGCACAGAGATGTAGGAGATGTCAGACAGATAACCAAATATTCCAGCAGATACAACAAATTACAGTTGTTATATTTTGCTAAAACTGTGCATGCTAATATACTTGCTTCTTAATTAGTTCACTAAGTAATCAGATCTAATTATGGGTCTAATTATTATACAATTACTCAGTAGTATTTCAAGATACTGGCAATAGCTAGAAGAGGGTTTGGAAATGCCTGTAATTTTGGCTATTGAAAATGATCAGATTCTGTGAACACTAATATGGCTGATAGCCAACACTCATAAATGAACACAAATAACTCACATGTGGGTGAAAAACCAAGCACTTTAAAAAAATATCCAAATTTAGCTTCTACTGTTGTTTTCCATCATCTTTATGCCACGGTGACCATGTTTAATTTTCCTTTCTTACTTCCTGAAGAGTTTAACTCTGAATTATTCATTAGTACCCCTACCCACAACCTTATGCATCATCTGGGATTCTTGAGAAATATAGGCAAATATTTGTTGAATGAAGTGGCTGATTTATATTTTGATTAAATATTCTTTAGACAATAGAGAAGTTGCTACATATTACTATTTCAATTTCTTAAAACTGATGCTTTGTATCCATTCTGCATCATATTGGCATTCCTTTAGAAAGAGCATGACTTAATAATAAATATAAAATACCACTGGGTCATAAGAGTGTATTTACAAGTAATGGAAAAGTAATTTAAATTGTGCTTTTTTTTTTCTCATATTCCCCATAAAATGGGAGTATTATGTTTGTCAGCTAGCATACAATTTGTGTTTTAGAACTGACTACAATGCATACACTTACTGAAAAGTTTCTTCAACACAAAGCCAACCTGTGTTAGTAGTTATTTCAAGAGTTGTATCTCAAAATTCTTGTCTGTTTTCAAGGACATCAATTTTACTTAGAGAAAGAGCAGAGAGAGCACACAGACACTGAATCCAAGATAAAAAAAAAAAAAAAAAAGATGATTTATTGCTGTGGTTTCACTCTCTGCAGACTTTCTGTTCCCTTGAATGACAGTGGGAGTATTTAATTCAGAATGAATCCCTTGATCGATAAGGATCATCTTTAAGAGTGTCAGTCTGGGCAGATGGAGCCAGGCTGTCCAGTTCAATCTCATGAGTACCCTGCGGGACCACCAGCTAATTTTCCCTGTGACACTTGCCTTCAAATTTCTTTAGGTAGGAAACATCCAGATGCTGTCTTGCATATGTTGCCAGCTCACCTTTGCTGTAGATAGCTGTCTAGGCTACCCTCCCTCCCCCCCGCAAAAGATACACTTTATTGGGATACACGGTTACAAAGTGAATCTTTGATATGCTTGTTTATAAACTTTCCCCTATAACATCTATACAATAATACTGGATGCTAAATCTAAGTTTTCTCATGGCTTGAAATGAAACATTTCAACATATATCTTCTGACATGTATAGTACACTTCCTCCATTTCTAGTATTCCTCATTGCCAGGAATTTTCTGATTGTTCATGTTTCCTGAGGAGGCTTGACCATGGGGTCTAACTGTAGTTTAGATTGTCCACAAGTTCACTTTGGGTCCTTCTCCTTATGAAGTTGTATGATTAGAACCTTTTTGTTCCAGGCACGGGTTTGTCGCTGGGCCAATGTCACTGTTATTATCTGAAAATAACTTTTTAAATGAGCTTTCATTTAAACAAGTTTACTTATCCACATTGTTTTCTAACAATGAGCATGCTCCATTTCTTAGCATTATAATTCACATGTCAGTAAAGAGACAGATAAATAGATAAACTGACAATTTTGAATAAACTTTAAAAGATTAGAACATAAAATATATTCTGTTTATTACATGATATATTCATGTACATATATATATAGTACATTGATAGTTTCATAATAACATAGATTGGATTTGTGAATAGAATGCTTTGTATCATAAATAAGTCATCATAAGGGGAAAGCAGAAATTAACTCTACACTCTTAATCAAAGAAACATTCTTTATTACCCAATTATCAATGTGATTTTTATTTTAAGAAAATTGATTAAATTGGGTTTTCTGTGAAGAGTGAAAATGTTCAGCATATTTGACAACTAGCCTTCATATTAAATACAGTATAGATTAAGGTCACCATCTTCATGAAGGAAAAACTAATGCAATAAGGACTTGCACATGCCACAACATATCAGTTGATTTATGTGAATAATTACATGTGTGTGCATATATGCAATGCTTACAATTAATGTAAACTCCCTGAAAGATTGTACAACTCTCATCATCTATACAAATTATACTTTTTCTATTTTCTATTTATTTAGCTTTCTTTTTTTAGCCAGATAAATTATTTAATTTTGTTAAGTGTGTTATTATTCTTGACTGGAAAAAATGAAGCTCATCTGGGGTACCATTTTTGACAAAGTCATCTTTAAAAATCATAAATTATGTAGAATATAATATTTATTCACAGATGGTGGCTACTAAAGTAGTAAAAATGGACATGGGAGGAAACCTTGGGACATGCTTACAAGAATATTCATGAATAATATTAAGAAAACAATTTCTCAGTTTTATATATTTTTAATATTAAAAAACTTTATATATGCATTTTTATCATTACTCTCATATAAAATTTTATCCAGCAAGAAATAAACACAAAAAATATTAAATATTTAGAAAAATATTAAATGTTTAGAAACTGTAAAGAAACCATCTGGCCCTGATACTAGCCCAAGGGGCATGTCCCACGAAAGCCTTCACTTACCAGAAAACTGGGACAGAAGGAGGGCATCCTATTGGGACTCTAAATGAGAGACGCATGGGAGAATAGCAAAATAAAAGGATACAGAGGGTCCTAGAAATCTACAAGTAGAACAATATGATAGGCAGATTTGGGCCCAGGGGTCCTGCTCAAACTAAGGCACCAGCCAAGGACAATACAGGAGGTAAACTTTAAACCCCTTCCCAGATCTAGCCAATGGTCAGAATATTCTCCACAGTTGAGTGGAGCGTGTGATATGACTTTCTCACGTACTCTGGTGCCTCACATTTGACCATGTCCCCTGGAGGGGGAGACCTGGTGGCACTCAGAGGAAGGACAGCAGGTAGCCAAGAAGAGACTTGATACCCTATGAGAATATACAGGGGGAGGTAATCCCCCTCAGGAACAGTCATAGGGGAGGGGAATAATGGGAAAAGGGCGGGGGAGGAATGGGAGGATACAAGGGATGGGATAAACATTGAGATGTAACAAGAATAAATTAATTAAAAAAGAAAAAAAAGAAAAAAAAAAGAAACTGTAAAGAAATTTTTCTTTTTCTTTTCTTTCTTTTTTTTTGTTTTTGTTTGTTTGTTTGTTTGTTTGTTTGAGACAGGGTCTCTCTGTATAGCTTTGGCTTTTCTAGAATCACTTTGTAGACCAGGCTGGCCTTGAACTCACAGCAATCTGCCTCCCTCTGCCTCCCCAGTGCTGGGTTAAAGGCGTGTTCTTTACAGCCACACGCGGCTGTAAAGAAAAATTTCTAAGGAAATAAATATGATTCTTACCTATTTCATACATGTTATACAAAATACTAAATTCTTCATTTGAATATTCTAATTATCTCCTCACATGCTTTGTTTGGTAAGTTGATTGAAGAAACTAAAATATAGAAGGCTTGATATGCATTCAAGCATCAAATTGAAGATTTATAAACTGTGAAGATAAATTCCAGAATAAATTAACTGGAGTCCAAAAGACTTTCCATCATATACTTCAGGATGAATAGAAGGAAGAAGTCTTTGAGTGGTCCACAAGCTACCTCAAATGAGACTGCTGGCTTTGGAGCAACATATTCTAGAGGGCAAAACACAGAAACCATGTTTGTTCTACATCTGGAGGACTTCAGATATAGCTTGGACTGATCCCAGCTATGTTAACCACTTCCCTTTTAAAGGGAAAAAGTCACAATATAAAAAAAAATAAGCATTCCTAATATTTGCCTGGAGAGTATGCTAGAAACACAGAATAGTATTTAAATATCACAACTTTGAAAATGCCTATAGATTAAAAGAAGCCAACCAAGCAAAATGAACCTGATTTAATTGTTCTCATATATGCTTACCCATATTGACCATGTCTATTACTGACTTTTGCTTATAAAATTATTTAAATTTAAAATGAAAGACATTCAAACACTTAAGAATAAACAGAATTTTTTACATATATATTTATTTCATTACACATGAATAAAACAAACTACATACAGCAGGTTGAACCATGAGACAATCATGAGTTATATAAATGTTACATTCATGGTGATTTGGCTATTTGTATTTGTCAAAATTCAAATGAACATCTTTTCTATGTTGCTGGGTCTAAATTTCTGAATGAATTTCAATATCTATCATACTTCATCTCCATTGACTTAAATCCTTTATCTTGATCTAAAAAGATCTTATCCCCTAACCAACTAAACTTGATTGTAAAACTAAACCATCTAGTCTTCAACCCCCCTCAGAGACTTGAGAAGGAATAGAACTTAAATTCCTGAGTGTACTAGTGGTGCAGGTTAGCAGCTTCCAAAATGAGAAGATGACAGAAACAGTTTACTGCCTGAACAGGCATCCCAAACTCTCTATAACATTTGACCATCATCATCTTCGGCCTTCTAGCCCAATATGTCTGACAGACTTATTTGTGAAACAGAAACTATGGAGGACTTGCTTACCCTGTCCTGGCAGAGTTCGGTTTTCAACTCTGCCTGCATCTAAGCTTGCCCATTTTTAGGCAGAATTCTGTTTGTGGCACAAACAAGGGCATTTTTCCTAGTGGCTTGTTTGCCACATTTGAAGCCAACTCCATAAGGAGGTTCTTTGATGTTCATCTTCTTTGAGGTTGGCTGGGTGTTGTCAGGAGTGGGTCTCTATTTTACCTTATATAGCTATAGAATCATACCTCTATGTTAGACTTAGGATATATATTCTTGTGCTAAATCGGACTAGTATTTGACAGGACCATGATTTGCATTAATATACAAAATTCTATAGCAATGACTTAGAGATAATCTTCTTTGTGAGTAACATTAAGGCCTTGAGTTAAGGAGTAAGTTCAATCATTTACCTTTTGTTCTACCCTCCCTTTATATTTCGTTTTTTATTTTTTAATTTTAATGTTATTAATTAATTCTGATTACAACTCAATTGTTATCCCATCACTTGTATCCTCCCATTCCTCCCCCCCTCCCGCTTTCACCCTATTCCCCTCTCCTAGGTCTATGACCTCCTCCCCCACAAACAGAATTTTGATAGGAGTAATACATAACATTAGGATCTGAATTTAATATAAATATTAGAGGACTAATGTAATTGGAAAAACCAAAATTTTAAATGTTTGCAACATAAATTTTATGAATTCTCTGCAATTTTGTTAGAAAACAAACTGTTCTTTTTCTCTCCATAAACTCCAATACAAACTTTGTAGTGTGGGGACCAAAGAAAAGCTATCTTGCACCAAGCCTCTGTCTTGCCCCCATGATGAACATACCCCCTTCCCGCATGTTTCCCAAGTTCTCAGAAAGTCCACAAAAGTATGCCTGGTATCATCTCCCTTACATCTGGGCACGAACACATAAGGTGAAAAACCCACAATGTTAAAGCAGATAAAAAAATTAGATAAAATTCCCCTGTGGCTTGGCCCAAACCCCCTACCCTATCAGCTTTAAGGCCAACTTCCCGTAACCCCCTTACTCAATCATGTAACACCAAGGCTTGGACAGCCCCTCTTGCCGTTTTTGCATTTATAAACCCTGTATCCTGAGGAGATGGAACCACCACCTTCCTCCAGTTACTGGGGAATTGACGGTTCTTGATCTGGTGTTTGCTTAACAAAAGACCCTGTGTGAATTGCATTTGTCTGGTCTCTGGTGGTCTTCGGGGTCTTGCAACTTGGACATAACAGTAGGGTATTTTTGTTTGGTTGGATTTTTTTGTTTGTTTTTTATTTTGTTTGTTTTTGTTATTTACTTCATTGTTCATCTCCCTAAACAAAAACAACATTGTACTAATGACCTGGTGTGGACACATGTTCATAAGCATAAACACATATAATATCTTCTGCCAATCTTGGTTCTAAATAACTCTTGAATCTGGCTAATGTTTTTATAGATTTGTTTACTTTTATTTTGGTGTGTGCATGTGTGTGTGTGTCTGTGTGTGTGTGTGTGTGTGTGTGTGTGTGTGTATGTGTGTGTGTATGTGTGTGTGTTCATATACTGATATGTGCACGTGGATGCGAATGTCTAAGGAGGCCAACACTGGGTGACTTGGTGACACTGGAGACTAGGTATAGCTCTTTAGTTTCTTTTCTTTTCAGGCCTTCAGAGAACAGGATGAGGCCACCACACAGTGGGGAGAGTGGCCACATGCTGATGCAACTCACAAACAGATTCATTCAGAATAACTTTGAATGAGACAATACTGTGCTCTTTGTTCTTGTCAATGTGATGTGTAATATTGTCTGTGACAATTGTGTCCTGACTTCAGACACACTTTGTCACCCCTGTCGGAAGTCAAAGGTGAAGAATACAGAGAATAAACTACTCTATGCCGTAACAACAGCCGTTTGCAGTTTGCTACTAAAACTATGAATTTAGAATTCAACAGCAGTCTTTGATCCCGTCAGTCATCAGAGGCAGGCAGCAGCAGGTGACACCTCCTTCAAAAAGAGGTCTGCTCAAGGCAAAAATGTAAATAGATTCAGTTCCTCCTCTAGATATTTTGTTGATATTTATTTTGTAGTTGTTTTTCCTTACTTCACCTAGCACGTTTAAGTGAGAGAAAGTCCTGGCGTAGTTTTCATTCTCAAAGAAAACTAGAGACGTCAGCATATTTCGGTGGTCATTTGACCCATGAGATTCATCCCTTCTTGTTCTCATAAATTGCCAAAGACACAACTATTCTCTGATGTCATGACTATTTATGTCATATTTTCTCATGCATGTAGCATAAATTTATATGATTAAATCTGTTTATGAACATATATACTCTTTCCCTAATATAGCTATATATAATTCAATGAGATTATTAATGGGGGTCATTATAAAATTAATTATTCTGATAATGAAACTGAACCATAAAACGTTACTACAAATGAAATTTAAAAAACACTTAATTTGGACTGCAAACACAAACTCTTGGATGATATGTAAACTTCTAGATGTTAAGAATATACACAGACTTATTTTCTGACTTAAAATCATTACAAAATTGATCATGGAAATTAATTATGATTATACTTATTTTTAATAATGTCTTAAGCCACCAAACCAACTCCACATAAAGGACCCAGCATAAAGCCATGGTCTGAGAATGCTGCATCTCCTCCCCAGCCACCACATCACTAGCATTATTCTATCTGCCTTGTAAGGCAAATGTACACTACAGTGAATAGTGAAAATATGTGTTTTGTGTCTAATATGTATATATATATATATATATTGAAAAGGAGGTGTGCAAGGAACTAAGCATTCGTATCTGGCATGTTCTACATCCTGGTGAGAAGAACCAGCCGGTTTCTATCCTGAAGTGCTCCTTACCACACTTTCAAAGTAAGAGTGAAAGACATTTATCTATCAAAGAAAGCAAGTGCTCCTGGCACTGAAAGGAAGCCACAGAGGTGCTGCTTCATGCTCTGCATTCCATGTGTCCCCTTCTACAGATCGCTATGTGTGCAGGTTTAGCCTCACTGCTACTGTGAGCTCTCATACCGGAACAGGGACCGTCACAGCATGATTTCCCTGTGCTCCCCCAGTGCTGATGTCCTCATCCTATGAGTTAGCCTTCAAGCATGCTGCCTCTTTCACATGCTGCCGAGCCTTTAAAGGAATGAGTATTTGGAACACTGTATTTTAGAATATAGATTTTTGGACCGAGCTACTCTGCTTTCAATCTCATGTATTTCCTAAATTTAATTTTTAAAAGGTTCCGAGTTGTGTTTGCTTTTAGATTCTAAAATGGCAGTACCACAGCTACTGATAACCATGAAGCACATGGCAAATACTGTATTAACTGCTGCACATAACTGTATCCCATTGTCTTTATGGATAGACCTGTTAGCTTATTGTACAGAAAAGGAAATAAAGGACCCTGAAGACTTGCCAGTAATATAACCAGACTCTATAACTTACAAATGTAGGTTTTATAATAATCTTGTCTTGAGGCAACACTGGGTCTGAAAATAAAGACTGAGTTGAGAAGTTTTGTTTTTTTTTTAACACCTTGTCTTATCTCAGTTTTTTTTTTCAACCTCCAGGTGGATGATCTAATTAGTGGATAGATATGGATATAAGACTTAATCAAGCCCTATTTCCTATGGTAAGAAAGTGATCTCCCTATTTCTATTTTTTTTTACTATATAAAATAAAATTCAAGTCTACACGTATATTATATACCCAACTCATATATTGGAATGGGAATGAAACAGTCACTCTAACTCAATATACAAAGTTAAATTCTCTTTTTTTTTCCCCAATCACTAATGATCCCTTGGAATGGGGACAGTAAAAATTTATGAAATGCTACTGACTTGAAACAGATCAGACTCCTGAGCAAAGATCTCTGTTCTCTTGAAGCCAGTTCACTTGAAATGTCAGTTAACACATAGAAAACCTAAAGTGTACATTTACCAGAGTGTACAAAATGGCATTTTGGAACCAGATTCATTTTTGACTCCACAGCTATTTAAGTTATAAAAGTTCAGAATGCATGGGCAGAAATTTACAATGCTTGTTGCCACAGAAAACTCAATTTTAGTTTAACTAAGCAAAGAGAAATCTTAAGCATGCCCACAGAGTTGTTTAAAACACTTGAAGCAAAATGAAAACCGTTGGAAGTTCTTTTTATAAAGAAGGACTCTAGTGTCAGCCCTGCTCATGGTCCTGAAAGGGAATGAAAGGGAAAGACTGATATTTCTATATTGCCATTTAATTCATGCCTCTGATCCATTCAGACTGCTTTCGCTCAGTGACTGCGAACATAATAGTAGTTATAAACAATCAAAAAGTTGTTTATAAAGCATTATATTTAGGAAACCCATTTTAATGCACAACTTAATGTGTTCTTGCCAAGCAACACTTTAATGTCAAATTTGTCTTCAGATTACAGTTTGTGTTTGCCTCTTCCAAAAGAGTTGTTTGTGTGTTATTTAATAAGAACAATTTTATCTGTTACTTCTCAGGATTCTCCAAAAATAAGAGCAATTCAAGTAAAGTATTCTGTTTAATGACAAGAAATCTTTCTGAATACTCTAAAAAAAAAAAATAGGATCTTAAAAATAAACCTTTGATGGGTGCTAGTCAGGTTAAATTTTTATTTTTCTTCCTCATCCATTCCTCAAAAAATATTGTATGTATATTAAGGATAAAGTGAATAAAATCTGAATAATAATGAGCTTTAAATAACTTTTATTATGTTATGTCGGTGGAGGAATAATATCTGAAAAGTTTATTATTTTCAAAAATAGCTTTTCTCTCAACCAAAATTTTCACCTGTAATTGGCTGCCCGTTTATTCTAGGCATGCATAAATACATCCATCCTTCTTCATCTTCCTATGAGAATGGCGTGTGTATGCACATGCGTTCTTCTACATGCTGCTATATGTACATATGTGCACATCCGTTCTTCTATGTGCTGTTATCTGTATGGTAAATGTATGTACATCCATTCTTCTGAATGCTTTTCTGAGGAGAGCAGAGGCTGTCTGTAGCCCTTGGGAACTAAAGATGGTTCTAATTCGTATGTAAGCATTGGAGATTAGGTAGTGGAGACATCGGAATATTTCAAGATACTGAGTCTTAAACATTTGGAGCTGAGCAGTGGAGAAGTTCCCCGAGTTGGTTTTCTCTTTTAAATGAATTTGATGAAGCTGTAAAAATATTCTCATCTATCAATAATTATTACTGATTGAATAAATTTCATTTAAAATTCATAAAATAATGCTTAATAATATCTCATGAAATTAAGATTACCAACATCCCATGGTACCCTGAAATCAGCCTTGTAATCTGAATGTACATGTTTAAAAATAAGTCTCTTTGTGGCTAGCTGGGGAATTCTATTACATTATAAGATGTGTACGTTTCTCTACAGTGAGGGCTGCAATTAAATTGTGCTTCATTCAGTTTCCTCCAATCTTCAGTCTCTGTCATAACTCTTGCTAGTGTTATACTAATTTATGCGTACAATTTTATGGTTAATTATTCTGCATTTCTAAAAGCAATTCTCATTGATGAGTAGACAACATAAAGGTTAGACTTCCTCATCGCAACAAATGAAAACAACAGCTCAGAGACCACCATGTCCTCCCTAAAGGGACAAATCAGAAATTAAAAAAAATTGTGGTTAATGTTGTTAGGGATAATCTAGATAATGCCAGGCAGATCAGATGGTAAAGTGATTTGAAATGGGAATTCTAAAGTAGACAAATCATTGTAATTGGGTAAGTAAATGATACAGTACTGGTTTAACATGGTGAATGCAACTAGACAGTGTGTAAGTTAGCCTTTTAGGTAAAAAATCCTTGTGAGCTGCCATCTTACTGTGAATGCAAATTGTTATCTGCAATAAATCCATAAAGATATAACAAGAATAAATTAATAAAAAAATTTTTTAAATTAAATGTTAAATGAGTACAGGTTAAAAAAAAAAAAGATTTTCTGATGCAAAAGGACAGTTATTGATTGATGAGACCTATATCTTTCTCAGGAGACACTTGCTTGAAACAATTACATTATGTGGGCATATGATAATGAATGGTCCAACTTGAGTCCTATTGAAATCGGCATACTATCAGTGGCTGTCATGAAAATACTCAATAATGTGGTCAGGGTCTCAATTACAGCTCATCATTAGACAAAAGTCTGCAGTGTTTGGAATGTCTCATGGTTTAATCCATAAAAGAAAATTTAGAGAAAGTAAGAATTGACCCGTATATGGTTTACTCTAAATGCACTGTAAAAACATTAATAAAATTAAGATTCAGATATTGAGTTAACTAGGACAATATCTATCTAACACATTATTTTGCAAAACCATAAACTGTATCTCCCAGCATACTTTGATATTTAAGGGGCAAGTTTTTTTAAAATAGTTTATTTTAAAAATAGATAGTGCTTTTAAGGGTCATGAATTGCTGTGCTCAAAACTTTGGATAATATGATTAGAACCTGTTATGTAAGAGATTTATAAAACAAAAGGTAAGAAACCCACTAGATATGGTAGTTCAAAACGAACATGTCAGGACAAGGGGGAAAGGAGCTTATCAGAGAGATATACTCATGGAACTTTTTTTTTTTAATTTTAATTTTTTTTAATTTTTATTAATTTATTCTTGTTACATCTCAATGTTTATCCCATCCCTTGTATCCTCCCATTCCCCCCCCCCTTTTTCCCATTATTCCCCTCCCCTATGACTGTTCCTGAGGGGGATTACGTCCCCCTATATATTCTCATAGGGTATCAAGTCTCTTCTTGGCTACTTGCTGTCCTTCCTCTGAGTGCCACCAGGTCTCCCCCTCCAGGGGACATGGTCAAATGTGAGGCACCAGAGTACCTTACTACCAGACAGATAAAGCTATCCTTGATTGAAGGATTCAGTAAGTCATTTGTGCTTGTAAGGCTAACTACAGACATATGGACCTGCAGCCTCACTCTTTTTCCTGTCTCCTTTTTCCTTCCTTTCATCCTGCCTGGACCTGGACGGTAGGGTGCCCACACATCACAGAGAATGGGAGAGAAGATATAGCAAAACAAAGGGAGCATGTGGCTCTCAAGGAAAACATAGAAAACACACATAACAAAAATATAAGTAAAATAACAGAACTGGGAAATGTTGCATACAAATCTATAAACTATTTTTGAAAGTTCTATGTGCTTTAAGAAAAAATCCTTGTATCACTTCAATCAAACATGAAGGAAAATTTAATCCCTCATCACACTCAAAGCTTCAAACAAAAGAAGTAAATCTTCATATGAAGAAGTATGAAGAAACAGGATTCATAAAGGGGAAAAGAATAAGACAAGGAAAATATCAAAGAATGGATGGATTAAACAAATTCAGTATGCAGACCTCTGACAAAGGAATTATGTCCATAAGATAAAAAACACTGGGATGAGAAAACAATTCCAACAGGGAAATAAAGGTTTATAAATATTATATTACAAATTAAAATTCACAATCCTCTAATGTAACAGTGTTAGAAATTGATAGTTCAAGAGAGTAAATAATGATTCAATAATGCAGAATACAACCACAAGTATTTGCATTCAAAAAGGAAAACAGTTCGGGGTAGGGGAGACAGAAGCTGCGGTGGCACCATGCAGCCTGGGCTGGAATCTTCCACCCTCTTGCCTCAGATTCCTTAGTGCAGGGAGAACGGAGGAACACTTTCTTGCACAGTTATTTCTTCCATTTGTTATTATAAAATGTTTAGCAAAGCTACATTAGTAATCCAGGAAAGTATGAAATTTCAAATTTTTAATTAGATTTTTTAAAATAGGCATTTATGGAAGATTGTGTATATATTGAGGCTGGTGAGTGGTTAAGAGCATATTGTAATTTTGCAAAGGACCTGAGTTTGGTTCCCAGCAGCCATTTTTTCTTTTTGATTTTTTTTTTCTTTTCTTTCCTTCTTTTTTTGTTGTTTTTGTATTTTTTGTTTGTTTATCTGTTTTTGTTCTTTGTTTGTTTGTTTGTTTGTTTTTACCCACAACTACCTACAACTCCAATTTCAGGAAATTTGATGCCCACTATAGCCTTTATGGTCATTCACAGACATGAATATGAAACTATGATTTTATATAAATGTTCATGTTTATGTTAGCTATATAGACTCAAATGCCATGTGGCACAGTATAGAGATTTTTAATAAGTTAAAAAAGTAACCCAATTATGAATGACAAAGTTTTCTCTGTCTAGAACCTTGTGAAATTTCGTGTTGAGAATTCTATCAAGAAAAAGCCATGCTCATATAAACATTTCAAGTTATTTCATACGTTTAGGAGGGAGAAGAGACGAGAGGAGGGTAGGGGAAGGGAGAAAAGGAAAGAGAGAGAGAGATAGGGACAGAGAGACAGATAAAGACAGAGTCAGAGGGACAAAGAAAAAGAGAGACAAGGACATAGAGAGAGGATGTAGAGCCTAGCTAAAGCTGGCTTTGAGTTACAGACTTACTTCCTCCACCTTCTAAGTGTTCCTGAAAGCTCCCCCTACAACAGCTCCCCAGGAGACATTTCTTATTCAAGCTGCAACAAAATAATTATTAAAATTTGTAAATATGAGAAGTATGCTATCTAACACTATTATTGCACATTCATATCAAAAGCTTCTAGCAGTAAACAAGCAAAGAAATAACAAACTTAGAATAATTAGAATGGAAAAGTTGTCCCTTTTTTGCAGGCCTCATATTTCTCTATTCAGTTCCAACAGAAGCTAAGATGCTGAAACTAACAAATTATTAGAAATAATATATCTAGTTAACACCTGAATGCAAATGAAACATGTAAAAAATAATAATTTTCTTGCTTCCCAGAAAATGAGAGAGAAAATAAAATAGATTGGAAGACATCTTCTATTCACAGTCTTAATGAAAAATCTAAAAAATTCAGGATGTCTGACAGCAATGTACAGAAACTCCATAAATAAAATATTTCTGAAAGTGAATTCCTTATAAATGGAATAGCACAATATGCTCTGGTAAACAACAAATTTGTACAAAGGTAATATTTCTTCAAAGTCTACTTAAGGCTTAATAGAATTTTAATTGAAATTCTGATAACATCCAGTTGAGAAACTTCAGATGTGTTTCTTAAATTAAAATGAGATTAGAACAAAGTGGAAGAATAGTAAGCAAATTAAAAATAGAAGATTAATGGTGATAGACAGAGTAGAAGATAATACAATATTTTACATACCTGTAGCAATTAATAGAATTCACAGAGTACTGACAATCAATCCCATAAGATATCAATGGAACTGAATAATCAACCTTGCAAGAAAGAAAATCCTAGTTGAGCATGACCTGATGTGTTCTCTGCGACTGCATTAAGACAGCTGGTTTTGTCTTTTTGTAAGAATAAGGAGAAGAGGTTATTCTTAGTGATTTGGAATGGCAGATCTCTGTGATTTCCAGGCCACCCATGCCAGTACAGTGAGATCCTGTTTGCTATTGTTTGTTTTTGTATTTTCTGTTTTGGTGCCTTGCTATTCATTAGCATTAATTTAAACTGGGTGAACCAATTCTGTGAAAACATTAAGAGAGAGTCTACAGGGTACAAGTCTTCAGGAATAACATAGCCATTGTCCTTTCATTGCTTAGGACTCTGATGGCCTCCAGGAAGACTGCCCAAGAAGGCCTTCCCCTAATGGGTCCCTCATGGAAAGGGTGGGTTGCACTCCTCTGTGAAGACATGTAAGTAGTTATAGTTGCTAGGTCAATAGAGACATTTTCTTTAGCACTGTAGCATCCAATCAGTGCCTTGTGTTCCCACCACTAATCTTTTAAGCCATCCCCCTGAGATTCACCTAGGTAAGCACAGGCACTTCTAAGATGCTTTTCCCTGAAAGTGACTCTTCAGTTTGTCACTGGTACTTTAGCTGGAGTGAATAGATAGATGATTGTTCAATCCCCCCACCCCTGCCCAGGAAATTGTCACACAATCACATTATCATAATATTTCCATGTGTTTTTAGTACTATATGTGACTATATGGTTTGTTGTTTTCAAGCTAGATCCATGCAAAGATAAATCCACCTTCAGAATTCACTGGCCACAACTCCTCATTAATGAAAAATTGCAAAGAAATGAATGAAGTGCCATCATTTGCCTTTAGAAACTTTCTGTACACAGAGAATCTGGTTTGTTTTGCTTTTCTAAGCTTGTTGTTTGTTGGCTGGTTCATTTGCTTGTTTTCCTATGTAAAACACTCTCACAGAAATTTTCCTGAACAAGGTATGGGAATTCATCTCACAATTTGCAAGGTAGAGGAAGAAGGATCCAGAGTTCAAGGCTAGCCTCAGCTGTATAGTGAATTAGGAATCTGTGAGGCCTATAGGAGACCCTATCAAAAATAGACAAACAACAATACAATTAAAAACTGGGTATAGGTCAAATCAGAAGATTTCCAATAGAGGAAAGTTAAGTGGCTGAAAAACATTTAAAGACGAGTTCAACATCCTTAGCCATCAGTGGAATGCAAATCAAAACCTGCTTTGAGATTCCATCTTACACGTGTCAGAATGGCTAAGATGAATAACCTGAGTGAGAGAGAGAGTCTAAATAGGATGTTGGCATCAAATCCCTGCCCTCAGAGCTCAGGGAACCTAGTGGAAGAGGAAGCAGAAAAAACTTAAGAGCCAGAGGGCATAGAGAACATAAGAACAAGGCCCTCTGAATCCGCTCAGAAAGGCTCATACGAACATGTAGAGACTGACACAGCCATCCCAGGGCTACAGGGGTCTGCACCAGGTCCTCTCTGCATCATAGCTCTTAACTTAGTATTTTTATGGGACTCCTGAGTGTGTGAACAAGTGGGCCTCTGGCTCTTGTGCCTGTCCTTAGAGCTTTTGCCCTCCCCTGGGTTAACTTGCCCAGACTCCGTGTGTTGGCTTTTGCTTCATCTTATGCCACGGACCACCGAGAGGGGCTTCTAGCCGTGGAGAGCAAGGGTCCTAGGATATCAGGTGGTGACAGATTCGACGCGGCAGACAGACACGAACACAAGGGAGGTTCAATGCTGCTGCCAAAATCTTTACTTGAGCACAGTGGTTTTATACAGTCATGACAGGAACTTCTGCTAGCTGCAAACCACAGTTTAAGAGATACAGATCAGGTTACAAAGTGCAAAGTACAGCAATAATCAGAAACTAAAAGTACAACAAGGTCCTCTGGCTATGCACAAGGGCCAGAGACAGACTGCAGTTAATCACCTCAGAAGGTGGCATGAGCTTTTCTTAGAATTTGCAGTCAGCTAGGCGAAGCTGGCTTTTTTTTTTTTTTTTTTTTTTCAGGCATGTTATTATTAACAGTTTTTACCCATGAGAGAAGTACAAGTCTGCACATCTGTAGCCCATACTTAGACAAAGTTGTTATATTCCTTTACACATCTTAATATTTCTGATAGTCCCATATTGTAAGCCGAAACAATCCCATGGGGTGCCATACATTACTACCACCCTGGTGAGTTGTGTAATTATGTCATTTTTCTCTGCTGCAGTTAAAGTGTACCATGGAGCGCTGTCCCTCAAGATTCTTTCCCAGGGACTCAGGTCCTAATATCTTATCTTTTTACCATCCTTAGTAACCCATCGTGTTAAATCCTCATCCTACACTCCTATATATGGTAATGGAGGGTAGGGAGTGGTTCTTAGAGCTGTGGTCCTCTGTATTTGGGTCTCTGCCACCATTTCCCTTCAATTCAGTCCCAAGTTGTCCCATTTTCTGTTTTCTGGGAACTCCCGGGACTGCTTCACTCTCCTCGCTATCCTCACGTTCCTGGATATGCCTTCTCTTCCTAAAATTCTTTAGCCTATGCTCCATCTGTTGCCATTTGTCAAGTGCCTCCTGTACAGTTGTATTTTCTTTCTGTATCAACTGCACAAACACTTTCACCCCCAAGGTGTAGTTTCATTTACAGTCATGCTTCTGGTACTGTTTAATATGAGACGTTCAGCTTTCTGCGGAACTACTTTATCCACGGCCACCATTGGTTCATTTCCCGATGGACTCACATCAGGTTTCTCAGTTACTGAGATGTTCAGAGGGTAGTAAGAACGGCCTTGCCCTGGAGGTGGACTTAATAAGAATGTATGAGTGATTATAGAGCAAGGAAGGAGGAAAAGCAGAAGTAGGCCAATAACCAGGCTCTGTACGCCCAGGACTCGGGATGCTCGTCTCAATAAATACCTGGGCTTCTGCCAGGGACCCTTGCAAATCTGGTTGCCCATCACCTGATCGATGTCAGAGCATCCTGCGAGCCGATAAGGATGCATGTCACACAGACTCTAGCGGAGTGGGTGTGGCAATCTTATATTTTATTTTGCCATGTTTGGTTATTATCTCTTAGAAACCTGTGCTTTTCTAGTGAGAGGCAGAAAAAGAGTGGATCAGAAGAGGAGGGAAATAAGGGAAGAATTGGCAGGAGTAGAGTAAGAGGAACCTATGACCAGGATATAGTGTATAAGAAATGAATCTATACTCAATATAAGGAAAAGTGGATAGTAGAATAAGATAACACAAATAGAAAATTAAAAAAAATACATATAAGTAAATCTTTACTGGGAGAGGTGCTTAGGCTCAAACACTCTTCCAACTGTTTTTTCTAATTCGTAAGCAGCTGTAAGCTACAGTACATCATGGTGTGGCTGTGAGCTCCTAGAGATTTTTTACACTTCTCCAACCTTTTCTGTTCCTGCCTCTGCTTTCCATCATTACACTATATTAACATATTCTTCCCGTAAAGATGAGATGAAAGTTTCAGGCAATGGGCTTGCTAGCAACATTTGGTCCCTTGAAAACAAATAGTCAGTAACTACATATATGTGTGTATCACACATATATCACACATATGCATATGTATATAACAAATACATATAATATATACATACATATGTGCAATATATACATATATATGTGTTTATATATATATCTATGGGTTATGACTATCATCTATCTGTATGTTTATTTATATGTTATAACTCTATCATCTATCTACCTATCATATGTATAATCAGTTCTGTTATTTCAGGAACACTAGTACAAAATATTTTTCAAATTATTAATTAAGTATATGAGTCATGAGGGGGATTACCTCCCCCTGTATATGCTCATAGGGTATCAAGACTCTTCTTGGCAACCTGCTATTTTTCCTCTGAGTGCCACCAGGTCTCCCCCTCCAGGGGACATGGTCAAATGTGAGGCACCAGAGTACGTGAGAAAGACATATCCCACTCTCTACTCAACTGTGGAGAATGTTCTGACCATTGGCTAGATCTGGGTAGGGGCTTAAAGTTTACCGCCTGTATTGTCCTTGGCTGGTGCCTTAGTTTGAGCGGGACCGCTGGGCCCAAATCTGCCTATCATAATGTTCTAGGGGAGGGGAATAAGGGGAAAATGGGGGGAGGGAGGGAAGAATGGGAGGATACAAGGCATGGGATAAACATTGAGATGTAACAAGAATAAATTAATAAATAAATAAAAAAAGACAAAAAAAGGTATATGAGTCATTAACATATCCTTTAGTACTCTCTTGCACTACATCTCCTGAGCCATGTTGAAGTGATAGGCCCCTCATCAATTCTTACCCCAGGCTTATTGAGAAGGAGGCTAGCCTCACCTATGCTCTCCTGTCTCGGAAAACTCCCTATTTCTAGTTATGTTCAGCTGATGGTTTGTGTTGAAAAATATGAGCACTTCAGTGAATCTGTAATGACTAATGAAAGCAAAAGTAGGAATGCATGAAACATGAGATGATTTTTATATTCAGAGTCATTAGTGGCCATTTAGGGAGTTCTGAAAGCCTCGTTCAGATAGATTATCATCACAAGGCAAATTAATGACTTCTTCAGAGTTTAGAAAATAAACTTGATTAGTTAGATGAGAAATTCATTACCCAAAATCACTTTTTTTTGAATCTCCTTAACAAATTATAGCCTGTGTGCGGCTAATGTAGACAGACGTTGCAGTCTGTGTTTGACCTGCCTTTGTTTAAGGGAGAAGCACAGTGGCTATGTTTTGTTTATGTAGCAACTAATTAGTGTTTGGCAGTCTATCAATCTGATCCATGAACTCAGTGACAACGATAGCAGACAAGAACTGCTCATTTACACCTCATGCCTTAAGGCAATTGAGATTCTCCTGGAAAAAATAGTTTTAAATAATTCTTAGTATGGTGTGATTTTTTTAAAAAAGAAAAATATTGCACCAAAATCTTCAAATTAAACCCATCAGTTAAAAGGTTTTACAGAGGAATTTTTTAGTTCAGTAAGTTGAACAATAAGTGAATCTGTACCTGTCTCTATTTAAAGTTATAATCACTGAATTTCAGATGTCACCTTAAAACCATGGTATTTTGATATGAATAACTTCTAGGAAGCGAGTAAAATTAATGAAAGAACTTTGTTTTACAATATGAAATTTTATACATAGGTGAGATTTCTGTAAACTCGTATTTTCTTATTCAAAACAAGATTATTAAAATTAACATTTAAGATACTTAAAATAAGTTTTGTGATATTTATTTATCACTAAAGAATGGAGATGAAAAACCCCAGGGAAAAAGTGCATGCAAGAACATCACATTGTCTATTTATAAAAGAAATATTAAATATGGTTAGACTTTTTCTGAATAATGAGTGAGTGAAAATTGTTTGCTCTAATGCTACAAACTGTTTTTCTAGTACAAGATTTGTAATGTAGACTGTAAAAAGAAAGCTCGCAGCCTGAACCTGGGAGCAGTGGAGGCTGCTATCTGCACCTTCATAATATACACAGGGGTTCTGGAGAGATGGTTCAGCAGTTAAGAGTATTAATAACCTTTGATGATTAGTTTTATGCCATTTTGACACAAACTAAAGTCATTTGAAAACAAGGAACCTCAAGTAAGAAAATGCCTCTATAAGATCAGGTTGAGGATAAGCCTATAGGTCTTAATGAATGGGGGGCAGGGGCAGCCTATTGTGGGTGATGCCTTTCCTGGGCTGATAATGCTGGATTCCATAAGAAAGCAGGCTGAGAAAATCAGGGGGAGCAAGTCAGTAAGCAGCACCCTTCCGTGACCTCTGCCTCCAGCTGTCTGCCCTGTTTGAGTTCCTGTCCTGAATTTCTTCAAAGTTATGGAAGTGTAACTCAAATAAACCCTTTCTTCACCTTGCATTTTGGCAATGGTGTTTTGTCGAAGCAATAGAAACTCTAAGACACTGCTCTTCCAGAGAACCAGAGTTTGCCTCCCCAAAACCACTTCAGCTGCCTGTAACTTCAGCTCTGAGGGACCCACTACCTTTGGCTTCTATTGGTATCAGCACTCACGGTTCAATCTAGTATCACCTCTCTCTCTCTCTCTCTCTCTCTCTCTCTCTCTCTCTCTCTCTCTCTCTCTCTCTCTCATAATTAAGAGTAAACAAATAATTTATCCTTAAAATCACATGTATGCAAACTTTCCTAAATAAAAGACAGGCACACCAGGAAACTTTCACAGAACATATACCGATCCTATTGATAAAAGCACTGGCACCAAATGCCATTAAGACAGATAGTCAAAGATGATGGTCATATTCTAAACTTTTTCTATTGGACAGTGGAACACTTATAGAAAATGTCTAGTGAAGATATGGCAGGGAAGGGAGATTCATCAGCTCTTTTTATTGGTGACTTCCAAGAGAAAGATAAAATAATATACTATACAATGCTACAAAGTGCAGAACTTTGTGTGGGCATGAGAAGATTTAACTTGCAGTTTTTCTTGACTCATGATATTGTGCCACACATGTATCTTCCTTGGTAAGATGTAAAGATTTGCCCATTTTTAAAGCAGGTTGCTTTCAATGTTATTTGTTAATTTTAGATTATAGTCATTTACGGGATACACTATCTTAGTAATTTTCTACTCTGTTCACAGTCTTCTCAATTTCTTGACAATGTCTTTTACAGAGATGTTTTCAATTTGAGGAAGCACAGCTCATCACTTATTTCTCTCATGGCTTGTGGGTTTAGTATTTTATCTAAGACATTATCACAATGACAAATGCTATTGACATTTTCTCCTATGTCCTCTTCTAAGTTTAGAGCTTTTCATTTTAGATTTGCTTGCCTAAATGCATTAGGATTTACCTTTTTTGGTAGGATAACAGTATCTGGATTCATTGTTTACCTGAGGGCATCTAGCTGCTCAAGACCATTCACTTAAAAAAAGTGTCATGGCTTTGTTGTCTGAGACCAGGTACAAGAGATTGTGTGGACCTACTGTGTGACCTTTGAAAGTTCCACATGTCAATCAGAAAACAATAACTCCACTGTCTCCCTTTAGAGGTATCTTAAAGTTAGTAGCCTGGAACAGCACGTCATTTAAAATAGGATGTTATAAAACCTTTACACTCCTGTTTACTGAAATAGGTCGGAGTGTCAAATTTGCATATACATTAAATAGAGAACCAAAATATACTTTATATAAATTTTCCTTTTAATTCTTTTCTTCATACAAGGTGTCTTTATTTAGCTCGTGCTGGCCCAGCTCGCATATGTAACTCATGCAGTCTTCACACCACCAAAGTTGTCCTGTTTCCCGCTGCTTGTTGCTGGAATTTCCAGTATGCTACCCTTCCCTACTTCATGTTCCTTAACAAGAAATCACTGTCTGGATTAAATCTGTGTTAACTGTGGCTGCAGATACTTATCAGTGTGTACATTATGGACTATGAAACACATGCACAGTCGTACCTTCTTCATGTCCATGTGCTTAGTGCTGATACAACGTGCTGTTCCTGCTTGTCACAACCTTAGCCTTTGTGCTTCTGTTTTGAAGAAAGTAAAGATACATAGATTATGCAGCTCTGTTGAATGATTCATATTTTGATCGTTCAAATGAGAAAGAGATAAGATCTAAGTACTATACACAATTTAAAATCTCTGTGCTTCCTTTGATTAAGAAAATTAATACAAAACATTAACATTTTTACTTTTTAATGAGAAAAAAACATTAACGACTTCACAAACCTGAGGGCAGTTGAAGAAAACATTAAGAGAACACTGAAGGTCTTCTGTATGTCTGATTTCCATTTTTTACAAAACACCCACCATGATAGTTGTGTTTCGGAAGGAACGGGAGCCATTTTGGATTTCTATGTGGGCTCCTGTAGCTAGGTCAGTCACGGCTGTGGAGTCATGAAGCTCTCTGTGTCTAATGTGAAATGGGTACCCTGCCTCCTACTGCTCAGGACAAGATTGACGGGGGGTGGCTATTGTTCAGGGTTTTCAAGATCTTTTTCCACTGTGCCCACCTCTGCAACCTCTCCTGACATACTTTCTCCTTAACTAAGTCATACCACTTCCCCCATTTCACTTTTGTGTGTTCTCTATCATTAACAATTCCCCGTTCGTTATAAATTACACTACTGCCCATGATTCTTCTCAAAGCCCTCCTCCTCTGATAACCTGCCACCTACCCAAGAATAATAAGTTATTCATCTGTTTTTAATCTCCAGTGACTGAAATAATAGCTGGTACCTAACAGATGTCCAGTGCTTGTTTAAAAGTGAATAAATTAGCATTTAGACAAGCACTTCATGCATCACCCCTGAAATGTACATTATAAGATACTTTAAATTCTGAGATTAAAATTTGAAAATATGTTGTTCTCTTTCTTTTTCATTTTTCTTTTTCCCACAAATTGATCTCTATCATGACCTGGGTGCTATATACTATATTGTTTGCTAATTATCAATAATGAGAAGTTTTCTGCAAGTTTCATTGTAAGTCTAAAATATAAAATATAATGTGAGTTTCTTTCATCATTAAATTCCAAAGCATAATTTAAATCATCGTTAGAACAATTTATTTTGTGTTAATGATTTCTATCATAGCAGTCTATTGGAAAGAATTTGATAATGAGGGGAAAAATCACAAATATACAGATTTTGATAGAATTTAACATGGATCTGAACATTTTCAATATGAGTCTGCAATGCTTGTTAATTAATATTCAAGATCAGTGATTGGAAGTTAATTAACCAAAATCCTTTAATTAAATTAAGAACCCCTTTCATCAGCAGTTCTGAGATATCAGCAGAAGCCCGTGAACCTGTTGAGGGCAGCATTTGAATTCTTTTGTTTCTGTATCCACTTTATTCTCTCTCATGTATTATGATCATATCTCATGATCAGATTGTATAACTGAAAAATAATGCTCTAAACATCAAATGGAACAAAATGACAATGCCCTTTTAGTACAGTCAGCAAGGCTAACTAAAAAGCCATAAAAGAAAAAAATTCTAAGAAACTGCCAGGACTTAGAGAAACTTGACTAGAAAGATCATTTTTTTAAAAATATCACTGTTTCCTGCCTTTCATTTCAACACTCAGGAGGCGCAGCCAGGTAGACGTCTGTGGGTTGGGAGCCAGCCTGGTCTACAAAGGACATTCCAGGCCATGCAGTGGTTTTATTCATCTCTTGCTTTAATCAACTTTTCTTATGGTAAGACCACTTCAGAGAAACCTCCTCAATGGCTCATTGTCCTTTATCTGATGACCAGAACATGAAAATGAACAATTTGTACATAACGGTGAGAGCCCAGAAAACAGGAAGTGAGGACAATCTATAACTCTGCCAACTCAAAACTGCAAGAAAGGGCACATTCCCTGAACCTCTGGGTGCTTTGAAAACATTGGTGCATCTCTGACAGGAGGAATGTGGACCACAAGCTTTCACTTTCAACTCCTCACTGTGATATCAGGGTATCCAGAATAATGTATATGTTGTACCTGCTGGGAAACATAACAGACATTTTTAGTTACTTAGGCTTGGAAAAAAACTTGAAGAAAATAATAATTAGTAATAACAGTGAGAAGGGAAAAGATTGGATTCCAAAAAGATATCAGATATCAACTCTGAAAGGTAAAATAAAGAAGGCCCAACAGATGTTTCTGAAGTTTCTTTTTTTTAATATTTTTTAAGAAAATGGGAAAATTACCACCATCTGAGTGTCCATCTGCCTTAAAAAGTAGTGTGAACTCACATTATTTTTATATATTATATAAATATACACATGTGTATATTCATAGAATATGTATTTATGCATATGTATATGATATAGATTTAGTATTTAATAGGCAGATTGGCTCAGCTAGTAAAGAGCTTGTCCTGCAGGCATTGGGGATGGGAGTGTCTGATCCCAGAAACAATGTGAAAATCTAGATGATCTTTTAGTTCTCAGCACAACATTTAGGAGGTAGAGGCAGGCCCTCCTTTGGAAGTCATATGGCCTGTGGGCCTAGCCTATTTGGCAAAGTCTGAAGCCAGTGAAATGCTGTATCAAACAAAACTAAGAATACCAGCTAGAATAGTCCTCTGCCCTCCCAGCGCACTGAACACATGTGTGGCTGTGCACCTGCATATACATATACAAATACACTTTCTATATATGAACATATATGTTACATATGAGCATATATGATAATACCACATAAAGAACTTGTAACGCTTCAACCAGCTGTTTGATAAAACCCTAACATTTTATTTATTAGAAACTACATCTTAATTTATTAATAATTGTTGTATGAACAATCACTTGTTTAAACATTATTGAGAAGTGGTAAGAGGTATAATGAATTTTTTCTTTCAGATCTTTCAATAAAATTATAGATGTAATTTTATATATGAACAGCCTACATGCTGCAAATTTCTGCCAACTATATTGATTCAGATAACTTAGCTAGAAGCACGCCCTCTGTGCAGAATGCCATTGCATAAGATCTTGATATGTAGCTCATTAAACAATAACATTATTATATTTTACATTGTTTTTGCTATTGTTTGTTTTTTGAGACAGAGTCTCTCTACAAAGCCCAAGTTGCCGTGAACTTGCTATGTAGACCAGACTGGCCTCGAGTTTATAGAGATCCACCTGTCTCTGCCTCCTGAGAACTGGGATTAAAGTAATGTGTCATTGCGTTTGGCTCAACTTACCCCCTCCCCTTTAAAAAAAAAAAAAGGTTTATTATTTAAAGTATTTCTAGCATAGAAATGAACATGTACATCTTTGAGGAAGATGAGACCGGAGTATTTTTAAATGTTTCTTTCGAATTTTCTTCTTGGCCTTTGATCACTTTCCCTAGTAGTTTAAATTTTCTTGTTTTCTTCTCCTGTCTTAAATGTACAGCTACATATGAATCCCAATGATGCAAATAATTTATAGTGTCCATATAAGGAATAAGCATTATGACGTGGGATCTTTCTAACTAAATTGCCCTGTAGGCTACTGTTAAAACAGATATAGCAGTCAGGGCTTATTTGATTTACAGATTTACGAAACCTTTTAACAGAAAGGATATTGTATTATACACATCATGTGCCATATGAATAGAGGATGTTTGAAGAGGGGCAAGTATGAGGAGTAGCAAGTAAGATAATCTGCCAAGAAATATACTAGGAACTTGCAAGGGAAATCAGGAATTATAAAAAGAGAATGCCTACATGTCTGAAATACCACACAGAGGAAAGGACAGTTAAAGATGAGGAGGGAGATGACAGTCGTTGTTAGCATCCACACCAGGGGTCAGGAAGGAAGCCCAGCTCATACAAACTGGTCCCTGCATGCGATCCAGATCATGACTTCTCCACAGAAATTGAAGTAATTGGTAGGAACTAAATGCACGAGAAATGGCCAAAATCCCAAAAGAAACTGACAGGATGATTCCAGGTAGCATCACGGCAGTAACAGAATGGTGAAGAGGTACGACCAGGGCACGCACAGTAGACTGCAGGTTCATAGAACGCTGTCCCAACTACAACTTCTTGAGAATGGTGCAGTCTCAGAAAAGCACTGTTACATCTTTGGAATCCATTTGACATGGTACGGGTAGGTCAACACCATCCTAAACCTCTTCCAGCAGACAAGGATTTTTTCCTTTTTTATTATTTGGTATATACACTTATATTATTACACATAAATAAACTATGTACAGCAAGAACCACAAAACAACCAGGAATTATTTAAATGTTACATTCATGATATTTTGGCTAACTGTATTTGGCAACCTTAAAGAAAACATCTTTTCTATCTTGGTAAGTCTAAAATTCTGAATGTAAACCAATAGCTATCACATCTCATCTCTCTCAACTTAAAACATATATCTAGACCTAAAAGCGTCTTATCACCTATGCAACTAAGCCTTATTAAAAAGGCTAAACTATCTGGTCTTCAACTACATCAGAGACTTAAGAAGGAACAAAATGTAATTGCTGAGTAAACCAGAAGGGCAGATTAGCAGCTTCCAAAATGAAAAAATGACAGAGACGGTTTGCTGCCTGAACAGTCACCCAAAACTCTCCATAACATTGGAGCATCATCTTCAACCTTCTGGCCCGATATAACTGATTGACATATTTGTGAGGCAGGAACTATTGAGGACTTGCTTACCCTGTCTTGGCAGAGTTTGGCCATCGACTCTGCCTGCATCCAAGCTTGCCCTTTTTTAGACAGAATTCTGTCTGTGGCAGTAATGAGGACACTTTGCCCAGTGGCTTGTTTGCCACATTTGTAGTCATCTCCATAAGGTTATTTGAAGCTACTTTGATTTAGTCCAAAGATGAGCCCCCTGCTTTGAGTTGTCTATTCAGAGCTAAGTCAGTATTAGCTGGAAAAGTTGTCTCCTTTTCTCTGGTCTTGAACCTATTGTGGATAACCCTGGGGTCCAGTAGTTTACACAAAGAAACAGGTGTGTGTATGGATGATAGCCTGCAGAGGTGCATAGGCAAAAGCCAGAGAAGAGACCAATCCCTGTGAGTACTTCAACTCCACTAATATGAAGGACACCCTTGAACTTTCTGCTGTTTGAACAAATAGACTTAGTTGTCACTTAAGGAAAAAAAAAAAAAAAAAAACTAGAGGGAGAGGAGTTTCTATAACACAGGAAATTTCAAGGCCCAGTTGTGAGTGACAGGGCATGCACTTTGTCAAAGGTGCTGGTCAGCCTCACTTTCCTCCCAAGCAGCAGTGTATTCATATGGCCATTTCCTTTAGCACCTGACAATGAGCTCCCTATCTATGGCCTTTTTGTTTTTGAAAGTGCCATGCATCTTTCTTATCACATCCATACCTCATTCTTGCCCTCCGGTTCTTTCAAGAACTCCCTACAACATCTACCTCCCAAACCAAGTCCTTCTTTTATAATTATTTATTTATTTTATTATTATTATTTTTTAAATTAACACACCATGTCAGGTCACAGCCACCCACATACACATGGTTGTGGGATTATCCGCTGGGCTAGGGAGATACAGTCCAACCTTTCAACTTATGTGTTAGTAGTTTCTAATAGCATTAATATAGCATTTGCAGGGCAGGTTGCATCTAGTTTTTAAGACTTTTCTTTTAAAATTTAGAATTTCAAACCACATTTTAGAATTGGTTTTTCTGTAAATTACTTTTCCATTACAGGTGTGTGTGTGTGTGTGTGTGTGTGTGTGTGTGTGTGTGTGTAGAATTTTGTGGGATCCCCATTCACTTTTTTTAATCAAGGGCATGATATTTGGTCTATAATTCTATTATCTGTATTAGTCATGATTGTGAATCATTCAGAGCTTTTCAGTCTCATCTAAATGTAGGTTTTGCACATTAACATATCTCTCAATCCCAGTTCTTGAATTTTAAAGTCATTCCAATGTATGAAAACATGTGTTTCAGCAGGGAAACCTGTCATTCCTGGGTTTCAATTTCCTTCATGCATTCAAAAGCCAAGACACATGTAGTTAATTAATTCATTTAATAGCACATATATATCTTACAATGTAAATCCATGGATGTAGGAACCTGATATTTCAATTCAACTATTTAATCCCTTCAAATTAATTTACTACACACAAAAATTATTTAAAATAGTTCACAAATTATTATACCATTTTTTGGAACTAATTTGACTTTTTACTATGACTTACAGCATTGCCTTGGAAATTATGGCCCAAGGGCACTACATTTTTATAGAAATTCCAGGTTCCACATCATAAGAGAGAGCTCAGGTGCTGAGTGCTAAAATTCTGCTTTACCCACATCAAATATGTTGGCATTCAAAAAGCTGTTTTCCGTGAAGAATTAGGTTGACTCATAACATTGTACAAATAAGGTGAAACAACTAGAGAAGCAATTTTTAAATAAATATATAAGGACTATGAAGGATGTTAGTCTGATTTGGAAGAGTCAAAGTGGAGCAGGAAATTTTTTGTGGCATGTTTTTCTTCTGTCCAGCAAAAGAAGTATAAATCCCAAGAGGGTAGACTCTCAGAAAACATTTCAGAGTCAGGCACCAGCTCTTGGGGAGGCAGAAGCAGGTGGATCTCTGTGTGTTTGAAGCCAGCTTTGCTCTGCAAATCAAGTCCAGTGCAGCCAAGGCTACACAGAGAAATCCTGTCTCCAAGTACAAACAAGCAAGCATAAACAGCAACACCAAAACCAATAATGACAACAAACAAAACTTCTCATTCTGTCTATTCTTGCATTTATAATAGTATACATTCACTTTTAAGTAAGAAAAAACATCCTACGTGCAGAGTTTGCTAATTTCAATACATTGCTCATTCCTCACCTTTATGCTCGTGTTTCTTTTGATACTTGCTGGTAGAAAGTTTACTCAGAAATTAACCCAACCATCATTTTCCAAAGTTACTAGTATATCAGGTGGCTATTGGCTGCAATAAACAGCAAAAGGCAGCAGGTGAATCTGGAGCAAAAGGAATGCTTGTGTGTGGCCTTGAATGGAAGAAACAGCAGCACAGCTATTGTGGAAAAGAATAACCAGATTTTTTTCTTTGAAAATAGAAATAGCACTATTATTGTTATACTACAAGAATTGACACACGAACCACTTGAGCTCCAATCTCAGTGAGATATCGCTGGTTTATTAGAACACCACGCCCCAAGACTAACCATAGCCAGGGTCACAGTGAACTCAGGAGCCCAACTGTGGCATTAGTCTGCTTCTAAGGTATGTTTTCTATAGGAAAAACCATAACCAGCTAACCAGGCAGGAAGCAAGGGGGAAGGCAGCATTCCATCATTTTGATTAGCTAAACAAAAGAATCAGTTTTGTTCTGAGCACAATGTCCAGGTATCTAGACAAAACATTTTAAGCTGATTGGCTGGGATTTATGGTAGGAGAGCTCTTGAGGGCTTTCCAGCTTCTGGGAGTAAGGCACATAGCAGGATGTTTTGGTCTTAACTCCAATAAAATGTACATTTAAGCAGAACATGTATTTATCATCTGCTGTTTTATTCTAAGCAGCAAACATTGAACCTTCCTGATTTCAGGCACGTAGGGCCTGAGAGCATGAACTTAATTTCATCTTATAATCAAAATGGAGATTTGGAGTCAAAATGGTTTCTGATATGCTAAAAGCTGTTGGTAATGGAGGAGCTACAGTCATTCTAGGAACTAAAATAGGTTTCAACAGAGAGCCTACAGAGTTTAAGCAGGTGACAGCAATTATATGACATAATTTAAAGTTATGGAATTAGAGAAATTCTCTTAGAGTTGAGAGGGCATTAATTTTAAAAATTCTTTCATCTGTATTTCTATTAATCTGATTAACACACACAATTTCTGCTATGTATTTTAGAACTTAAGTGATCTTTTCATTTTGTTCTTTACTGAATTTTCTTTGATGAAAAATGTGTATATTGCTCTTATAAAAATAGTGGCCTCTATTATTAAAAAAATAAGTGAGAAATAAGAATGTGAACGTGATGAATTAATGAGGCCTACAAAATAATGAGCTTGATACATTTAAACATGTTTAACAATAACATCCAAGACGTAAGTAGGATCTCATAAGATGAGACTGTTTAATGCCAGTGTGTTACTAAGACACTTGTATTTGCAGTTTGCCATCTACCAGATATAAAAAGAAAAGTAGAAAAAATTAATGACAACAGCTAATTTGTGGTGGGAACTGAATGAGTTGTGGCAGTGTGGTACACGGTGTTTGTTACACAGAAGTAACAGGAAACAGTAGAGCTACAGGAGTCTTTGCAAAATATCTAGAATAAGAATTTTTAAACAATATGTGGATAATTAAAAATCTGAATGCCTCCTGCTGCATATTCAGAGGGAAATGCTGATTTTTTGCTGTTTGTCAAATTTGACAGATTTGGGTTGAGAAATGCATGGTAAGATGGAATCACTCTCTAAAAGTTAATTGTTCTAAATATTCAGTCATGACTCTGCATATATCCAAACTATATAAACTAGAGACAACCCCAAGGAATTATGTAATGCCATCAGCCTAAAATGTGTTCCAGGGATTTGAGAATCTAAAAGATATTTTTTTAAATGTACTTGCTAATATTTTCTAAGTAATGGATTTTACATGACAAGTTAAATTATGAATTCTCGTCTTCACTCTTGTTTTCATTCTAGTTTTTACCAGAAAGTATTCTCTTTTCTGATTCTAGTTATATGCAACCTTGATTTCATGGCTCATAACCAATACTCTTCACGCCCCCATACCCACATTGTTTTAGCATTACTCACTCTTTTATTTATCCTCATATTCTCACCTTCTCCAACTTAATCTGTGTTTAATCCTGTTAGAATCCTGTTAGCTACCATTCAATAAGTTCGTCTCTTCTAATTCTATGTGTAAGTACACAAGAATAAAACGAACATGTATTCTTCATTCCAAATATAAACCATGTCCAGCATGTGCCTTCTTATTTAATTTCTGAAATATAATTACAATTGATGATATTTGGGTTTTTTTTGTGAGTACAGTGGTTTCTACAATCTATTTCTAACTTGTTATTGCACCTTAAAAAAGTAGAAAAGACATTAGGAAGGAATTCAGTTGGACATTGTTTGATGTTTGTCTCATAAACACAAGAACCTGAATTTAATCCTGAGAACTAATGTTTAAGAGAAAATGCCAAGTACAGTGTTTAGAATATGTACTAACAGCTGTGTTGTGTGATTGGGGTTGGGGATTGACCCTCATTCAATGGACAGCCTAGGATTCTCGACAAACTCTAGGCTACTGAGTCATCCGTAGTGCTCTCTCTGGAGCGGCACACACACACACACACACACACACACACACACACACACACACACACGCACACACACTTACATGCACAAATACCAAAAAAAAAAAAAATGCAAGAAAAACTTTAGGGTGAATGAAAGGAAAAGCAAAGTTTGCAATGATGAAGAACACATGTCAAAATAATAGAAAAAAAGAAAATCACTAAAGATAAAAAATGCAATAAATTATTAAAGAAAAAACAGACACAGTGCAGTGGAAAGGCAGAGTCTAGAAGTAAACCAACCATACAAATTTAGTCACTTATTTATCAAAATAATTTTACTTATTCAAGAAGTGTATCTCTGTAGTAGATGGCAATTAACTCAGAGCCCTGAAACTGCAAAAGGCACAAACTGTAAGAGTCTGCAGAATATGGAGCCCTACACGAGACGTCTGCTTTACATACCCTTCTTCCAAGCCTCAGGGAGTTTTGCAGAAGAGGAAGGCCACAGAAAGATTGCCAGAGCCTATGGCAGGGATAACTCTAAGTAAACAGTGATTACTGGATACACAGCTTAATTGTCCGTATGAGCTCATAATGGATGCATGAGACATGTGCAGGCTGACAAAATCCAAACATAGAGAGGGGAGATGAGCGTGAACTCTCATGCTGAACTGAGGAGCTTTTGGTGATTGTCGGCTGCTGGGAAAGAGAGAGGCAGCTTCCTTTAGGGATGTGACCCTAGGTAGGATATGGTGGGTGGCCACACACACAGGAGAATGTGGGCAGCACAAATGGGACACAAAGTTGCATAGATAGAGGAGCTGGTAGGTGTGGGAAGAGTTAAGGGAGAGGAGTGATTATGACAATAACATATGTTGTATAAGAATCTCAAAGAATTAATGGAATTAATAATTATCTTACACACTGTACCGGAACAGATAAACATGAAATATGAACTGGAATGAAGATCACTCATCTCACAACTGCCACACAAATGGACTCAAAATTTACCACAAATATAAGTGAAAGGTAAAAAAAAAAAAAAAAAAAAAAAAAAAAAAAAAAAAAAAAAAAAAAAAGTATATAACTTGTGGAAACTAATGGAAGCAAATGTATCCGTGCTGTCGTTTGCTTGAAAATGCTCTTGGATCCATGGAAAATAACAAAGTGGATTTTATAAAAATCTAAAAGCTTCTGCTGTATGACAGCTACGATGAAGGGAATAAGACAAAACCAATGGAGAAAATTATTTATATGTTGCCTTTTGGCCAGTAAATTATAAACGCATAAATGACTCTTAACTCGGTGGTTAAGAGCATAGGCTGCTCTTCCAGGAGATCTGGTTTCAATTCCCAGAACCCACTTGTCAGCCTCTAACAGCTTTTTTAGCACAGGATGCTCTTCCAGAACCCACATGACATCCCTTAACTGCCTTTTGATCACTTTCCCCTAGTAGGGGTGCCACACCAGGCCACAGGTGAAGAGGATACACTCAGTCCTGATGTGACTTAACTTGCTGGAGTGTGTTGGTAGGGAGGGGGCTTCCCTTTTCTGAGGAGTAGAGGAGGGGGAAAGGGGTCTAGGGAGTGAGGGTAGGACCAATGAGAGTGGGCTAACATCAGGGTGTAAAGTGAATAAACAAACAAATATAAAGAAAAAAAATCCGATTACAATCTAACACAACAATGCTTGGATGGTCCAGCACTCCATTTAAGAGACAGTCTCTTTTTCATTTTATTATTTTATTCATATTACATCTCAATTGTTAGCCCTTCCCCTGTTTCCTCCCATTCTTCTCTCCCTCCCACTTCCCCCCTTCTCCCCTCCCCTATGTCTGTGATTAAGGGAGACCTCCTCCCCCTATATATGCTCTTAGAATATCGAGTCTCTTCTTGGTAACTTGCTATCCTTCCTCTGAGTGCCGCAAAAAAAACAAAAAACAAAAAAACTCATGTGGCTTGACAGACACTACTCATGTAATGAAACCCTTATGTCAATCTGGAATTTATGAAGTTAAAATCAGCTGCAAACCCTTATGTTGATCTGGAACATATGAAATTAAAATCAACTGCAATTGCTTTCTGTCAGGGAAAAAAAAAAGAGACAGTCTTAACTCTTTTTATACAAATCCCCCTTTTAGTTTGATACATTCCTATATATGACATCATACCTATAAGATGGACAGAGATCTATTTCTATCAGTAGAATTCTTTCCATTTGTCTTATACCTTTTGTCAATATTTCATATGATGATATTAATGAAAGTGCAACTAATTAGTTCTCATCAGGAATTTGCTGCTTCATGTGAGGTATATGAGCTATTTAAATTCAAACACTGTCAAAACAATAGCCATTTAAGTCTTCTAGCCAGAATTGTTACTGCTGACTCTCAGAGAAGAAATACTTCATAAGCAGAAAGGGAGAACATATCTATTAATTAGAGGATGCACACTGACCAAAATATGACAACAGAACCTGATTTTAATTTTAAAACTGGGCTATGGGAAAAGCCCAGTTTTATTATTTTTAATTATACTCTTAAGTGTCTATTAATGCACATACTCCTGTCGTTCTACTGAATCAGCATAGATCCCATAGAGAATAATCTCAGCACATGAGAATTGAAGTTCAGAGAAACAGGAGTTCAAGCTCATCCTCACCTACATAGACTTCGAGGGTAACCAGGGCTACATGAAACTCTGGCTCTAAAAACTAAATTAAGCAACAGCAACAGCAAAACCAAAAGCAACCAAAAAAAAAAAAAAAAAAAAAAAAAAACAAAACAAAACAAAAAACAAAACAAAACAAACAAAAAAAAAAAAGAAAAGGAAAAAGGAAAGTTAAGTCAACTGTAATTACAACAGTGTTAAGTATACTTACAGAGAATGATGATTATAAAAATATTTTACACTGTAACTTTCTTATTAATATAGGCAGGATTCAAGTCTATTCATTACTAAATGTATACAAACTGGGGCTTGGAATGGGGCTAAAGAGGTAGAACAGTCCGTTAACATGCATAAATCACTGGATTGAATCAATCTCAAGGCTACAGAATAAATCACAATAATAAAATAATATAAAGTAGATTTAGGCAGTTCAGTATGAAATACTGAGACAAGTCATCATCTCAACAGTATAGCGTAAGAGGTAATATTTGCTGGCAACAACACACAACATACTGTGCATGGTACATTCTACACGCCATCGTGTTTTGTACTCAACATAGTACTTCAAAATAGCGACCAATGCTTTCCTGTTAAAAGTTGGGAATTACTTAGAGGTAAACCCTTACAGATACAATCAAGGCCAGTCAAATATGCTTAGTTGCTATTGAAGCTGGCTTCTGAATGGGGACTCTTGACAGTCCACGCTCAGCATCCCCATTTCCAACTCCTTGTCAAGCACGGGTATATACACATTTCACAAACCACAGTCTACCAGGTTTATACAATTAGATTTCTGGGGGATTAAATGGTATACCTCAATGATGTGTTTTAATTTAGAAGGGGTATGTTTTAGTTGCTGTGATGAAGCAAACCCTTTCATAAAGAGCAACTTCTGGGAGAAAGGAGTTTATTTCAGCTCTCAGTTTTAGGTTATATATAAAGTTCAACAGCAAAGAGAAGCCACAGTGGCAGGAACATGAAGCAGCAAGTCATATCCAGAGCAAACAATAGAGAGGAATGAACAATGATGCATATGCTGTGGTTCAGCTTGCTTTCTCGTGACAGGACCCAAAGCCAAGAAATGGTACCATGAACTTGTAGGCTGCGTCTTTGCCTATAAGTTAAAGCAATCAAGCCAACTTCCTCAGGCTTGTCCAAAGGTCAAACATATCTAACCAATCCCTTATTAACACTCTTCCCAGTTGATTTTTGGTTTGGTCAAGTTAAAAAAAAATCAATTTGTATTTAGAAACAGATACTGCTAATTGCCTCATGTAATGTAAGATGTTGTTTGTGACCTCACTTCTGAGTATAACATAAACATATTTCAGAATATACTTGACCACTAAATAAGTGACAAGGAGCATTTCAAAATGCCTAGTAATCTCTCGAAATTACCCTGTTTTAGCCTACCATTTCATTTATTAGCATCAACCATTAAGACATCAAATCTTTTCTATTCACCAAACTGGAATCCTTGTTTGGGGTCCAGAAACATATTTTGGCTACGAGTGATGTTTAAATATAACAATACTAGTGAAGGCAAGGATCAGCAGCAGCACTATGGGTGTTGCCTAGACAATTTCCACTGCATGTAAGAAGGTTAGAGTGTCTGCATCATATGCTAATTTATCCCACTTTCATGGATGCCTTTCAGAAAGGATCTGTTAGAATGTTTTGACTTCAATATTTATAATATTCTTATAATCAGAGTCGCATATGGTCTTATTAGTCTATGCCCACGAAACAGTGAGGTTCAATTGTCATTTTCAATTTGTGTTCAATTTCTCACATGGTATGGTCCAACAAACCTTTTTCAAGTAGTGAGTCATAAAGCAGAATCTAATTCCTTGAAAAGTGTATACAGATGAACACCAACCTACTCTTTGAGATGAACAATACATTCAGAAATAAGAAGCATGACTTGGAAATGTGACTACATGGAATCTACTCCTGTTGTCCCTGAGTGAGTGCACTGGCATGGAGGATCAGGTGCTGCCTGGAGAAGTCAGTTCCTACACGTAAGAGATGGGAAGTGGAGACAGGCTTGTGCATTAACGCGAGCTGACAGTGGATATCTGGAGGTATATGAAGATTCTCTCCAGTTTCCTCATGTCTCTGAACAAATGTGCACACCAGTATACACACACACACACACACACACACACACACACACACACACTAAAATTGGATAACTTAATATTGATGGGCTATTTTAAATATGTTGGGTCATATAAATGATAGGACAAGAGATAACTCTTGCTCCTAGAGTTTTCAAAGTCTAATTTCAGACATCCATTTTGATACCAATCAAAGGGATAAGTATGATGAAATACAGAAATGACATTCAACTGGGCCATATTAGTAAGAGAAATAGAAAGTCTCAGTGTCTCATTTAGGGTTTCCAGCTCTTTGAAGAGATACCATGAAAGGTGTAACTCTTATAAAGGAAAACATTTCACTGAGATTGGCCTACACCTTCAAAGCGTTAGCACAATATCATCATGGCAGGCAATGGCAGAGTATTCAGGCCGACTTGGTACTGCCAAAGGAGCTGATCCTCATCTTGAGCCACAGGCAGCAGTAGGAGACTGTGTGCTACCCAGGGAGTACCTTGAGCACATGAGACCTCAAAGCCTGCCTAGAGAGTGACAGACTTCCTCCAGCGAGGCCACATCTACTCCAACAATGCCATAAACCCTAAAAATGCCAATCTCTATGGGTCTATGAGAATCCATTACATTCAAAATACCACACTCAGTGTGCCCCAAGTCAATTTTATGGGTACCGACGTGAGGTTTATGGTTAGATGGATATGTTTATGAGTGTTATGCATACCAAGAAGAATTGCTCAAGGTGTAGTCTTGCCCATCACTGTTTTCTTAGCTCTAGTTTATCTCAAAAGTTAGTCTGGTAAGTCCCCCAAACTCTGAAACATCCTTCCGAGAGACAAGATCCAGCCTGGTCCTTCTACAAAACTGAGCCCCACCTCTTACCCCTTTCTGAGGAGCAAATGGAGATTGATACCCAATGTGAGATGGAGTCAGTTCTCATTGAAAATGTATTCCCTTGTAGGTGAGCCAAGCTTTAGTGGATGACCTCACACCCAAGAGTACAGAGACAGCAAACGTTAGTCAGCAGTTACTTTGTTTTGTTGTTTCCTGCTTCTTCAGAGGGACACAAAGCAGGACACTTTCAGAAACTCGGTTTGCCGTTGCCATCATTTCAAACCCTCCAAGGCAGCTTCTGAGATCTTCTTAACACTTGATCTGCTTCACCTAGAGCCTTGTGTCATTAGAAACCTTCCCCACATCTAGCATGTGAACGCGTCAGTCTCTGCAGGTTCTGCCTCCACTGTTGGCTGTTTCAGATGACAGCAACGAAAGGAGCCACATACCTGTCGATGGGTTCTAAGATTTGACTTGGAAATCAGGATGCAAACAAGTCCAACTTTTGACAAGTTAAGGCTGATTCTCCTTCCCGCTTCCCTGCCCGACTCTTTCCAGTACATTCTCCTATAAATGAGATCTATGAAAAACTTTGGTGGTTGGATCATCCATTCACGCAGCTCCTATACATGGCTCTCTGAGACCTCTTCATTTACAATGACAATAGTAGAGCAAGGTAATTATCACTAAGCAGGAAAAAGTAGGAAGAAGTTGTCCTTAGCCACTATTTTGACACACCTCCTGAAGAATCCTCTGTTCAGGAAAAATGGCTTTTAATTTCTGATTTTTAAAATATGTGATCTTGGGTAAAGTTCTGAATATAAACTATTGTGGGACATATACCCTCTCTACTTAAAAGCACACTCATCTACATGAAGATTTTGCAGAAAATAAATAATAAGGAGATGATTAGAAACAAAATTGAATTCATCAGGAAATCTCCCTGAGCCCCCTTTTTCCCCTTGTTGAATCTTGTTCTTTTTGTTTTATGAATAAATAAAAGAACAGTAGTGTGGGTAGATATGTTGATGAATAGAAAGACTGGATATCTTGCCCGCCTTTCATTATGGCTATGTTTGAAGCTGCTGGAGGCACAGTATGCTATGAGATAACAAAGCAGGGGTGATGAGAAATGAGGGGATGATGTTATGCTCTTTGCGGGACCATGGAACCCAACAGGTTCAATGATAATTTATTATTTCCTTATGATAATATTTTTAGGTGTATGCAATGTTAATTGAACTGTGTTAAAAGGAAAGATAAGTCCATATTTTATAAGCAGGTAGCCCCTGGGAAATGTTACTGTATTCTTTCTAAAGTGGAATTATATTACAACCAAATAGTTATTATACCTGTCCTTCTGTCCCCTCAAGTTCTTCTCATTCACAATGAAGCCTTTCAGCCTCAAAGCAGAATACATAGTTGTAGCTGCTCTATTAATAAATGAAGATTAACTGTTGGACTCAGCATTGTGCTCTGTGACTGAGGTGCGCAGGCAAGCCCATCTTTCAGTACTAAGAGAGTCCATAAATAAGCACCAGGAGATAACTGAAGGGCAAAGAGCAGCAGGGATGACACACGCAAATCTTCTCCCAGGGTGCGATGGAGCACATCTTCCCTTCAGCCTACTGGTTTTATGTAACAAAGTCCATTAATGCAGTGCTCAGATGCTTGCTAGACTTCAAGCTCTGGCAGCAATGAAGTGAGCAATGACAGGGGCAGGAAAATCGAGGTCTCCCCTGTCAATCACTTCTATAACCTTCTTTCCTTGTTCTCTTTACATGACTTTGGAAAGCATTAAGCATACAGGGGGAAGCCTTCACTTATATTACGATGAGTTTGTTTCTCATCACTTTGACCAAATAACTAAGGATAAGAAATTTAAAGGAAGAATAATTTGCTTTGTCTAGAGTTTAAGAAGAAAGTATACCATTGTGAGGAGGGCATGGAGGAAGGAGTGGCTGACAGTTGTAGTGGCAGGGGTATAAAGATGTCAAGTCACCTGTCAGTACACGAGGCAGCAGAGAGAGAATCTAGACACTAGATTTCTCCTTTTCCATTTTATTAGTTAAGAGAGATACTGTGATTTTGGATTCAGAGAAAGTTTCTCTTTACCTATTATGCTGCAAATCATTGTATTTGATAGCAAGAAGGACATTAGCATTCTATTGAACAGCAATGTTAAAAGTATGATTTATAAATGCAATAGTACAGTTTTATATTCCATGCTCATAATTATTGCAATCATCACTGTGTATGGGGAAGAAAGTATCATTGAGTTCTTTAAATTATTCTTTATGTAACTATTTCAGAAAATTGATGTTCACCATTATTAGATTTCTGTCATTACCTTTAAAACACATATGCAAAGTATGTATGCAGATTCTAGTCATATGTCTACATAAATCACTGCATTTTGGATGTGTTCCTCTCTGTCTAGGTTGCATGCAGAATACTACATAGACAGTATCTAGTTTTGTTCCTGGGATGTCTCCTTACTTGGATATAATATCGTTTTCAATCTATACACTAATGAAAAACAAGATGAATCCTTGTGTTTGCCTGTAGTGAAAATAATGCAATGAATAGCTTTGGCCAGAATCATTTTGCATTTTTACCCATCTACCTTCAGACAAATATCAGTTTTTATGTATTTTTACTTTTTTTCAGTTTTGTTGTTCATTTAAAGGTTTATTGTTATTGTTGTTGTAAATTTAGCAATATGCCCATCGTTTTTAATAATTTGATTAATTTATTCAGATTACAACTCAATTGTTATCCCATCGCTTGTATCTTCTCATTCCTCCCTCCACCCCACTTTCACCCTATTCCCCTCCCCTAGGTCTATGACTGATGGGGACCTCTTCCCCCAATATATGGTCACAGGCTATCAAGTCTCATCCCAGTAGCCTGCTTATTCTTTCTTTGAGTGCCACCAGGGCTCCCCACCAAGGGGAAGTGGTCAAATAGAGTTCACGTCCAAGTCAGTCCCTGCTCTCTACACAACTGTGGAGAATATCCTGTCCATTGGCTAGATCTGAGTAGGGGTTTGATGTTTACTGCTTATGTTGACTTTGGTTGATGCAGTAGTTTGAGCAGACCCGCCCCCTGGGCCCAGATCCACCCATCATGATTCTTCTTGTAGGTTTCTAGGACCATCTGAATCCTTCTATTTCCCAATTCTCCTACAATTCTCTCATCTAGAGTCCCAGTAGGATGTCCTCACATCTATTCCAATCTCCTGGTAAGTGAAGACTTCCATGGGACATGCCTTTTGGACTAGTGTCTCATTATAAGTGAGTTTATACCATGTAAGTCTTTCTGCTTCTGGGTTAACTCACTCAATATGATCATTTCTAGTTCCATCCATTTGTCCACAAATTTAGGAATTTCCTTGTTTTTAATAGCTGAGTAATATTCCATGGTGTAAATATACCACAGTTTCATTATCCATTCTTCAATTGAGGGACATTTAGGCTGTTTCCAGAGATATATCAATGAATTGGAAACAAAGAGAATTATTCACAGTACCTACCTTTTTATTTTTAGGATTAAAATCATGTGAAATGAGTTTCTACCTTCTTTTTAAAATATAATTTATTCATTTTATTCTAACTGTCACCAGGACCTTGATCTGGACTCCTTGAGCCTATCATTTTGTGATCTTTCTTAAAATAATTCATATAAAAACTGAAGATATAGCTCAATGGATAGAGGACTTTTCTAACATGTATAAAGCTCTGAGTTTAGTTGCCAGCACCAGGTGTAGACATGGTGGCCCATGCCCATAATCTGAGTTCTCAGTACATAGAGACAGAGAAATAAGAAATGTAAGGTCATCCTTCTCTGTATAGCACAGTTAAGTCCAGGCTGGGTTACAACTAATATGAGACACAGGGAATTCTGTGTATTATAGAAAATAGGCAAAATTTATTACACAGCATTGTAAAACATACTCTTAAAAAGTTAGAGAAAAGCCAGAGACCACTTACCAGAGCCATACTTATAGTATGAGCCAACAAATAGTATGAAATTCATTATTTTGTTTTATTAATAATGGTTGCCAGGTGACACTACAGATATTGGGGTCAACAATTAGGGCTTTTAGTCTCATTGATAAAATAATTTAAGAGCAGATTCAAAGTGAAGATCCAGGATAAATCTATTAGGGTTTAACAGAAAAACACCCTAGGAAAGCAATCTGTAAATATCAACTGCTTCCCAGAGGAAGAGAATAGAAAAAAAAATAAGGCTTGCTATGTGAAGTAGAATGGAAGTAGTCTTCACGACATACAAGCAGCTGTGTGATAGTGGAGGTGGCTCTCTCTCTCTCTCTCTCTCTCTCTCTCTCTCTCTCTCTCTCCCTCTATCTATCTCTATCTATCTCTGTCTGTCTCTGTCTCTCTCTCTCTCTGTCTCTCTGTCTCTCTCTGTCTCTCTCTCTCTCTGTCTCTCTGTCTCTCTCTCTGTCTCTGTCTCTCTGTCTCTCTCTGTCTCTCTCTCTCTCCCTCTCTCTCCCTCTCCGTCCTCTCCCTCGTCCGTCTCTCTCTCTCTCTCTCTCTCTCTCCTCTTCTCTCTGTCTCTCTCTGTCTCTCTCTCTGTCTCTCTGTCTCTCTCTGTCTCCCCCTCCTCTCTCTCTCTCTGTCTCTCTCTCTCTCTGTCTCTCTCTGCTCTCTCCTCTCTCTCTCTCTCTCTCTCTCTCTCTCTGTGTGTGTGTGTGTGTGTGTGTGTGTGTGTGTATGTGTGTGTGCCTTAATGGAACAACAAGGAATCATCAGAGAGAGGAGACTTATGTCTAGCCTCCAAAAGGAGGAAAGAAAAACAGAAAACGGAAAAGTTTCAGGACTTACAGTCTGTTCTGTAGGGCAGGATGAAAAGCATGGTGTCTAACTAAGGAATAAGGCATCCACACACCTCTTTAGCATAGATTAAGATTATTCCTAGGGGTTGTTTCTGTAGCTGTTCCCGTAGTCCAGTCATTGACTCTGCCCAAGCACTGTGGGGTCTCCAGCCAGGCCAGAGATCCTATGCTCTTGCCCTGAAACTTATCACTACAAAGGCTTTAATTGCTGCTTTAACTTAAGCATCTCCATATCATGCCAATGAGACCCATAAAGTAATTTTACAATTTCATTTTTTTCTAATTCTTGGAAAAAATTAGTAAATCAGCCAATATCCATTTAACTTAATTTTAAGAAGTACTTAAGCTTCAAACTTTGCTTAACTTTTAAACCTGGCCATAAATTACATCATATGAACAATGTAACCTCAAACATATAGATCATACATGTTACTCTTGGAGCTTTTAATATAAATATGATATATATAACGTATGAATATTTATATTGATTAAATATATTTACATGATTATTATATATAAGATATAATAATAACATATAAAATGTGTGTATTAAAAGCCTCAAGAATGATATTTGTGTGTGTATATCTGTGTATATATATGTATATGTGTATATATATATATATAGCATGTAGTTAGTTTGGTATATATGTATATATATATTGTATATGTATATATATAATTGCCCTCATATATATGTTTGTGTGGTATGTGTCTATGTGTTTACACATGCATATGTGCCACAGAGTACAACTTGAGGGAATCTTTTTATCCATTATAACATGCAGACATCATGGTTTGGTATCAGGTCCTTAGGCTTGGTGGTAAGTTTATCCTCTGAGCAGTATTAGAAGCCCCTGAATGAAAGTTTTGTTAGAACACTGAGGTATGACTCTCTGAGACACATACCCACATCGTGGGTATGTAAGTTCTTCATAATATTTTCATCTCTCTCTAAACATTTGAACTTTTATCTAAACTTCACATTGTCTCTATATGTAGTAATGCAGCTCCCTAGCCTTATGGCCTACAGACTCTTAACTTCCTTTTGGAGGATGTGAAGAATAGGGGTTTCGATGAGTGGAGGCCCCTGATAGCGGAACACATCTGGTTACAGGAAGTTCTGCATGGGTGGGGAACAACACATTCACTTTGATTTCTTTCCCCTACTGAAAGGTATTTGTATTCATCAGAGGGAGAAGGAGCTGCAATTAAGGAGGTGACTAATTAAACCCATATAATAAAATGGAGCTCGTTCTTCCTAATAGAGTATAATATCAGTGTTTGCTTTAACAACTGTTATGCCACACAGCTGATAAATAGCTTATATGAAATTTTATTCTCATTTAATGCATGAGAAAGCTAAACTAAAACAGATAACCTGAAACGTTTGCATCTATACATCCATTAGGAATTATTGAAATGTACTCTTCCACCCATTTGATTTCAAATGTCACTTTTTTCTCACCATAGTCTGTCACTGTGGCTTTCACAGCTTTTGGACGTAAACATTCAAACATCCATGTCACAATAAAATATAATGTGAAAAAATGGACTTGGGAAATGGGTCAGTGTATAAAGGCACTTGCACCCAAAACTGAAGACCAGAGTTCCACCCTTGGTACCCACTTGATGGAAGAAGACAATCAAATCCTAGAAGTGACTTATGACCTCCACATGAATGCTATAGTACATATGTGTGAAACCACACACACACACACACACACACACGTACACACACACACACACACACACGTACACACACACACACACACACACACACACACAAATGTATTTCAAAAATATTTTTAAAGAAACTTTGCTATCTTGGATACAGGAAGCAATGTAAATGTGGAGAAAATTGATGTTGGAAAAAATAGGAATCTTATGCCTACTGCCTAACAAAAATTTGACTACAGATGGGACTAAAGAAGGTGCTTTATGCTTCATAATAATGAGGTTTGAGTCCCTTTGTTTGATTGTAATAGTAGGGCTTCTAAATCAAAATCTTATTATACTTAATCACAAGCCAAAGACTTTGAGGATCTTGCTTAAATGGCTACGTTTAATCATGTCATTGTATCAGTGAGGAAAATGGAAAATTCCGTTGTAAATGATAAGAAGCACAACTTGATGTATTTGAAGGGAAGTGACAGGTTATTAGAGAATATATATGAATCATTTGGTAAAACTCTGACTTCATGTGTGGTTGGAAATACCAAGAAGGATTCATATAACATTGTACAGTTTCATCTCTATGTCTTCTAGTCATCTTCTTTACTAGATGCTAAACTGTATTTCTTATCTGGGTTCTCTGTAGTAATAGAACTGATATAAATTATATATACTACAAAAAGCAATTTACAGAAGTGCCTTATGTAATAGGGAGTAGGCCATTTAACAATGGCCATCTACACTGAGAACCCAACAGCTGCTCAGTCCATGGAAGACATGTCTCCACTGTCCTAATTGGGCCTGAAGGCCTGGAAATTTTCTGTAAAGCCTTTGTTTTACAGTACATTTAGGAAGCCAAAGAAACCGCATTTTAAGATCAATGGAAAATTACAACAAAAGCAGCAACAGTGGGGCTAATATGGTTGTTAGAATGACCATGACATATGCTTGAATGTTTGGTTCTAAATTTGTGGAATTGTTTGGGAGGAATTAGGTGTGGCATTGATAGAGGAGAGATGTAACTAGGTATAGGCTCTGAGTGTCAATACCCACACCATTCCCAGTTAGTTCTTTGTCTGTGTCTCATGCTTGTGGATCAGGAGGTAGGTGTCCAGCTACTGTTCCAGCACCATGCCTACCAGCCAGCTGCCATGCTCTGTGCCATAAAAGTCATTGACTCTTATCCTCTGAAACTGTAAGTCTCAATAAACTCTTCCTTCTATGTTTCTTTGGCCATGGTGTCTTCACAGCAATAGGAAAGAAACAGAGACAGATACCCTTACTCATCAGCAAGAAGTATAGGCAAGTTAATAGTACTTTGTTCTCAGACCTCTGTATACCTGGAGCACACATCAAAATGTGTTTTTCATCCTGGGGGAAAGTTATCTTCCTTCAGTCTGAGAATGCTCCTACAGACTCATGTCTTTTAATTTATTCTAGATCATGTCAAGCTAAGAGTAAAGATGACACGTCATCAAAGTTGAAGCACTTCTTCCATGGAAGAAGTAAGATATACATGTGAATCATAAACTTCACGTTTTCCTTAAGCTGGAAGTGAGCAGGGAATGACCAGGACTTTGCTCTCGTATCCAAAGAGGATATTTCCATACCTCATGGCATCTCTCTGCCTCTGCCTACAGAATTGGTCCATCCAGAATAATTACTGGGGAAAGAGAAATTACAACAATCTAATTGGCTGTAGTCAAGGTTTTGCGCAACTGAAGCAACCTTGCTAATTTATATGTTTGGTTAATATTACTAGAGAACAGTAAATTAATTCTAAAGAAGAAAAAAAACATATGATTTACAATGTTTATTTTCACTATGCCAATTATCAAGTCATCCATAGTAGAGAAGTTACTATCACAAGCATGCCAGTTACCCAATGGGATACACAATGGCTGGGAGACGAATGACCATTTAATGTCTCTCACAGGCAGTGGCATTATCAAGTAATATATCTTAATAGACCTTAATCAGATAAACACAGTATAGACTAACCCAGACTATTTCCAAAATGATTCAACTCGATATTTGTCTCATATCTTCACGCCAATCATGCCACAAGGTCTCTCAATATTACTGTATGAATAAAATTTCACCAATATTTAAAGATATCGGACTATTACCAGTTGTTTGTGGGAGAAATTACCAAGAGTATTTATTCATTCCCCACACAAGGAGGCTCATAAACTTTTGAAAGTATTACATTTACAGATTGCTAGTGATACTATAATATATAGATAGCATCTAACTCCCAAATTGTGCCTTAAATAACTAATGGAGCAGAACGAACATAAATGAACATAAATGAAATGCTACCATAAAAAAATGAGACAAGAAACAGATATTGACATTCTGTAGATGGTCATTAACTGACATGTGCTTCCTTCCAATGGACTCTCTACCTCATTAATTTTGGTGTTTCTGTCTGACTACGAATCTAAAGTAATGACAGCCACAATGCTCTTAGAAGGTCATACTAGGGAAATGAGCCCTATTCTAAGCACTCACTACCTCTCTCTCACCTTAACTCAGGGACAATTAACATCATCTTTATCTTTCCCTGTAACCCCTAACATAGTCCATCAAAAGATGTCTGTTGGCACAGCTCACTCTGAAAACATGTATATTCATAGCAATCTTTCTGTAGTAAAATCTCCTCACTATTCTTTATTTTGCCTAGTCTCTGAATTTTGGGTGGAGATCTTTATCATATCTCTCTCTCAGCCTCTGACACCTCCCTAGTTCTTCACCCGTAGCAATAAGGTGACTTAAGTTATAATAGATTTCATTGTTGTTTGTTGCTGTTTGTCCATGATATGGGTGGGCCTAGAGATGTCTCAGGTAATGATGGTGAGACTTACAAGTGTATGCATGTTCTGATGCATCTGTTACCAGAGATGAATAACAGAAAACATACACCTACTACTTAAAGATGGAAATATCAACTGCTTCGTAATAATATATGACTATTCTCAGCATCAGTGAATTTGCCAGGAGAGCAACATGGCCCATCTGGCCCTGGAGCCTGATGCTAAAACTGAAGCCCTGAGTTCTATTCCCAAAGCACACACAGTAGAAGTAAACTCCTATAAATTATCCTCTGACCTCTATAGATGTACCATAAAATGCATGCATTCCCCCAATGCGCATACAAACACAAATCGATTATTTATTCATTTTGTTTTAGGGGTATAAGTGTTTTACTTAAATTTATGTTTGTGTATAATTCCTGGTGCCCTCAGAAGTCATAAGAGTGTGTTGGATCCTCTGGAATTGAAATTAAAGTTGGTTGTGAGTAGCCAAAAGGGTTGCTGGAATAACTGAACTCAGGTCTTCTGTAAGAACAAGTGTTGTTAATCTCCCCAGCCAATATAAATATATATTTAAAAATCAGTAAATGCTAGTTATCCTTACTTTTCTTATGTCTGTGATGAATAAAAATTGATGGGCCTTCTTTATGAGCTACCAGCCAACAAATTATATGAAAAATACACATGAATAAACACTTGTATGGAACCCAGTGACAGTCAATTTTTAGAAGCAAATATTTCGAGTTTTCAGTACTTTAGAAATAATAAGGATGAAGAGAATATTTTTTTAAATCCACAGTTGTTTTTGTTGCTTTTGTCTTTGTTGTTCCCATAAAATATTTCACAGTAGTTTCTGAAAGATTTGAAACAGCCATTTTGGAAGACCTGTGTAGCAACCAAGGTTTTGTACATAGATTATTCTTGAAAATTGTCCCCGAAGCTGTAAATCCTTAATAAAGTTGAGACTCTCAATGCCTAGTGTTCCAAAGAAGTCAACTACTTTACCCCAATCCACTCATTGTATAATACAATGCAATTTAATAAATATTTAATAAAATAAATACTTTAATAAGCAATGCTCTCCCCATTCCCATCATGTAGTACACACGTTGCTATGAGTAGCCATCTCTCACAATGTTGATAGGATGATAATATTTATTTGTTGGCCTAATGTTCTTGTGGACTGTGTATAGTTTACCTTTGTTCATTCAAATGCTGATTTCTCTACCCCACTCTGTGGATCAATCCAGACACTGCATTGTGATGTTTATTCTATGTATTTCCAGTTCCAAGTTTGTGTAAACGTGTCACCCTTTGTTCCCAGTCTTGCCAATAAAACAAACTAGCCAATGCTGAGGAATGACAGAGAATAGGGTGGCACGTCCTGATCCAGTGAGGGGAGGAGAGAGAGAAGGAATGAGAGGATGGAGCCATGAGGAGAAGACCAGGAAACATCAAGAGAAATGAACCGGGCCTAGGAGATGAATTAAAAGCAAATATAATGCGGGAAATATGAATGAGAAGAAACTATCCTAGCATGGAGCTTTAGAATGTAGTAATTACTGCTCAGTATTGTGCTGTAGGCTAATAATATAGATCCTGGTCACTCTGTGAGGCTATTTGGTTATAACACTGGTTAAGGAGTAACGACTGATTTTACTGAAGCAATAATTCAATATCAAATATTCATTTAAAATTTATTTATTTATTTTTACTTACATTGTGTGTCTGTGCTTGAACATGCCACATGTATGCAGATACCCATGGAGGGCAGAAGAAGGCATAAAATCACTTAGTGCTGGAATTACATATGATTTGAGATATCTAACCTGGATGCTGAGGACCAAACTCCAATTCTTTGTGAGAGCAGCAATGTTCTTAACCCCTGAACCATCCATGTCTGTGGCCTTTATGATGAGAGGAACAACCATTTCCATGTTCTGTTATAGCCATCACTACAATCACTCAGGAATAAAAGCTAGAAAAATGGCTTAGAGGTTAAGAACATACCTGTTCTTACAAAGGAATGGAATTTAGTCCCTAGCACTCACACCCCCAGCCTCTCTTTTCTTTAATGTTGATTTTAGTTTTAATTGAAGAAAGTGTGGCACCATTTGAATTATCACAATTGGCATGTAGTATTGCCATGGTACAAAGAATAAAATAATTTTTAAATTTCTAAAAGTATCAACATTAGAAATGAAGTAAATTCTTTATTAGAGAGAGAGAGAGAGAGAGAGAGAGAGAGAGAGAGAGAGAGAGAGAGAGAGAGAGAGAGAGAGAGAGAGAGAGAGAGAGAGAGAGACAGAGAGAGAGAGAGACAGAGACAGAGAGAGAGACAGAGAGAGAGACAGAGAGAGACAGAGAGAGACAGAGAGAGAGAGAGGTATCCTGGATTGCCACACAGATGTGGAAGGTAAAGTCCTATTACTGAAGGCATCATGCATTTCAGACAGAAATTTCTGGGCTAGACCTAACTTGAATGCCTCCCCCTAGAGTACCAGGTTTCTGAGTAGCAGAAGGCACCATGCAATCTTCTAAAGAAGGAATTCCATCAACAGATCCTACCCAGCTATGAGATTTATGAGCCACAACAATGACCAACATGGCAGGATAACTCTAAGGTTGCATTGGTGTCACGCATGTCTTGGTGGTAACAACAGCTTTCCTGTTGGACTTAAGATGCTCAGAAAGAGGGAAACCATGCATGGTCCTGAAAATTCAGCTGACCACCCATGAATAGTGATAGTCATAGGTCTTAGAGGGGAACCTGCAACCACCACTTTACTAAACCAACATAACCTCTGACTAAGTTCTAAATATTGTCCTTATACCCACAGACTAGGGTAGTGCTCATTGCTCATCAAGAAAATATTTATTTGCCATAGATGAAACCACAACCAATCAAAATGCAGAGTTCTGGAGTCCAGTCATAATGGATAAATCTACAAAAGAGTTTCAGAAGACATGGTAGATTGACTGTTAGAGACAGAGAATCAGGAAATTTTCTTTGTGATCAACAACATAATTACGTAAACATGACTGGAACAATCACAACACCAATGGACATGCCAAAGTGAATAAGGCAATGCCCATCAGTCCTCAGCCCTATCACAAAGAACTATAATCAACCAAGGCATCTTAAAAGTGGGAGAAATAGTCTTTCCTAGAGGAGAGTACACTGATTGGTTATCCAGAGTCAAATGGCCGGCTCTTAAAATACAAGTAACATCATCCAAAGTGAGACAATTGTATTTAGTAATCTAATACATGCACACATGTACAGATGGATCAGAAATCTGAAGAAAGAGGCTGTGGATTTGCAAAGAATATAGAAGGCTATATAGGAAGTTTTAGAGAGAGCAAAGGAAAATAAAAATGGTATAGCCATATAATTTCAAAAATGAAAAATTAATAATAATAAGGGAGAGATATGTGAAGACTTAGACTGAAAGGATTTTGCTTGTTTGTTTGTTTTTAGTTTGGCTTCTGTGATATAAACTTGTCATTATGTGCTAGCTTTTTTTTTTTTTTACATTGGAACCCAGTTATATCATGTTAAATTTTCATTAAGCTGATTCCAATAATTTACAAACATTTCACCACCAGCTGCCGAATTAAATTTCCCCCTACCTGGCTTTCCAAAGGAAAAGGAAACTTACAGAGGTAAACAGGGAGCAGTGGTTTTAAACGTGCATTTTAGGCTAAATTGAAAGGAGAGTCATCACATGTGATTTCCACAATCACCAAAAATGAGAATGCTAAGTTGCATAAGCTGGTGATGAAAATGTCCATTTTGCTAACAGTCCATGGAGCATTTTCTGGGACTTAATGCCTCTTTCTCTTTGAACTGACTTCAAAGTGGCTCTTCTGAAAGGAGAGAATGGTAAGCAAGGTGGTTCACAGTTCCTGAAACCCCGCAAGACGTCTTACTCATATCCACTTCATGTAAAAAATCGAGAGAGAGAGAGAGAGAAGAGACAGACAGACAGACACACACACACACACAGAGACAGAGAGAGAGGTGGGGGGGAGGGAGAGAAAGAGACAGAGACAGACAGACACACACACACACACACAGAGAGAGAGAGAGAGAGAGAGAGAGAGAGAGGAGAGGAGGGGAGAGAGAGAGAGAGAGAGAGAGAGAGAGACAGAGACAGAGACAGAGACAGAGACAGAGACAGAGAGACAGAGAGAGACGGGAGAGGAGAAAGAGAGAATATAATTGAGTGAGTCGGGTGTTGAGGAGGATCTGGGAAGAGTTAGGGGAGGGGAAACTGAGATCAGAGTATATCGAATGAAAAAAACTTAAACTAAACATAAATCTCCCTCAGTACTTTCTTCCCATTGCAGAGTATCTGCTCAGTATTTTTTTACTTGTTACTGTTTATGGTACTGAAACCCCTGTTCTTGACTAGGCTTCACTATGGGAAGAGTCCTTGTAATGACATGATCAATCTGTGTTTGAATGATGGTGAGAATTAACCTTTACTTCCAAAGCAGCAGTTAGATGACCTCATGAACATTGTAGCACAGAAAGAAAACAACTGAATATCGCCTCAAACATATTCTCTGTGTAGACACTGTTAGGAAGCTCATTTGAACTGATCAGGCTTAAAGTTGTTGAAGGTGGATTCCGCACTTATTTATTCTTCAGCTTTGACCCATTACTCCTATGTCTCTGATGGCCCACTGTTATTAAGAAGGAAGAAAGTGCTATAATTGGCTATCTTTAGAATTAAAGTATCATGTGGAAAGTATCTAAAGAATCGTGTATGAAAACATCACAACTGGCCTTAAAATACTATATGGAAGACGGCAAGGGCTCAGCAAAAAGAGAGGACAGTGGAAGGCATGACAGGAGGAGGAAGGACTGATGGGGACTCTTCTGTATTCTGTGCAATAGAAACACTTATAGTCTGTTTTGTACAAATGAATCCACATTTTAAAAACTTATACACACATACACTGTAAATGGCTTGGAGAGAGAGTTGGGGAGAGAGAGAGAGAGAGTGTGTGTGTGTGTGTGTGTGTGTGTGTGTTGATGGCTTGATCAACCCCACCCCATCCTTGATACACTTGAAGGACCAGAAGGGTGATAGTGGGAGACAGTGACTTGTTCAGTCACAAGAAGGGAGAGGTGCAGAGATCACTGGTCTCAGAGAGGTGGCTGAGCACCTGACCAGAGAGGCGAGACTAAGCTCCAGGATGATTGCCAGCCTTTGCTTCCTCCCATCTTCTCTTTGTGCTTGCTTGTCTAATGTGTCTTGTGCTTAGTTCAGAATAAAGGCTTTTAAATGATCATCTAGAAACAACTATTATCTTAATTTGATTCCAGTGTGTTTGTTACCTGATGCATCCATGACTGAAAACAAGTAGAACTGTGTATCTACATCCTATTTAAGTATTTTATAGTGTTCAGAGCTAAATGCAGGCAAGATGAATACGTGAAACCAGGCCAGCAAATGTCCTCTTTTACATGGTGCACCCATCTGTGATTATGTATGTTCAGTATATAAAATCATCACGGAAATGTCTGACATATTTGCTACATATATTCGCTACTATTTAGATAGAAAACTAGCCATTTGCCCAATCTTCCCTTTTTAGAACTTACTGTTTTGCCATGTCCACATTAGCTTTTTGTTATTGTATATGTGAGATATACCTGTATCTCAAACATGATTTAAATTGTGATCACCACTTCTATTTGTTAAGTTTGTAAGAGTTTTAAGCTTTGACATACTGGTACAGTGTAGTGCTCTGGTCTCACAAGAGCAGTGTGCTAATTCATGTAATCAGGCTTGCATACCAGTTTTGGGAAATTCTTCTTCTAGTTCATATCAGCAATAGCAATATGATGTTACCTGGGAGTGGGCACAAAGATTTGTTGAACTACTCTGTTTAGAGTTTGGGCTGTATCTCTCTCTCTCTCTCTCTCTCTCTCTCTCTGTGTGTGTGTGTGTGTGTGTGTGTGTGTGTGTTATCACTTCGGTTGATGCTTACATCTTTATATTGTTTTTCCTTGTCATATAGCATGGATCTGTTTCTTAGGACTTTTATTTTTGACATATTTTAGTTGGTTTTTCTCTTTTATAAATTGTCTGGAAGATGCCTCTGACCCTTCAAGCTCCACATTAATTAATTAATTAGTGCATTTTGCGTTTCCCGTGCCAACCCGATCTACTATGAATGAATCAAGCTGATTCATTCATAAGGATTCATCAATTTTTTTTTGTATATTGACGATTCCTTATTTTCAGTGAGGTATTCGAGTTTCGTGGAAAAAATTTCAAATAGGAATCCCATCAGAACAGTCAGTTTTCTCCCAGCAATTTCATTTTATAGTGATCTTGTCATTAGCTGAAGAAAACAGTTACGTTCTGCCACTGTTCTTTATCGCACATTTAGTTTGCATGCCTTCCTCTTTGCACCACTCCTGCTCTCACACCCCTCGAGTCCAAGCTGCAGGTTTATACTTCCACCACAGTGACTCTTGGCCGGAAGGTGATAATCATAGCTTAACTTCTCCCTCTGCACAGCTCCGTTGCTTTCTAAGCCTTATCATTTAAAAATAATTATGATCATTACTTCACCATATTAAAAACTTCAACCACATATTAACTACTATTTGCATGACAGTCTCACCAGGATTTATGTATGCATTCAAGATAACCCCTTGTTTCTATCTGCTAAATCTTAATGAAAAACTCCTAACTTGACTAACACACACATATAGACACACACACTCTCTCTTTTTACAGAATGATTGGTTGTTGCTAGCCTATCAATTTTTTCAAACTATGTGATACAGATAAAAAAAAGGCTCACACACACACATATGTCTCTGTGTTTAATGAGATCAGTATATAATGTAAAAATGTCAAAGTTTTTGCTTTTATTTAAAGCTTAATTATGTGTATGTGTGACCATATGGTATGCTTGTATCTATATGGTCCAGAAGAGAGCATTTGACTCCATGGAGCTGGGTTACAGGATGTTGAACTTGGGTCCTCTGGAAGAAGAGAATGTAATCTAAACTGCCAAGCCATCTCCCGAGTCTCCTTTTTTGAGTATTTAATTCCATTTTATTTCATCCAGCTCACAGTAATATAGTCACCATTGTTCTTAGCTCCATATTCTGTATCACGCAGAACTTCTAATGTCATTGTGTTTTTTTTAAATACTGTACTTTTAATTTTTATATTTTAGTTTAGATGTTTTCGTTGTTTCCAAACCTCAAATGATAAGAATTAGCATACTCTTCGATCTTAGCTGGGATTTTTTGATGAATCAAATACAGAAAAGCACCTTCAGGAGATTCTTTCCACTCAAACACAAGGGATGCTCACAGGGATGAATAAAAGAAGGCAGTATCAATTGGAACTGATCTTATAACAAAGCATTTTAGAACATAAACGTATCAGAAGGTCTTATCAGACAACAGATAAAATACTAGGATTATGTGGCTAATAATGCAGCTTATGTGTGAATTAATATAAAGAAGTATATTTCTAATTATAATATAAATGATGGGATAAATTAAATCTATCTAAAAGAAGAAAAAAATCTCATAGAAAATTGGTACCCATTGGGGGGGCCTCCATTTCTCAGAGAAGGGGAGGGGGGAATGAGGAGACAGGAGTGTGTATGTGTGTGTGTGTGTGTGTGTGTGTGTGTGTGTGTGTGTAGCTGGAAGGAGGGGAGGGAAGAGGCTGTGATCAGGCTGTAAAGTCATTAAGTAAATTAGTTAATGAAAAACAAACAACAACTAAACAAGCAGAGAGTAGGGGAGACAGCTCAGTCAACACAGTATTTGCTGTCAAGCATGAAAATCGTACTTCAATTCAGATATCAGGACCCACATTAAAAAAAAAAAACTGGAATAACAGTATACATTTGTTGGGGTTTTTAATGATAGTACATAATTTTATTGTAATTAATATATAATTATGTCATTTCTGTTTCTCTGTCCTCCTTCCCACCACTTCTATGTTCCCTCTTCACTCTCTCTTCAACTCCCCAACTCTGTCAAAATGATGGCCTCTTTTTCTTTGATTATTATTTTACATATACGTTTGTGCACATGCGCAAGAACACACACACACACACACACACACACACACATTCATTGCTTGTGCTTGTGTGGATACAATTACAAGCCTTCACAGTGTGCTGCATACATACACCTAGGAACAGAGACAGACAGACAGACAGATAGAAAGAAAGAGGGACAGACTTACACACACACACACACACACACACACACACACACACACACACACACAAATTTGCTGTGAGAGCAAGGCTAGCCTGGTCTACAAAAGCATATCCAGGACAGCCAAGGCCAACACAAAGAAACCCTGTCTCAAAAAAAAAAAAACCCAAATCATATAGAGTTAGCAGAATATTTGGAACTAAAATATTGAAATAAGCAAATTTTAAAAAGTAAATGAAAATATACAAGACAGATCTGATCCCCAAGAAATAAACAGGAACTGGAGGCTAAAAGCATTATGTTGATCTTACACATGAAAAATTACAATTACAGCCTAGAGGCCAATTATTAAATGCAAAACTTAGAGACAAATAGATATTAGAACGTAGGTCTTTAAAGTAAGTATTAGGATTTATTTGTTGATTAATGTAGTAGGTGAACTTCAATTTTAATAACCCCATTGGTTTTATGAAATATTAATTGCTTCGGTGAGATAGGCAATATGATATTCAACATTTGTTTTCCCTAAGAAGAAAAGATATTAAAAGTAATAATTGATTGTGCCAGCCAATATGGGGAGTATTAGACATGTAAATGAAGTCTTAGGTGAGTTTTTCTGTACTTCAAAATATAATCTTGAACTTGATGGTTTTCTGTTCATTCTAAAATGTAAAATTTATTTTATAAGTCAGGTGACTTTAATAGAATGTTAATAAAATTACATAAACATATATGCAGGTTATTATGTTCATATCACAAAGTCATTAATATTTTGGAAGGATAAGAGTGGTATGGAAGAATGGGGGGATGGAAAGATCCAGAAGGTTCAGGAGTCCCACAATAAGCCCATCAAGGTTGGTGGATCTGGACCTGGGGGGAGGCTACATAAACTGTTGCACCCACCAAGGATAATACATGTAGCAAATGTAGACCTCAGATCCAGCCAATGGACAGCTCGTTCTCCAAGGTTGTGGAGAAAGCACTAATTGCCTCTGACAAGAACTCTGGTGCCCCTTATTTGATCACTTCTCCTTGATTGGGAGGCCCAGCAGGCACACAGAGAAAGGGGAAGCAGGCTATCTGGATAATACCTGACATGCTGTGGCCGTATGGTGATGGAGGAGGTCCCCTTCTGTCAGAGGTCTGTGTATGTGAAGATATGTGTGCACACCACATGTGTCTGCCTCCACTTACATTACTTGTAAGGCAGCACTCTCGCTCAATGTGGGATTAGCTCTTTAGCTGGCTTCCAGCAGCTCCAGGGGCCTGTGCTTCTCCACTTCCAAACACTGGTATTACAATGGACACTACCTCATTTGTTGCGGATCAAACTCAGATATTCATATTTGTACAGCAAGCACTTGATTTATTGAACTATCTCTCTAGGCTCAGATTTATATCTTTAAGTGTCACTTAAGTGTCTCCAGACTGTCTAGGGAAACAACCACTTTCTGTGGTATGATGACAAGAGGTTTGGAGCAACAGACAGAATCCTGATCTTAGGGGGAAACAACAGACTTGAAGCTGCTCCTCTTCAATTTAGCATGCAAAAATATCTTATTTTTAAGTGACTCAATTTCTCTATTTGTAAATATACAAGAAAAAAATGATGACAACTTCTCTCCTTTAACTCCAGAATATAAAGCTCAAGGAAGCCTTGAGCAAAATTAATTTTTAGCTTCCAAGTATATAAAATAATTACTAAGCAGAAAGTCTAACTAAAATTATTTCTGACCTGAATTAGCAACTGGCTTCTACGAAAATACAAAGAAAAGTAATTACTTACTCGAACTAGAGAGAAAGGCATAGTACTAAGCATCAGATTTCCAATTTTTTTTCTTTTCTTCTAGCCTGTTGCTGTGAAATCTAGATAATTCTCTCCTTTACTTATCAAGTGTTAACTGCTAAAGTATGTAACAACTTCCACTCTTAGCTCATGCTATATGCACTGAACATTCTTTCAAACCAAGCATATACAATATCCTACTCTAAAAGTACACGCAAACACCACATATACACCACACACATATCCCACACACACACCACACCACACACACATACATACACACCACATACTACACATCCCACACATATGATACACACACACATGCGCACGCACACACACACACACACACGGGGGTAGGGGGAGAGAGTGAGATAGAGAGAGGAAGAGAGAGAAAGAGAGCAGCACACAACTCTTGCTTTTGGTCTTTCTTAGCACTCTTGTGAGAGGAATAACCACAGAGTCATGATGATGTGTATTTATTATAGATGTAATTTTTTTTTAATTGTGTTTCTGTGTGGATCTCCTGGGGCTGCCTTCACGAGTGACTGAGCCTACTAAGAATTGAACTTCTGTCCTCTGTAAGTTCAACTATTCACTCAGCCATCTCAGCCATGGCCAACCTCTCCAGCGCCTTCTCCATTTGATTTTGTGTTTGTTTTTATTTTTGTTTTGTTTTGTTGTGGTGGTGGTGTTTTTTGCTTGTTTTTGATGAATAGAGAGTCATTGGCACATTGTCACTAATCCTGAGAAATTCTACTTCTCTGCTTTCCCTTTATCACATGTAGAAGCCATTGCTTCTGTCATGGGTAGTGCCTTAACAAGGCCCCCTTCTTGTTTTAGTTCTTTTTTTTTTCTCCCTATGCACATTTATCTTAACACCTTCCCAGATTCCGCATAGACAAACCACAGAATGTGTATTGTTGACATCTGTGATTAAGAATGCTAACTTAGTCCACAAATCACCAGTTCTTTGTGTTTGTAAGTCTGCAAGGAGAAAAGTGACTGATGACTCTACCTATGTTTTATTCTTGTGACAAAGTAAGCCCAAGGCAATCGATTCCAGAATCCAAATTAGAAATTAACACAAGCTACAGTTGGGTAATGGAACAGGGACCACTGGGTTTCTAAACTCAGAGCCTGATTCCAAGGAACCAGCTAGTGAGGATGATTGAAGAAATGCTGGTCACTATGTGGGAACAGACTGAAAATTGTCTTTTACTTTTATTTCTCTTATTAAAGACTCATTTCTTTCACGTTTGCACAAGCTTCTGGAAAAATGGCTTTTACAGTTAGTGACTTTTCTAAGGAAATTAGAATCATGGCAGATCTCAAACTCCACAGTCCTGATAATTGGACCTGACAAAGAATGTACTTCTGAAATCTCAGAGCCTTAGTTTTGCACACATTCAAATTGCTATACTAGGATGTTTTTTCAGTAAAAATTCTATTAATGCTGCTCTGGACAGTAGTGAGTTTAACAGATCAGGACTGTGAGGATGCTGAAGGCATACAAAGATGAGTTTCTGTGCAAACTGAAGCTCCTGCAGCCTAGTTCTGCTGCTTAAGCAGTCATGGAGGAAGGTGACTCAGTGGTACAATGCTTGCACACACGTGTGAGAGTTCGAATTCTGATCCCTAAAACCTTTGCAAAATCCCAGGCAAGCTAGGGTGTGTCTAATAACCCAGACTACCTGAATGGAGGCACTAAAGGCTGAGAAAGAATACCCTCAAGTAACTTGTGGGTAAGCTGGCCTGGTGTGGCAGCGGAAATAAAGACACCCTGTCTTAAGCATGGCAAAAGGTGAGGATTAACACTTAGATCATCCTCTGGCCTTCATACATGCACAATGTAACGTGTTGAATCTCTCTCTTTTCCTCCTTTTCTCTCTCCTTCCCTTCCTCCCTTCTTCCCTCCGCCTCTTTATTTCAACACACACACACACACACACACACACACACACACACACACACACAAATATAGTAAATTATATGACCAGCACCATTTCACGGGGTAAATCAAAATGAAAACTGAAACATACTTATTGAAGTAGGGGGAACAAAACAATGCTTGTTTTTTTTTTTTTAAAGAAAGGATCTTACTCCTTTGCTCAGGTGATATCATACTCATGAGAATTCTTCTGCCTCAGTATCCTGAGTGCTGAAATTACAGTTGTGAGCCACCACGATCTACTTACAGAGCATTTCATAGATATACAAAGATTTAATTTTAAAGTTTTGTGTGTGTGTGTGTGTGTGTGTGTGTGTGTGTGTGTGTGTGTGAATTCATACAACTCTGGGTGCCTTCAAACTCAGTTATCCTCTTGCCCTGATCTGTGGTACGTGGACTTTCAGTCATGGGCTAATATGCTGAACTTGTTTCATTTTATCTCAAGTGATTCTCAAAAGATTCAAGGGATGCTGTGGGTTAGACATGAGATTTTCAATGATACTTTAACAAAATAAGCGAGAAAATGATATTTTAATGCTATTTTAATAGCCGTGTTAATATGACATGATAGATTAATCTGGACTGTGAATAAATATGAAACATGCAAAATATAATTCCAATAGCACACAAGTCACATAATGGCATTACAAATGCAAACTTCTTAATAACTTCTGTTAAAAAAAAGTTAGGAAGTCTCTTTCTACTTAGAAACAGCCCAGAACAAAAAGACTCTTCACCATGGGGAAGTCTTTGTAGACTCCCATGGAACTCAAAGTGGAACTTCATCAAGCTAATTATTGTGGCTGTCATTATTGTTATCATCATCAGTGGTGGTGGTGGTGGTGGTGGTCATGTGTGTGTGTGTGTGTGTGTGTGTGTGTGTGTGTGTGTGTGTGTGTGTGTAGTGTAGTGTATGAGTTTAGGGATACAGATACCATGGTTGGTTTATGGAATGTACTCTCCTTTGCTTTGGGATTTATCGATTGAACACAGGCCTTCAGGATTGAGCAACAAGAGCTTTTACCAGCTGAGTCATCTCTCCAGACCTCATGTTTCAAACAAGTGTCACTGTCCGTATGGAATTTTCAATGTATGGATTTTAAATATACGTATAAAGAAGAAAATTTATTACTTATACTTTTACATCTAATCCATGATCATTCTGCATGTTATATACCTTTTGTGTGTTCACATTACTAGATAATATTTAATTGTTATAAAACTGATATCATTTGCTTTGTAGTTTACATGATATTTAATAGTAATTACTATTTATTTGTAATTTTAGGAAGATCTAGGTTCCATATTAGTTGTAAAATTATACAATTTAAAGAGATGACTGGGAACCATCTGTAACTCCAATTCCAGAGGATCAGATGATGCCTAGTGACTCCCACAGGCCTCAGGCACAGATGGGATGCACATGCATACATGCAGGCAAAGCATTTATATACATAAAATAAATAGAAAATAAATTATTTTTAATTATGCAAGTTTGAATAATTCAAAGGTAAAACCTTTAATTATAATTTTTGTAAATGTCATTAAGAATGCCTATAACGTAATTAGTATGGTGGAAATGATGTGCGTCACTTCACTAATGCCCTGCTTACAAGGCTGTCAGTTAACAAGCAATTACTAGGGAGCACTCTTGAATTTTCTCCCAAAGTGTTGTAGCTAGAATTGTATGATTCTATCTTAGGTCAACAGTTTTGAAATTATTATTTTACTTCATCATGGCCAATGTTGTAATTTTTAACTGTGGTAAAAATCTTTCTTAATTTTTTACTATTAACTATTATTTCGCACTTACAATAGACTGCCATTTCTCAAAAGTGAATTTTCTATTCACAGCCTTGATCTTCATGGACTTCTAACGTTGTGAACCTCGTTCAGTGTCTTTCTTCAGAATGATGCTAGGCTCTCATCATAGTGAAGTGAACACCACAATAACAACAACAAAAGTTGCATCTGAGAAGGTGTGCTGTGAAAATGGCTAGTTATTTTGAATTAAAAGCTTGTTTCTATAAATTGAACACATAATATATACTGCAGGGTAGAATTATTGAACACATGAATGATCAAAGGAGAATTTTCAAGGCGAAGTACTGGTCATAAAGGTCATGGCTCTTGGGCAAGTGAGAGGGCTCAGCAGAAAAGACATTTCCTGCAAACCTTAGTGATCTGAGTTTCATCCTCAGAAACAACATTGTAGAAAAGAGAAGACTCACACGCTGTTCTCTGGTATCTACAGGGCTCTGTGTCTTGAATGAGTACACATGTGAGTAAATATGCATATACACACATACACAAACATATACACACAAACACACACAAGTAAATAAATTAAAAATGCAATTAAAATATGTTAAATATGTTACTCTTATCTAATTCCTCTGGATATAATAACTGTTCAAAATATTATGTGTCTAAAAGCTATATTATATACAATATGTGTGCAAATATTTTGAGAATAAGTAAGATGACAAGTCCCAAACATGTTGAATAATGAAAAAGCCCATGGCTGAGCCAAGCATTTAATTGCCCCTGGGTTATTTTTCTTTGTGCAAGAAGATCAGAGTAACTTGGGGACACTGGCAGAGACAAATTATTCTTTGCAGCTGTTAGTTTGCATAGAAAATGATAGCATAAGTATGGGGGGAATATTTAATTTTGGAAAAGAAATTGTTGATAGAAACAAGCAAAGGAAATAATTAAAAATGCCCTTCTCACAATAAAATATTGAAAGCAAAATTATTATGATCACTACATTTATTAAAGCTAAACATAATAATTTAAAATTATGTTAACAAAAATTAAAGATCGAGTTCTTGTTCCTTAAATTTTCAGGCAAAAAGGAAAGAAAATGACATTTTTCTTAATCAAACAAAAGAGAAAATAATTTGCCCCTAAATAAATTGTTTGTAAAATTAGGTAAACAAAGACCTAACTGATTATTTAAGTAAATTATTTGATATAAAGTATATTTACAAAACTCATCTACCTATATAATTCACACATATGTAGGTATGTATGTATGTATGTACATATATAGTGAGTGTTATGTGCATAATCATGGAGACACCAACAGAGCACAGAAGAGGACATTGGCACCTCTGAAGCCAGAGTTAGTGCTGCTTGTATGACACAATGTGGCTGCACTGAAATCTGCTCCTCTATAAGAGCAGCAGTTTCTCCTAACCCCTCAGCCATGTCTCCCATGCCCATTTTAATATACTTAAGAGTGGACTTAGAATTTAGCTTATCCCATTCACAGATGATATTCTACTAATTAAATTCCTAAGTAAATTTGTGTTTGAGAGATTTAGCCTTGGATAGGATGTGACAAAGAACACAAGCACCTTGACATAGAGCCAGTCATTTCCAGGAATTACAAGAATCGTACTAAGAGATTGCTCGATGATCACACTAAGAGCGCCATTAGAGTCTTGTGGAGCCTCATATTCTTTATGCAATGACTTAGTAATATGCTATCCTCCTGCACTTCGACTATGAATTCCTTGAGGGCAGAATCTAACTCTTGACCTAATTCCCCTAATTTTACCCCAGTGCATTGCAGAAAAATAGGTAGACAGCAAGAAGTCAGCCATGCAAGTAGACTAATTACAGTTTATAAATGGAAGTAATCAGATGTGTGCAAAACACAATTCTCTTTATTTATCTTCTGTGTCGTTTACAGTTGTAAGCCTCTACCTGACTATGGCATTTTCTTATTTTACCTCTGTGGCTTCATAGTACCAAAGGTTATTTATAAGCTTTACTCATTAGAAGTCTCCAACAAAGGTTACCTGGACTGCTGCAGGCTACTCTTAATGGTTTTTCTTCTGCCTTTGATTCCTAACAGATACAACCCCCATCAGCCGTTTCTGAAGCGGAATCAGATTAACTCATTTCTCTTGTGCCTTCTTGCCACCTCATTCTACTCCACCCCAGAATCTTCACTATTCATTTCACTCAGTCTGACACCCAAACTTTCAGTGCTCTTATTTTCTCTGCTGTGACGTCTCCCCCGTGTAGCCACACAAAATTTTACTCCCTTGGTATTAAGGGCTTTCTTCAAAGTACCCTAAATTAAGGGGTCGCTTCATTGCCGTGCAAAGTGGCAACATACTTTGTCAGTTCTAGCCACTAGTTCTTTCTTTCCCCCTCCCCCTCACAGCCTTAACTACTTACTACTTTCTGTTACACTGCTATTACGCTGTAAATAGCTTCCGGTATTGCCATCCTCACCTTCATACTGCAAGTGTTTAAAGGCGGTGACTACAGTTTAGTTGTTCTCTTTTTGATGTCTAGGAGAATGCAGGCGAGTATACTGTACAGGCTGGTTTTGTGTGTCAACTTGGCACAAGCTAGACTAATCAGAGCGGAAGGAGTTGCAGTTGAGGAAACGCCTCCATGAGATCCAGCTGTAGTGCTTTTTCTCAATTCGTGTTTAATAGGGGAGGGCCCAGCCCATGGTGTGTGTGCCATGGCTGGGCTGGTGCTCCTGGGATCTATAAGAAAGCAGTCTGAGCAAGCCATGAGGAGCAAGACAGTGAGCAGCACTCCTCCTTGGCTTCTGCTTCAGCTCCTGCCTCCACATTTCTGCCCTGTTTGAGTTCCGGCCTGATGTTCCCTCTGTGGACTGTGATTCAGGACATGTAAGCCAAAATGTTTTCTTCTCCTAAGCTGTTTTCCGTCATGGTGTTTCGTCACAGCAAATGTACCATAACTAATACAAGGTCCATATTTGGTACTGGATGAGAGACGTTCATTATAATATCATGGTAAATATTTTGGCTGTGTGAAACTAAACCTAAAGTTCATGGAATAAGTAAGGTCATTTCAAAGAATTAAAATATTCAGGCTGTGACATGGATATTACTTCGTGCTTTTAAACAATTTTATTCAAGAGCAACAGAGCATATGTATTCTCTCTGTATGTTCTATACTCATATTTATAAACATGATCGTATGTTATGTTATTAAAGTAAATGTTATTGACAGCACTAAGAAAATTGAACAAAGGTGTAGATCACTTTGTGAAATAATAAGATGGAATGAAAAGGTGTTGTTTATTAAATGGCCACTTGGTGCAATTATACTCCCAAACCACTGATAGATAGTAAGAATGAGTCAGTATCTCTTCCTCTCTTTAGATTTTTTTTTCTGACTTGGCCTTGGATACGTTCTTAGCTGCCTATATCTAATAAATTTGCTCCTAACATTGAGAACATAGTGATAAGTTTTTTTCTCTTGGTGTCATTGTGATAGCATGCTTATCCTGATTTCCCTTCATGATTACAGTCATACGAGTTACATAATTCATTTTATGTGATGAAAAATCACCTAAAATTTAAATATGCAAATGTGCGTGTGGATGTATATGCTCATGTTACAGCCTTTATAAAGTCTAGGAATTAAAATTTTTATTGAATTCTGAAGGTATGGACAAGCGTAGGGATATGGGTTTGACTCTGCATCTGGATTGTACATTTTAAATAAATTGTGCACCAAATATCAAATATCAGCCTGAAGACATAAGTTAACATCTACAGAAACTCACTTGAAGCATCTTATGTAATTAATTCAATTGAGAAAACATAATTGGATCTCTACAGATAGAACATCATATCAGTAGGTTCCTAAATGGCAAGGAAAGACACTTGCATCTCTAACATAGATTTTCAAAGCTTTAAACATTCTTTTGAGGTAGAAACTAATTGGCTTTAAAGGGTTTGGATAAGACTTAGAAGTGTTGAAGACCTAGTTAAACTCCTTTCAACAGGACTGATTAATGATCAGTTGCATCTGTGACTGCAGACAGGTTGTCAACATATCCAATCAATAGGTCCTCAACTGTAGGGTCCGTGTCTAAGGAAAGCTGACTACTCTCAAAGGCCAGCGTTGTCATAGTGACATTTTGAAGGCTTGGAGTTCCACTGGCAGGTCATCAGCTAAGTTTTCTGAGAGTTTTATCATTTTAAAAGAAGCTTGCAAGAGCAATTGAATCAAGATTTTCCATTCTTTGGCAGAATTCACCAGCTCCTGGTGATGACATGTTCTACTCTAGACACTGACCTCAACTAATACTCCCATGTTTGGTTATCAATTTCTTTAGCTGATTCAAGGTAATCTGGATGTTTGATTCATAGTTCTTTACATATTTGTTTCATTCTATACTCAGGATTCCATGCTGAAGATGAATGAACTTCTAATGGTTTTTAAGGAAGCACTTTATATATGTGAACAAAGGTTTTTATATTTCTTTTTTTTAAATAATTTGTTCTGTATGATGGTCTCATGCCTTGGCTTTATGGTTTTAGCAGAGCATTTTAAATGGCAGATGCATTAAAGGACACAATGGATTTGACCTCCAGCTGCTCTTCTAGACCCCTGTGTTCTTGTTTATTAGCCTTTGAAAGACACATGCTCTGAACAGATTTCTAAAGTTAAAGTGGTTAAATCAGATAGAAGAACCAGCAATAACCTGGTTCATTTTTAGCTGCAACATAATAGTATCTTTCAAGGACAGGAAGAAATGTTTTGCTGATAAAATACAATGTTCTTGGACTTTGGAACACTGATGAGTAGTGACAACAAGCTCCTGATCGTCATCCTAATATATATATATATATATATATATATATATATATATATATATATATATATATATATATATATATACATATATATATATATATAATATACATATTATGTATCTACTACTGACTATTGGAGCACCCTCAGAGAGCTGGTGTAACCCTTGCTGTGACTAGAAAATGTCTGGGGCCTCCAGGTTAATAGCTGGTGAGCTTAGTGGAAAAGAGGAAAATTAAGAATGGGAATTAAGACAGTGAGCTAGCTATCTTTAACTATGGAGATCTGTATCTTCATATTTTTATTATGTTGTATTTTTTTATTTGCTTATTCGCAATGGCTCTATATCAAGTTAAGCACACAAGTACATGTCTAGTAGGAAAAGTATGTCCCAAATTGTGTATTTTTAAAAAGAAGGTGATAAATACGCACCTAGAACAAAATGTAGGTTGTTTCTTTTTCTTCCACCATGGGGACAACATGGATGTCACTCATAAGTGGAAGTCAAGATGGAAGCAGGTAGAGACCTCTGCACCTATGTCAAACTTCATTGTACATGGTGCCCAACTTTAGGAAATTGAAGATGACTGCTTCACTTGAACACTCTTGGTTATAAAGATGTTTACAATTCTTAAATGAAGCATGGCACTTTCCTTAAAAAAAAAAAATAGAGAGAGCTTGGAAGATAGCCAATTAGCTCAGAGAGGATCTGGGGATCTTTCTGGTCCAGCTGACAGGTGAGTCTGGGATTCAGTCAGAGTCCTGTTTCAAAAGATAAGAAGGAGAAGAAGTCATGCAATATCAACTTCTCGCTTCTCTACACCCATGGGGAAAGGCATTGCCATTCGGCAATAACATGAAGGCCTGAGTTTGAATCCCAATAAGCCACGTAGAAAGCTAGGTGTGGGGACATACTTGTAATCGCAGTGCTGGGGAGGAAGGGGTAGAGGAACCCTGGAGTTACCAGACTAACTGACCTAGTCATGGTCAATGAGAGACCCTGTTTTTATTTTTATTTTTATTATTTTTTATTAATTTATTCATATTACATCTCTTTTTTTAATTAATTTATTCTTGTTACATCTCAATGGTTATCCCATCCCTTGTATCCTCCCATTCTTCCTTCCCTCTCATTTTCCTCTTATTCCCCTCCCCCATGAATGTTCCTGAGGGGGATTTCCTCCCCCTGTATATGCTCATAGGGTATCAAGTCTCTTCTTGGTAACCTGCTGTCCTTCCTCTGAGTGCCACCAGGTCTCCCCCTCCAGGGGACATAGACAAATATGAGGCACCAGAGTATGTGTGAAAGTCATACCCCACTCTCCACTCAACTGTGGAGAATGTTCTGACCATTGGCTAGATCTAGGTAGGGGTTTAAAGTTTACCGCCTGTATTGTCCTTGGCTGGTGCCTTAGGTTGAGCGGGACCCCTGGGCCCAAATCTGCCTATCATAATGTTCTACTTATAGGTTTCTAGGACCCTCTGGATCCTTCTACTTTGCCATTCTCCCATGCTTCTCTCATCTAGAGTCCCAATAGGATATCCTCCACTCTGTCCCAGTTTCCTGGTAAGGGAAGGCTTTTGTGGGACATGCCCCTTGGGCTAGTATGCAGATATAAGTGAGTATATACCATTTGAGTCTTTCTGCTTCTGGGTTAACTCACTCAGTATGATCATTTCTAGCTCAATCCATTTGTCCACAAATTTCGGGAATTCCTTGTTTTTAATAGCTGAGTAGTATTCCATAGTGTATATGTACCACAGTTTCTTTATTCATTCTTCTACCGAGGGACACTTAGGCTGTTTCCATGTTCTGGCTATTATGAATAAGGCTGCTCCAGAAGATGCTCCAGCACACAACAAGAAAATTTGCTCAGCCATATTACATCTCAATGGTTATCTCATTCCTTGTATCCTCCCATTCCTCCCTCCCTTCCATTTTCCCCTACTCCCCTCCCCATCACTGTAAGTGAGGGAGACTCCCCCGCCCCGTATATGCTCATAGAGTATCAAGTCTCTTCTTGAGACCCTGTTTTTAAATGGCAGGTGGGAAGTAGGTAAAGAGGGCACAGAATATTGACCTTTGGCTTCTGCACACACTTTGAGCAGCTGGAAACTGCACACACACAAACACCATATACCAAATACTTAAACATTTTCCTTTCAGTTTGAAAAAGGTGACTTTTCATGTATGTACAAAAGACACATGATGTTTGGGGTGTGAGTGCTAAGGTCATCGATGCATACATAGGAGAATCCTGAGCAGTTTCAGGGAATAATTTACTTCCAGTTTTAAAAATTGAATTTGTCAGTCAAAAGTTTGTATGAATGTTCTACTGAACTTTCAATATAAAGAGTCACCATCAAAACTTCTATAAGTTTTAATTTAAAGTTGACCATAAAAATAACTTGACCAGGTAATGATGCAAATATAAGTTTTAATGGAGCATTACATTGGGTTATATCAACATAAAAACTGCAGCTCCCATCTTAAAGAGAATAAGAGATAGTTTATCCCAGAGCTAATTTGAGTGACCATGGACAGGGAACACAGATTTTAGATTACCCTAAATTCCGTGTTCCAACATCGGAAGCAGTTTCACAGCAATTTTATAGTTTTACAGAACAAATAAACTCATAAATCAGGGCAGTGTGCGTATACCAGAGAGGCAGTAGCAGTGTGATGTGAGGGGATGTATTTGGCTTGCCGATGATGCTGTGTGATGACACTCTCAGGTGTTGGGCTGGTGGAAACTGGTGTTCTGCTAGGTTAGTAGCCTCTGAGAGATCTTTATTTACTGTCAGGGGTTGGTAGTTCAGATACAAAACAGGGCTAGGTATGGTATTGCTCCCGAAGGCTAAAACTACCCCAAGACAATTAACTCTGAATGTACAAAATCCCAATCTCTCCACAGTGCTGAAATTAAAATTGGTCCACCAGTCACTACAGACACAGACCTCACAAAAGAGTTTTTTGATTATAGCCAGACACTGCTTTTTAATTTGTTCAAAGAATTTTTTGAGACAGTCTCTCACATAGTTCTGACTGTCTTAGAATTCATTGGAGAGACAGGGATCTGCTTACCTCCTCTTATAAGTGTTAGGATTAAAGACATGCACTGCAAGGCCTAACATAATTTCAGAAAATTACATTCACAGTTGCAAATAATGTTTGTTTGTTTTTGTTTTTGTTTTTTTGTTTGTTTTTTTTTTTTACCAAATTAAGGAACCACACACATAGAAATGCTCTCTCATTTGGTTGAGGTACACATATAATTTTAATTATTTTAAGGCAAGCCACAATGTTCTACTAATCCAAGTAGAAGTTTCAGTTGTCAAAACATGAAGGTTTTGAGCACACAGTTAAAAATACTGATAATGAACAGAGAAACCATCTTGCAAGCAGAACCTTCCACTAATTATATTTTAGAAATATTTTACCTTAGAAAACACTCTTTTTATAAAGCAAAGCAAACGACTTACAATTCTATTGAACTTCTTCACAAATGAACTTTTAAAATAATATTTGAAATCTTTTATCAGTCTCTGGAAATATTTAATCAAGACTTCCATGAGCAGAAAAACGAAAATGAAAAAAATAATCTTCAGCAATTAAAGGTTTTATCAAATTGCTATTAAAAGTGCTTGCAAGCAGAGAGCCTTTGACTTGTGTCTCTCAAAAAACAAACAATGCCACAGATTAAACCATGTGATTCCAAATGTTGCACGCATATACCTAAATTCCATTATTCTTAATTAGATGAAATTGTTAGGCACATGAATTTTGACAAGTTTTTATTCTTATAAAATTTTATATGCCAAAATAAGTTTTAGGAAGTCATACTAAACAAGCAAAAAAATGCCAATTTTTGATGCCATTTCTGTGTTGAGCTTAAATGTTTTCTGATTCTGCTAAAAGTATAAAACATAATATATTTTCTTTTAAATTTTTTTTTTAGTTTTTTAAATAATTTATTCAGATTACATCTCAACTGCTATCCCCTCATTTGTTTCTTCCTGGCCCCACTCCCTCTCTCCTCAGCTCAATTCCCCTCACCTAGACCTCTGACAGAAGGGGATCTCCTCCCCGACCATATGACCACACCCTATATTCTCAACAGATTTTTTTCCTGATAGATAGCTCAGCAAAAGAGAACAGCCACTAGAGTTAAGGTACTATAGTACTTAAAATGCCAATGATTTCAATCTTGTTAAGATAAAATAATTCAAAGATGAGGTCTCTGATGGGTTATTCCATTCCAAGTGGCCAGTCCTAAACACACGAACAACAAAGCAACAGTACACGGACAGAGTAGCTTGTGCATGCCTGTGCATGGTGTGTGCATTATGTGTGAGTGTGTGCATGTAATTTTTATAAGCTTAACAGAGATAAAGAACAGGCATAGGTAAGTGGGGTACTGGGGAATTGGAGTAGGGAAGGAATGCTAGAAATATGTAAATGTAGTACTGATGTATGAAATCACAAAACAAAAGAAAAATAAACATTGATATCACATAAACAGCTTTTGACTTGTAACTTCTGCATCTAAGCCAGCTCAGATAAAATACTTAACTGCTATGCAGTTTTTGTTTTGTTTTGTTTTGTTTTTTTTTCTGTATATATATATATATTCTTCTATTTAATTTTTAAAAAATTTTACATATATATTTATATTAATCCACATATATACAATAAATTACCTATAGCAAGAATAACCACGACACACTCAGGAATTGTATAAGTGTTACATTCTTAGTGCTTTGACTATTTGTATTTGACAGCCTTGAAGAAAACATCTTTCCTATTTTGGTGTATGTAAAATTCTGAATGTAAATCAATCTCCATCACATATTGTCATTATCAACTTAAGGCATCTATGTAAACTAAAAAAAACATCTTAGCCCCTAAATAACTAAACTTTATTGTAAAACCAAGCTACCTGGTCTTCACCTCCATCAGAGACTTGAGAAGAAATAAATTTGATTGCCTGAGTATGTTGGGAGTGCAGTTTAGTAGCTTTCCAAATGAGAACGTGACAGAGACGGTTTTCTACCTGAACAGTCACCTTCTTAAGCTTTCTGGCCCAATATATCTGAGAGACATATTTGTGAGGCAAGAACTGTTGAGGACTTGCTCACCATGTCTTGGTAGAGTTTGGCCATTGACTCTCTGTATCCAAGCTTGCCCTTTTTTAGGCAGAATTCTGTTGTGGTAGAAATGAGAACATTTTGCCCAGTGGCTGGTTTGCCTCATTTGAAGCCATCTCCGTAAAAAGATTCTCTGATGTTCATCATCCTCTTTGAGGATCGGCTGGGTGTTGCCAGGAATTAACCTGTCTCATTGTCAGTGAATCTTTAAAATAATGAAAACTTTTTAAAAATTCTTTATTCTGCATGTCTCTGAGGTTCTTGAGGACCTTATCCAACTATCCTACCTTATCTTTCTATAGAATCATATCTATCTGCCACCCCTAAGATGTATATTGTTGTGATAAAAGTAGAATAGCAATTGACATGACCATGATTTGATCAGCTAACAATTAACTTGTATAGCTCATTTATCCTAAACAAACTGCAATAGCACTTTCAGAGTATTAGAAGTAAACCTTGCATTATAATTGAGTTATTTGGGTATAATACCTCATATTAGAGTAGAATATATATATATATATATATATATATATATATATACAGTGTGTGTGTGAATAATAAACTTACATTTGAATTCTATACCACTGTATCTAGAATTAAACTTATTTTGCATATATATACAAAATTATATACCAGTGTATTAAAAAGAACCTAGTGAGTGACAATTGAGGCATTAAGCTGAGGAATAGATTCACTAATCAACTTTTTGTTCTATCTTCCCTGTATATTTCTATATCCCCCCTTCTTTCTTTTCAACCCCTGCCTCCAAGCCTAAGAATATAAGATAAGGGAAAAGAGAGACAATCCTGAGTCTAACCTTATTTTCTTTCTAAATAAGACTAATAATAACTTGTAACCAACTCTTATTGATAAAAAATGTTCTATTGCCCAAGAAAGCAACCAAAACTGTACATGATCCCCCTTAAAGGAAAAAGGGTTTTTTTTGGTTTTTTGTTTTGTTTTGTTTTTTTGTTTGTTTGTTTGTTTGTTTGTTTTGCCTGATTTGGAATGACTAATACCTAGCAGGGGTCCATATACAATTGGGAAATGGTTAAGCAAGCTAGGAATCACATTTGTGGTCCAGTTTCTAAATGTCGAAAAATTCCAGGCTTAATTAGAATCCTGTGTGGGATAGTCTGAAATGCTGGGCCAACTGGGATTGGAAGCTTTCTTTGAAAGTGTCCTGGGAGGACAAGACAGCTTCCAGAACATGTTAACTGATATTTTTAGATTTCTATAACCAGGAAAGCAGTTCCTGAGAAGTCCTTGAGAATTCAGGCAATTCCCCCTCCATATATTTTTTCATTTAGCACAAATTGAATGTTTTTGGGTAATATAGATTCAGTATAATCAGTTACATAAAAATATGATGTTATATTTTTATATTATTATAAGCTTTTCTTCACAATTCAGAATATAATGTGGTAAGAATTTTAAAATCATATTGGGCTAACAAAAGGTAAGGCTGAAGTTTTTACACTCTAGCATGCTAACAGCTCAAGGCTGACTTAATCCAAATGCAAAAGATGTTTTAGTTCACAAAATATAATAAATAGATATACAGAGCTATAGCAAGTCATTCCTTGAGGAGAGAATCAGGATTCTCTGAAATAAAAGAGAAACATGCCTGTATTTTTCCATGATTCTCAGTAAACTATTAGAACTATGAGCTATCTTGTAAAGTGTGTGCATTCCTTACAGTTGTTACACATTGAATGCCACGGGGTATAGATGCCTATTAACAGCAGACCTAGAAGATGCATATGACCACATTGGGGGAAAGGGAAAAATCTTCCAGGTCTATTGTTATTAGGTAGGCTGTTTCTGGATTTCTTACTCACTTATATTTCTCTTTGTGTCTCCATAATAAAAATGGTCCAACCTCTCAGTATTCCCCGCCCCCCCACCCAAGGTATAGAGTCACTGCTAGGTTTCAGTCTCATTCCAAGAATTATAACTTGTATGTCTCTTCCTGCTAAAGTGTCTGCATCTCTGGAAACCACTGGCTATAGTTTAATCACATCATTATGCCGATATGCTGAGACACTCTGAAAGGAGATTAGAAATCTGTGTGTTATTTTTTCAGACAGCAGAGGGAGATGGCAGTAGATGCTGTTCTCCATGGGGCAATTGAGTTCTCTGTGGCTACTCTTCTGGAATTTATTATTATTATTTTAATGATAGGTGGAATTTACTCTCAGCCATGAACCCTTGGCTGCTTGAATTGCTGCTGTGGGAATATGTTCAGGGATCCTAATGATGAGATGTTTTGACTATAGACTTGGATTTAATACACATAGCCAGATCTGCAGTGAGGATTCAATCTGTGATGACACAGAGGGTTCTATGCATTTTTAAAAAAATTATTCCATAGCAGTCTCCTTTTGTATGTCCTTTTGCAGGTGGGCTCAACATTTCTCACTATAGTTAAGGCATGTTAGATATTTCACTAATATCAATCAAACCATCAGGTTTTAATATCCTGCTTACCTCTATTGATTATGCTTACAAATAAAGGAAAATTATGCACATTATATTGTTTTTTAACAAAACCTCAATTGTTTGATGCTACCAATAAAGGCATGGGAGCCAGATGCTGGGATGAAAGCCTCCTAGCTCAGAGAGGTAGAGATATCTCTGAGCACCCAGCTATCTTCCTCTTAGGTGAAGGTCGAAAAGGAAGGAGCTCTCCTTTCTTTCTTTCTCTCTCTCTCTCTCTCTCTCTCTCTCTCTCTCTCTCTCTCTCTCTCTCTCTCTCTCTCACACACACACACACACACACACACACACACACACACGCACACACACGCAAAGAACCTCAAGCTGAATGTCTCTCCCTTTTACTATTTGCATATCTCTCTATCCATCCTCATGACTTCCTTTTATTCTATGTTTTTTTTTTTCCTATGTTCTTCCCAGTCAACTGGCTGCTTGTTCCACTATTAACATATGGTTGACTTTTTAAATCCTGTTTACAATATCCAAGCAAAAACCTTTTTTACTAAATCTGTCTGCTAGGGCTTAGCCCCACCACAACTAGAAACAGATTTTTTTTCCCACTAGGCAGCACAATCTCAGGGTTTACAGTGTGATCATATATCCTGCAGCACTGTCCTTTTATTGCTACAGAATCTCCCTAAGTTTCCATCATAGTATATGTGAGAGTCATAATTTTAAATGTTTATTTAAATTATGGCCATGGACACGTGTGCACGTGTGTGTGTGTGTGTGTGTGTGTGTGTGTGTGTGTGTGTGTGTGTGTGTTGTGACCACAGATATTGGAGGAAGGCAACAGGAGTTGCAGACAGTTGGGAGTTTCCAGAGTTGGTCCTAGAAATGGAACTCATTCATAAAAACAGTATGTACTCTTAAATACTGACTCATCTCTCTAGCACCTGTTTTATAATTCATAAATGCAAATTTTATCAGAATACTCCATATTATTAAAATGTGTTATTGTTTATGGTGGTAGAAACTGAATTGTCTTGTATTTATTACATATTGTTGAAATTTGTTTCAAGGGTGGAGGTTGAAATATTCATTACTAGATGATTTTCTGTAACATGTATGATCAGTGGAAAGGATTCATGTAAAAAAATTAATAGGTTGATCATCAGTTAATGTCCCAAGTTAGTTCTGTCTAAAATGAGTTTTGTAGTCACCAGACTGTATTTTGTTAAAACTATGTTGATAACTCCAAAAGCAAAATCATGCATCATATATGTCTACGTTGATCTGGATATTCTCCCTTTGCTTCTTTTTCAGTTTTCTTGTTTTGAAACAGAGCCCCATGCAGACTTAACTCTCCACGGGCCTCAGGTTGACCTCATAGCACACAACAATCCTTGCACCTCGGACTCCCATGTGCTAGGATTGGCACAGGCATGAGCCACTGTGTACAGTAGATTATATTTCTACCAGATTTAAACTTTTCCATTAACCCTTGAACTACTAAAGCACAGGTGACTTCAGGTCACAGGTCCTTCTTTAGGTCAGGACACTCCTATGGCCTTATTAGGTGCCGTGCCCTATTATAAACCAGGGGACCAGGGAAGCTGGGATTTTTCTTCACTGCTTTGTCATTACTTGGCTATTACTGACATACTCTAGCGTAATTTTTCCTTTCCTTGGGCTTGAGATGCCATTTTTTCCCTGGTTTTTACTAATAGATTCTTATTAAGCAACTCAGACATGACAGACTCTAATGAGGGCAGGGAGGGTGTTACTGTCCTTATTAATGTTCGGAATCCGACTCAGTCTGAGCTGCAATGTACACATCCTAAATTAAGGACTTCAATTTAGTAAGAATTGACCAGAGTTTGAGGTCAGTCAATAAGGTGGTCAGCAATTCATTAAAATAATGCTCGTTATTAGGGCAGCTGAGCCTGTAGGCGGCAAAAGAGGAGAGGAGGGGTGTTAATGGCTTCCTACCAGGTGACAAGCCCCACTTCAATATATTTTATATGTTAACATAGAAGCATAAACATATTGCAAGCAGTTTAGATAAAGTTTACTTGTAAGATCTATCAAGTTAATTCAGGATGAGCTGATAGATTGTTATTTGAGATAATGAAATAATACACACACACACACACACACACACACATAGATAATGATTTTGGGCTAGCTTACCAGGAAGGTTCTTTAGTTCATTTACTCTTCATAAAGAAATAGAGGGAGGGAGAAGGAAACGAAGAGGGAGAGGGAGCTTGTGACCAACTTCATTGTACCTTCATGTCACCCATTGAAAAATATGCATCCATATTCATCAACACTCTGAACGTACTAAAGCCTTCGACATGCGCAATTCTGCAGTGACTGACAAGAGGATGTTCCTCAAGCACTGAGACTACTAGATGTTACCTATTAGTTTCCTATTTACTCTGATGACTCAACCTCTAACAAATAATCCGCCCGGAAATACAAGCATGGTGGTACATGTTTACACATAGATAGAGAACTATATTTATTCCTATTGTTAGATTCAGAGCAGCCTGCCATACAAAACAAAGCTGTACATGTGTGAACGTTCCAACTCCACTAGTTTCAATGCCTGTCTCTATGGTCTTTCTCACTTCAAAGAGTTCTTTTTACCACAACAAATGTTCTTCATGGCCATAAAGCAGTTTATTCACATTACATAGAGACTATTTTGTTATTTGTTCCAGCACACATAAGACTATTTTGTTTCTACAAAGTTAGTCTGAAAGCTTTCCCAAATAATGTATCTTTTGGTTTATATAGAGAAATTATTTTCAAACACAACCCAAAATACATGAACAGGGAAGCAAATAAGCTGTTCTCACTGTAGTCAGTGTATTTAAAAGCTTAAATGCCTAATAAATGTTAGGCACTCAGAGGGACAAAGCAGTAAGAATCAGGATGCTTTGGTGTATACCTTAGCTCTCAGATGGTAAATTTCTTGCTGTTTCTACCAAGGGACTATTCACATCATTACTGGCTTAGGTCAAGTTTGAAATAAGTCCTGGTTTTGACACCAATGCTTCTCAATGATAAGGATAGACTTTTACACAAGCAGAAAAGAACTCAGACAACCAATTGGAAATAAATTATGTCCTCATAGATATCAACAAAATCAAACATGTGCCTATGACAAGAGAATGAACATTGTTGAATCAAATGTCTAACTATCACACAAAATATATACTATTTCTATTAAATCATTTAAAAGTTCCCCTTCATGCACATTTAAGTATTTAAGCATTCCCTGCTGCCTCTGCCTCTTGGTGCTGACCTAGCTAGGCTGTTTCCTACATATCCTCTTAGCTTTCCCATGTAGCCCGTTTACATATTCTGTGTCAACTGCCAATCCCCAAAAAGACTTTTTATAAGGGGTACTCAGCAGTCACACTGGCCTCCATTATGGTCTCTCCAGAATTACTCTTAGTCATGTAGCAGCTTGCCAGCAGGAACCCCTACTTCCACCTCTCCTCCACTGCCTGGGACTCTACCTCAGAATCAGACCCTGGTTCCCCCAGTCCTTTCCTGCTCTAAGCCTCTCCTTCTAGCTCATCTCCATTCCTTGCGTCAGCTGCTGACACAGAGAAGCACTCTCTGCCAGGTACCCCACAGCTACCATCTTGCCTAGGTCCATCCTTGTGCTGTATCCAAGGGTCACACAAAAATATCCAGGACAGATACCATGTCAGGGTAAAAGGATGAAAAGAGATATTCCTAGCAATTTGACTTAAGAAATTAAACTTGGTAAGCCAAATTTTTTAACTTTGAAAATTGTTTTATTTATTTATTTATTTATTTTTTTTTTATTCCCCAGAAGGGGTGCACCGTCCCTGGAGGTACTACAATACCAGGTCGATGCGTGGAGTGGATGGAGCAAGCTCCTATTCCAACTTCTACTCCCAAAAAACATTTAATATATTGTCCTCGGATAGAGGACATATCAGACATTAAACTGATAAGAACAGATACTACACTTGATCTTAGCCAAAAGGCCGAAAAGCGATTTTGTTTTACTTGTTAAATTTAAAATATTTTTAAAATTTATTTACTGTACATACCAATGGTAGACCCCTCACTGCCTTTCTCTCTCTACACCTCTACTGTAGTCTTCAGAGAGGGGGTTCCTTTCTCTCTCTTACCAACTGACCAGAGCCTACCAAGTCTCATCAGGACTGTCTGCATCATCTTCTGTCGCATGATAAGTTGCCCTACCAGGGAGAAGTGATGAAAGAGCAGGAAACACAGTCCATGGGAGGGACATCTCCTGCTCCCCCTAATAGAGGACGCATATGGAGACTGAACTAACTATCAGCTACATCTGAATGGGGAACCTAGATCCTCTCCATGTATGGTCCTTGTTTGGTGCATCAGCCTCCTCCTGCCCCTTCTGAGCTCATATTTGTTGGTTCTGGTTGTCTTTTTGTGATACTCCTGTCTCCTCCTGGACCTTCTATTCTACCACTCTTTCATAGAACTCTCTAGGCTCTGCCCAAAGTTTGGCTGTGAGATGCAACTTCTGCTTTGATTGCGCCTGGGTGGAGTCTTTCAGGGGACAACTATGGTAGACCCCTGTCCTGTTCCATCGCTTCAACTGCTTCTGCTCTCTATTATATTTGCCCTTCTGAATGAGAATTAAGCATCCTCCTTAGGGTCCACATTTTTACTTAGTTCTTTTAGGTCTGTGGATTGTAGTATTATTATCTTATGTATTATATGGCTAATATCTGCTTATAAGTAAGTATACACCATGAGTGTCCTTCTGGGTCTGGGTTACTTCACTCATGATGACCTTCTCCAGCTCCACCCATTTGCCTGCAAATTTCATGATGTCCTTGTTTTTGATAGCTGAATAGTATTCCATTGTGTAGATATACCACAGTTTCTTTATCCATTCTTCAGTTGAGGTACAGCTGAGTTATTTTCCGTTTCTGGCTATTACAAATCATGCCACTATGAACATTGTTGAGCAAGTGTCCTTGTATGTTGGAGCATATTTTCAGTATATACTCAGGAGTGGAGGTAGAGCTATTACCAATTTTCTCAGAAGGCACCAAATTGATTTCCAAAGTGGTTGTACAAGTTTGCACTCCCACCAAAAAACGAGGAGTCTTCTCCTTTCTCTACATCCTCACTAGCATGTGCTGTCACTTGAGTTTTTGATCTTAAACATTTTGATAGGTATAAGACCAAATCTCAAAGTTGTTTTGATTTGCATTTCCCTGATGGCTAAGGATGTTAAGTATTAATTTAAATGCTTCTCAGCCAGTCTTTGGTTGAGAATTCTGTTTAATCTCTGTATCCCAATTTTAATTGGATTACTTACTTTGTTGGTGTTTACTTTCTTGAGTTCTTTATATTTTTGATATTAGCCCTCTGTCAGATGTAGGATTGGTGAAGATATTTTACCAGTCTGTAGGCTGTTGTTTTGTTTTATTGACAGTGTCTTTTGCTTTACAGAAGCTTTCCAGTTTTATGGTCCAGTTTTATGGTCCATTTATTCATTGTTGATCTTAGAGCCTGAGCTGTGGGTGTTCTGTTCAGAAAGTTGTCTCCTGTGCCAGTGAGTTGAAGCTTCTGGTTTTATGTTAAGGTTCTTGATCCACTTGGACTTAAGTTTTGTGCAGAGTGATAAATATGGGTCTATTTGCAGTTTTCTGCATGTAGACATTTATTTACAAAAGCACCATTGGTTGAAGATGCTATCTTTTTTTCATTGCATGGTTTTGGCTTTTCTGTGAAAAAAGTACGTGTCCATATATGTGTGGGTCTATATCTGGGTCTTAAATTTGTGATCCACCACTCTGTTTTTATGCTTTTGGTAATATGTCCATTTTTACTACATTGTTCCTTCTGATCCATGAACATAGGACTTCTGACATCTTCTTAGATTTGTTTCTTCAGAGACTTGAATTTTTTTTTTTTTTTTTTTTTTTTTTTTTTTTTTTTTTTTTTTTACTATTTCATTTCCTTCTCTTTTATTTTTGAGATTACTATAATTAAATAATTTTCACTTTCTTGGTGCAATATGTCTACAACATTTAGGGCATGTGGAATCACATTTCACATACATTGAATTTTTTCTTAATGTTTTTTATTTTAATTTCATTAGTTTATTCAGATTACAACTCAATTGTTATCCCATCACTTCTATCTTCCCATTCATACCTCCCTTCCGCTTTCACCCTATTCCCCTCCCCTAGGTCTATGACCGAGGGGGACCACCTCCCCCACTATATGGTCATAGGCTCTCACGTATCATCTTAGTGTAGTCTGCTTATTCTTTCTTTGAGTGCCACCAGACCTCCCCACCAAGGGGAGGTGGTCAAATATGGAGCACCCGAGCTCAGAGACTTGAACTTTTTTTAATACAAATATTGTACTTGCTTGGTTAGAGTTACACCAAGATACTTTGGGTTTTTTGTTTGTTTGTTTTGTGGCTATTGTGAAGGGTGTTGTTTCCCTAATTTCTTTCTTGCCCCACTTGTTTTTTGTATACAGGAGGGTCACTGAAATATGTGAGTTAATTTTGTATCCAGCCACTTCACTGAAAGTGTTTATCAGCCTTAAGTGTTCCTTGTTAGAACTATGTAAACTATGTAAACTATGATATCATCTGTGAATAGTGATACATTGACTTCTTTTCCAATTTGTATCTCCTTGATCTCCTTTAGTTGTCTTATTGTTATAGGTAGAACTTCAAGTATATATTGAAGAGATATGGAGAGAGTGGGCAGCCTTGTCTTGTGCCTGATTTCAAAGGAATTGCTTTAAGTTTCTCTCCATTAAGTTTGATGTTGGCTATAGGCTTGCTATATACTGCCTTTACTATGTTTAGGTATGTGCCATGTATCCCTGATCTCTCCAATACTTTTAATATGAATGGGTGTTAGATTTTTGTCAAGTGAGTTTTCAGCATCTAAGGACATGCTTGTGTAATTTCTTTTTCTTTCAGTTTGTTTGTATAGTAGATTATAATGATGGATTTCCTTATATTGAACTATCCCTGCATGCTTAGACAAAGCCTATTTGGTCACAGTGGATATTTTTAATGTATTCTTGGATTTTGTTTGCAAGTAATTTATTGAGTATTTTTGCATCAGTATTCATAAGGGATAACGGTCTGAAATTATCTTTCTTCGTTGGGTTTTTGTGAAATTTAGGTAATAAGGTGATTGTGGCCTCATAGAATGAGTTTGGTAATGTTCCTTCTGTTTCCATTTTGTGGAATAGTTTGTAGAATATTGGTATTAGCTCTTCTTTAAATGTCTGGTAGAATTCTTCCCTGCATCCATCTGGACCTGGGCTTTTTATGGTTGGGAGACTTTTGGTGACTGCTTATATTTCCTTAGAGGATATAAGACTATTTAATTTGCTTACCTTATCTTGTACAAATTTGGCAAGTGGAATCTATCAAGAAAATTCTTCATTTCATTTAGATTTTCAAGTTTTATGATGTATAGGTTTTTTAAATAATACCTAATAATTCTTTGGTTTTCCTCAGTGTCTGTTGTTATGTTTGCTTTTCATTTTTGATTTTGTTGGTTTGGATAGTGCCTCTCTGTCTTTTGGTTAATTTGGCTAAGGGTCTGTCTATCTCATTGATTTTCTCAAAGAAACAGCTCTTGGTTTCATTTATTCTTTGAATTTTTCTCTTTGTTTCTAATTTTTGAACCCAAATAGATTGGCCCAGAAAAGAAAATCCTCCTGGACATAATAATCAAAACACTAAAAGTATAGTACAAAGAAAAATATTAAAAGCTTTAATGAAAAAAGCCCAAGTAATATATAATGGCAAACCTATCAAAAATCACACCTGAATTCTCAGCAGAGACTGTAAAAGCCAAAAGGGCCTAGAAGATGTCTTACAAATCCTAAGATACCACAGATGTCAATCCAGAATACTACACTCGGCAAAACTTTCAGTCACCATAGATGGAGGAAACAAGATATTGACAACAGAGACAATTTTAAACAATATTTATGCAAAACTCAGCAACACAGAAGATACTGGAAGGAAAAATCCTACCCTAGGAGGTTGACTATACCAACCAACCAACCAACCAGTCAACCAAACAAACAAACAAAACAAACAAAGAAAAGGATAGTCTTTTCTGGTCCAATTTATTTGGTGTTCTGTAGGCCTCTTGTATGCTTATAGACATTTATTTCTTTAGGTTGGGTAAATTTGCTTATATGATTTTTGTTAAAAATATTTCCTAGGACTTAGGTTTGGTCTTTGCATGCTGTCCTCTCAACACAGGAAATCCCAGAGTCAGCTGCCTGGCTTTCCTGCACTGAGGCTGATGGGACCCAGCTGCCCAGATGCTGTTCTAGGATGCTATGCTTGCTGTGCACAGAGACTTGCCTGTGGTGTAGGATACTTAGGATCTACTGGAATCCTTAGGACTTACTGGGCTCCTCATGGGCCTGAAGCCCTCTTCGTATCAGGGGAAGTCCTGGATTCAGTTGCTCTGCCACTGGCTCTCTTGCTCAATGAGAGTAGTGAGTTCCTGCTGCTCAGACACTGTGCTCAGTCACTGTGTTCTTGGAGAACCTGTGAGTTTAGAGAACTGGTTGGTCTCCTTTGGGAGACAGGTTGCTCTTCACAGCAGCAGCTGGGGCTGTCTCTATGGATCCTGAGTGTCAGGGAGTCTGAGGTTGGAGCTGAGTCCCTCAGTACTCAGAAGGTATCCACCCAAGGAATGGTGGGAGTATGCAGGTGGCCAGAGGCTGAGGCTGTGCTCCAGTCAAAACTGGGTTTTTCCCTCCAGGATTATCTAGCTGACCTGAGACTGGGCCTACTGTTTCCCATACCATGGCTTTTCCTCTCACTTGGGAAACACAGACACTGGGGTTTTGGGGTCCACTGCCACAGCCTGTCAGTCATTCTGTAATCACTACTTTTCCTTTGATCTCCATCTTGGGGAAGCCATTTGTTTTAACGATTAATTAATTTATTATGTATACAGTGTTCTGCCTGCATGCCAGAAAAGGGCACCAGATCTTATTGTAGATGGTTGTGAGGCACCATGTGGTTGCTGGGAATTGAACTCATGACCTTTGGAAGGACAACCAGTGCTTTTAACCTCTGAACAATCTTTCCAGTTATTTGTATATCTCACAAAATAGACTAATAAGCAAAAATTATCAGAACAGATAGGGAAGAACACTACATATTCATCAAATAAAATCCATCCATCAGGAGGATATTATAATTCTGTTTTCAAACTTTATTTATATTTATTTTTCATGTATTGTCCAACCCTTATATTGCAATTCTTAATATTATTCACTAAATATAAGGGCACTCAAGTTTGTAAAAAAAAAATACTACAGCTTAAACCACATACTGACCCTCACACACTGATAATGAGAGACTTCACTACCCTACTCTCACTGATAGAGAGGCCATCCAGACAAAAACTAAATAGAAAAATGCTGGAACTCACTGACATTATAAAGCAAATGGACCTAATAGATATTTAGAAAAGATTTTATCCAATCACGAAAGAATATACCTTTTCCTCAGCACCTCATGGAACTTTTTCAAGACTGTATACTCAGACACAAAGCAAGTATCAATAGCTACATTGGAAGGAAGAAATAAGGAAACTTCCCGCATCCTATCTGACCTCTGTGAATTAAAATTGGATATCAGCAAACTCATGGAAACTGAACAGCTCTCTGCTGAATGAAAAATAGGCCAAGAAAGAAATTAAAGCTTTCTGAAACGGAATGAAAATGAATACACAACACACATACCCAATGGGGCACAATTGCTAAGAGGCAAATTCACAGCACTAAGTGCCTATTAGAGAGAGGGGATGGGGTGGGCGAATGGGGAGAAGGAAAGAAAGAATATCATACTTGAAAGCAATACAACAAAAAGACAACACCACATCCGAAAGGGTAGACAGCAAGAAATAATCAAACTCAGGGATGAAATCACTAACTAGAGACAAAAACTATCACAAAAATCAATGAAACGAAGAGTTGGTTCTTTGAGAAAATCAATAGAATTGACAAGCCTTTGCCCAAATTAACTGAAAGGTGGAGAGAGGATATCCAAATTAACAAATAAAAATGGGGCCATAAGAACAGACAGGAGGTCAGGTGTCTTTTCTATATCACTTTCTTCCTTGTTACCTGGAAGAGTGAATCTCACTAATCCAGAAGTTGACTATCTCAGCTACACTGGTAGGGGAGCTAAGTCTAAGACCCCTGTCTCCAGTCTCTGGGGCTACAGACATATACAGAATGCCTGACTTTCTCTATAGGTGCTGGAATTTCAAGTTCAGTCCCTTTTACTGAGCCATTTCCATATTGTCTGGAAATTAAAACAATTATACTTCAACTTCCAAGTTTTATACTATTAGTCAAAGAAAAGTTTGATGGCAATTTCAGCAGAAAGGTCCAACTTCCTCAAACTATATGTGTGTCTTACTGTAAAACTCTACTTCAAAGAAACAAATAGCAAAGATGTAAATGGAAAAGACATGCACAAAGTCCATTCTGCTCATCAGGGTTGAGAAGGAGGGGAAAGTGGCCAGGAGCAATGGTTGTTCTTCTAGAAAACCCAAACCTAACTCTTATGGCAACTCTGTCACTCCAGTTGCAGAGCACAGGATGCTGCCTTTTGGTTTCTTTGAGGATGAAACATTCATGTGGTACACAGGCATATGTGCAAGGACATACATGCAAGGACAAAGCTGTAAGCTCAGGCATGTCTGAGTGTTTAGTGGGATTATGAAGTCTCCCTCTGTGAATGGTAACAGTAATGGCTACAGTTTCCATTACTGAGTGTTTACAGTGTGTACTTGGTGCCAGATTAACTTCTTTAAGTCTCATGGCTCTCTCTGCATTCACTCTCGATCCTCCAAATAACTATATCACTATTTTTCAGAGGAGGAAATTAAAACTTGCCAGCATTAATTAGCCTCCTTAATGCTACATCAAAGTAGAAGGTGGAAGTCAATTTTGAATCTGGGCTGGTATTCCTGAGTGCCACTATTAAAAACCAGTGAAATGCTTATGTAATTATTAATAATGGACAGTAGGTACAACATTTTATAGCCTGAAGCTAGAACAGATTTGGGAATATTTTTTTGTAGGTAATTTTATAGACAGTATATTAGTTGCATGTTGAGTTTTCTAATTGCAAACATTTAATTTCATACAAATGGGTTCTTTCTGAACCAGGCAATATAGCATATTATTGTACACTAACATATTATCCATGCATGAAAATTAATATATGCAACAATGCCTTGGCATTTTGAAGGATGGTAAAATTCTACGTTTTTCATATGGATTTTAAGATTTACCGAAAGCTGCAAGGCTCCCTTGTCATTTGTTTTCCATGGTCTCTGTAGCCAGTGAAGAGCACACAGCCACAGTGGAAAGTGTGGCCCAGCTAGGTGCCAAAGCATCAAAGGAGAAATGCGAAGCTGAATTCCCAAACCCTCTGGAGATAAAACATGTCCCTTTCAATTCCTCCCAGTTCAGGGTATTCATGACCAGAATCTTGATTGACTAAGTTCATAGAGATGGATCGATTTACCAAAGACAGACTGAATATGAAGGAATGCAGGAATAAACATAAACTTTATATTTAGAAGAAGAAAATATCTTCAAGGAAAAGTAATGCATAAACATATATATATGTTAATGATTCATGTGCATTCCTTGATAATGTTGTATCATATATATCTACATTTAACTATATATTATCGATATTCTCTTTCTCACAAAGCATGTGTACACGTACAGGTATTCTCATAGTTCTGCCATGGAATCCATACGCTTGACTCAGTCATATAGGTGGCTTCTTAATGAATTGCAGAGTAAGAAGTTAATCTTAATGTATGGTGGAGGATTCTGGGACAGGTAAGGATATTTCAGTAAGCATGTGGCTTTCAATGTGTGCATCAAAAGTCTAGTTTATCAGTGAAAGTAAGTACAAGGAAAAGTAGCAGGTTAGACAGAAAGCTGAAACGCTATAGACATGAACTTCTCACAAAGTACTACCCACATTTTTTTTGTACCATTGGGAACGTGGAAAGCTGGAACAGTTGAAGGCAAAGATTAGAAATGCTGTGCTCAGAGGGTGTACTAGGTTGTCTCTCAAGATGTGTTTTGCTGGTCAGTAGCACATAAAGATAAGAGTATAATATGAGGTTGGTAGAGATGTGCCAGGGTCTAGGAACAAGAAACTCAAAGAGTTTTGAGTGTTTTTGCCTATTTCCCTGATGCTGCCCTTAGAGGACATTGGAATAAAAGTCTGCATTTCACTTACCAGTTAGAGCAGTGGTTCCTAACCAGTGGGTTGCAACACCTTTGGGAGTCAAACCACCCTTTCAGAGGGTCCACTTAAGACCACAAGAAAACACAGAGAGGTACATGACAATTCATATCAGTAGCAAAACTACAATTATGAAGTAGGAACAAAAACTTTATGGTTGGCTGTCACCACAACATGAGGAAGTGTATTAAAGGGTTACAGCATTAGGAAGGTTGGGAACCGCTGGGTTAGAGCATCCTGCTGGCTTGTCCTTGAGTGTTAAGTTGTGAGGATAGCCCGCCACAGCTGTTTCCATTGCTTCACAGCCTGCTCTTCTCATTGCCCATTACTCTGACTCCACCAAGAGCTTAGTCCCACAAACAACCACCACTTCATTATGCTCATAAATTCTCTGAGTTAGAAATTTGGATAGACCCTACCCAACAATGGTGCTCTGTCTCTTCTGCATTTGTAGTGCCACCCTGTGACTCTACCGCATTGAAACTTTGTTGTATCTCCATCAGAAGGTGGAGCCTGGTTCTACTTTACCTGAGTTGGCCATGTGAAAGTGTGAACCAACACAGGACACTTTTTCCTTTGCCTAAGAACCCTGCTTTGCCTACAGGCATCCAGCAGGCCCTTGGATACTCTCTCTCCTGGAACTACAAGTCAGCACAGCACCAAACACTAGAAATTTTGAATACTGTGTTAATAGCATGCTTATCGATATTTCTGTCCTCCCTGTGAAATGCTAAATAAGGTTAATGATGGGTACTTAAAATTAAATTATGATGAAAAGAATTTGTTCTCTAATGCACTTTCGAGCCACACAGGGGATGCACCAGCTAATCCCTGTGATTTATGAATGCCAAAGGCTTCTGCATCTCAGCCCTAAATGTCTCCAAGGCCCTGGGCCAGTGGGACAATGGTAATTTGCAAACATCCTCTAATATGATAAAATATATACCATCATGTTTTGGGAAAATACTTAAGCTGTATTGAGCTATAAATACCAGTATGAGATTTCAGTAACGAAGAAAATTATTTTTATTTACTTTCCATGCCCTAGTGACTGCTAAAAGGTCATCTGTCTTAGCCATGCATTCTCAGCCTTTTAAACATTCTTTTTTATTATTATTATTATCTAGTAGTAGAGGTTGAGCTGAACTTTAAAGTTGTAAGATATAGAGATTTCTTTTCAGCATCTTAATTTTCTTGGCATAATAGTCATTATTAATCTCTCCAAGCCTTACTTTGTAATGTCAATTTGTCCATAATGTGCTAATTTATACTTGTTTAATTCATTTTGAAAATCCCATGTTGAATTATAAATTTTTGTTATTTTTGATATTATTTCTTCTTTTAACCAGTTCAAACATGTTTAGTTATCTCCATCATCTCTATTTAAATCATTTTTCCCTTGTACCTGATTTTAAAAGACAGTACTGAAGTTCTGAGATACAGTTCTTTGATATTTTATGATGCAAAATATATAAATATGTATGTATAACTATAATAAATATATAACTTCTATATTGTCTGAAAGGACAGCTATCACTGCCTGGATCCAAACTTGTTTTTAATAGATTTATTTATCACAATTTCTTAGTCTGTAAAACTGAGAATAGCATTCATACAAACACAGAGGATTTAGTAACCTATTTAAAAATTTAAGTATAGTACATGTCTACCTGTTCGAAGAAAATATTCATATATTGGGTTGGAACTATGACTAGGTGGTTAAAAGCACATAATGCTGTTTCAGAGGGCCCAACTTCATGCCCGTCATCAACAATGACTCACAACCATCTATAATTTCAGCTTCAGTGACTATTCTATTGGCTCTTATGAGAACTACACTCATATGCACAACCTCCCTCCAGACCAAACACACACACGCACACACACACACACATACACACACACACATATATATGTATGCAGGCATGCATACACATCCATGTATGTACACTCTTTAAAATAAAATATACATTTAATATATATTATACATTAATGTGTGTGTTATTAATGAATATTAATCACTAATATTTAGTGTACACAAAAGTAATAATAACTTGCAGGAGAAGTGGCTATGAGACAATTAGAGTTATAATAAGAAAGGTAAGTAGAACGAGAATGAAGGAATGAAAGGTGACTGGTAACATGGATATAGACAGTAGACACAAGGGCATACATTTCATGTTGCATGACTAAACTATGAGCCCCACGCTGGGATGTGTGTATTCAGATGTGTTTTGCTTTCTATTACTATCAAAAATAAGCAAGTAAGAAGACACATAAGGAGTAAATTTTGTGCGTTTCGTCAAGAGCTGATTAATTCTATAGATCTAGGTGACACAGTGCACCATGGGCAAGCATGAGAGAGCGAGCAAGCCCCTTCATCAGCAAAACCAAGAGAGAGTGCATCTGAGTTAGAGGTTATACCATCCACTTCAAGGAACATTATCTACTCTCTAAAGACCTCCCTGTAAATTGTAGCTTATAATGTCCTAACACCTTTTGCTAAAGCCTCCGTGAGACTTTTATGACCTAAATAATACCAAACCCAAACTCATGTGTTGAATTTGTTATCATTGTGACAATCTTCAGAGATAGACTCCTCTCAAGAAATTACCAAATATTGAAACCTGGGTTTGAGGAATGGAGTCAGGATTATTATGTAGTGTTTGTAAGAGCGACTTTGCACTTCTCTCTCTCTCTCTCTCTCTCTCTCTCTCTCTCTCTCTCTCTCTCTCTCTCTCTCTGTCTCTCTCTCTCGCTCTCGCTCTTTCTCTCTCTCTCTCCCCCTTTCTCTCTCCCTTTTGCAATACTTTTGTCTAATACTTTCAGCTTTTCCATCTTGTCTCTATGACAGTAGTTAGGAATATCTACAATATATGTTCAATTATCTGATTTAAAAAGTTATTTTGGTTTTGTTTTTTATTCTCTTGGCTATAGGGCTATGAGAAGATAATATTCTCTTATTTATGATTATTATTCAGTATTGTGATTTTATGTAAAGTGACCCTTAAGATTGTGTTTAAACTTGATCCTCAACTGGTACCCAGCAGGATGCATGAGGTTTGACTGGGTCATGGAGACATTAAATCACCAATGATTAATAAGTTAAAAGACTGTTAGTCTGTTTGGAGGCTGTGGTTTAGTAAGAAGAACAAAGTTTGTGCTGGGTGAGTTTGCACTGTGTCTCTAGTTACTATTTTGCTGTTTTCTGGCTGCTATGAGCTGAACAGCTTTTCTCTACCATGGCAGTCCTTCATGAAATTTCTGTCTTGACACCAGCAAAAGCACTGGAGCTACCTGACTGTAGAGTAGGACTTCAGGAATAGTGCACAAAGGAAACTTTTGCTCCTTTAACATGTTCCTCTCTTGTTTTCTGTTACAGTGAAAGAGGTTAAATTTCTGACATTTCTATCTGGTAGAATTTGAGAATCAAAAGATAAGAGTGGCTCAGTAAGAATGGTGTTTGCATGGTTGATTAAGGAGCGATATTGGATGAAATAGTTGCATAAAAATTTTTATATGTTTAGAGCTAGAAGGGATGTGTTTAAAGCATAACTGTGCTGCTGTCCTGTATTTCATTGGCCAAGTCTTCATGGGTAACCTATCATTGTTTGCATGGATAAAATGTTATATAAAATTTAAAAGATTATTAAAGTAAACAGCATAATTCCATGAATGTTGTAGGTAATGAAAATCTTGTGTCCTTTTCTATGAAGAATATATTAGCAAGCTTACAGAAATTTGAAGAAAGTCACAATGATTTTTGGAAAAAAAGAGAAATTTGACTATAGTTGACTGTATTTTCTTTTTCTATTTATTTGCTTTGTTGTGTGTGTATGAGTGCATGCACATATGTGTGTGTACACATGTGTGCATTCACGTGTATGCATGCTCACATATATGACATGGTGGTGACCAGAAAAAGATTTCAGGTTTTTACCTTCTACCATGTGTGTAACAGGTTTTGAACATAGATCATCACAAGTTTGGTGACAGGGCATTTTAGCTTTTACCCTCTGAGACATCTTGCTAACAGGACTGTGGTTACTTTCAACTTAAACATTTTGCCTAAAGTCTAAGCACACATTGTGACGGTGCTGAAATGTATATGACGCAATACTCAGAAATATAGGCCATGATTGTTGCATACTTTATATTCAGTGAAACACATCTAAGCTCAGATGTTGACAAAAAATACTAATTTAAATTCATTTAAAAGGTGTTTTAAAACCAAGAAGAACTGAGCGATATGAATATTAGAGAAACTGGTACATGTAAATGCCCTAATCAAAACAATAGAAAAATATTAAAGAGGTTCTTGCTGATGATAGATGAGGTCTAAAAAGCACATATAAAAATGAAGAGTGTTTGGTTATCTCCTGGAAAAGTAGAAAAAGAAAATTGGAACACTAAAATGCTCCCAGCTAGTTATATTTAAGGAAGAAGGCACATTGGACAGAATATTTTGCTTGCACCAGGCAAATACATTGTTATTATAGAGATAAACTTAGCAGACATTCTTTGGCTGGTGGCATTAAACATTAAAATTAAAATTAATCCCTCTATTTTAGATGTTGGCTCACTGAGAAACCTGCCTATTAAATTTTTATCTTCCATCTAGCTTGTCTAGGGGAGAGGATGCATTCTTGGAGAACTCTGGAATCTATCTCCTTCTCAGAAATAGCATTCTCAATGTAAATTGATATATTGGTATTCCAGTATTGATGCATTAGTGCCTGTAAAGAAGTTACAGAGTCTGTCCTTCAACAAAGTAAGATCTTCCGATGGTGTGCCATACCAAAATTGGCAGCCTGCAGGCTCTAGGGTAGAGGTTGAGCTCTGCTACCCTGAAGTAGTGAGCCATACAAACACCAAAGTTGATCTGTATCTTTTAAAGTTAATCATGTCTAGGTTTGTATCAAAATTATAAGTTCTTAAAGCACGGTAAAATATACTAATTTCTTATAAACACAAATGCTTAGACCAGCCCAATGTCCTGGTATTTGTAGCCATAAGGATTTCAATGATATTGTTCACACGATTCAGTGGTGCTGTAACACAGGATGGATAACAAATACTGACAACCTGGTTACAAACACAAATCTGCTAGCCAGATACTTGCATGAGGATGTACAGGAAGCAGAAATCTTATGCACTCAGTTCGAGCAGAAACAGCATAGACCACTTAAACATGTGAAAGTTATGATCATGCTACAAGTTTATGAATTACTTATTGTTTATATTTCTGAAATTTTTTGGAAACTAAGAAAAACTTACATAACACATATTTCCAAATTTAGTATATTACAAAATAAGTTTCCTCTCAGAAATGAATTCAGAACTACTTAAAGACCTTAAAGAGGAGAGAGTCTTGCTGAAAGAAAAGGATTAAAACAGGTATTACATGTAAATTCAGGGCAGGGTCTGTAGGGCTGAGGAGAGTTTTCATAATGAGGGGCTGTTCCGTGAAAATCAAAGAAAGTAGGTTTAGAAAAAGTGCATTGAACTTTTAGAAGGTTGTATGTCACTGCTTTTATGAGTGCTGCTGCTGCGGCTGCTGCGGCTGCTGCGGCTGCTGCGGCTGCTGCTGCTATAGTTACATTTCAGAAACCAGACAGAACTAACAAACCTTGAAGAAAAAGAAGGAAGGATCTTTCTTCCCAAAGATTTTTATATGGTTGTCTTATTTAAGAACCAAATTAGTGCCACAAGAAGATAAAAGATCATATTTCCATTTTATTTATAGATAATAAAGCATTAGATATAAAACAAAGCAAAATAGAATATATTTTAAAAACCCTGCCTTATATGGATAACAATTCTGTTCCCTGACATGAGATGGTTTATCATATCTGGCTAAGATTCTTGTCTTTTGATGGGAATGAGGACAGAGCAGCCAGGAGTTTCCCAATCATCTAAGACATTGAAAGCTAGAGAAATGCTTCACAGTTTATTTGGAGATGACTTTCAATATATAAGTATAAGGTACATCATCTGAAGATGTTTTCAATGTATGAGAAAGCTGTTAGAAATTGTTTCAGTGATGAGAGAAGTCTACTTCTTTGGGGGTAGATTTTATAATATATACATTGCATTTTGATTATGTTTATTTCCTTAATGTCACTTCTAACTCCTCCTGCATCCCTTCAGTATTCTTCTCCTAACATCATGTTCTCTTTGGCTTTCCTTTTCCTATTTATTTTTTTTCCACTTTGAAATTATAATTATATTTCTTCCTTTTCTTTCCTACTTCTAAAGCCACCTTATATATCCTTCTTTTCTCTTTCTCAAATTTATGACCTCTTTTTCATTGATCGTATATGCACATATGTTTATATTTACATGTGTTTCTAAATATAACCTGCTTATTTTGTATAATGTTCCTTCTATGTATGTTTTCTGGGTGGTCATTTGCTAATGGATAATCGAATGGTTTGCTCTTTCCTAGAGAAGACTTTCTCCTGATTTTAGTATTCCTTGGTTGCCTGTAGTTCTTTATATAGGGGTTGGGGCCTTGTGGACTACTGGTGTCTTCTTTGTTAAGGTCAAGCTTAGGCAGTAGTGTAGGAGAGACTTTATGGGTGGGTATAGCTTTGGACATTACAAGGAGACACAATTTCACAGAAGACACCACAATTTTCTTAATGCTGCCCATATGTGTGAGATCACCCTCTAAAGTATGGTCAAGTACCAGGAGTCAGACACCTAAAGAGAGCTGATTGTCCTTCATCTAACAGCCATCACTGTCTGTAGCTTCCCAGCTACTGGTGGGAACATATGAGCCTCTTTGCCCTCCAGGGTAGACTACTGACTAGCTTGATATTGTAATAGGCAACCACAGATGGTGTGAGTTCATGAATACAATTATCCTATCCTCAAGTTGTTGTCCAGAGGGTCCTGGATATTCACCTTAAACAATATAAGCTATTATCTTTGCTAATGGTTGCCCATCATAACTTGCTGGTAAGACCCTGTTGCTGAAGGCACCACACACTTTAGTCATGGGACTTAGGGAAATAGAGCTGGTATTAATTTATCATTTACTTTATGCTAGTAGCTTCCATAGTGCTGAAATGTGCTATGCCAGTTACTGGAAGAGAAAAGTCAACAGCAGTCTTACCTAACTGTGATGTCTACAAACTACAATAATGATCATCTATGCAAAAAGAAATGTTTGTTGATAAAATTATAGAATGAATATTATGGTGTTATTATGAATTGGCCACTTTTGATTGAATATATTGCCCTTTCCATAGGAGAAACTTATAACAAGTACTGTCAATATGACCAGGAATCCATGGCCACAGAGATCATAAGTTGTAGGGGAGAACCTACTATTATTATTTTGTTCATATACATTATACCAAACTCTCTTGTACATACATATCTCTATATAGATAAGTTAGTGTAGTTCTCAGTCTATATTAGAGAAGTGTCTTTGTACACTGGACGGCAAATAATACAATGGCTTCCAACTGAGCAAATTGCAAAGGAAAAGTATCTGTGGAGTGATGAGATATAAATGGTAGAACTACATCAGACACTCTCCATGCAAGATTCAGAGAATAAATGCAAAAGAAGAGATGGAAAATTGTAAGAGGCAGAAGTCATGGAGGATTGAAAAAGAACTATGCCTTCTGGGGAAAAAACAAACAGAAAGCATATATTTGTATATGATTCTTTCACAACTACTTAAAAAGTTCATATATGGGAGAAAAGTTTAGTGGCACTTACATCCTATAATTTAGTAACAATCTTAACACATTTTGTATTTCTTACTACATTTGCATAATTTTATTCTTGTTTCATTACTTATTCTGAAGCCTAACTTAATTAGCAGCATCTGATAATGAATCAAGCAAATTAGAGTTTTTATATCTCTGTCTGGTTCTCAGAATATTACACAGATTTGACTAAACATATTCAGCTTATCTTTACTTTTCTCCTGAATTAATATGCATATATTTTGTGTTTATTTTTAGAATGGGGGATATTAGAGGTTGCCTGGATACCAGAGACTTCACATGACCCAGTTGCTTAACTTGGTGGTTATAGAAAACATACCCTGATGTGTTACTTAGTTCTACCTGCTTGGTTCTGATATAGGTGTAACTTGAATGCTACCACCAATACTTTTAGATAGCTCATTAGAAATTAAGAGACTTGGAGGTCATTTGGGATGGATTTTTTTCCCTTACAAGCAGCTTTGGTCCTCATCTCCCTTATCTATAATAATCAGCTAATTTCAAAGAAAGGAAGAAGCATCACAAATGCCTCTCTTTGTTATTTGAAAGAAAATGACAATGAAAAAGGTGAAAAGGAAGGAATGTTGGGTCAACAAAGCTCCATAAGGGCTATTAAGGGTAAGTGATCCCCTCCTGGTGAGGCAGTGATACTTTTGTAGACTTCCTTTTCCTTTTGTAAATTCTTTTCCATTTATTTTGCTGAATTGTTTTTAGTTTAAAAAAGAAGTATTTAAGTTGTATCTCCAGTTTTGGTTAGAGACATGGCATTCCAGACAACCCAGAAGACCATAAAATTACTATTAGTACCCAGCAGGGGCTGTCTAATTAAAAACAAAGACATACTGTTGTCTCCTCATTTGATGAATTCAAATGGGCGTGTCAATCACCTGGTCAGAAAATAATCCTTTAAGAAACTGTTTTCTAAAAACTTGGAGTAATTGCATAAACTCTTCCCCAACATTTACGTTATAACAATGGCATATATTGCTCATCAATGGGCTTTTTGTTTTAAAAATCTTATGCCATTTGAAGTTCTCTCTCCTCTCTCCTCCCGCTCCTCCCCCCCCCTCTCTCTCTCTCTCTCTCTCTCTCTCTCTCTCTCTCTCTCTCTCTCTCTCTCTCTCTCTCTCTCTCTCTCTCTCTCCATACTGCATCCTGCATTCAACTTTTAGATAAAAGCCCTTAAGTTTCTGCTAGCACAATGTGTTCCTGCCTGCTGTCATACCTGGTCTACAATAAAAAAGAGTACCCAGGAAAAAGATGAGACTATAGGACTCAGAAAGAAAAAGAGCACAAGGAAATGTAATGTTAAATCCAAGACTTGTGCTAAAAAAAAATAAGGAGAAATGGAGTACATGGAGTGGTACCCCAAGGGTAAGACCCTATCCAGGTAATCCCTCTATTCCCCACCCCCCATGATTTGTTAAAGAGAAAAGGCCTAATGATTATCTATTTCTAGAGAACAAAACAAAGCAAAGTTTGTGCAACTGTGAATCAAGGAGCTAGTTCACAGTCCAAGGAAGAGAACTTGGCATAATGGATGTATGGTATGTTAAGAGATTGCCTTGAATCCTAGAAAAGACCTTTGACTTTTCTACAGTATTGAGACTGAAGGCTATGGGGACTTTTTTTAACTGGGTTAAGTACATTTTGCATTATGATATAGCCAAAACATATGATGACCTGGGAGTGAAATATTGTGGTTTGAATGAGAATATTTCCCCTTGTCCCATGTGTTGGCATATCTGGTTCATTCTTGGCAGAACTGTTTGAGAAGGATTAGGAGTTGTGGCCTTGCTGGGGGAGATGTTTCACTGTGTGGGATATGAGGTTTAAACTCTCTTGCCTTTCCCAGTTAGCACTCCCTCTTTCTACCTAGCTCCAACTTGTGGATGAGGATGTGACCCCTTAGTTATGCTCCAGGGTCACATCTTCCTGCCTGCTGTCATGATTTCTTGCCCTGATGAGCATGAACTCTGTCAGAAGTCATGAGCCCACATATTAGATTCTTCCTTTTATAAATTGGCTTGGCTGAAGTGTTTTGCTACAGCAATAGTCAAGTAACTAAGACAAGTACCTGCCGTCTATTCTAGACAAACTGGAGATTCAGATAAGCCAGTACTGTTGCTCCCAACCAAGTACAAAAGACTGAGAATCAGCCTTCCCATAATGTAGGTAAAACAACCTCAGCACTGGCAAGGATGTGTAGAGAGAGGAACACTCCTTCACAGCTGGTGGGAATGCAAACTAGTACAGCCACTTTGGAAATCTATCTGGTGCTTTCTCAGAACATTGGGAATAGGGCTTCCTCAAGACCCAGCTATTCCACTCCTTGGAACATACCCAAAAGATGCGCCAGCACACAACAAGAAAATTTGCTCAACCATGTTCATAGCAGCCTTATTCATAATAGCCAGATCATGGAAACAGCCTAAGTGTCCATCAGTAGAAGAATGGATAAAGAAACTATGGTACATATACACTATGGAATACTACTCAGCTATTAAAAACAATGAATTCCCGAAATTCATGGACAAATGGATTGAACTAGAAATGATCATAATGAGTGAGTTAACCCAGAAGCAGAAAGACTCTAATGGTATATACTCACTTATATCTGGACACTAGCACATGGGGCATGTCCCATGAAAGTCTTCACATACCAGAAAAGTGGGATAGATGTAAGGGCAACCGATTGGGACTGTAGGTGCGAGAAATGTGGGAGAATGGGGAAACAGAAGGGTCTAGAAGGTCCTAGAAACCTACAAGAACATTATGATGGGAAGATCTGGGCCCAGGGGTTCTGCTCAAACTATAGCAGCAACCAAAAACAATACATGCAGTAAACATCGAACTCCTACCCAGATCTATCCAATGGACAGAACATTCTCCACAGATGAATGAAGAGTGGGGACTGACATTCACATGAACTCTGGTGCCCCATATTTGACCACTTCCCTTTGATGGGGAGGCCTGGTGGCACTCAGAGAAAAGATAGCAGGCTACCAGGAAGAGACTTTATACCCTATGATCATATACAGAGGAGGAGGTCCTCCTCAGTCACAGTCATAGGGGAGGGGAATAGGGTGCAACTGGGAGGGAGGGAGGAATGGGAAGATAGAAGGAATGGGATAACAATCGACATGTGATATGAATGAATTAATTTTAAAAATATTAATATATATATATATACAAAAAAGAAAACTCAACAACATCAGCACCGTAACACCATAACACAGAATTCAGTGGGGTATGGCTAGAGCAATGATGGTAAAACCTGATTCCCTGAATGTCCTGCTGAAGCAAAACTTTCTCTAAGCATTTTGTATACTCATTTATAGGGAACTACTGGGGTATTATTTTGGATACAAGATATTGACTTATATTAAAAATAGGAACACCAATATCTAAGAAATTATGTATAATATATATATATATATATATATATATATATATAAAACCTATAACCACAAATGAATTTGACAAAACTTGCAATGATAGTGAACTATATTACAGAAGAGTGGATCACTTCTTAACTGTTTACCTAAGATAACTTTGTTATAATTAATAAATATTACATCTATATAGTGTATCATGTCTCACTTCCAGAATATTCTTACAGAAAAAAATCTCTTTATAAAATTTAGTGGCATTAACCTCTCTGAAATTCACTGGACACTGTTCTGCAGATCTGAGATTGCATTCATTTTTATTATATTTTTCTTGAAGAACTATGATCTGAACTCTATCGAAGAACGTAGGATTTTATTAATATATATTCCTGTACAGGAGGATAGTAATAAAGACCTTATATAACTAAATGATTTCATACCTGAAAATAGAAGTAAGCTTTAAAAAAAAACTGTTTGTACCAGAGTAACCTTTAACAGATTGTATTGATAGATGCAAAACATATTTGGTAAGGACAAATACAGTAACTAATCTAGAAGGAGCTGTTAGTAGCCCAATAAAATACAAATAGGAGTATTCCTTACCTCTTCAGGATTAGTGCTCTACCCACAGTTGTTCTAAAAGGAAGACAACGCCATCTCTGCAGGGGAAATGGTTTTTTCTGTGTGTGAATTTAGGAATAACAAGAAGAGGTTATTTTATCTAAGCCTCTTACCGGGTCAATTCTGATAGAACATATGATTTTGCTATAAGGGTCATGGCTTCTCTTTCAAGTGAGCAATACTATCCAAGTCATTTCAACCAGCTAAAAGGCTACTAAGTACAGCATATGTCTAGAATGTTTTGTCTAGACGTGTAAATAAATGCTACAATTTTTATGTGTGTGAAACAAAAGTGGATATAGTAACTTTGACATATTATCAAGAATTAAAACATTGGATGTTATTACTTTTATTATATTTTTATTTGAAACATTTTATACGTGAATATATTTTGATCATATCTTACCCCTCCTCCATTTTTTTTTCAGATCCTTTCCCCCTCTCTCCCTACACAAGGAAAAATGTCTTTCAAAAAACAAACAAAAATCCAATTTAGCAACCATCACCACCACCACCCAAATAAAAAAAAAGAGATAAAACGACACATAAAAAAAGAAGAAAGAAAGCATCAAACTATAATCAGATAAAAGCATGCACGTGCACACACACACACACACACACACACACACATACCCCAAGTGAACAAACAAAAACAAACCCACAAAACAAAACAAAACCTGTGAAGTGCATTATATGTTGATTAACTACGCCTGAATATGAAACCACTATAGAGTGGTTAATACACCTAGTGTTACTGTATTAGAGAAAACAGATTTTCCCCTTTCCAAGCAGGTATTAGTTACAGTTCCATTGTTAATCTTTACCTTTGTGGCTAGTTTTCATTCATTCATTCATTCTTAGAAATATATTAAAATAAAATATTCTAAGATAAAACAAAGCTATCACATTAAGATGGATGAGACATAGCAACAGAAGAAAACAACCCAAGAGAAGGCACAAGACACAGAGGCCCATTCATTTATGCAGCTTGAAATCCTATGAAAATACTAAACTAGAGGGCATAATATAAGTGCTGAGGACATGGTGCAAGCCCTATGCATGCTGCTTCAGTCTCTGCGAGTTTATATGTGCTTTGCTTATGTTGATTTAAAACATCTTTTATTTCTGGTGTCCTCCATCCCTTAGGCTCTTGGATTATTTCTAACTTTCTTCTGTGGGGTTCATAAAACTCTGAGAGGAGGGAATTGATGGAGTCATTCCATTTAGAGCTAAATATTTCAGTATCCCTCACTCTCTGTAGTGTCTGCCTGTCGGTCTCTATATTTGTTCTAATCTGCTTCAGGAGGAAGCTACTCTGATGACAGTTAATATAGCAGAATACCATTAGGAGTCATAATTGCTATGTTTTTTTTTTAGTAGAACAGTAGTATTCAGTTTTACCTTAGGTCCCTGGACTGTGTAGTCTCAGGATCCTGTTCACACCCGCAGTGTTGTGTTTGAATTCCATCTCACGGGATAGGTCTGAAGTCAAATCATTTACTGGCTGATTCCTCCCACAAGATTTATTACCACTGCCTTAGTGCATCTTTCAGGCAGTAGGCTATTGTAAATCAAAGGGTTAGTGGCTGGCTTGGTGTTTATATGCTTCTTTTCATAGCAAGGGAGTACCTTCCCGTAACAAAGACATTGGAGCTTAGACGTGAAGACTCTACGTAGGTACCAGCTGTACATCTCCATGTTCAGTGAGCTGTGTAAGTCCTGTCTCCAGCAATAGGACCTTGCTGTCAGTTTGTCACATCCATCATTTTCTCTTCTCATTGTAGTTCTGATATCCATAAGAAAAATTTGCCTTAGACTTTTTATACCTAGCACACTTAACTTCATAAACTGGATTGCCATCAATATTACACAATGTGTTCTCTCTTATTCTTTTGATACCAAACATTAGTAAACATCTGCCTTGTGAAGTGTTCCTACATGGCCCATCTTCAAATCCTTAGGGAAAAAAAAATGCCTAAAATGCCTAGAAGATTCTTTCTTAATTTTTCAGGTAATCTTCAGTTCTAAACCTTTGATCAACAAACAAATATTTTGACCTGCCAAGAATATTCATGTTTCATGAGCAAAATAACTTCTGACATAATATAATTAAAACTTCAAAAACTACTCTGGATATCCTGTGTCAAAAGCATTTGAAAATCAGCTATTTTCCACGGCGGTTAATTGCACTTTTCAAATAACAGTTATCCTAAATTGAACTTAGTCTTTTCCGGCATAGTGAAATTTGCCTATGTGAGCCAAGTTACCCATAATTCCAACCACCTATAGAACAAATTCTCCAAAGTATAAGCTCCTTTTGCTGCTAAATGAATGAGAAATGAAATGGGCTTAAAAGTCATTGAACATAATACTCACCACCTGTTTTTTTAAGCAATTTGAGCATACAATGATCACAAACTATCAGGAAAGTCACTTGTCTGGTCCTATGCATTCTGTTACATGTATTTCTAATTTTAACAGATATTAGATATTTAAATTTACAAGTATAGAATTTAGAGTTCCTATTTTTTCCTAGTCTCACTTTAAAGTATTTCAGGAGCCGAGCCACTGATACCGTAATTGATAGCCCCGACTGTAGGATGATATTAAAATGCGTTTTATTTGGTCTATATGTCAAGTGATTTAAATACCTCAGTCAGTGACGATGGGTAAAAATATTCTTGCTTTGCTTGAAAGTGAAGTGGGTTAGTTCCAAGCCATATCCTTAAAGAATTTATAATATAATGCAAAGAATTAAAGACATATAGAGAAATAAACATGAAAAAATAAATGGCAGAACATGAGAAATTTAGCTAATGTTTGTTTTATATGTTTAGTGATGTGCACATGTATGTGTCTTTGTGAGTGTGTGCACATGAGACAGGTGCTCACGGAGGCCAGAACTGGGCGCTGAATTATTTGGAGCTAGAGTTATAGGCAGTTGTGAACTGTTCCACATAGGTCATAGAAACTAGACTCAAGTCTTTTAAGACTTTTTAATTTATAATTTATTCATATTACATCCCAATTATTATCCCCTCACTTTTAACTTCCCATTTCTACCCTACTTCCCTCTTTCATCCTGTTCCCCTTCCCTAGAACTCTGACAGAAAGGGACTTCCTTCCACACCATATGACCACAGCCTATCAGGTCTCATCCAGATAGCCTGCTTCCCCTTCCTCTGTGTGTCACTGGGCCTCCCCACTAAGGGATAGTAATCAAATTGGGGGCACCAGAGTTCATGTCATAGGCAGTCCCCACTCTTCCCACAACTGTGGAGAATGAGCTGTCCATTAGTGCTTTTAATGGCTGAGCCATTTCCTCAAACCCAGTAAGCAGTATTTTTTTCAATGCCATAATGGTTCAAAGAAATTGAAGTCACATGTGGTTCTGCATGGGAACTGATTCAAAGTTCAATGTAAAATGTCTTTTAAGCTCAGTCTTAAACAGTGAGCAGCAGTTGGCAAGTAATGGTTGCAAAAAAGGCTTTCAGACTAACAGAACAGAAAAGGCTGTGCCTGCAGTATGTCCATGGTATCAGATGAGTATTTTGTGGGATGCAGTTATAGCCATGTGTTTGAGAAGTAAAGTTTGAAATGGCTGAATACACATAGGAGTAGAAACCCAGACTTAGCCATTACAGGAAAAAAGACACTTTCTAACTCTAAAGAGCAAGACAAAAGGTACAATGCATCTTCCTCAATTGTTTTTTAGCAGAAGGTGACAGCAAATCATACTTTTTCATTATACTTATCATCTCTATGTCTATAGCCTTGATCTAGACAGTTTTCTTGATATCTGACATGACTAGACATCTAGCCTTTTCACAAGCAAAACTCAACTCCATTCTCTTGTTTCTGTACTTTGATTCTATTATCCATTACTTCTGGGGTTTTAAGTTTTTCAGTAATGAAGTTTCTTAAAAAATTGGAATGTAATTCTTTTTTTTTTTTTTGCCCACGGAATGTAATTCTTTATTAATCCCCATGCTTATATCCTTGACACCTAATCATCTATGCTCACCTATGAACCACCTGCTAACCATTTCTTGGCTCTATGTTTCACTTTGACACCTTTTCTCTTAGTGTTACTTTAATTCAATTTCAGCATTCCTCGCCATCCCATCCCTCTAATCAGTTTTAACTGTAAGAATTGGAAATGCAATTTGCGGGACGATTCATGCTTATTAAAGATTCACGCTCAGCTCCTCGACACATTTACACTTTCTAAACTTGGAGTATATTACTTGAGGTAATTCCTGATGTGGTCTTAGTTTTCACTGAAATATACATATTAAATATTTCCCACTGAAAATATTGTGGTCATGAAATGCCAATGATTTTGGTAACATTGAAGGGAAAGAAAACAGGGAGGGCCAGGTAGTGCAGGGAAAGAGGATGCAGTGGATACCAGGGAGGACTATTTAAGACTATAACTAACGCTATCACAATTTGTAAAATGATTTATTTATTTTTATTCTATGCACAGGCATATTTTTGTATGTATGTGTGTATACTGTATGAAGGCAGAGGCCATGGAATCCAGAAAAATGTATCGTACCCCTTGGAACTGGAGGCACAGATGGTTGTGAGCCACCATGTTGGTGCTGGGAACAGAACAATGTCCTCTGGATGAGCAGCCAGCACAGTCAACCACTGAGACAGCTCTCTAGCTCGATAGTGTTACATTTTCAAGGTGATCACAAAACTTCACATTTATAAAACTAATTGGATTATATATTTAATATCACTTGTTTGGCAGTTATGCCTAAAAAAACCTGATAATAAAATATCACTATAATACACAATAGAAACTGAAAAATTATAGAATGGGGGAGGAAATGTTTATCTAAAGGTACAATTCACCATAAATAAAACTCCCAGGAGCATCTGAGAGCTCACATGAGAAGATAAGAAAACATTTATGAGTATCTTACATTTGCTACTAGGGTACCACATTTTATGAGATCTCCTGGAATACAGTCTTTAGTGTGAGTGAATGTGAGGAAAATAACTTTATATCTTTAATGTCACCTTAACTCCTTGTGAGTAATGTCAAGGAACCCTAAGCAGACAGCAAGTGTAGACTTCTTAAACTTCCTTTTCGGAAGAATCAAACCCCCACCAAATGCAGCCACATAAGGGATCCAAAACGAACCAGAACTAAACTGTCCATGTCATCTGCACAACCACAGGAGGTGGGGATGGGGAGACGGAGAGGGAGAAGATCGTGTGTAGTTCTAAGTAACAAGATTCTGTACAATGGTTATATGGGAATGGAAATCTGAATTTTTTGTCTATTTGTTTTTTGAGACAGGGTTTCTCTCTGTTGCCTTGACTGTCCTGGACTTGCTTTGTAAACTAGGCTGGCCTCGAACTCACAGTGATGCCTCTGCCTCCCGAGTGCTGGGATTAAAGGTGTGCACCACCAATCTGAACCTTTATAAACTAAAGTACTGTTCTGAGAAAGTCCAGGATAGAATCAGGTGAGAGGCCGGCAAGAAACCTTACTTTTGCTGAGCAACATAGAGACTGTAAACATGGCCATGAGGGAAAAGAAAATTGGTCACTACAAACATAAAGTAAGTGTAAGAATACTTTGTATTTGCTTTGGGAGAATATCAATCATCTGTTTAGCATCAAATATATATATATGAAACAGAGCGCAAGAATGTGAGCAATTTTTCCTATTAGCCTTATAGTTGTTAACTGTAATGCCTATTGCTGCCACTGATCACATAGGGACAATGTAATGTTAACAGTGAAACAACTAATGAGGATTGCATTATGGTAGTGTACACAGTGAAATATATAGTGTGTATATGTATATATGTTACATATGTAAAATTTGAAATACTATATGTTGGTATGCTATGGCAAACTCCATTTATATAATATAGTATATTATATTACTATATATGGCATACGCTGTAACACACGCTCTGTTTCTCTATGTGTATATGTGTGTGTTGTAGACTGAAATACATTTGAAACACAAGAAGAAGCATTGTAATACAATTATTTTATTATACTAATATTCTGGAAGTTTCAAGAGTTTAAATTCCTCTTAGCAAAATAAATTCTTCTTATGAGTAGATCTGTGTTCCAGCAGCAGGACAAATAAGTCAATCTAACTTGTAAATGGTAATTGATTAACAGAGTCATTTTATTTCACTTACATTAGAAATCAATTGATGAGTGAACTTGATTCTTCATCTTGCCATATCAAGTCTTTCTACCAGAAACTGGCTAGTACCTATTACACCATTCCAGATATTTCTTGTACCTTGTGTGAGAAACATTAATAGTATTTTCATCATATTCTTGACTTCTTGGCCCTTTACCAACCTTTAATCTTGCCCAGTCGTTCCACGAGTGGAATGCTTCTTCCTTCAAATACGATCTTGGTCCTCTTCTCAAAACTCTTCTTTTGCTTGTATTGCCTTCAAATAGAAATGTGCATCATTACATAACGCATTAATAATACTTTATATTCTAACGGTGGAGTCCCAAGAGCTCAGTGTCCTAGGGCCAGCAGCGTCACATTCAGCTATGTATATGTATCGCAGCACAGCCGTGTCTTCTGTGACCTTCCTTCATTACTATGAAGCTCTTCTCGAATATCTCTAACACCTCTATCTACAATTCTCTATTCCCCATTACTGAATCTTAAAGTCATTAAGATAGTATTGCTTCTTATTTGAACATAGATTTTATCTACATTTTTCCTCTTCAATAAAAGGAAATCTTATCTCTTTCAATCCGTACAGATTAATGGCACAAATTAATTTGTATATAGTGATACTTTAGATGACAGATATTAGGTAGCATAGTTCCTGTGTTCTTTTACCTCTAAAAAGTAGTCTACATGAGATGCTCAAAATGTTTTAAGATTAGACATTGCAGCCCAAACAAGTCTTAGCTGAGAAATAAGGGCCTGGGTGAAATGCTGTTTGTCCTTGTCATATACAGAGAGAGAAACTTCTAAGAAAATCACTCACTCTTCTGCAGATTTAGCTGCCTTTTCTAAAAAATAATGATTATGTATTAAGTGATCAAGAGGAGTTAGAGTCTCATAGATTTTCAATAAAGTAAAAGAAAATTTGTACAGAATTAGAATCTACTCAATGATAATTTCCTTAAAAACTTAAAACATATTAATAATTGTTCTCCGTTTTTATAATTTATAAAGCTATTTCAATTTTATTCAGAATCCATGGCCTTTTTAATGAAAAAAAAAAACTACCTGTTTTGGATGTCCCTTGTTGTATCTATATACATATCTTTAATGTATAAAATTTGAAAGCATGCCTCTTAGATGATATATATATATATATATATATATAAATTTTTAGAAAAAGCAGAGCAAATATTCAAGATTGGCTATTCTTTTTGGTTGTGTAAGGGTCAAAATATTTAGAACGATCTCTCACATTTTCTGGCCTGACAAGCCTCTTTTTTCATCTGCCAGTCAATTGTCCACTCATGATGCTTTATAATGCAGCATAGCTCTCCTGGTAAAAGGCCTTGCATTCTACTCATATAGGGAGTTTATTTGATTGCCTTTTATACTTCGTGTGTTCTTCACATTTCAGCAAATACGAATCATGAATCTAATACTAGAATAAAAACGATGACAGGATAAGAAAAGGCTTGCAGGCTGAGTTCATTGGGTGTAAGGTATAATTATTCTGCCAATCATTTTTATAATAATTTATCATAGTTATTTGGATACACATTCCCTTCTAAATATAGTCAATATAACACTGACATGAAAAGCATAGTGTCTAAAAACATGATAAGTCATAAAATCACTTAATATTTTTGCCAGAAACATATGAAAGTATCCAAAAGCTTTTCTTTTTCTTTTTTTCCTGAAAGTCCCCCTTCTCATTAGTTTGCCTGCTTCAAGGAAGAATACTCAAACCCTCCAATAAAATTGCAAACAGTGAAACATATTTTAAATAGGTGAGAATAGAAACCTAGTAAATATATCTTTATAAATAGTACAAAATACATCAAGTCTTTCAGACAACTTTAATATGTTTTTGTGAAGAAACTATACATAGAACAATTGTTTAGAACATATTATAGATTACCAAATAAATATTAGGAATTTATATAAAACTCTGTCTGACTGATAAAATACAGAGTTTTTTATTATTACAGTGTTTTTCACAAAGGGTTTTTTAAAAAATAATTCTAGCTTTAGTCTAATACTTTAAAACACATGTATAAATATCACAAATAATTTGAATATTTTTCTTGAGGTGAGGCACAGCACAACAAAGCTTTCTTGGGTCTAGACAGTGAGGTCTAGAAATGAACAAAATGTTTTGTTCTTGTGTTTATGTTCACGTCAGCAGCATTTGCATAGCCAGTGTCTGTCAACAGCTCAGTGTTCTGCTGGGAGCACTTGCATGCTAGTTTGACAGAAGCAAGCAAGTGAGCTTCCTGGAGGCACCCCACTTGGGTTTTGCATGGATGAAGAATGCATTTCTGGGTTAGGCAAATCCCCAAGAGTTTTGCCTCAAGACTGCTTATTGTTGCTATGCTGCCTTTCCATGTTTGCCTCATATACCTGACTATAGCTTCACCCCGTTGGGAAAATTTCCAGCAGATTATACTAAAGATGTACCTTCATGACATAGTAAACAAATAGATGATTTCATAACCACTGGTAGTGATTTTATAGAATTTCTGACTTGATTCAAGTCATTTTAAAAACCCTCCGGCCATATAGCAAAAACTTCTAGGAGCTCTGTGAACCTCCACATGTCATGTGCTTGATTTACACTAAGAGGGAAAACAAAATGAAGCAGATTATTGATCAAGTAAATACATTTATTGTAGGCTTAGTCCAAGGATAAAGGCCAGGTGTATACCATGGTAAGAAAGATCATATGAATATAAAAACAAAGAATAAATGTTTAGCTATACAAGACAATAAGGATACCTGTTTCTTGGGAAAACATTGACATAAAAACTCATGTTTTGAACATGTAATATACATTTGAAATATAAAAAATTTAAAAACTGCTTTGAGCTCATAATGAGTATATAGATAAAAACCACTGGTTTAAACTTATAATAAACCAATGTATCTAGTTAGATAGAGTTCCAATGAAAGAACTTATACTCAATAGTCCTATTGTAATCTCCTTTTTAATGTAACAATTTGTTTATGTGTGTGTATGTATGTACGTATGTATGCATGCATGTAGGTATGTATGTATGTGTATGTAAAATTGTGAAGCCCATTAGAACTTGTTGAAGGTCCCTGCTTCATCTAAAAATGTCTGTCGGTCTGTCTCATTATCTATATATGTTTTTATGAGTTGTTGGTGGGAGCTCCCTATATTTGTCTGAAAGTCTTTTTTTTTTCCCTTTCTTTCTTCTCACTGTGCCCCAATGGCCCCAAATAACAAGGCTACAAGCCTAAAAGTTTAAGAGTTAATGTGTAGATAAGAGAGGGCTTCTCAACGCAACCGCTGGCCCCAAATAGCAAAGCTACCAGCCTGAAAGATTACAGTTAAAGTACAATAGCTAGAGCTATCATCCCGACAGTTTGAAATCAAGAAAGTTCGGAGTTTCTCACCGTGACCAAGTGGCCCCAAACAACCTGAAAGATTGAAAGTTAAAGTACAGAGAGAAATGCTGGAAGCAAACTGCTCATTTCCCTGATAGGCCTGGGGTAAAAGGTTTTGCGCGCTCTTACTTGCTGATTCTGCTGTCTCAGCCCAGCCGACCTTGGTCCCCTTTAATGTAAATTCTGTTTTGTTTTCTTTTTTTTACACTGTCGTGTGCTGATTTAACGAGAAGGTTGTCAAGCGTTCATTGATGACTGTATAGATGCAGGTTTTCAGCTTACACTAGAGAGGCTGAAGCAGGAGAAATATGGCAACTTTGAGACCACAGTGAACGAAATAGTGAGTTCCAGCTAGCATGCTCTATATAGCGAGTTCTAAGCCAGCCTAGGTGATATATTGTGTCAAGTAATAGTAAAAGAAAATAAACAAGAACTGAATTCAACATTAAATGTGTTCTGAGTAATTGTGTAGAGCTTTTGAGAATACGGACATAGAATGAGTTTACTCTTTTTTTTCTTTCCTTCACAATTTGCTGGCATTACTTATAGTCATTTGTATGTATTCAGGGGAAAATAGAAAGAAAATATGTGAGAAAGTACTCCCCAAAGCAGCAATGCTTTACTATTGTCGCATATTTCTTGAAAACTTCCTATACAGCTTTATTACTCAGGGCTTAGAAGCATGTTTATCAAGGAAAATGAGAAATGTACTCTATGATAATCAATATACCCTATTATAGTGTCATTAAGGTGAATTTAAATTGATAAATTTGACACTGTCTTCTAATCAGAGAGAAGACATTTACCCTATATAAGTGGGAAAGAATGTGTTTTTGAAGTCAATATCTGTTTAAATGAATTATATTTTAAATTACTGAAGAGTCACAAATTACTTATTAAAATAAAATTAACTTCCATGTATAGAAAACCTCGTTTCCATTCTTATTTGTAGTTAGCATCTAGGAAGAAATGAACCGTGAAACAAACAAAAGCATTTGTGTTGTGTAATTGAAAGCTTATTGTTTTTAATATAATTCCACTTTCTGATCAGCTTATATAGTTGGATTTTAATTAATTTCTTCTGTAGAGTATTTCAGTTGCACATAAAATAAAGACATAAGTGAATCTGACCACTGAATCATTACAAAAATACAAAAAAAAATTTTCATTAACAAGACACACTTTAAACTAGCATAGTATAATTTGAATAACTGACTAACATCCTATCACATATTTCGTGAAGTGGCAGTTCTCTTTTGGTGTTATCTCTCTATATATGGGCATAACAATGTCAACACATTTCCTTTTGTTAGAAATAAAAGTCAAATTTAAATATAGAAGAGCCTGGTAATCATCTTTTCCTTTATTGCTCAGTACACAATAAGAGTTTTTGGAACTAATCTCTGATAAGGTGGTATGGAAAATTCTGTCTCAGGAGCAAGATAGGAATCTCTTGCTTTTAGACAAGTTCTCCACACTCTTGCTTGGTGAAAAATAATGTAAAATAGTCTAAAAAGAAGGTGGGACTCTAGAGCTCATGAGTTATTGGAATGAAGAAGAGACCTACTTGAGTGGGAATGATCCCCATAGTCTTATATGTGAAAATGCTTTGTCTCCAGTTGATGGAAGTATTTGTGATTAGGAGGTGTGGCTTGTTGGACTTGGTGTGTCTCTGAAGGAGGGCTTTGAGGGTTCAAAAGGCTCCTGTGATTCCCAGTACTCTTTCTGTGCTTTTTGACTATGGATCAAGATGTGAGCTCTCAGCTCTGCCATCATGGACTCTATTGAAACCACAAGTCAAATTAAGTGTAACCTTTAATAATTTGCCCCTGGTTGTGATGTTTTATCACAACAATAGAAAAGTAGCTAAGACACCATTTTAACTAGGGATAATAGAAGAAAGCCTTTCTCACTCTGGACACGTCAAAGATGATGAATGTTTGGTTGCCAAATAAAGAGAAAAGTATAAAGAGAAAGCATACCAAACACAAAGCCTTAGTTACACCATCTGCCTGCTGAAAGCTAAGGCTGTGACAGAAACCCAAAGGCAGACCTGAACTCATCTAGTTCAAGTAAGAAGATCTAGGATAAGAGCAAAAATGTTGTGAAAAGATGACTCTGTGACCAGTTCAAGATCATTGGGAATCTTGAAAATGATTTTTGGACCGAATCATAAGGGAAGCTTTTTGTGCCAGGCCCTACACTGAGTGTAAATAATATCAGCTGACACAGGTCAACTGAAAACAGCAAAAAAAGAAACAAACCCACATAGATATGAATGTCTGACATGTGATATAGATATGCAGAAATTTTGTTGAATAAGCAGATTTCAAGATGAAAAAAAATAAACATTTTGTCTATTTTTTTTTATTGCTCTAGTTGGTGAGATGAACCAGAGACAGTGGTGCCTAAAATATTCGGCAGACTAAAGTCTCATGCAATAGCCAACTATATTCCGAGCAGCAGCAGACAATTTATACTCTAAGAGTTATGAGGACTCATATAAGTAAAGTGTTCAATCACTAGGACAAGCCTCACGTGACAAAATAGAGACTTATGAACAACAACAGCTGAAGTAAACTCCCTCTTATCTGCTCCACCTGGGAGGAGCACAAAAACACACTCCAAGAATGGTTCCATGTTTTGAAGAAACTGAGGTCACAGACTCTTGTTTATTTCCCTAAAACCACTCAGAATTCTCACACTCCACTTTTGGGCTGTGTTACAACAATCTGTATAAGCATTACACTAAATTAAGTAAGATATAAACATCATATACAAAAACCTAAAACAATATTTCAGATCATTCGTGAAAACTGTCAGATTGTCTCCATTTTTATTATTAGTGGGGGTGCATGAATGTATACAGTACCATAAATAATTTACCATACACACTATGTATCTATCAGCTCACCATTTATGTGTATATCAGAATAGATGTGAATCATGAACACTATCTGATTTCCTTAGGATTTTTCAGGTTCCAAAATCATAAAGAATTGGTAGGCTTGGGAAAACGATATTTGTTCTCATGTGAAAGAAAAGAGGACAGGAATTTCGTCAATGACTCTACAGTCACACCACAAAGAAATTGAAATGCTATTCCAGATCACTTAACTTCTAAGGCAAACCTGATCGTGCCATCCTGCTCATACTTTCCCTTACACCACAGGTTCTATTTAATGAACTGTTCTGTGTACTGCTGTGTCTCTGCTTCCCCTTCTGAGTCCTCACACCACTATGGCTGTTTCTCTGTGTTTCCTCACATGATACCCTCAACTTAAAAAAAGAAACAGAAATAGAAAAAAGTTCACCTATATCTACCAAAAGGCCCTTTGAAAACCAGGACAACTCATAAGTACAGAAAATCAAAGCTGTCTACCTTCGATACGAGGGCATGTGCCAAGAGGGTTGAATGATAAAGCTCAAACTAGGATGAACTATAGCTCAGAAACAGTAAATACAAAGCCATAGTTCTAGAAGGAATCTATCATAGTGCTGAGCTTACGCTGACCTTGGCAGAGGGCATTAGTAATAGATTTAGTACACAGACATCAGTCGAGAGACTGGCATAATGATGCTGTAAGTATGTGTGAAGGTAATCTCAGTTTTATACCTCAGCCAACTCTAGACAGAACACAGATCTCCTAAAGGAGTGAGAGTTGGAAATTTTGTGTTGGCTTTTGCTTCCTATTTGCTTCACTCACCATCTGTTATCATTCTGAGATGTCCATAATTTTAGGCCTGTGTTTAATTTCCTACTTAGAGTCTTCCCTGTTGCCCTGGGCATTTATCTTGATAAATAAGTCATTCTTTCTTTTCCAAGCTTTGCTCTATATTTAATTTTTTTATTTCGTGGTTGATCTCCTAATATTTAGCCAAGATAATCCCATTAATGTTTTTTCCTACCTCAATAAGATCAATGCTAAAAACTTAACAAAATATCTTATTTCTGTACATGGGCCTAATTTCTCCACTCTTATAAATCTATAATCACATTCAGTCATAATGGCAACAGAGTTGCACGCAAGATTTGTAATCATTTTAGAAGAGTGTATGGAAATACTTTTACATGTTTTGTATAATTATCAACAGGCATGCTTCCTTGAGCAATTCCTGATCTCTCTCTCTCTCTCTCTCTCTCTCTCTCTCTCTCTCTCTCTCTCTCTCTCTCTCTCTCTCTCTCTCTCTCTCTCTTTCTGTGTGTGTGTGTATATACACACACACACACACACACACACATACGTGCATGCATACTATCAGGTTAAGGTTAGTAGTGCTGTGATGAAACACCAGACCATAGCAATTTGGAGAGAAAAGGGTTTATTTGGGGTATACTTCCCTTGCTCATTCTTGAAGGAAATTTGGAGAGGAAGTTAAGCAGAGTAAGAACCTGTAAGCAAGACCTGATGGAGAGATCATGCAATAATATTGCTTACTGGCTTGCTCTGTATGGCTTGCTCAGCCTGCTTTCTTCTACAACACATGACCACCAGCCCAGGAATGGCACCATCCACAATAGGCTGGGCCCTCCTCTCATCCATTACTAATTAAGAATATGCCCTACAATCAGATTTTATGGAGGCACTTTCTTAATTAAGATTCCCTCTTTTCAGATGGCGTTAGCTTGTGTCAAGTTAACACAAAACTAGGCTGTACAGACATGTAGATAGATACATAGATAGGTAGATGATGTATCTGAAATTAATTAGAAATGACAAATCATTTGAAATTAATGATGTCAAAAATAAATACAATATATATTATTTGTGTATATGAATTATATACAAAAATATATAAAAGACCATTTTTACTTTGCATATGTATTACTTGAGTTTACCCAAAGTTAATTTTATAAAATTGCTCTTTTCAATTACAAGGTATCATTCTTTAATAACTCACACAGAGATGGAGGGAAGAATTGAAATAATTATTTGCAACTAATTTCCAATGAATCTGACTCAAAGTTTAACAATTCAGGAAAGCTAACTGTGAGTAGAAAAAGAATCACCTGGCAGGATTGAAACCAAATAGTATTTAGATTAGTAATTTCATACACTGAAGTTGATCCTTATCACCCAATCAGTACAAAGAAAAAATCCTGACATTTGGAACCAGAGATCTTGCATAGACTGTGTTCTCTGAATTGCATGTTTCTACGTGGGGAAATTCATGACAAGAAATGATAAACAGCATGACCAAGTGCAATGCTCTGAGGTCAATGTTTTTCAAATGTCATGGATTGTCCCCAGTATGAGGTCATTAAGAGATAAAGCCTGTAAGGATACAGTCAGTAATTTCATATTGAATCAAGAAGGAGAACTTCCCCAGAACCTGACCAGGCTGAAATCATGAGTCTGGGCACTCTGGCCTCATAACTGTGGGACAATAATTTCAATCCATGATAGTACAGAGTGGGGGTAATTTTTCAAAGCTTATGGAGATGGATGGGGAGAAGCTGGACCTTTGAGATTAGCAAGCCTCTTAGTATACAGCTCACTATTTTAGCCTGCCACTTAGTACAGATTATCTCATTTACCAGTATGGTATTTCATACAATCCTTCCTTTGGAATGATTAATTGTTTTAATTCAATATTCCTAGAGTTTCTTTTCTTACTATCTCCTGAATATAAGAAATGTGTTCTAACAAAAGCATAGTGTATGATTTATAATAAAGGTTAAATTATATATATATTAGGAGACTTGAGAATATTGGATCCTTTTTTCGGTTTTTAAATGCGAACACTAATATTATCATTTGTGTGTGTAGGCTCTATGTATTCTACAGCAGAGGGAATGAACAATGACTTGAGCTGCTGAGGCCTTTCCCAGGCCTGTTGATGGTGATACATGCAGTTAAGGCTGGTAATCATCTACAGCAAACTATAGATTTATGCAAATTCATCTCTAGCAGAAAGTCCAAGGGCTATACATCCAGGTTCTGAGATTCCTATACAACAGTTTACTTTGTTTTGATAGTGTCCCAAACTGGATTTAGAAAGTAAATTTTAGTTTCTTAACGCAAGATATATATATATATATATATATATATATATATATATGTGTGTGTGTGTGTGTGTGTGTGTGTGTGTGTGTGAGACACATATGTGTGTGTGTATTTTTCCAACTGAATGGCCATAAAAGTTATCTAGCTTTTGCTTTTTAAAAATGTATGTATTTACTTATTATTATTGCTCTGGTGTTTCTGTGTGTGTGTGTGTGTGTGTGTATATGTGTGTGTGTGTGTGTGTGTATGTGCGTGCGCGCGCTCATGTGTGGATGCTAGGAGGAAATTCTGTTGTCACTTCTCTCCTTCCTACACATGGGTCCTGAAGATGAAGCTCCAGTAGATAGCTATAGCCAAGTATGCCAATTCTGATTCTTCAGAATTGTCAATTCCAACCTTTAAATGTCCTGTACTTTCCACACCATGCAGCCCCGATCTCAATGTTAGGATGCAGCAGATGGTAGTCCCACATCCCTCAATTCAGTTTTATCATCCACTTCCCCTGGAGTAGATACTGTTCACAAACTTTGACATTTCTTCCTTTCTTTCCCTATGTAATAGAGCTTTCATTTCCCTGAAAAAGAAGTAGCACCTACTCATAGTTTTCAGATGAGGGTCTCTTGGATCTCTGTTGAATTTTCAGGACTGCAAAGTACTGTGAATGTCTTCTATTCTACAATAAATAATATCACACACAAAATAAATGGCAGCTGTAATTTGGAAAGAAAGCCCTTACCTCGCCATTTCATATCTTTGTACCGATTTCCTGTATAATTAAGAGTCCCTAAGTGCAATTCCTCACAGCAAGCCTTGGAACAGAGCTCATATATTTGTCAGTGAGTAATATATAAGTGTATCCAGTTCACTGATAGTTAAAAATTAGTCTGATCTCCCCGCCCCCAAAGTACAATAGATGCTGGACTACACATCACCTCTTGGAAACCAATGTGCCTCTACGTGATTCAACTGATAGGAGGTTTGTTGAGTATAGTAGGAACTATTTAATGAGAGACTATTTCTTCTAAGGTGGAGTTCTCCTGTATACTGTGATCTGAACAATAGTATCTCCAAACTTCATGTGGAAAATCCAACAGTGCTGAGAGATATTATTAGCATGGAGTGACTAAACTACTGTAGCTGTGGCTTTGTGAATGTATTGGCTCCATCATTAGATGGCCCAAGGGTACAGATTCAGCCCTATGTTTTTTTCCATCTAAAGTTTGAGGACACGCTGCATTATCCTGAAGGCAGGGAGCAGCCATCACAAGACAAACATCATTGTCCTTTTCTAGGACGTTCTGGAGTCTAGCATGGCATCAACTCATTTCTGTTCCATATAAATTATTGATACTGGGACATTTGGTTGCATTAGTACAGAGATGTAACATTTTCAAAATCCTCTAATGAGCGTGAGTGAAAGCCTATAACAAACAAACAAACAAAAGACAAGGAAATTTCAGTTTTTTTTTTTTCAATGGTGGCTACTGAGGGCTTTTATAGAGTTTATAAAATCTAAAACAGGCCTGGCTGGTGAGATGACTCAGTGGATGAAGGTGCTTGCTGCAAGTCTGATGACCTGAGCTTAACACCTAGAATGCACAGTAGAAAGAAACAGACAGTTCCTAAAATTTGTCCTGTAAATTCCAGGATGTCACCATTGGACCCATACTAAACACACAGTCTAATTAATAATAATAATAATAATAATAATAATGATTTAAACATTTTATTTAAACTTTTGTGTATGAATATAGTGTCTGCATATATGTTATGGTATGTATGTATGTATGTACATACATGAGTGCCTAGTCTCATAGGGTTCAGGAGAGAGCATCGCATCTCCGATGACTAGAGCTACAGACAGTTGTGAACCACTATGTGGGTGCTGAGAATGGAACCTAAGTCCACTAGAAGAGAAAACAGTGCTTTGAACTCCGTCTCTCCAGGCCCCAAAAGCATTTTAACATATATATATATAATTTTCTTAAGTGCTAGGTTTTTTTTTAAAAATTGTGGTCAACTACTGGAGGCCTAATTTTGAAAAAAAAAATATGCTGTGCAATATTTTCATTAAAAGATGCTGTTCCAACTTAACTTTGAACAACTATCTGAAATCTATGCTAGCTTGTCAAAATCCTCAGGTTATGGTATGATGTGGAGAAGACAGAGGAGTAAGATAAATAGTTTGAAATTCAAGATAGACTTGCCCTCACAAGCATAACACACTTAAGGCAGAGTGCTTACTGTGCTCGCTTCAAGGGCCTAAATTAACCCTTCATGAAAATGTCAAGGTCAAAGCTGCATTCAGTACCTGCAGCCATTTGCCTTATTCCTTCAAGATTTCTTTGTAAGAACATATAAAAATGTTCCTGTCATTTATTACTTTTAGTTTTTATTATTTTCTTTCCAAATCTCTTTAAACTGTTTTCTCATGTTTACAAAGATTTCTCTGAAAATTTGAAATTTTTAATTTTAATTTTACTAACTTATTCAGATTACTACTCAATTGTTATCCCATCACTTGTATCCTCCCATTCCTCCTTCCCCCCCTGCTTTCACCCTATGCCCCTCTCCTAGGTCTATGACCGAGGGGGACCTCCTCCCTAACTATATGTTCATAGGCTATCAAGTCTCATCTTGGTAGCCTGCTTATTCTTTCTTTGAGTGCCACCAGGCCTCCCCACCAAGGAGAGGGGTGAAATATGGAGCACCCAGAAGCAGAAATACTCAAATGGTATATACTCACTTATAATTGGGCACTAGCCCAAAAGGCACATCCCACAAAAGTCTTCAGTTACCAGGAGGTTGGGATAGATGTGAAAACATCCTACTGAGAATGTATGTATGAGAACTATAGGATATGGGGAAATAGAAGGACCCAGAGGGTCCTAGAAACCTATAAGAAGAGCATCTTGACATGTGGATCGGGGCACAGGGGGGTCTGCTTAAACTATTGCACTATCCAAGGACAATACAAGTAGTAAACATCGAACCGCTACTCTGATCTACCCAATGGACAGGACATTCTCCACAGTTATGTGGAGAGTGGGGACTGACTCTGAAATTTTGAATTTATAACATTCTTTTGCCACAATCTTAAAAAACAGAGAGCATATTAATGAAATGACTAGGAAAATTAGTAACCCTACCTGTGCAATGATAGGTCTAGGACATATATGTGTATGTATTGGGTCTTTTTACAAACTATGTGAATTTAAGATGCATGCCACTCTTATTTTGAGGCTATCAAAAAAAAAAAAAAAAGAAAGAAAGAAATCACGTTCTTTATCTAAAAACAACAACAACAACAAAACCAAGAAAACCTTTCTTGAAAACTTTTGTTGTAGGGAGCCTGATTCCATCCAAGGAAACCAGCATCAAGAATGTTTGTTGTGGTTACACCAGGGAGTTAGGACATTGAGACCTTCAGGATTAGGATAATCCTTGAGAAAAAGTGTTTGCTTGCCTATATGTGCATCCAAAAATTAGACCCCTGCTTTCTTATATAGACTGGAAGCCAGGGCTCTTTGTTAATTATTGTATTTCAAAGAGGTAGCTTCTAGACCTCTGGAAGGCATTTCCAGTATGAAAAAGCTGCAAACACTGAGTGAAAAAAAAGGTGTGTGCATCCAATATAGTGCAGAGATCAATGAATCATAGGGATCCCAACCCCAGAGGATACATAGACATCACAGCTCCTGCATCTGTGGCCCAGAGAATATCACAGAAAGGGAGGAGGAAAGAGTGTAAAGGCCGAAGTACCAGGAAGTCTGCAGTGAAACAGACTCTGCTAAAAATGGCTGCCTCCAGGAGAGATGAACAATGTCAGTACCAATACACATACACATGCTAATGCGGAAGGGAGAAATTTCTCAAGCTCCCTCTAGACAAAGAACACAGGCAACTAGTGACTTCTGTAGGGAGAGAGTTAGCCTCTCCCAGAAATGAGCCCTGTTTGGTTGTTCAAAACAAATTGGCCAGCCTTGAAATTGTATCCACAAAAACATACACAGAAGGTCGTATGTATGTATGCATGCATGCATGTATGTAGCAATAATAAATAAAAGGAAGATATCAAAACGAGAGGGTGGGGAGACATGGAAAACAGTTGGAGGGAAGAGACCTTGGAGTGGGTAGAGAAAGGAAAGGGAATAGGGTAAGTTTTGTCACTCTATTTAAATTATATATGCATAAATATTCAAAAGTATATGTGTGTATAGATGGTAGATAGATAGATGATAGATAGATAGATACATACATACATACATACATACATACATACATAGTCTTCTTTTGGCTTTATTGGCTACTTCTATAGCATAGGACATGCGCACACACACAGATATATGCACATGTACACACAAATGCACTCATATACATGCACACAAACACACAGCAGGCAGACCATACATATTTCCTTCACCAAAGTGAGAGTGAAGATGGCCTGTTCACACGCTGAGTACCATGCTGTCAAGCTGATGCTACTCCAAGCCAGTCAATATCTTTGAAACATTTTTACTCTTGCTGTGTGAAGTAAGACCCTAGAGGATTTAGAGAGAGAAATACCTAATATGCTCTTAATTATCTCTTTTAATTAGAGCTTTTTAGTGTTCACTCAGGAAAATTTAGGTAATTATCACCACAAGAACACAGAACGTCTGTGTTTTATAACTAGAAAAGACCTTACAAGGTGGCGCAGCCTGTCCATTTTAAAGACAAAATAACTGATGCAACAAAACTGGCTTTTTTAAGAAACATTATTTCCTCCTGCTCATCCTTCAAAAAAAAGTACAGGAAATTTTAAGTTTCTATAACCCTAAATGTCATTATAATGCTATATCTAGTCAAGAATACAAGATTTTATCTTTTTGTGATTTATACTTACATACTATTTAAGACTGGCATATTGTATTTTGAATGAGGTAGAAATTGGGATACATACTTATTAAAAATACTCTCAACATTATATTCTGTAAAGGTTAATTAAATATTTGAAATTATTCCTCAGTTACCAGGAGTTATTGCACATAGAGAGAATAGAGTCCCTAGCCGGTTTCTTTCTCATTCAGTTAATATGAGCTTTGTGCTTTGGCCAATGAGAAATGGAACTCTCAAATTGCTCATGTTCAAATATTCTTCTAATGAATTAATCCATCTCTTTCTGCACAAATGTGGTTTCCAAAATCAGCCCGAATTTACATTTTTGGACACAATGGCAGTCTCACATCGTTTCTTTACTTAATTAGAAATCTTTGTGTGTGTGTGTGTGTGTGTGTGTGTGTGTGTGTGTGAGAGAGAGAGAGAGAGAGAGAGAGAGAGAGAGAGAGAGAGAGAGAGAGTGCATGTGTGCACATTTATCATATGTGTGTACTATTTCATGTATATATTTGTACAAACATATGTGGAGGCCATATAACAGAACAAACTCTAGTATCTCTCCTCAGGCGCATTCCTTCTCTCTCTGTCTCTGTCTCCTCTGTCTCTTTCTCCCTCTGTCTCGTCTCTGTCTCTGTGTCTTTCTCTCTCTCTCTCTCTCTCTCTCTCTCTCTCTCTCTCTCTCTCTCTCTCTCTCTCCTGTTTTTGAGACAGGGTCTCTCACTGGCTTTGAACTTACAAAGCCACTTGCTTCTTACTCCCAGCCATGGAACACACAGTTCCCCCTCATAACCAGCTGTTTCCCATCGGTTCTGAGAATAAAACTAAGGTCTTCAGCCTGCAAGGCAAGCAGTTTAGTCACTGATGTGCTAAATCCCCCAAGGACCAATCTTTTCAGGACTAGTAGAATATTTACTCAGTGCTTTGGGTTAATAAACATTGAGCCATAATTTCATGATTAAAAATGTGTTATAAACTGTGACTGTGTTATGTTCCCCTCCTCCCAGATCCCTGTGAAATCCCCCAATATAATGACTGTAGAAACTACAAAAGCAGGAAGTGTCTGTAATGAAAAGAACAGGAAGTGTCTGCAGAAGGGACGTGAGAGCAAAATTGTTCTCCTGAATCCTAGCAAGTGAGCACAGGGGAGGAATGTGTCCATCTCCTTTCCAGAGACTGAGATTCCTTCTGCTTTTGGGGGGGGGGTTATTGAGCCTCTAAAACTACATGAAGTTAGTACTTTTCAAGGCCTGGAGTCTTTGGTAATTGCTATGGCAACTCAAACTGAAGAAGAAAACAACTAAAACAGTTAGGAAATGCTATACCTCATTAAAGTCTCTCTGATGTTTCCTGTTTATCAATATTGCCCATCTCTGCCTAACCTCAGCAACCACAGGTCTGCTTCCTCTCCCAGTAAGTATGACTTTTAGTGGCCTATAAATGTAATCACAAGTTATTGTCCTTTGGATTAGGATTCTTCAGTGAACAAAATGGGTTCAAACACTGGATATGGGGAATTACACCTGTAATCTCTATAATGTCAGTGATTGAGAGGACAAATACACACACACACACACACACACACACACACACACACACAGAGAAAGAGAGAGAGAGAGAGAGAAATTGAGTGAGTCAACACTAGTTTTGTTTCATTTAGTACTTTGTAGGCACATGCATGTGTGTTTGTGTGCATCTGTTTGTACGTGCACACACGTATGTCTGTGTGTGTGGTGTCTCAGTGTATGCACAAACATATGTGTCCGTCTATTTGCGTGTTCATATGTTTATGTGTGTATGTTTTTTGTGTATCTATTTGTATCCTTGTATATAGCTCTCTTTCTCTGTCTCTGTCTGTGCCCCGTTTCCCCAGCACACACGCAGGGTTAAGTGGTAAGTGGCATTAGCACACATTGATGAAACTGCTCAAGGATCTAGCACCTTTTTAGGAGTATCTTGGCTGTTTCTAGATTTGAATGAGTCTGGGTAGATATGAGTCATAATAAGCCAAAGAAAATTGTCCATGTGGATCTAAGATTCAAATGCTACACATTGCTTCTGAGAGAGCTAAACAGTATTTAACACATACCAACAATACCTGGGGGCTTTATTGTTCCTCATCATAGCCATTATTTGACATTTTCCATTACACGAACTTTTAGCCATTTTTGAGCAGTCAATTATGGTGGCCAAAGCCCACCATGTCAGCTCTCAGGAGGAAAACACAGGACAGTCTTATTTCAAAGCATACCTAGACTGCATAATTAGATCCTGTCTCAATAAAACAAGCAAAATTAGATGGCTCAGTTGGTTGCCTCAATTATCGGATCACCTGAGTTCCATTCCTAGGGCTTGTGTAGACCATGCATCTATTAAAGCCGCTCCCTTCCTCCCTCCTTCTCTCTCTCTCTCTGTCTCTCTCTGTGTCTCTCTCTCTCTCTCTCTCTCTCTCTCTCTCTCTCTCTCTCTCTCTCTCTCTCTCTCTCTCTCTCTCTCTCTCTCTCTCTCTCTCTCTCTCTCTCTCTCTCTCTCTCTCGATGGGAAGCCAAGGCCAAGACAGGAGATCATAAAAAAAAATCTCCCCAGCCACCTAGCCTAAAGTATGGAGTATGAAGAAAAAATAACGAGAGATCTTGCCTGAAAAATAACGTAGAAAGAAAACAGATCCCCCAAAGTTGTCCTTTGGCCTTTATATGGGTACCCTAATGTGCACATGCCAGCACTCAACACACACACACAGGTCTATGGGTGGCTTTGTGTTCAATGATCTCAATCACTAACTACCTATAGGTTATTCCCCATACTTATCCTATATCTGATTTCTCCCATTTATCTGTATTGTGTGTGTGAGCTCCATTGTATCTTCACCTTTATATACCTCCAAAATTAAAAATGTCCCTCTGGTTTTGCTGTTGTTAAATTATCAGTATGGCCTAATAATGTTTATTATCAGGCCTATAGTTATTATTACGGCAGTAAACCCGACCAGGTAATCAATCAAGGCACAGACACCTGTTATATTTTAAGATAGCCTTAGTTAACCTGGAGCAGGGCAGATATTAATCCCCTAAACTATGTCCCCTAGTGGGGCAGGTATGGAATTCCTGCCCCAATCCCATGCCATCTGTTTCTAATAATTTCTATCAAGCTACCTTAGCTCTGCTTTGGTGTGATGGCCTTTTATTAATTTGCATCAAAATACATCAGACCTACATGGCTCCCTATTTTTTATTTTATTTTTAAAAAGTCGGGAGCCAGTAGGATGTTGCTGCAGGGAAGGACTCTTCCCACCAAGCATGATAGCATTAGTTCAATACCAGGACCCATATGATGGCAAAAACAAAACAGACTCCCACAAGTTTTCCCCTGAGCTCATTGTAGGTTATAATAAATTGAACAAACAAACAAATAATCACGACAAAGAGCCAACCCCCAAAGTAAATTAGACTGAAGGTGAATCAAAAACACTGACTCATTTCTCTCCATTTTCTATAGGGCCCCACTCCTATTCCTCTACTCTAGACCATGTCAAATTTTAACTAATTTCATTAATGCTTCTTGTATGCGACACTTCTTCATATGGCTCATCAACCAAAGTGAGATATATTTGAAGGAGGCAATGAGAGGGTACCAATGAAAGCAAACACTGCAATGAGGTTTACTGATATTCTTTATAAGCTTTCTTTACTCAGAGAAAATAAACCAAACGGATGTATGTTCATGTTTGTAAGTGAACATGTGTATTCTCTCAGATGTGCATGCACACACACACACACACACACACACACACACACACACGAGTTGCTAGTTGAGATCTGTAATAGCAGAACCCACCTCCATAGATGCTACAATCTGCAGAATGCTCAAGTTTCTGATACAATATGGCATAGTATATGCATATATTCTTCTATATAGTCTATAGACTTCAGATTATATTTAAGTAGCCAGTAATACCTACTACAATTGCACATTATATCAATAGCTGTCTACTGTCCATGTTGCTTAGGTGAGAGTGGGAAGAAAAGACATAAATTCAGCAGAAATGCAATTTTCTCTTGCATTTCTCTTCCTTCCTCCATATCTTGCAAAGAGAGAGGGAAAATGGAAGGAAGAGAGACAGAGACACAGACAGAGACACAGACACACACACACACACACACACACACACAGAGAGAGAGAGAGAGAGAGACAGAGACAGAGACAGAGACAGAGACAGAGACAGAGACAGAAACAGAGATATTTAAGAACTTGTTTAGATTTTAAGAATTGTAGGGGTCTCGCATATGCAGAGCAGATGGACAGGTAGACAAGCCAGGAGGAACCAGTGCTGGAGTCTCAAGTCCGTGGAATCTTTCACAGAGAAGGCCTCCTAAGGTTGAGGTCCTTGGCCATTTTCTTAAGACCTTCATATGATTGAAGAAGGGTTATCTTTATTTTGAGTACAATCCGGTTTATACAATCTATTGGTGTATAAATAAGTATCTACCAAAGTAAACACGTTCACAATAACCTCTACAGTGATATTTGATTAAATATATTAGAGGATAGCTTAACCAAGGAGACACATAGTATTGGTCTCTACAGTCCTCCTTAGACTATTTTTAACTTCAATACATTTCCTTTTCACTCCTGTATGGTGATAGTTCCAGAGTCATTATTTATAATACACTTATGTTCCCTGTACATGACAATTTATTATTTGGAGCTTTTTCTTAATCATATCTTAAAAATTGATTATGCTACTTGTAAGCTCTTGTGGCTTAAGCTTCAAGTCTTTAATGTATAAATATAATTCTATTTAATATGTATCCATAAACTCTGCACTGCTGCAGTACAGGAACTTGAAACCTTATTTAGCCATACAATGTACAATGACTGTCCGTTAATATAAATAAACAAAATTCCATGTGTGCTTTCTATTAAGAAACATTATGTTATTTACTGGTGAAATGGAAATTAAAAAGAAAATCTCCAAAGAGCACACAGAATAATCTGAGACGTACTGCACATAAATTGATGTATTGCTACAGTCCATGAAAGAAAAGATTCAGTGTTCCCACTCATACAATGAAAGGGGGTTTCTCATTTTTAGCTTGATTTGCTTTATTTTCTAGTAGCTTATTTATTACACACCCATGTGTTGGGAAAAAGGGACAAAATTGTTTTCAGATTCAGCATCCCTATCTATGAGTAGGTATAATGATCAACCTGTAATGAAACTGCAATGCAGTGGACAAGAAAAAAAGAGAACAAATATTTGTCATTATATAAACAGTGAGAACTTTAATGACGGTCTTATGTAGAATAAATGACATTCAGTGATGAACAAGGAAAAAAGACATGCAGAAATTAGAAATGCTTTTCTAAATTGCAAAATACATTCAAGTGTTTTGAAGGCAACCTTTTGGTCTCCTGGCAGGAGAGAAGATGCTTTTTCATTTGGCTTTCAGAATACTTTCAGAAACAATGGATCCCGGAGAATAGGAATTTACCCTAGGATTTTATGCAGGGGAGAGGAAAGGGCAAGGTCTTACTGCTGGGCAGGTAAGAACTTGTCTTCCAGACATTTGCCTTATAAGACTACCTTGTTAGAACAAATGGATTAAAAACAAAGGTCAGTCAGCTGTGGGCAGTCACATGGTAGCCAGCGACTGTTTACCTGTATGTGTTTCCTGCTCTTAGTTTAAAGCTCTACGTCCTGTCAGCACCTGGAAGATGGAATCTGGATGGCCACTGAACACACCTCATTATTCCTTCCTAGCCTGATGTGATTACTTTGAGTGAGACCACCACTTCTCTCTCTAATTGGCACACTGAGGAGGTGTAGGAGAGCATAGCTTGTTAGGGCTGCCTGAGCACATGCTTGACGAAACCAGGCAAAAGCTGATGGAGCTGACGGTTCCCTTCCAGGGCCCATGAGCAGTCCACTTCTCAGGAGTGTTCTGCCTTTCTTGCTCATAACTTTCATTCGACATGACCTACACTTTCAGCTAAGAACCTTCAGCTGACTTATATAGTAATGCTCCATTTTTTTTTTTTTTTTTAGATCAGGGAAAAAAAAAAAAAACAAGCTTGTTGAGTCATACATTTTCAGTGGAAAAAGATAGGCTCGGTGAGTCTAAAAGCAAAGAGCATAGATTCTACTTGATCTCAAATTTTCTTTCATTCAAAATGAAATGGATGTTTGGCCTTTTAATTTCAGGAGTTCTCAAATTGTAAAGTAAATAAAAATAAAAGCAAATGCATTTTTTACCACCTCAGATTTCTGATTTCATAAAAAATCATATAGGAGAAGTCCATAAAATACTATTTACATGTCATATTTTGATAAATAGTAAAGAACTTGGAAATATTTTAGAGGTGGAATGAGGATTGATATAGGGTCTCCTATGTAGAATGGATTAGCAAATACTCATTTGCAGGCCAAAGGGTGGCCCTTAGCCTGTGATCCTCTAACACCCACCTGCTGAGTACTGGGATTACAGGCACGTGCCCTGTTCAGAAGTAATATATTACATATACATTATTTATAATATATTATTAGTCTTAGCCTCTATCATTCACTAGAAAAAAAGCACCAGCTTCGTACTTTTCTTTGTTTCAAGGTTTATTTATTCATGAAAACAATAACAAAAATAGCTTAACAGTTTCTTTACTGGAGAAAAATAAAAAATAGTACACTTGCTGATTATTTTTAGAGCACTTACAGCAGCTTTACAGATGGCAATCCAAAGGAAAAATAGATGATGATACAGTTTAAAATACGATAGATGCATTGGAATTCCAAAGAGATCACATTTTGTTTCATTAAAAGCATTGAAAATTGATGGTGCAAGTGCAATAAAAACTCAATTAACTGATACCTGGCTTGCCTGGAATTTTAATTAGTTATTATCCTCTCATATCTGATTTGTAGGAGATAATGATAAACGAGAAACTATCCCATACTGCCATCAACTTAATGCTTTCGTCATGCCATTTTCCCACTTAAACACCTTGAGTTTGTCCTCTTTACTTTTAGTCTCTTAGTCTCCACAAGTTTATGCTGATAAATACAAATTATCCTGATAAATACAAATCTTCTCTGTGCCCACTATAGCTTAAGCACTGAAGATAAGATCATCTTCTGGGATGTGATACCGACTTTCTTTACCCAACCTAGGCTCTTTCTTCTAAGTACAGACCTTCCTGCCTTGATCAACACTATACCTACCACAGTGCCCTCTGCCTTCCTCTCAAACTGCCATGGTCTCTAGCATGCTGGAGTTGCATTGTGTAAAAATAATTCTTTGTTCTCCAGGGGTAATTATCATCTCAGAGGCTTATTGCCTGTGTTGACTAACCTAGGCCTAGTCCTGGGAGCTTCTAGCCACCTACAGTCTATGCCTAGAATATTTTCAGCTTCTGAGACTTAGAGCAGAGTCAGGTCCCTCTTTCTAATTCTTTCTGAACTCTGGCTGGCAGGTTCAACTCAGCTGTTCAGGCTCAAACTCCTTTGCAAGCTGACTGATTCAAATTGGCTCCTCTCAGGATCTGACTTAATTGTTCTGCCTTGCTTCAAACTAACTCCAGCAATCTGTTCTAATCTTCTGGCTCCCTTCTCATTCTATGTCTCATTCTGTCTTTCCCTGTGTCCATCTCGTTCACTCTTAAGCCTGTTTTTGTAAAACTCTCCCTGTAAAACTGCCTCTGAATTCCACAAACTGAACTGCTACAATCTCAACTCCACTGCGATGCCCTCTCAACTCACTGACTCAACCAAACTGCCTGAACACAACTCAGAGATATACATACCTGTCTCCTAAGTTCTGGGATTAAAGATGTATACTACTACCTGGACCTAAGCTTTTCTTTACCTGAAACTTGTTTTATACGAGGCTGGCTTTAAACTCAGAGACCTCCTTTCTTCTGTCTCCTGGGAGTAAAGGCATGTCTGTATTCTATCCAGAGTAGCCATGTTGCTGGATTAAAATTTTTCCATTAAAATTTTTCCACAGTATTGCTTTGTAAAAAATTGTTTCTATTTTGAATTATGTATTATATTTTTGGGTTTGAGTTTGGTATGTGCATGTGTGAGGAGAGGCCAGAAGGCAGCATCAACCCTTCGGGAGCTATAGTTACAGGCAATTGTGAGCTGCCAGGCATGTGGTGCTAGGAACCAGATGTGATGCTCTGCAGGAGCTGTTAGCCAACCCTGTCACTGGAGTTTCTTACTTGTTTGAAATGTTCTCTTCCCTCTTAGCCTGTCACTGTATAGACATTGTCCTTTGAGAGGAAGGAGTAAGTTGGGTACATAAATACAGTTGACTGATTCGGTACATCTTTAGGGATCCTTTCACTGACATTATCTCAGTCTAAACCAACACTATCTACTCCCTAATATTTATTTCTTGCAGTTATAATTTAGCAAACATTTTATAATTAACAAATTAATGCATTTCTTGTCTTATAAAAAATTAAAGAGCATCCAAATATATTTTCGTGCAGCACAATCATAAGTCTTTAGGGTGGCAATTGGTACATAAGAATGACTGAATAAATAAATATATCAATTTCTCACGTAAAGGAAGAAAGAGCTTCAGAAATAAATTAATAATATTATTATGAGATATTTCAACTTCCAGAGATGCTAATGTTATTTGAGAAGCCATCAATAGAAGATAACTGGCTAGCTGCCTAGGTAATGAATGATAGGCAAATGGATTAGAGGTAAATATACACAAATGTAAACACATACACACATTTGCATATTTACATGTTTATGTATGTACATATATACATAGAAATGGATAGATAAGCTTGTGTTTGCATACATATACTGAGAAGCAGAATAGGTCAAACTTGGCAACACTAAATTGTGCTTAAGAAAGCTCCGTTAAAAAAAAAAAAAAGAAAGAAAGAAAGCTCCGTAATATAACCATATATGTTATAATGCAACTTATAATACAACTATTAAGATTGATTGATCCATTCTGCATTCTTTGGCACTTTGTTTTTGTACAGTACAAGCATAAGGGCTAAGGAAAAAAAGTCATATTTTGTTTTCAATGTTCTCATCTTTTGATAGTGTAAACTATGTTCTCAATCTGAATAATAATAAATGTGAAATCATATGTTTATCAAAAACTTAAATTTACTTTAAGGCTAATATAGATGTTTGGAGAATAGTCAATTCTAGTCTGATAATGAAATTGTACTTTAGGAAATTTCAGAAATATGAAACACCTTTTAAACCATTCATTACTCAAGGTATATTTATGAATTTTCCATATTAGGTCTGATACAAATTATGAAAGAGATTCTATCTTTGGTGTTTATGTATATATTGATACAAAATGTTTTAAATTGCTAGCTAGAACACAGTAAATGCTTTTTAATGTTAGCTTTCAGAGTTCAAAGCAACGATCATCTATCCACTATAGAAGACCACAAACAAACTGGCTGAGTCACTGATTCTCCAGCCCATGAAAGGTGTATAATTACAAATAAATATCCATGGATATTTCAAGTGGCAGTAAGATCTCATTTTCAAGTACCATTGTTCAGGGTCAGGAAACAAAAGGAAAACCGTTAGGGATGAAGCACATAGCTTAAATCACACATGTCCTCATATTTTATATGCCAAATAATGTCCACTACTGTTTGAAAACCTGTGGTGCCAATTGTGGAACATAGTATAAACTTAAATACTGTAGTAAAAGTCCCAGTATTAGCATAATCTATATTTCCACATACTTGAGCTACTAAATGTACTTACAATCATTGGGGAGTTAGGTAATTAGTGCATTTCTCTATAAAGTATGAGTTCCATTCCCATCAGTTAGCATGACAAGTCCCACCAGCTTTGCTCCATGGACGATTTTAAGCTATTGTTTGAACATTTTATCAATGCTTGGCCCCCCTTTATTTCTTTTTAGAAGATGAAATCGAATAACAATTGAGGCGGGCTGAAACTAATGATAGTACAATCACGAGCTGTCTTGGGATAATTAAGAATAATGAAAGAAGTGGTTTGATAGCCGTAATTAAATAAAGATGTAAAATCGTGTTATATGTTCAATTAAAGAAGCTGAAATGCCAGAAAATGATATAAAGAGGAATATCTCAAAGTAAGGTGAGATGATAGAAATGGAAAAAATCTTTTGAATTTATGAACATGGGTGTCAGAAACAAATCCAGCTCTTCCAGAATAAAAAAGAGACACCCAGGAGTAGGGAGTGATTGCCCACATTACATTTATATGAGTTTTCCCTGCATAATAAAAATATTTTTCTCTTCATTTGACAATTTTCTCAAATAAAAATAATATTCTGTCAAATAATACCTGAAAAATTTCCTAAAATTCAATTTTTTAGTTTTATCTAAAGCAATAAGACCATTTGTCTATAAACAGTAAAGTCTATTATATTCTTCAGTGAAATATCACTTTAGGAAAGGTGAAAGGAAAACAATATATCTATTGTGATGAGTAGTCAGGAGCATTACTGCTTCTGAGAAAAGACAGGGACACGACTGTCCACTGTTAAGCCCGCATCATGCTTACTGCTATGTAGGAACTCCTTGCTCACTTTTATAATTAAAAATGTTAATCATCTGCCTAGGAATTCTTCTGTGCGAATGCATAAAACAGCTTCTTCTTCATCTGAAATGTTCATCACTAATCGGTAACCGCAGGGTTTTCATCCAGCACAGGACCATGACAGGTAATATGAGAGAAATGAAGAAAGAAAATATTCTGAGCATCCTAGTTGAGTTACTGAATTGGGCTCAGAGATGATGATTCCATAAAAACAAATAAATCGTTCTTCAATCTAAGAAAATGATTTATTTTGGAAAGTTACCTGTCCATTTCATCAGTCAGATGTACAGCTACCAACGACAGACTACTGAGGACTGTGGATTGGCATTGCATAGTGCCAGTATCCATGAGACTGCCAACCCTTACAGAGCATAGCTGAGGTATTCAGGGTTTTTCTTGTCAGAAGTAAGAATCAGAAACACTTGCTGGAGAGGAACAGTTGTAGAAGGTATTTCTTCATAATTATTCCTTTGCCCTTGGTGGCATCTATATGGAAAATGGAACATAAACAAAACCAGAAAGCTCTGGCCTTGGAATTGAAAACTTCTGGTGCCTAAGCTTCTGGTGGGGTTTCTCTCTCTCTCTCTCTCTCTCTCTCTCTCTCTCTCTCTCTCTCTCTCTCTCTCTCTCTCTCTCTCTCTCTCTCTCTCTCTCTCTCTCTCTCTCTCTCTCTCTCTCTCTCTCCGCACACACATATATGTGTATACATATATGTACATATATAATATACATATATGTACAAAAATAAGAATTACTTCAAGCTTACTTCATGGAATGAACATTAGAATCACGTGAATTATTACTTGAAACTCTTTTGCTCAGTCCAAAGTGCCATATAGGTACTAACTTTGAAAGTAAAGAATTATACAACCAGTCAATATATAATCAGCAACTCTTAGACCGTTTCTTTCCTGTCAAGTAGTTTGTAGGGACCCACTCTCTCACTATCTTGATCTCCCCATATGTTATCACAAGTCCCATGCACTCCTAACTGCCTTGTCCTAGCCTCTAATTGGGGCAGAGACTCCACACTCTACCAGAGATTCAACAGACTGGGAGAAGTCTAGGTAGGCTCCATGCCCAGCAAACTCCTCTCTTGGTGTCCCTTCTCTCTATCCCAATTCTCCACTTTCCTAGTTACTATATCCCCCAGCACCCTACTGAGTTCAAGACTCCCTTCTCTATCAGACCACAGACTGCTAGAAGCCCAGGCCATATAGACTAGAGGACCAGAGAGAAAACAGAAACCTAGGAACACCCTACCTAAGACTCCTAATAGTAGGGATACAGAGCATGAACAGGCTATCTCCTCTCACCAGGCAAGACTTCCAGTGGAGAGATTAGGACACCAGCCTCACCACAAAACCTTTGCCCTACCATTTGCCCTTCCAGTAAGATGTGCTAGGGTAATTGAGGAACAAAAATTGTGTCAGTAGCCAACAAATGAGTGGTCCAGCATGAGACCCATGGTATGAGGGAAAGCTTACCCCTAACACTACTTGGAAGACAAGAAAACAGGGAAACAGAGTTTGCATAGCCCAGAGAAAAGGGATACAATCAACCGTAACTGGCAAAAACAAACCAAAAAAACAAAAACAAACAAAAATGAAATGACTGCTAATGATATTCTGCTATATTCCTAGATAGGAGCCCAGAATAATCATCATCAGAGAGGTTCAATCGAGCAACTGATAGAAACAGATGCAGAGACCCATAAATCTTGTAGAAGAGGGGTAAAAAGGATTGTAGGAGCCAGTGTGGTCAAGGAATACCAGAGAAAACCCACAGAATCAACTAGCTCCAGCTCATAGGGGCTGACGGACACTGAGCTGACAAATCAAGGAACCTGCATAAAAAATGACCTAGGTCCTCTGCATATATGTTATGGTTGTGTTGCATGGTGCTCTTGTGGGACTCCTAACAGTGGGCACAGGGATGATGTCTCTGACTCTTTTTACTGCTTTGGGACCCTTTTCCTCTTACTAGGCTGCCTTATCCAGACATGGTATGAGAGGAGGAGCATTGCAATTTGATATGCCATGCTTGGTTGATATTCCTGTAAGGCCTGCCCTTTTCAGAAGGGAAATGGAGGAGGAGTTAGGAGGAGGGAGTGACTGGGAGCAGAGAAAGGAGGGAAAAACAGAAGTTTGGATGTAATACATGAGAGATTTTTTTACGTAGAAGAAAAAAATTAAAAAAACATTTGTAAGCATCCAGAGAATCTGGTGACTGAAAAGCATAACAAAAGATCTAATACGGTTACAAAATGAGAAAAGATGGCTTTGGATAGAACAGTTTATGGCAGTTCACTGTAGACACAGAGGAAAAAATTAAATATGCAGAGACAGAATTAAATGTGCAATAGTTAAAAGAACAAAGACATTCCAAGGGTTATCAAAAATTTCATTGCATTATTTTCACTGGTGATGAGTTGACTGCCATACTTTGTAAGGGGAGCAGAAACTGTCTCTGACATGGACTTGGTTGCCTGTTTCTTGATCACTTCCCCCTGGTGGGACTGCCTTCCAGACCACAGGGGAAGAAGATGAGCTCAGTCCTGATATGACTTGATGTGCTGGAGTGGTAGGGGAGCTCCTGTTTTCTAAGGAATACAAGAGGGAAGGTGAGACTGGGAGGAGAGGAGGGAAGCAGCTATGCCTGGGATATAAAGTAAATAAATAAAAAAAATTTTTAAACATTAGACAATATTAACAGAAATTCATAAAAAGCACTGTGGAGACTACAGTCGAAGAGGTCATTGAGATGAGATCAGAAATACACGCTACCTTGAAAGATGAGTGTATTTTCTGAAGCAGTAAAAAAAAGACAGGGCTGGAAAGAAGTGACCTTCCTATGTGCCTATTTTGGGCCAGCTATTTTACTAGGTGTCAGTTTATTAATGATCTGCTTGATAAAGGATTCTTTATGAATCATAATTAACCATTTTATAGAAGGAATAAACAGAATCAGAATAATTTATTGAAAATCAAACACCAAGAGTGTAGGGGTAGCTTGTGTCATGACTTAGTAATAGAGACATGCAAAATGTCACCAGCTGGTTGTCCTAGTCACATGTATAAAATATATCAGATTCATTGTGTGACTCATGGTTATTTCTGTTAATTTTTTTTTCTTTCTTTTCATGGAAAGACTAGTGGAGTGACATGGTCCAAATGTTAACCTCTTGCATAAGCAAAGCACGTCCAGAGTCAACAGTGCAACACATATGAGGGTAAGCAATCAGGAGGTGACTACTAACCTCAGCTAGGACTTTCGATCATAACCAAGCCATCCTCTCACTCCTGCCTCTCTACATGTATATACGTGTACTATGTGCAAGCTGGCATGTACATGGAGCCATATACACATGAGTGTAAAGGCAGGAGGCAGATGCTGAGAGTCTTCCTCAATCACTTTCCAGGGTGTTCACTGAGACATGGTCTCCCAATCGAACCCAGAGCTCGCTGATATGACTAGTCTAGCTAGCCGTCTTATTCCAAGGATACTCTACCTTCTTAGGGATGTGACTATAGCCAGATTCTTCAATAAATGTTTGTCTTACTTCTCCGACCATCTTACAGCCATTTCTTCTCTGCCTACTCCCTGTCATATGCTAAGCGCCTTGAGTCTAGCCATATTGATGGGTCTCTGAATGGTCAAATAAACTGTTAAAACTTGGACTTAACTAGCCCTATACTTTCCTCTTCACATTTTTAAGTCTCATTCGATAGATAGGACAAAGAAAATGATGTAGTTGGAGAATTCTCTCTTTTTTTTATTTTTTTTTATTAATTTATTCTTGTTACATCTCAATGTTTATCCCATCCCTTGTATCCTCCCATTCCTCCCCCCCCCCATTTTCCCATTATTCCCCTCCCCTATGACTGTTCCTGAGGGGGATTACGTCCCCCTATATATTCTCATAGGGTATCAAGTCTCTTCTTGGCTACTTGCTGTCCTTCCTCTGAGTGCCACCAGGTCTCCCGCTCCAGGGGACATGGTCAAATGTCTGCACATATGATTATAGTGGTTAGGCTGTACCACATGTTACATTGTTTCATATCATGTAGAACAGTACCTTTCTGGTTAGACTCCAATTTATAAAATATCATTTAGTTTGATTTTGAGTTCAAACTTTGTGTCAGGCTTACTCTGTACTTTTTAAGTGTACATTAACGATGCTCTCCTGCCCATTCCAAACCATGAGATGAAGATACTGTCTGCCCTGGAAAAAAATCACTTATTAACAAAACATCACTACCACCTGTGAACGTATCAAATTAAATTAAGACATATGGTCATACGGGCATATCAATTTCATGTCAGTATAACTAGGTCAGTAAGCTTATCAACCACACCTGTATTTTCTCAGGAGACTTAATGGAAATAGGACACCCCCAAAAAAGGTATTATATGGGGCACTACTCCTCCGGAGACTTATCCAGGAAAATTGCCTCAGCAAAGGACATAGGCCTCTTCCCCTGGGCTCTAGCTCAAGTGCAGTACCCCCTTCTCCCCACCCCACTACCCCATCCATGACACACAGCCCACTTCAAATTGACACTGGAAACCTCCTGCCAGCAAGATCTGCTTTTGATGGCTCTGTGTCTGGGGTTCATAAAGCTTCTTATCTGGTCCCCCACAGAGACATTTTAGATTCCCTTCAGATCTCTGCCCTATCTTCAGAGTAGCATCTATGAGCACTGCAGCTACTTTAACCCTTTCTTAGCTATTCTATAACCTATAGCATTATATAAATTGATAATTTCGTATTGCTTATGACCAAAACAAGAGAAATTGTGGTTGTGGGTGGCTATTGATATCAAGTGAATTAACAGTAGTACGTTGTTTTAAGGGCAACAAAACTAAAGGTGGCTTCTGAGTTCACCGTTAGGAATCCTAATTTTGTGGAAAGACACAAGTGTGCTTGTATCTCTGACAGCATGCTCATAGAGATGACCTGAAAGCGTCTGTGTTACCCTGACAGAGACTCTTCTCTTTCTGTAAGGCATGGCTGAGATCACACACACACATGCACACACACACACACACACACACACACACAAACACACACACGTACATGTGCATGCACGCACGCACACACGCACACACGCACACACACACGGATAGACAGATCTGTCCTACCACTGGGCAATTGCTTTGCAATGCAGATTTATTCTTGGTATGACAGGTTGTCTCCTGGTAAAGTGAGAAAGTGAGCACACTGAGTGGGGAGAAAAGAGGTTTTGAAAACTGTAATGATGTGCAGAGAGATCCCCATAAGCTGCAGATATGAACTGAAGTTCCCAAATCCTGATGAATCACCTCCTGGCAGAGGCCGGCTTTCTGCCTCAGCTAATGGGGTTAAGTGAATAGATTATGGAAATGACAGTGCCTTTACAGAGGTGAGTGTGATGCAATAAAGAAGCCTCAAGAGTCACCCCCACAATTCATGTTTTATGCTAGATTCACAACTATACACTAACCCTAGCACAGTTACCTAAAGATAAATACAGGTGCCTGAAGATGAGCTAGCAAGAAGGCTCTATGGGTAAAGTGCTGGCCATGAAGTGTAAGGACCTAAGTTCAAATCCCCCAAACCCACATGAAAGTGAGGATGGAAGTGCTTTGGGGTTATAAATGATGCTACTGTCAAATGCCTGCTGGATAATCAGCCTAATCAGAGAAGGGAGATGTTCAGCTTCTTCAGCAGTGTGGTTTCACTGGCACCAGTTTTTATCAAATGCTCACCACTCAGAATTTCAATGGAACCACTGGAGATTTTAGTTGTGATGCCTAAAGCCTGGGAGAAAGATGCATTCTCTGGCCGGAGACAACTGTTCTGAGTTGGCTTTGGCCCAGTGACTTCACGCGGGATAATGGCAGCACCATGGGCAGCAGCAGCAGCCTGCACCTTATTGGCCAGCAGCATGACCCTAATCTCCGTGAAATTCTCCTGGGTGGACACAAAGCCCACATTCACCCCAATATGAGGCGTTAATTTCTCCAAAGCTGGGTTGTTTACCAGGTGCCCCAAATAGCCTTGCACATCACGGAGTTCTTGCCCATCAGTCTCACACCCTCCCCTAGGGACATACAGATCTGCTGCATCTGCTGGGAGCCCACTTTGTCTGCTCCTACAATGTAGCATTTTGGGTGATCATTCCAACAGTTGGGTGATATTAAGGAAGTAGCTGGACCTCCGGTTTGTCCTGTCTTCCCATGGCATCACAGCAGTGTGTCAGGGATTGCCACACAGGGGTTTAAAGACAATGTCACTCTAATTAGGATGCCTGGCTAGAGTTTACAGTGTTCCTACTGGAAATAACAGAATCAATTTACAGACTCAGAACAACCTGAGTGAAAATAAGAAAGGTTCCATAGAAGGACAACTCCAGAATGCCACAAAATATACTATTGTTTTTCTCGGCCTTCTGCAAAGGAGTGTGTGGAGTTTTAATAGAAATAATGTGCACTGGGAGAAAGGAAATAAAGATATTTTTGATAGCTTCTCACCAGTGACTCTGAGCTGATGGAAACTGTAAGAAACCCAGAGCTTCACTAATGTTTTCCAGTCTAAGTGAAGGCTGAGAGAAGTCAGATGACAATTGGATATTGAGCCCACTGCATCTGGGGGCACAGTGGGCTCCTCAAACACACTCAATGGTTACTCCTATGGGTTTTGATGGTAATTAATTACAGTGGCTGAACTCAAAGCTAGCAGAATTCCATATAGTTCCATGATATGTGGGAGGAGTGGCTTTATGGGGAGAAAGGACAAAGGGAAAGCAGTAAGTGGTGCTTAAGTAAATAAAATTAATAAAAATGACACCACATACCTGGAGGATATTCCAAGATTATTCATGCCATTACAAATGCTACAAAAGATGTTGGTGTGGTGATTTCCAATGTATCTTTATTCAGCATGCTCTATGCAGGGGCAGATTTTTCAATTGATGGTGAAATATACTGTATAAATATATAGATATTATATAAATATATAAAATAAATATACTGTATAAAGTGAAACATAAGCAGACACTGACTGTAGTAGCAACTGCAGATCCACATTGGGTGGCATTATCTGAGCTCATAAGCACGATCCCTGCTACCTGGTACATGGAGATAGTGTACAGTAAACATACCTTTTCCGTAGGTTGTTCTATAAGTTTAATCAGAAGTGATTTGCTTTCAACAGGCACGGGCATTGATAGACCCTCGCTCTCCTACCTCAGGGATGTGATTTTCTAGACTGATGTCACAATTTCTTTTGCAGTGAACTGGGTCACTTTTCCAACAGACACAATGTGTGTCTTTATTGGCAGGAAAGTAGAGTCTTGACCAGTCCCTCTGATGAACAGCAGTGCAGGCCCTTAGACTTGCAGAGTTTCTTAGTTTCTTAGTTACTTAGTTATTTTGTTGCTATGACCAACATCTGACAAGAAGAAATTTATGAGAAGAAGGGCTTGCTTGGCTCATGGCTGGAAAGTACTATCCATCTGGGTGGAGCTGGTTACAGTGTGTCTGTAGGCAGGAGCAGAGGGAAATGAACGCTGGTGCTTACTTACCACTTACCTGCTCCAGCCCCCTTCTCTATTCAGTCTGTGCAGTCAGCCCATGTTTAGAGTCACTATCCCTTCTTCAGCTGAATCTCTCTGAAAACAGCCTCATTCATATGCCCAAGAACAGCAAGGAACCAGTCTCCTCAACTCCTCAAGGTGATTTTTACAGACCGTAAATAAATATGAAAGCTTAAAAGATAACACACCTCACTGGAACTTTCTTCTTATAGATTGTTCTAGAAAGTACAAGGTGAGAGACTTTGCTTGCCCACTTCTAAAGAGAAAGTGTCTATGTATTGAGGTGCTTCTTGCCAAATGTTAGCCTAAGTAGTCCCCAAAAGGCCCATTTCTCGGCAGGTCTAGAATCCCTGTGTGTGGATAGGTAGAGATACAACACCATGAGACTTTGTTACTGTGTTGGCAAAACTCCTTTATAGGCCTAGTGGGGAGACACCTGGCTAAGTGAGGTCCAAAGACATATGGCTTTGGCAGGACTACAGCTGGAATGTTAAAGAGCCATAAATGCAGTTTCTGGAGGAGGGACCTGTGTGCTTGCCAGGAGGCTGAGTAGTTGAAAAGAACGCCAAGGCCAATATCGCTCTCTGTGCTTAGAGATTTTTGTGCACTGCAATCCTGCCCTGAAGGTTGTGGAGAGAGACAGATTATTCAAAGCAGTGTCAGCAGTAAGTGGGTGTTTGCCATTCAAACTGACTTTCTAGTACTCATCTCCATATATCTCCCCAAATCCAATAAAAAACAAACAACAGTGAGAAACAGAAACCAGAGAATACATGAGGCATGATTCTACCCTGAAAAATACCCTGGCCAGGGACTCTCTCTCTCCTCTCTACCACTGCTCTCAAATTAAACTTGGACTAGTTTCAGACCAGGACTTTAAAATAGCTTTTTCTGTCTCTCAGTAAAACACAGCAGTGTTCTGAGCATACTGTACCTCAGAGACCATCATGGACCTGGATCCTAGAGTATTTGTTTGCTTGCAAAGCTGTATCATAAGGATTATCTGGGCCAGTTTCTTCTCACTGTTTTTAAGCAAATTTAATCTTCATTGCAAAGTAATATATATATAAACTATATTTTATTATGTGGTTATTAATTTTTCATAAATGAAACCTTCTTTAAATTATATATGATGAGTGCTTCTTTTTCAGTAACATACGTAAACTTTCAAGATTCCTCACTATAAACCCAGGGAAGAAAACTTCTCAAACCATCTTTTCTTTTTGTGAGATTTTTTTCACCCTATAATTTTTAGTGTGTTCCTTCATATTTTTGAAGGAAAAGGATTTTGTTAAGTGATTATATTTTGTAGATTACATGTGCTTTTTCCATTGTATGCAGTCTTTCAAAGAGATAAAGAAATGGTACTTTAATTTTTCCATAGCAACTAACATTCACCTACACTTAATGCATTCATTTCAACCCTAGTATGTTTCCTATTCCATCATATCCAGGGAGCATTGATTTACTTACTTCTCAATTCCATATAGCTTTTAAATTAGTATCAGAAGATGAGGCTATTGTTATTCCATTCATAATATAAAAATTATTTTTTCTACAGCAAAGATTCTAAAGAGATAGCAAGATGCAGTGTGTGCTTGTAAAAATGCCCTTTATGGCTGGTGAGATGGCACAGCTGATGAAGGTGCTCAGAGCCACTGATGATCAGAATTCAGTCCTCATAACTCATGCGTTAGAAGGAAAGAACCAATTCCTGAAAGTTGTCCTCTGACTTCGCACATGAGTGTGGCATGGGCTTGCTAACACACATGCACGCAAATCAATACATGCAAATTTATAACTTTAACTCATACATATATGCATATATATATTATTTGCGATAGATGTTGAGTTTTATTTGCTATCGACAGACATGCCTTTGAAAGAAAAATCACAAAACAAAGGCATTCAGTTTTCCTAACAAACATTGCTTTGCCAAAAAACCATTCCCCATCTCTTTGGTTCCTTCAGAACTGATCTTGTGGGATTTTATTTCATCCTATCTCTTTGGTTTCATGACCCTTCATCACTGTTTCCTTTCTGTTCAGTGTCAGTGAAAAATCATCAGATGTGCTGACAAATAAGGAATCGTGACCAACAGTAGCTGGCGCCTAGAGACAGTGTTAGTTGCAGGCTGTACTTCCAGATGCTGTGGTGGATCTAATGCTACCATCCCTAAAGCATGGACAGGAGATTCAACTTTGTGCAGACTCTTGTAACTGGAGTGTGAATTATTGCTTCAGGATCACACAGTCAGGGCATCCAGGTCGCCCTGGTAGAAGCCCGATCCTTTTATATTCTGAATTTGTTTCCTGCACGCTCTCTTATGATTTTCTCTGAACCCCTAAGACTTGCTTTTTTTTTCATCTGTTAAATAAATCTTTGGAATTTTCCTTCTTCCCTTGACATGCTTGCTTAGTACTTAGGTGTCAGCTTTATCCCTTCTTTCATTCGTAAAAGGAAGCACCACCAACTTCATCTTACAGTTGTGTTATGCCTTTATTAACAAAACTTAGAGTTAAACATGGAAAGATTGAAAAAAATCTTTGCGACTGATGATAGGCTTTCCCAAATGTTCAAACATCTCCCATTGCCTCCTGAAAGCTTCATCACCCATGGCAAAGCTTCCCAATGCTGTGAGCATTTAATCCAGTTACTGGTGTTGTGGCAACCGCCAACCGTTAAGTTAGTTCCATTGCTACATCACAATTGTAATGTTGCTACTACTATGAATTGTAATGTATAGATTTTTGGAGATAGAAGTTTGCCAGAGGGGTCATGATCCACAGGTTGAGAACCACAGCAAGGTGTCTATACTGTGTCTTTAAGCGCCCCTCTCTTGAGTCATGTAATTCACACGTCTCCTTCTGACATCCATAGGCTTTATAGCAAGAAAGAACTGGTGCTTAACATTTGTTCTATAATCTTGGGTGTTGTTCTTCATTCTTGGACCTTCCTGCTTGCCATTATATCTGATGACTCTTCTGTTTGTTTCTGCTGCTGTTTTCATCCCTTCTTACTATCAAGAGACTGTGACCATATAAGAAGATCCATCACCTCTTCTTGAGACGTCATCGCTATCTCTAAACATGCTCTGTCACATCTAGCTTTCTTCTGGTGGAGTTTCTGTAGTTTCAGAATCCCACAGCTGAAAATGGAGAACACTTGAAGCATAAGGCGCATTCTGTGTAGGATTGCCTGCATCTATTTCCTCTGCCTCCACCAAGGGGAAGTGATCAAATAATGGGTACCCAGAGTCCATGTCAGAGGTAGCCCTTCTTTCTCTTACTAGGGGATCCACATGGAGGATGAGCTGCCCATGCACTACATCTGAACAGGGGTCTAGGTTGCCTGCATGCATTGTCCTTGGTTGGTGCATCAGTTTCTCGGGCCCCTTTGGGTCCAGATTTGTTGGCTTTGATGGTCTCCTTGTAGAGTTCCTGTCACCTTTTGGTTCTTCTATCCTGCCACTCTCCCATAAGATCCCAGTCTCTGCCCAGAGTTTGGTTGTAAGTCTTAGCATCTCTTTTGATCCTATGTTGGGTGGAGTCTTTCATAGGACATCTATGTTCAGATCCAGTCCTGTTCCCTCTTCAACCACTTCCAGTGTCTATCCTATTTGCCTTTCTGAATGCAAATCAAGCATCCTCCCTAGGGTCCTCCACATCATTTAGCTTCTTTAGGTCTGTGGATTGTAGTATAGTTATCCTGTATTATATGGCTTATAAGTGAGTTTACACCATGTATGGCTTTCTGGGTCTGGGTTACCTGAATTAGAATGATCTTTCATGTCATACTGAGCTTCTGAATTACCCTTAACACAATTAACTACAGAAATAAAACTTCTCGGATCAGGAAGTTGCTATATCATGCTTATCTAGTGGACCATGTTTTCTAGTGGACAAAATGTGTGTGTGTGTGTGTGTGTGTGTGTGTGTGTGTGTGTGTTCGCCATTGACTGGAAATCCATTTAAAATCAATCAATTTCTGTATATGTACTCTAATTCATAGTGGCCCTCCAGAGACATGGCAGGACATATTAGCAAGTTGAAAATGCTTATCATATGTATTGTGGCATGACCTGCACAGCCTGGGAGGTAGGGGGAGAGCAGACACACGAGCACAAGAAAGCTGAGGGCAAGTGGGTTGTGTGCAATCTGAAAGAGTAGCACAAAATACTCCAAGGCCCTGGAGTATTGGTGCAGTTGTCAGGTACAGCCAGAAGAAGGAGTTAGCTAGTTTTGGCAGGAAGTGTTTGTACTTGCCCTGGAGCAATCTCAGGCTGTAACCCAGGAGAAGAAAGCTAAATCTGCTAGTCTTTGTACCCGTTGGTCAATTGCTCATAAATTCGTACTTGTACCAGAGAAAGGCTTTTCCTTTTGGAGCCTGACCCAGGGGAAAAGTGTTGCCAGTTTCCTATGGGCTTGATGCCTGACATGTCTGGTTCGTAACAAACAGTGCACATGCACTTGGGGCTTCCTTGGCTCGCAACAGTATACTAGCAAAACCCAAATCACGACCTCATATTGCATTTTATTTCTTTTGGAATTTCTAAGACAACATTTCTAAATCAAATTTCACACAGAATCATTGTGGTCTGTTTGTGTGCTTGCTATTTAGAAGAAATAACTGTGATTTCAAGGTGTTTTTTTTTCTTTTTGACAGAGTAAATATTGGCTGTAGAACACATTATAAAATGCTAATTCTTGCAGTCTGAACAATCATAGGTACAGGAGAATGATCTCTACATTCTGTGGCCTACAGTCACCCAGTTCCAACTAATGTACCAATGTGCAAAGGGTCTTACATGTGTTACATGAAGGTTGCTTTCCATGACTTGAGACCGACACATTATATAATGTAATCTGTTGTCCTATAAAACACCCATTTGTTTACCACACTATAGGAGCAAAGGCACAGAACTCAGAACATTAAACTGTTTCCCTAACATGCACAATTGAAACTAAAACACATGTCTCCAGTGTATTTCTTAGGTTAGTTCAATGGAGTGTTGGGATGCGAACAAGGCCCAGGCAGTGTGGGATCTAGAAGTGAACAGCTCCCAACTCAGTCATACCTGTATGAGACTGTGTATCTATATATTGGAACATTAGTTCTCCCCAACTCAGGTTGCTCTTGAATAAAGTGGGATCAGTGTCCATTTTTTCTTTGTAATCACTGATATAATTAAGAGTCAGTAAAATGTAGCCCACAGACACTGTTTGCCTTATGCTAGACATGATTGTTATGATCACTGTTATCATTCTGCACTCCTAATTTTTTAAAGTTTATCATTGACTCAGTAAAACTAACTGCCCCTCAGATGTCAGGCATGTTGCTAAGAGGTCCTGGTTTCAGGTACAATAGGCACACACCAGCCTGTCTTTACTCTAAGGGAAAATTTTCTCTATAAAATATATATAAATAAATATTTAATATAATATGTTATTTGGAACATTACATAAGATATGTTATATGTTATAAATAATACATAATTGTACAATATGCATATAATATATTTATATGGATACACATACTCATATGTATAAAATAATATATATATAATATACATAACATGTATGAAACTACCTGGGTACTCAGAAAAACAAGCAAACAGAACTGAAGTTTGAAGAAAAGTTAAGTATGAGAAGCACTTTCTGTTGGCTTAATGTTGACTCTTCCTTAATGTTCAAGGTTTGGAGACTTGGTCCTCACTCTGTGACGCTGCTCACCTGTGGTGGAATGTTAAGAGATGGAACCCAGTTGGAGGAAGTCAGGCTACTAGATCTGCACCTTTTAGAGGAATCTTGACACATGTGCTTCCCCACAGACTTTAAGGTGAGTGTCTTTCTCTTGTACATCCCTGCCATGTCTCATCATAGGCCCACAGGCAATTGAGTCCAAATAAATCTGTCCTCTTCATGAGTTGATGTATCTCAGACACTTACTACAATAACAGAAGAGTAACTGCCACAGAGCATACTTGGGAGTTGAATACTATTTCTTTCTTTCAACTTTTTCTAGAAATGTGTACCTAGGTATATATGCAGTAATGGTGGTATCAGAACCAAGGCCTTTGAGAAACATTTTCTTCCTAGACAAACACCAGAAAATAGGGTCTTTTCTGGAAAGAGTAAATATGTAATATTATTATGGGACGAACCCTCCCACTCTGTGCCTTTTCCTTCCTTTTTCACAGTACTTCCAAGGAAAAGATACAAGTCATGGAGTGCACAGCACAGGTGCCCACATCTTCCAAGCAAACCCCTTCTTTTAAGCTGAGGAAACTAGGAAAGTGGCTGTTGGAATATAACAATTAAGGGCAACGCGAAGGGGGAGGACAGGTACAGGAAAGAAACAGCTACACCTGACGCAGGCGATCACAAGTCTGGACTCAAACCCATGTGAGCTAGACTCAAAGCATCACCACAAAGAGAGCTTTCAGAACAGAAGTCCCTGTGTCTGTGTGTGACAGACCATAGCAACCCTGCACAGTCTCTAAATAGCTAAGCAAGAAAGGGATTCCTATTCCTAAAATGGTGAGGGAAAAGCTCTTGTTAAACTGTTCAGCTTGATCTTAAAACAGAGCAGTACCGGTTTAGAAGGTGAGCACTCCTTGGAGGATCCTAAACAGCGCAATTATCAAAGATTGAGGGAAAATTGAAAACTACTCATTATAGAAAGGGAAAAATCCCATGACCATTTCTTTTTTTTTTTAATTTATTTATTCTTGTTACATCTCAATGTTTATCCCATCCCTTGTATCCTCCCATTCCTCCCCCCCCCACCATTTTCCCGTTATTCCCCTCCCCTATGACTGTTCCTGAGGGGGATTACCTCCCCCTGTATATTCTCATAGGGTATCAAGTCTCTTCTTGGCTACCAGCTGTCCTTCCTCTGAGTGCCACCAGGTATCCCCCTCCAGGGGACATGGTCAAATGTGAGGCACCAGAGTACGTGAGAAAGTCATATCACACTCTCCACTCAACTGTGGAGAATATTCTGACCATTGGCTAGATCTGGGAAGGGGTTTAAAGTTTACCTCCTGTATTGTCCTTGGCTGGTGCCTTAGTTTGAGCGGGACCCCTGGGCCCAAATCTGCCTTTCATATTGTTCAACTTGAGAAAGCTGATCAATGGATAAGAAGTGTAGATGACAGGAATTTAAGGAGTTTAGACAAAGGCTTCACAGAAGTTATCCCAGCTCTGTTTGATGGGGGGAAAGCCCAAAGCCAGAAAGGCATTGTTTTTTTTTTTTAATTTTTTAATTAATTTATTCAGGTTACATCCCAATTGTTATCCCTTTACTTGTATCCTCCCGTTCCTCCCTCCCTCCCTCTTTCACCCTATTACCCTCCACTAGATCTGTGACAGAAGGGCACATCCGCCCCTACCACATAGTCACAGCCTATCAGCTCTCATCTTGATAGCCTGCTTATCCTTGCTCCGAGTGCCACCAGGCCTCCCCACCAAGGGGAAGTGGTCAAATATGGGCCACCAGAGTTCATGTCAGAGTCAGTCCCCACTCTCCACACAACTGTGGAGAATGTTCTGTTCATCACGTAGATCCGAGTAGGGGTTCAATGCTTACTTCCTATGTTGTTCTTGGTTGGTGCAGTAGTTTAAGTACATACCTCTGGTTCCAGATCCACCCATCATGATGTTCTTCTTATAGGTTTCTAGAACCTTCTGAGTCCCTCTATTTCCCCATTCTCCCATACTTCTCTCACCAATCTCCTGGTAACTGGAGACTTTCATGAGACATCACTTTTGGGGTAGTACAGGATTTCAGATTAAAGAGAGATTATACCAGAGGGAAACCCAAGCCTTCAAAAATAAAGGAATATCAATGAGAAAGCTAAATTCAAGTTGTGCGTAAAATGATTTACTTATATCTTCTTCGTTAAAGTAAGCCAAATAACCCTATCAGTTGGCTTTTTCTGAAAATTATGTGATGATAAATATTTTGGTGATTGTGGATCAAACGACCTCAGAAGCAGTTATTTAGTTTTGCCATCACAAGGTTTATTCAGCCCTGAAGAATGTGTAGGCCAGGATGTATGACCTGGGCTGTCCCAAGGAGGCTAACTTGGAGACACTGATTATAGTGTGACAATCCTGAGACTTATTATAACACCCCAAAAAACGAAAATTATATTCAATATCAAACTGAGTCTAACTTATATTCTATATAAAAAAGCATAATCAATAAAAATCAATCGATTGAGAGATGGTTAGTTGCTAATAGTAATTGAGAGAGAAGCTATGGCTGTATCAACATCAGGGGAAGTAGGCTTGTAACAAGGTACGTTTTTAAAGATGTGTGTATCAGCATAACAAACATGACATTTAATAAATATAAGATACTTTATAGGCCTCCAAAGAAAATTTCAAATTTTCAAAATTTCAAAGCTTCAAACACAGCAAATATAAGAACTGAAAAAAGGAAATAGACACATTTATAGTTATTATTGAAGGCTAGTATTTTCTTCTCAGGATAAGATAAGTACAAAAAAAAAAACATTTTTACTGAACAAAGCCAAACACATCCACAAAAACGTGACCTGTAAAATTGATGTACAATCCCATGAATAACATAAGGATGTACACAGCTCATTTTAGCAGAATGAGAAAGAAAGAAAATAATTCTGATATTAGGCACAGAGAAGAAAATGAAAGAAAAAAAAAAAACCTCTTTTTTAAGGAGTTCAATAAAATCATTCAACTTGTAACCTGACTGGCCATTAAAAACCTAGAAAATATAATTATGAATAGAGTAATATAACGGGAGAATATAAGTCTAAAGGGGAGCACAATATACAGTTTCTGCTTATATATTGGGCCCTTTACATGGGCTGCATTAATTTCTTCACTGGCTTCAAGCCTAAGGGTTCACTATTGAAGGGAAAAAATACAACATTTCTGAGTCTGTTTTAGATATTATCATAGTTTCAACCATTTAAATAAAACAAGTAATAGCAATGCAAGGTGTATGAAATTAGAAACAGTAGATATACATGCTACACATTTCTTTTCTAGTAATTCACAGATAATGAAACCTTTGTAAACTCATTTCATAAGGATTTCTCATTGGGACTCCATCCATGTAAATATATTTGACAAAATGAAAACCCTAAATTAATTTATTTCTCAAGTATGCATTAAAAACACCTTATAATATTTACAAAATTAATATCAGAGACCAGTAAGAAGAATATCTTGGCACCCTCCAGATAGTTCGTTGGTACAAAAGGTTTATAAACACACCTAGTGACCTGGACTCAATGCCCAGAGTCTGCAGTGGAAGCAAAGAACTGAATCCTGAAGGTTGTGCTCTTATTACATACATGCAGTGGCATATGCAAATGTGCAATGGACCCAAAATGTCACAGACAGACATGACATAACAATAATAAAACAAAAATAATTTGGAAATAGAATGAATTTGTCTTAAAGATACAAGCCTGGTGTATTTGAATACAAGGGTATGTCAGGAGACAAAAGAAAAAGTATAATGATGTGATCATCTTAGTAGACATAGGGAAGCTTCTAGCAACATCCAATCTCCATTCATGGTTCAAAACTCTCAGAATATTATCAGGAGAATTAACACAGTATCTGTGGAAAATATCTATTTTGGTTGATAAGTTATCCTTACTAGTAATATATTGTTTTCTAAAGTTGGGAACAAGGCAAGCTGATCAGACTCTTGAAAGTTCAACCAACTCAATATAAGAATTTTTAAAAGGTTAAAAAAAAAAACAGGTTATACAAAGGAGATGAAAATATGTCTATATGTAAAAAGGAATTTGGCTTCCTTCCAGAAGTTCATGATGCTAAGCACTATCTTCAGTATCTATAGTCCACATGCTCTCCGCTCTACTCTGGGATCTTGCTTATACATTTGTTATAAAACCTTTAAGTGCTTTAAGGCTCTACAGACTGAAAACTCTGCAGCCTAAATTACTCTTGCTTAGCATAGACTGCATGAACTCCAAACTCAAGTACAATGGTTTGGTATTGTGATACCAGACCATAATAACGTACTTTGATCTCAGTCATCACAGTGTAACAATGGAAAATAATTGTATGACACTGACACCTGACTATTATGTCTTCGGTCCACCCAGTGTCACACAAATAGCAAATACACAGTATGTCCAGTGAACAGTGACTGGAAATTAGTTATCATGACTGCTCATATTGTAAATAATTCATGTGCAGACAGAGAGGAATACAATAGTGGGGCCTCCCCCTTCCAGATAAATCCTCATGATAGTGTGTGAAAACAGGAAATTGAAAGATGGGGTTACTCAACAAGATTAAATGTACAGCAAAGAAATAAACAGTAATAATGCTGAAAAGTGATCTTAGAATGGAACACAAATTGAGTCACCATATATATGATTGATGAGGAGCCAAGGAGGAGGGCCAAGTCACTTGCTGACAAGCCTGAAAACCTGAGCTAATTTTGGGGGGCACCCACAGGGTAAAGAGAGAACACTGACTCTTGCAAATTGTCCTCTGACTTCCACACACGTACCTTTGCATGTGTGGACACACACACACACACACACACACACACACACTTGCATGATTAATAATCAAAGCAAGTACTTTTTGAGGAAATATGGACAAACCTGCTACTTAAGACCCTCATATGCAGAACTTATTTATAGTTGGAAAAAGTATTTTGTCATGAAAATCATGATGCCTTCTAGGAAGAAAACATTCTTATTATTTGGGCGTTTTCTAAGACAGGAACATGTGGAGAGTCTGTCAAAGTGTGAGAAATGATGACTCTACTGGTGAATAAAGGTGAGAGTGTGCATGGCTGAGTTCACGGACAAGATCCTTTTTGTTTCTCATGCAGTTTTAAACTTCCATTAAGCAGTTATCAAAAAAAAAATACATATCGTAATCATTTCTTTTATGTTTAGTTATGGAGACAAACATGGCCAACAAGGTCTGTTTAATATAGTACTCTTGCAAAACTGGAACTTCCAACAGTCAAAGACAGCTAAATTCAATCAAATTTGCAAATTATCTTCCTCGTAATTTGTACCATTAGAACCATTAAACAAACCTCGGATCAGAACTAAAGGTGTGGTAAAGATTTTTGTCAAAGAAAAGAGACAGTGATCAAGTGAAGTTTGTTTTGTCTCTTCTTTACAACCACATTTACAATTATGTACCATTTTATCTTGCTTTAGGCAAAGCAGACTCTGAAACCCCGTCCAGGAGTAGTTCTTTGTATTAGTTTCTCAGACAATGCCCTCTTCTGTTATTGTGCTAGGTTATAAACTGAATATCCTAAACCTCGGAGACAGTCCTAGATATAATGTTTAGGTAAACTACTATTAAAAAATACTATGCTGACAGTTTTATTATTTATTCATAAAAGATATTATCTTAATAAATTTACTAAGTTAGATGCCGTCTGATGAAAATGCAGATGAGCACTAACAGTACCTGTTGATTTATATTGAAACAACCAACTGGAGTGGGTGTGGGAATGCTGTAGGAGCATGAAAATGATCTCATTTGCTCGCACAGATACAAAATCATCCCCATTGTCATCACCATTATCATTAAAGTTGATTGCTTCTGATTACTATGTGGAAGGCCTTACCCTAATTTCTTTATAAAGTTGAACACAATGCTAAAGCGATGACTCAGTGGTTGAGAGTGCAAACAGTAATTTCAGAGGAACCAGTTAAGTGCTCAACACCCGTGCCAGGCCACTCCAGTCCCAAGGGATCCAGTGCCCTCTTCTGGCCTTCGTGGGTAGTGGAATGGACATGTCGACATAATCACACATTAACATAAATAAAATATAAAATAAATCTAGAGCTGGAAAGAAGATTTGGTGATTAAGAGCACTGTTAGCTCTTGCAAAGGACCCAGTTCATACCCAGAACCTACAAGGTGGCTAGTAATCACCTCCAACTCCAGTTCCAGGGGATCCAGGCTCTCTCTCCACCCCTGCACAATATTGGCATACATGTGGCACACATGCTCACACACAGGAAAATCATGCATATGCATAAAATAATTAATTAATAAAAGTATCTTTGAAAACCAAAAACGAAATTTAGGTTTGTATACGATGGAAGTTAAAGAAGCCAGTAGTTCCTCCAGCTCCTAGAGGATGATGCAAAAGGCCTAGAGACGTTAAATGGTCCAGTAAAACAGTCAAACCCAAAAGCCAAGGTCCAAGGTCATGCTCCTATCCACTATACTAGATTGATTTGGAACAGGTCCCAAGAGGAAGTCAAGTGTATAGTTAAAATTATTTTCTTCTGTCACTGACAGCAGTGTACAATCTCAAATAAGTTCAGTGTCCACTCCAGGCCAAGTTTAATTTTCTATAAAATTTAAGGTCCAACTGTACCACTTGTACAGTGATTTTTTTTAAAAAAAGAAATTCTTTTATGGCTTTATTTACTTTGACCAGATAGAAAGGTTTTCATGAGCAGGTCATGGTCTACAAGCTTGCTATTACAAGTTGAGTTGCTAAGAGATAAATACTTTTCTCAAAACCAAAAGGATGAAGTTTGTGAAACAGCTCAATTAAATTATATATCAAGTTATGAAAGCAAAAAAAAAAAAAAAATCAGACCCAACCTATCCACTAGCATTTTCTCTAATTTTATGACTTGAGAAATCATTGTTATTATTTTTACAGTACATATGTATAGACACAGACAAAAAAATCCATGTGCCAATAAGATGGGAAGTAAACACATGCAAGATTCAGTAAGGTTGGAAGATATCTGCAGCTCATGAATGAGTTCAAGGCTAGCAAGGTGGATCAATGGGTAAAGTTGGTGGATCAATGGGTAAAGTTGCTTGTGATAACCTAAATTCAATTTCTGGGACCCACATATAGTAGAAGGAAAGAACTAAGTCCTGTAAGTTGTCCTCTGATTACTACAGTGCACACCGTGTCACATGTATACACACACACACACACACACACACACACACACACACACACACTTTTAGATTTTAAACTACAATATAGTCATAACTTCTTTGATAATTTTATACATTGTATTTTGATTATATTTCTCCCTCCTCCTTTCTTCAACCCTTACCAGACTCATTCCGCATCTCCCTTCCCCCAACCAGCTTTGTATCTTCTTTTAAATTTTGATTTTTAAAACCAACTAAGCTTAATCTGTCCACAGAAATGTGACTTACTTATCAAGAACCACACACTTAATGGAAACTTAGTAGCCCTTACTATTCCAAATACCAACAACTGTCCATAGCTCCTCAGTTAATGGGCCAGCCCAGAGAATGTTGGATGACTTAATACTGTACAGATCTTGGTCAGGCAACTATAGAAGCTGTGTTCCTGTCATGTCCAGAAGACAGAGTTGCTTTGGTTCTCCTCAGTATCTGGCTCTTATGGTCTTTTCACCTGTCTTTCATGCTGGCCCCTGAGTCTTATGAAAAGTAATATACGTGTTCCATTTATGACTGGGCCTGCCACTGGTATTTACCCTCTTCAGTTTGATCAGTTTTAAGTTTCTATGTTATTTACCATCACTGCGTGAAGGAATTGCACTGATAAGTAGTTTTTCTGAATGTTAAAATTGTATTCTCAAAAACATTATGCTTTTGTTGGTACCATATTAGGATTTGTCTTAGTTAGTTTTATATTGCTGTGATAAAACACCATGACCAGGGAAAGCTATTTACAATAGTGTTTCATTGTGCTTATAGTTTCAGGGGGTGAATCTATGACAGCAGAGCTAAGGAGTAGCTGAGAGCTTACATCTTAGTCCACACTGCAAGGCAGAAAGGAGCACTGAGAATCATAGGAGTTTTACAAAATCTCAAAACTCATCCCTAGTGACACAAAAATCTCCAACAAGGCCATGCCCCCCTAATCCTTCCTGAGCAGTCTCACCAACTGGGAACCAGGTACTCAAATATATGAGCCCATGTGGGCCATTCTCATTCAAGCCTTGGCCCCATAGACTTGTGGCCTTATTATAATTCAAAATGCATTTAGTTTGATTTCCATAGTTTCTGTGCTTTTCAGTCTTAACACTTTAAAATTCTGAAGTTCAAAATCTCTTCTGAGACTCAATGCAATGTCTTAACTATCTTTCTCTTCTTGGGTTGGAGCCATTCTTGCATTCATCTCTTCTTGGCGGCTATCCCACAAGTCTGGCACGTCTCATATTTTGGGGTCTACAGTGTAATTCAGAGCTCACTTTCACAGCTTCCTCTTATGTAGACTGATGCTTGAAGGTATCTCCTAGATTTTGTATATCCCTTTCTACCTCAAATGATTCAAACAAGAAAAAAATCCTGCAGAAGTATGCTTTGCTAATTGAATTTGAGTTAATTCCATGTTTGTAGTGGAAGTTTTGGTATCTTTGTAAACTCAGTTATGTAAGTAGGCTTTTGTTTTAAACTCAAAAATGGGATTTCAGTTTGAGATTTAGCTTATCCACAGCTGATATTTGTCTCATACAGAGCATGATCTTTGCCAGCTGGTACAGCCTGTCTCCTGCAGCACAGAGAGGGGCATGGTCTAGGACTTTGAGGAAGATAAATAAGAGAGTACCCAGAGAGAAAATGTGACATGTGGTGGTGGCATGAAGCATGTAGCAGTTTGGAGAGACCAGAGACAAGAATGGTGTGGCATTTAGAGACAAAATTTCAATGCAGTGGCTCAGAGGTGTCTACTTTCTGCATTGCTGTTGACAGACATTGGAATTGCCCCAAAAGAACCCAATTGACCCTAAACAGCCAGGAGAAACAAAGGGTTCTGTTCCCCCTCTCTCCACTAACCTTCTCTCCCTCTTACCCAGGGTTAAGGGGGTTGATAGAAAGAAGGATAGAAGCAAAATTACTCCCAAATAAGATAGAGTTTGAAAAACAAGCATCAACACAGATCAAGTTGACAAATGATGCCGGCCATCATACGGTTCTTCGGAGAATAGTTACCAAATGTGAATTCCATAAATGGAGGTGGAGTTGGGATTTGTCAATCATTGGTTCTTCTTAATTGAGTGAGTAAGTGTGAACAAATAAAACCAATGTAACTTTTGCACATTTGAGAAAAGCTACCCCTGTTGGATAAATGAATTTGACCATGGTGCATGATTGGCAACCAGAGGCTGTTGACATTTTCTTTCTCCAACATGTTCTCTTGGTCAAGCACTTTGATGCAGGGCAAACACTATATAAGTCTATGTGACAACACTAATCAAGATAAAATAGAGTGTTACTTTGTCCCCAATATTAACTGTTTTGATTCCTTCAGTAATTTCAAAGGTGCAAAGAGCAAGAGCAAAACAGCATGTATCTGTGACATTAATCAATAATGACCATTTCCTACTCACAGAGGGTGTATGGCAAAGGCCATACCTATCTGTCAATCAGTTCCCTGAAGGATGCCAAAGGCAAGTAGGCCTGGAGCATAAATCATGTGTAATCATTAGAAACGTAGTGTATAAGTTTAGTTCAGCAGAGTATCTTGGAAATAATTGAATCCATTTTCCTGCTACCCAGAAGACATTTATTAAATCTAAATATGTTTAAAGGCTTTCCTAAAAATCAACAGTACAAAGGCATTGAAATGACTGACAAAGTTAAGTGTATTCTAAAGAATGTATAGAAGTCTGTTATATATACAGAGTTTAAGTTTATTAGGGTCTTAATACCTCTTTTGTGGCAACCTCAGTTTGCTTTGTTTGGTTGTGCAACTAAGAGACAATAGAAGTCTCATCTTATTTTCTGATTTATTTTTTTCAACACATTTTTAGTGAAGTGCCTATAAGTTCATGCACCTTGCTTTAATAGTGCACACTTCACCCTAAGGTACAAATGAAATAGCCAACAAATAGGATGCATTAAGCACACAGACAGTGGCTGTTTATGACAGTTGGATTTACTAGTTCTTCACTTGAAAATAGTGTGAATAAGATGCATATCAGAGAGAAAGAATACTCTTGATTTTAAAATTTCATCTTTCCTGAGGTTGGCTATTTATTATATGATATGTCCCATGATGTCCAACAGTTCCAGGCAGCCCTTAGCCCTCAGTGAGCTACACGGCTGTGAGGATAAACCACCACTATCCTGCCATGTGTTGTACTTCTTAGGTAATTTTTATCAGCTGTATACAATAAATGCATTAGTAACACGATACTTTCAAACAACAATGAGTTTGTTTTGAAAGTATGTACACGGGAAGTAAAAAATAAATGCATACAAGGTAAATCTTTTTCTTTAAATAGGCATTGTAGTTTTAATGTGTGCTTGTGTGTGTGCCTGTATGTCTGTCTGTCTGTAGGAGCAGGGAGAGGGTGAGCATGTGAACTAAGTGCCTAAAGATTCTAGAAGAATCTAGAAGTCAGATTCCCTGAAGCTGGACCAACATGGGTCCCACGAGCTGAACCCTCAACCCCTAGAAGGCCATCCAAAACTCAACACTGAGCTATTGCTCCAGCTCTTACAAGGTAAATCTTATACCAACACAGTAAGTTTTCAGTGAGCGTTCACAAGTTCACTGTGGAGTACAGTGCAGCGGTTAACACGTGCCCTGTTTATACATGTTCTTCTTTGTCTCTGTGGGCTCAAACTGTAGCAATCTGGTGCACCTGACAGTATCTTGTGTCGCACATGTCACACTCCTCTTATTTTACATCTTCTCTCAGAATCCCAATTAGCTCTGATTTTGTGTACCAGTCTCTAAGAAATCTAGCTCTGACTTCTCCTGCCAGAGCACAATGATGTCTTCTGAGAGTTTATTCAGTGCAACTAAAAAAAAAAAAAAAAAAAAAAAAACTTGCAGTTTTTAATAGCATGAGCAAAAGCACACTGTGAGATGGACGGTAAATGGAAGGAAAGACCCTGTAGCTGAGTTCCTGACTTTCAGACTTTGCCAAAATTTCCCTTTCTCTTCATAGTTTCCTTTTCCCTTTCAATTCTCACCTTCTAAATAGAAAGTATTCATTTATTTTTTAATTATAATTTACTCAGATTACATCCCGATTGCTAAGTACTCATTGTTGAGTTGTGGGCAGCACAATTGCTCCTCAGCATTGGGTTGTGATGGCTCAATGAATTCAGCACCTGCAACATGAGCCTGGGTTGTGCAAGGATCTTCTACATGAGGTTGGTCATCTCTACGGAGCTGAAAAAAAGGACATTTCGATATCCAGACTGATGGTTAATGAAGATAACAGAGTGGTGGTGGGGGAGGATGGCCTTGGGTTTCGAACACTCCCATCTTCAGTTCAGTGTCAGACTCTGAGCAATCTGCATATAGCTTTCTCTTCCTTTAAAACAAGAAAGAGACTGACACTTCTATAAGCAAAAGTGTCTCCTGTTCCTATTTTTCCACCACCACCTTCCACTGTCAGTCTATTCTACATGGATATTTCCCTCTCCCACAAAACTGACAAGTGTTCACTGTTATTATTTTAGTTGACCAGCCACTTGAAATAAAATTTATATAGCAATTAGATCTACTAGTCAGTCTCAGAATTAACAAGTATTAAACATAGCCATTAACTTTTAATTTTTATTTTATTATTTTATGTATATAAGTGTTCTTTCCCATGTGTGTACTGTACCATGTGAGTGGCTGATGTTTAGAGGCAAAAAAAAAAAATGATATTGGAGCCCTTGAAAATTTGGAGTTACAGATGCCTGTGAACCACATGTGGGTGCTGGGAGCCGCACACAGGTGCATCATGCATCCTTACTACAGAGACTTCTTTCCAACCCAGAGAATCTATGGATTTAAGGAAAGATTAAACCCAGACATCCTCATGTGATCCAATATGATTTATTTTCTAAAATATATACAGATAACTCAGATTGCAGACTCATAGGCAGATAAATCAATAGCACTGTCCAGAAATATCAAACACTTTAGCTTTAATGTTATCTCCATGAATACTAACATGTTAAGATACATGAAAGAATATGTGTACATATATAGTATGCATAATATATATAATATTAATCATATATGGGTATTTATTATACAATTATAAAGCATTCTATAACATTTTAAACTTAAGTCATTCTAAGTTTAGAGATACTTGTTCATCTGGGAGTGACAGAGACTATGAATCTGCATATGAGCATGTGTGTGCATGGGCAAATATGCACAAAATTAAGAGAGACAAACAGAAGCACACCCAGACCCACATCTGTCATCCTTTGGAACTACAGCTGTTGAAGTCTGATTTGTTCCTTAACTGAATGCTATAAGCTATATTCAGGCCAGTCTCCAGATGGAACCAATCACTTTATTAAATTCATTGTTTTGAACATGCAAACACTTTGCTAGAAGATCCTGTCTCTGTACTCGGTGGTGTGGTGGCGGTTATAAGATGGAGGAATGCAGTTTTTTTGGCACAATGCTGAGCACTCTGTGGGCTTTTTGGAAATTGGTGTTTGCAGGTATTATTTGGCATTAAAAACTCCAGTAGGCTTTTTGTCCATTGCTCCTCATGCTAAACAGTATGCCATCTCCCCTGCATCTGTGACTCCCCCATTTCCAAGCTGCTTTGCATTTCCGTTCCTCCTCTGGAATAAAAGGACTTGACCATCATGCCACATGTATAGAACCCACACTTGCATTCTCTAGAGGCAGCGTTGCCCATTTCTCACAGGGGATGTGATTTTTCTCATGCTTTGAAATGGTGGAGAACTTTGTGGATCTCACTGTGACCTGAATTACTCTCTATCTAGATGTTTACTGTGCATGTATAAGTGCCATTTTCACATGTATGGGGGTGGTGTTTATGTCTTTACATGTTTGTGTGTGTGTGTGTGTGTGTGTGTGTGTGTGTGAGCATGTGTGTTGAAGCATGAGGCTGATGTCAGGAATCATTTTTTACATCTATTCTAACACGTTATTCATTGAGGCATTGTCTCTGAGTCAAAGTGAGAGCTTGTAGATATGGCTAGTCTTGCGAGCTAGCTTGCTCTGGAGCCCCGTAGTCCACTTCTAAGGCTGAAACTACAGTGCCAAGTACATGCACACGGTCTGGGGATCTGAATTCATAACACATATTTGTGTTTACCTTTTCATTTCTTAATCAACCAGCATGTTAGATGTAAGCTCTCTATGTTTGACTATTTCATAAATCCGAGACTGACTTTTATACAAATGTTTTTTTTCCTTTTCTTCTTTTGCCTCATGAGAGATGGGGGAGGGGTCCCCATCCTGCAGGATTCATCATACGCCTTCATTCAAAGCTGACGACATTCCAACCTCTTTGCTTTTGTCCCTGGAATGAAAACAGGGACGTTGACTTAAAGTTACACTTTGCATTTTTAGAAAACAATGGGATAAACACTATCTATATAAAAATGGAATTAGGCCACATCGAAAAAAAGAGATAGTTGTTACCAAAAGGTCTATGTGAAAAGGATTAATGTTATCTATATTCCGTCAGTAAATTTGAAAAAAGGACACAAAGAGCCTTGTTAAATTCAGTACTCATTAATAATTATTATGTTAGAAGCAGTAAGATTTTTAAAGAAATGTGTAGAATAATGACAAGTAACAATTACCTCAGCCCCTTACTGAATTTTCTGGGTGACCCTTAGCAATCAGTTTAGATGTATACATTCACAATCCTACCCATTCAAGAGAAGTTGACTGAATTAGATTAGTTTGTCTAACACATCAGATCATGGTGAGGCTCAATTGATCCACTGTTGTCCTAGACATCCAATTAAAATGTAAATTTCTAGATCCCCTCATAGATACTGATTCAAAATGTCTAAAGTCAAGACCTAAGCTTCTTTTACCCAGACTATCCCAAGGTAATTGCAACAACTCCATTTGAAAGCCACAACTTACATGATATTTTAATTATCTCCTATGTTAATGCTCATCTTTTTATGATTTTTATCTGAAATATGATTACCACTTAGAAATAAATTTCTAGATATGAATATCCTAATATTTCTATAATCAATATATATAGAGTTATAATTACTATAAATTTATTTTTGAGTCCATTTCTTGAAAATAAATCTTTGATTTGAGAGATGGGGTGGGAAAGGGAAAAGGAAAGGCAGAGAGAAAAGGGAAAGAAAAAATACTGATGTTGGGTGGGGAGTGAGGAGATGGAGAAGATTTCAGGGGAACTGAGGAGGTAAACAAACACAATTAAAATATATTTCGTGGATAAAATTAACCAGAAAATAAAAATTAATACTTCTTAATCGTATATTCCAAGTGGTATAATTTAATCAAGTCTGCAACATTCTGCAGAGATTTAAACCACTTCTTATTTTATCACTGCTGCCTTTGTTCACAACAGTGAGAACCATTTATCTATTAGCTAAACATGTACATGACATAGCTTTGTATTTTTAGTGAAGAATTAGTATTTAGACAGCCAGCAAGAAAGGTCAAAAAAATGATCAGAATTTTACTGAAAGCTACAGCACTTAGCTTCTCAAGTCATTAAGTAACACTGTTTTAAAACACAAGATTATTCAAATAACATCTTTGTCCTGCATTATGATAACAAGGTGTGTTGTGTTTTAATGTTCCACTCAATTATCATATTTTCATATGTATTATATATATGTGTGTGTGTATGTATTTTAATATAGCTATCAACTTTTTGTCTTGAAACAAGAGAAGCTTCTGTCCTCTCGCATTGGCCCTGCTTTCTCTTACATCACAGAGACATTGACAAGTCATTGAAAAGATTAGAATTCTGCACAACTGACATGTGAGTGACACATGGAATCCAAAGCAGAAGCAATACAATAACATTCAGCACAAAAATATCCTCTGCACTGCATGGTGAACAAACACAAAAGTTTATGGGAGTGGTCAAAAGTATATAAAACCATTTTTTATTTTGTTTTTGTCTCCCAAGACAGGGTTTTACTGTGTAGTCTTAGTTGTCCTGGAGTTTCAGGCCAGCCTGGTCTACAAAGTGAATCTAGGACAATCAAGACTACACAGTAAAACCTTCTGCCTCTGCCCACCTGTGTTTTGGGGTTAAAGGCATGCACTACCACACATGGCTCATAAAACCATTTTTTAAAATGACTATTACAAAAAGAAAGAGAGAAACAAATTCTATCAGTCAAAAATGCTTTGTACATGCAACTAATTATTACAACAATTATAAAGATAATAATCACAAGACTGAAAAGCTTGGTTGGGTCATCAGTGAACTGGTTTCTCAGTGACAAAAGAGGGCAGGTGCAATGTAATGGTGATTGCATTATATAGACAATAGGTAAATGATCATTCAAAATCTTGTAACTGTAAGATGACATAGAGCATTGTTGGTCTGATGTATTTTGATGCTAACTAATAAAAAGCCATCACACCCAGGCAGGGAAATAAGATAGGCATGGCTAAGGTTCCCAGGCCTGGAGAGACAGAGAGAATCCTGGGAGAAGAGAGACAAGAAAAGAGGAAAGGAGAAGAAGGTTGTGCCATCATGGGTTAGGTGAAGGAGAATTGCATGGCCGGCATGGATGGACGATTTGGTCCAGATGAAGAACATTAGCAAGTACATGGGATTATGGATGGGAGGTATCTTGATAGAAATTATTAGAAGCAAAGTACATGGATTGGGGTAGAGATCCCATACCTGCCCCACTATGAGAAGTAGTTCAGAGGATTAATGTCTGTCCTGCCCCAGGTTAACTAAGACTCTTTTAAAATATGACAGGTGTCTGTGTCTTGCTTGATTGCTAGTGGGTTAGAATACACTGACGTAACAATAATTATAGGCCTGATAATACAAATTATTACAAACTACTGATAAATTAAAATCAAGTGGTGCCCAATGTAGGACCTAATAATACCGATAATTCAACAAGAGACAATGCAAATTGTTAAACCAGATCGTAGCATTGTTTTTTTAATCTATAAGCCAGAACACAGTCACTTAGCAGAGTCTGTAATTATGAATAACTTATTATGTTGAGTAGATGACAGTCTGTAAATCATTTTAGTATCTCTCTTATGTAACAGTATCAACTTATATGTTTCTTGTGGTGCATGTGTATTTGGGGTGCTGGTGCTATGTGGTCCTTGATTTAATGCACATGTGTCTTACAGGTTCTATTACTGTGAAAAGGCACAGCCACCACAACAACTCTCACAAAAGACAACATTTAATTGGGGCTGGCTTATAGTTTCAGAGGTTTAGCCCACTTTTGTCATGGCAAGAAGCATGGCAGCATGAAGGCAGACATGGTGCTGAGAGTTCTACATCTTAAACCACAGGCAGCAGATGAGGACTGTGTGCCACAATGGCCATAGCCTGAGCATAGGAGACTTCAAAGATCAACCCCACAGTAACACACTTTCTCCAACAAGGCCACACCATCTAATAATGCCACTCCTCATGGGCAAACCATGCAAACACCTGACCTTTGGGGGCCATTCCTATTCAAACCACCACAGCTGTGTGTGCTAGGACACTTACTTATTCAGTGGCATATAGGATGAAAGCCAAAGGCTGACATTGGGGTGTGGACCTCTACCAATCTCCATCTTAATATTTTTGGAATGTGGTCTGTTATTGAACATGTAGGTGGGCTGACCAATAAATCTAACCTCCACTGCTGAGATTGTGGGCGCATGCTGCCTCACCTTGCTTTAAATATAGGTGCTTGGATCTGAATCCAGGTCACCGTCCTTGTATAGCTCGTGCCTTATCTACTGAGGCTTAATATTTATTAAAAGTCAGCTACCAAGGCTCCCTTCTTACCTAAGTTCTATAATGACTAATGAAACTGTCCAAGAGTTGGGTACATGACACAGTGGACCTCATTCTCACACATCAGTTCTGCCTCCTCATCCTCCACTTGACCTGGTCAGTCCCTCACTACACTCATCACCAAACAGCAGCTGAGCTGTCTGTCTCGTCTTGCAGCAATCAGGACCCGTGGCCTTTCCCGTATCCTGTTTGTTATCTGTCAAAGAATTCTGACACTAACTAATCATTGCTGGTGAGGCTTTTGACAGTTTTGTCTTTCAACAAGAGAAATTATATATATATATATATATGAGAAAAGGCTTCTCTTGTATTTTTAAGGTTTCAGGTAGATTTAAACCTAAACTAGAGTTCTGAGACTACCATTTTTATATATGCAAGAATTCTTATCTATTATAAACTATGAAGATAAATTGAACCATACACAAGGCAAAGATTTAATGATTAAACTGTACAAAGAACATCTTAAATATTCCTAGCACATGTCTCTGTAATGAGTTAATAAAATAGTAAATGTCATTATAGTAATTTCTTATTCATCAAGGACAAAATTGATCGGGGTAATTTGTATACACCTGTCTCCAATTTGCAAACTAAACTCACAAAAATAATTTGAAATTATGAAAACTCTTTCATTAATTATATTCCGTGAAATTAATTTTTTTATTTAATATGTTTTCATTAAAGTTCCTCATGGTATCCTTTGAGAAACCTTTTAAACTATTAAGAAGAAACCATATTTCCTTTTCATATAGTTCCAGTCCATGTAGGGCCACCAATGCATAATTTATTGGCAGATGGCTTCCTAAAGACACACAAGAGTCTAACATTAAGCATAGTAATGAGATGCCTTTAGCACTAGAGGGGACTGAGTACATTAATGGTTTATACCAATACTGACTCTCTGGTGTTAATATACAGCCTGATGAGAGATATAAACAAGAAGATCCCTGGTGAATGGGTGATCATCTCCTTATGAGTTGCAATAGACAGAAAAATTCTTAGTAACAGAAGTCCAATTTAAAGGTGTATATTTAAAATGTACATTGACTATGCATTTCACCACATAATTTATATACATCGCATTAAGAAAATCAAGATAAAATAGTCATGTGTAACCCTTCAGTATGTAGAAAGGTCAGACATCTTTGTCTTCAAACTTTATTGCTTTCACAATTTCACATAAACTGTTTACAGATGTCTCAGGAGATAAGGCTGCTGAAATGGAGTAACTCAGTATGCTAAATATACTGGTCTATCAGAGTCAAGGAAGGATTTGTAAGCATCTAAACTACACTTGAAAATAAATCACATACAGTTTACCTGTGTATTCAAAAGACAAACTTCAAGTATGACTTTTTATGACAGGAGGTATGTGCTCTAGGAGGAGGAATGAAAAGGAGGCTACATGCTGTGCCATCTAAGATCTCAATCCAAAAAAAAAAACTATTGGGATTGGAGGTTTCATATCCTCATCAGCTGCCTTTGTATCCCACCTCTCAGCAAATGTGGTTTTTTTTTCTAGTTGTTTACGGGTGTGAGGAATCTTTTTTTTTCCTCAAAGCATTCTCTAAGTAAAAAAGCAAACAAACATCTCCCAGTTTATGGACATGGAAACATGATGACACGTACTGAATGTCCAAAGAATGACACATTACTGATGTCTTAAAAAGAAAGAACATGAAAAATAATTACATGTGATAATAAATGATATTATTTATAAGGTAAAATGTTTCCAAAATGTAATGAAATCTACTGAGAAAGTCTCTCTAGATATCTATTGTAAGTAACTGATCATTTTGAGGATGAAAGAAATTTCTTTTGCTCCAGTTGCTGTGTTTGTGATTATTTATTTACTTACCTGATGTGTCCTTTAAAAGAAGATGGCTCCCAAAGCTCACAGAGAGTGGCACTATTAGGATGTGTGGCCTTGTTGGAGTAGGTGTGGTCTTGTTGGAGGGGTGGCCTTGTTAAAGTAGGTTAGGCCTTGTTGGAGTAGGTGTGGTCTTGTTAGAGGTGTGGCCTTGTTGGAGTAGGTGTGGTCTTGGAGTAGGTGTGACCTTGTTGGAGTAGGTGTGGTCTTGTTGGAGTGGGTGTGGTCTTGTTGGAGTGGGTGTGGCCTTGTTGGAGTAGGTGTGGCCTTGTTGGAGTAGGTGTGGTCTTGTTGGAGTGGGTATGGCCTTGTTGGAGTAGGTGTGGCCTTGTTGGAGTAGGTGTGGTCTTGTTGGAGTGGGTGTGGCCTTGTTGGAGTAGGTGTGGCCTTGTTGGAGTGGGTATGGCCTTGTTGGAGTAGGTGTGGCCTTGTTGGAGTAGGTGTGGTCTTGTTGGAGTGGGTGTGGCCTTGTTGGAGTAGGTGTGGTCTTGTTGGAGTGGGTATGGCCTTGTTGGAGTAGGTGTGGCCTTGTTGGAGTAGGTGTGGCCTTGTTGGAGTGGGTGTGGCCTTGTTGGAGTAGGTGTGGCCTTGTTGGAGTGGGTATGGCCTTGTTGGAGTAGGTGTGGCCTTGTTGGAGTAGGTGTGGTCTTGTTGGAGTGGGTGTGGCCTTGTTGGAGTAGGTGTGGTCTTGTTGGAGTGGGTGTGGCCTTGTTGGAGTAGGTGTGGCCTTGTTGGAGTAGGTGTGGTCTTGTTGGAGTGGGTGTGGCCTTGTTGGAGTAGGTGAGGTCTTGTTGAAGGAAGTGTGTCACTGAGGTTTGAAGTTTCAGGTACTCAAAGCAGGCCCAGTGTGCTAATCTCTCTTCTTGCTGCCTTTGGATACGGATGTGGAACTCTCAGCTATTTCTTTAGCATCCTGTATGCCTGCTTGCCGCCATGCTTCCCACAATGATGACAGTGGACTAAACCTCTGAATATAAACCAGTCCTCCCTCCCCTCCCCCCCCCCCGTTAAATGCTTTCTTTTATAAGAGTTGTAGTGGTCCTACTATCTCTTCTCAGCAGTAGAAACCTTAACTAAGACGTCGGACAAGCACACTGGAGTGCGTTTGTAGACGTGCAGCTCCTCACCACTGAACGCAATGAGTTTGGAGGTTTATTTAAGCCCACAGAGAGCAAACTCCCAGGCCCACCATCCTAATTCACTTTGATGATCTAACCACCTTGGAAAACACATACTTTCACACTTTCTTCGTGGGTGCTCACATAGACCATTAAAATGTCCCTTCACACCCCTTGTAGCTTAAACCTATACTGTAAAAGAAAATAAGTAGGTTTGATATAACCACAATATCCTCCCAGGAAGGATACAGTGAAAACCCACATACCTTCCCCTTGGTAAGTTCAAGGGCAACACATCTCTTCATGGATTTTATAACAGTCATGACATCCATTGAAAAGAAAGTCAGGAAAGGTTCCTCAGGAACTTGGGAACACAGGTGGAGATGGTTGGTTCTAGTACCATGTTATATTAAAGCTTAACAGCTGTGGATCCATCTGATAGGCACTGGGCTCTTGGAAAATGAGAACTTTCCTGTGTAGTGACAAGCTGAAAACTTGGGGAAAAAAAAACTATTCAGTTGTTTATGAAATTTCAGTAGTTAGCACCACACACTCTGTCTTATTGCCACCTGCAGATCTCCCTCCCTAAACACTAAAATGCTAACAGCTCTACATCGAATTCTTTTTCTTGTTTCTTTTTTTTTTAACTTTAAAAAATTTTTAAAATAATTTATTCACATTACATTCCAATTGTTACCCGCTTGTTCATATTGTTCCCCCCCTCCCCCCCTCTTCCCCCCCCCCCCCGATTCCTCTCCCCTAGACCACTGACTGGGGGCAGGTGTTCTCTTCTCCCACCACCTGGCCACAGCCTATCATGTCTCATCAGGACAGCCCGCATCCCCTTCCTCTGTGTGCCCACAACGCCATCCAAGGGGAAGTGATCTAATCATAGGCACCAGCACTCATGTCAGGGCCAGTCCTGCTCTTCTCCCTTGTCCAATGGGAGAATGAGGTGTCCATTGGCTACATCTGAACTGGGAGTCTAGGTTCTCTGCATGCATTGTCCTTGGTTGGTGCATCAGTTTGCACAGGCCCCCGTGGGTCCAGATCTGCCAGCCTTGATAGTCTCCCAGTGGGGCTCCTGACCCCTCCTGTTTTTTCCCCTGTCCCAACTCTTCCATCAGACTTTCAGTGCTCTGCCAGGAGTCTGGTTGAGAGTGAGTCCCAGCCTCTCTCCAGGTCCCCTGCTGGATAGAGTCTCTCAGAGGACATCTATGTTGGGATAATTCTGTTTCTAGGTAGCAAGTCAACAGATTTATTTATTGTAAAGATTACTTCAGGGTAGCATTTATTTATCTGCAACAAAATCTTCTTCATGAGTTTGGGGAGAAGAAACTATATCCCCAAACTGATGAAAAACAGCGTATGTCCCCAAGGCAAACAGTCTTCATCTCGTGGGGCCTTCTGTTATGTATTTCCAAAATGATCCAAATGATTGGTTTCACTTTACCCATGCATTTTAAAGATTTTTAGAAGGTAAAGCCAGATTAAAAATAAAAAACACGACACATCCTTTTGTTTCCTTTTCCGACTTTTAATAAAACATGTGCTGCTGGGACTAGCAAGTGATTGCATAGATTTTAACATCGCTTTGCTTGTCTCCCATGTTGCAAGCAGTTTGCTGTCATCTAAATTTAACATCCTCTGGTCCTTCTAGTAATCATGAGTGTGGAGGTACTTGCTTTGGCATATTGATTCATGTTTAGCACTGCATGGTTCTAGCAAACTGTTAAACTATCCTCTATTCCCCCACACTCCTCCCCCCAAAAAGAGTTATCTTTAAAATTCAGTTTAGGGACTACAGAGATGGTTCTACAGTAAAGAGCACTTGTTTCCCTTCCAAAAGAGCCCAGTTTGGATCCCAGCACCTGAGTCAGAGGGCCCAGCTTCTTCCCCAAGGTAGGTACCTGTACTCAAACACACAAAGTTACACAGACACACACACAGAGGGAGTCGGGAAAGGACAGGGAGACACAGAGATGGAGAAGGTGAGGGAGAGAATTATAAAATAAAACAAGTCTTAATGAAGTCCATCTCATTGTCCTGAAGGCAGGACTTCCCTACTGAGGTAAGAATTCTCATGGAGGGCACTTCATCAATTCTTTTTCTCAGCTAATATTGCTGGTAGCTGTAGTTTCTTTATTAGTCTCTAAGTTTTAACTCTGTCATTGCAGATTTCTCCTTTTCTTGTGCAGGTGGCTAGCAGAACATGCACATAGCATTTCCTATGGGCTAGAAGAAAGAGCGAGAGGGAGAGACAGAAAGAGGAGATAACAAAAGTCACCTCTAGCAAACATTTACACATGGCTAAGCACTACACATAGGGATAGATGATTGAACATGAAAATTGGTGGTTGCCTACCCTAGGCACCGCATGAGAACATAATTACCGATTTGGCTCTTGGGACTATATTTTTTTTTCACAACCCTGACATTAGTATTTGTGGATTTTTCCACTTTGTAAACTTATTTAAGTTACTGTTCTAGCACCTGCATTGGATATCATTCCTATTTCTGTAAACTTCAACTCCTAATAACTTTTCTCTTAAAGATTAAAATTAGAGAGGATTATCTGAATTGTCTGTTTTGGTTTTCATAAAACTTACTAAGATATTTTTTTAAATTTAGAAGCCATGTGCATTAAACTTATAGGTAAAGCGTATGGTGCTAAATAACAATGCATTTGTCTTTTCTACGTTAGAGCTGATCTTTCTCAGAAGATAGAGGAGATTCTATCCATATTATATCACCCAGAATCTAAGGAGAAACTGCATGTGCATGCATCTAGGTGCATAGAAAAATTATGTTGACAGTTTTATTGTGAATATTACTCCATTGAAATCTGACGCAAAGTATGTGAGTGTAGTATAATAGTAAGGATATATGTTAAGTATTACAGGCTTGAGTTGATAAATTACTCTATTGGAGTCTTAGTGGGATCACCAGTACCCAGAATGTTTCTATATTTGGAAATAAAGCCTCTAAACAAACAGTTAAGAGAAAAACAAATCTTATGGGTGCTTCCTAAGTTCATATGCATCATCTAATTATAATGTAAAGAAAATGGAAATAAAAAGAACCACACGAAGTTCCAGGAGAATGGTAATCTAGAAGTCAGACAAAACAGGAAATTTCTGGAGACACCAACTGCAGTGAAATTTTCTTGGTATACCTCTTGCCAGCACTGTGGTTGGTGGCTCCCAGGTCTGACTATACCCAGCTAGCTTTCTTATATAGTTCAGGACTACCTGGCTAAGGATGCCATCTTCACAGTGAGATGGGCATGCCCACATGAAGCCACACACACGCCCACACACCAGTCTCTTAAAAGCAATTCCTCAATTGAGTATTCTCCTTCCAGATGACACTAGCCTGTGTCAGTTTTACAGCTAAATGTAACCAGGGAAACTAGCTTTCCAAATTAGTTATAAAATGTATAAGATAACCACAGTTCTTGGGTAAATCATGCATGTAGAATTAGAAGTCAGAATAGGTGATGAATCATTTTGAAACTTGTTCCTTTGAAACCAAATGGAAAATTCTTTCAAATATTCTATACAACAGTGTTTTTTTTTCAAATACAATAAAGTATTTAGGAATAATGTTAATGAGACAAAATCTAAAGAAAATTTGTTCCAGAAAACTATAAAGTATGACTAAATCAAATCATAGATGACAGAAATAGATGTAAATACATTCAATGTGCATGAAATGGAACACTGCACTATTTAAGTTAACATGCTATTCGAATTCAATGCAACACCTATCAACATCCCAGTGACACTTTTTTTCTTTTTTTTATTAATTTATTCTTGTTACATCTCAATGTTTATCCCATCCCTTGTATCCTCCCATTCTTCCCTCCCTCCCCTTTTCCCCTTATTCCCCTCCCCTATGACTGTTCCTGAGGGGGATTACCTCCCCCTGTATAAGCTCATAGGGTATCAAGTCTCTTCTCAGTAACCTGCTGTCCTTCCTCTGAGTGCCACCAGGTCTCCTCCTCCATGGGACATGGTCAAATGTGAGGCACCAGAGTATGTGAGAAAGACATACCCACTCTCCACTCCACTGTGGAGAATGTTCTGACCATTGGCTAGATCTGGGTAGGGGTTTAAAGTTTACCGCCACAACAGTGGTTTTTGAAAATAATTTCTTATCAATAGAATTTGATGCCTTTTTGATACTAATCATTTTTAATTTTATTTCCTTACACAATAATTATTTCCCTCAAACCATACAAAACTGGTCACTTATCAATCTTAAGTTGCCAACATCTATCATATTTAACATCTGTTTGTTATTTTGTCAAATGTTTTGGGTAGTTCCTAGAGTTTCATAATTGAAATTAATACAAAACAGAAAAAAAAAAGAAAGAAAAAGAAAAGAAAAGCAAGTGCTAAATACAGATTCCTTTATAGAGACAATATTCAGACAGAGTATTAATCAATTAATTTTGTACTTCATTAGTTTATAGAAATTTCCTGAATAATGTATATAACTTGTAAATCACCAAAATACTTTTAAAATGCAAAAAAAAAAAAAAAAAAAGCTTTTCTGGCATTCATTTCATGATATGGACAATATTTAGAAAGTTTGTATTATAGTGATATCAGAAAAATGTTTCTTTAAAAATATTTATTTATTTGTTCTGTGGTATTTCTGAGAGAGAGAGAGAGAGAGGGAATATGCCATTTTGTGTGCCGTGCATATGTGCACAGGCCTGGGGATGCCAGTAGGGGAATGCATACTGGAGTTACAGGAAGTTGTGAGTTGTCAGCTTGTGCTGGAAACTGAACTCGGCTCCTCTGTGAGATCAGCAAGTACTATAAACTGCTGAGCCCCACATAGCTTCTTAAAATTAATATTCTGTATATTTGTTTCTTAGTTCAGTAAGATGACAAAAAAAAAACCCTCAGCAATAATGGTTAGCTCCCATTTGTCCACTTTCTTTTCTTGTTTGGAAAAAAAATGTCTCTGAGAGTGTGATGAAAGAGAAGGGGTGAATGAGAGGAAGATGGGGCAGTAGTTTGGATGTTTATATAGATTTAACATCTGATTTACATAAAAGCTGAAGCATTACACAGCTGTATCTACACTTTGAGTGGATTCTTCCTTACTTTTTTGGTGTACTTTACTCCCTTGCATTTAAGCAACATAATTAAGTCATCTCTGCCTGGCTATGTTGTGTATTCTTATTCAAGGAAAGTTTGCCAATTACTTAAAAATTGGTTACTAGGGAAGACAGGCATAACTTCCTTTATAAGTCATTTGTCAATTATATATAACAAGTATCTAGAAAGGCATGTACAGATACAATCACAAATGCTGTATATATTATTTACATAGTTGTCTTTACCTGTATGCATACTATGTGTCTTAAGAGCCCCACTACATTGGGGGACATTTCATGGCCATGGTTATATGTCCCACAACTGAGGTAGAACTCTCCTTGGTGGTAAGGTGATGGTCATTGTTCTGCTAAAGGATGTAGTAGGGGTAGGAACGTGTAGCACTCTAATGGCAAAAGAGCTAAGTCTGCTTTCTAGGTGAACATGCACACACAAAGGCTCAGCAAGGAGTCACTCCAAGGAAGTTGTTTATACATACTGCTAAAACAGCAAAAGTGAGGGTAACTGAGGACAGAGAAAGTCTAGGCTAGGAACTCTAATTAGAAACTCCAATGCTTTTCAAGTAAAGGACAGATTTCACTGATGTTAAACTATTGTAGTCAACAGAGCAGGTGTTCGGGTCCTGAATTTGCAAGCAGCTGTGCAGCAGCAATGAGCAGGGACTGGGTTGTCATTCAGACACCATGGCTTCCCTCCCCTTACCAAGCTCTCTGTTGAGCCAGGTTTTCTAATCAGTCAGTTTCAGGATTGTAAGTTCAAAATTGTTTGAGAGCAATGACAGCTATCCATCAAATCCAAAATACCAAGTAAAAATAGACTATCTAGCTTTTACATTATGGCATAAAATATGCCACTGAGAGGATAAGTGGTGGTTTCTGGCTTTTAGGGGTAAACTTACTGAGGGTTTCCACTTTTTAAAAAATGTAAACTGTAGTTATGAATGCTTAGGTATTATTTGCCATTCTAACCAAAAGGAAAATAATGTAAATATTCAAAATGTTCAAAACATCCTTTTAGGATGTTTTACCTACATTCTCCCTGAATGTAGTCCTTACCTACTTTCAGCATAATGGTTATTGTGGTACGTAATGTACTTCAATATAATTGAATGCAATATAAATATTCTCTAAAGAGCTCCCAAAGATAGAAAAAATGCTAAGTTTGTTATATATGTATACAGGTATACATAAATTACAACTATATTAGTGTTGGATTGTAAAGTGTTATTTGAGAACAATATTTGCCACTAGTTTCTCTATAAATTTTCTTGCACTCAAACATAGAATTGATTTCTTTGCTTGAAGCCAAGCATTAATTCACATGTAAAAGAACACATACAATTACCATAAACCAGACAAAAATCTATTTTTGGAAAAAAATTCTTAGCTGAGATGTATATTATCAAATCAGTTGAAAATATGTTATTTTGGATATGAGCTCACATGGTAAGAAAATCAGCCTACAGTTACTCTTATGGATACTTCTGAGTGGCACTGGATATGATTTGAATGACAAATTCAAGGGGGTGTGATATGCAGAGTGTGGTCTGTATGTTACAGTAATGGCTACCCTTTTGGAACTTCGGGCATCTACCTTGATTTCACCAAGTTCAAGAATACAAATTGGTCCATTGCTAGGATATAATACTGGACTGGCTGAATGTTAGAATGTATGATTAAATGGTAATGTCTTTGAATTATAGAGCAATATGGAAAGATAAATGTTAATTGCAGGTCAGACCTCAATGTTATAAACCTAAAGATGAGGCCTCTAATGCATTGGTGGGTTATTCCAGACCCAAACTATAGATGATTATTAACTCAGGCTGTTACATATCTGACCACAGAATACATGTGCCAGCTCAGTGTCACTACCCGAAAGTGAAAAGAAAGCTGATCTCTGACATGTATGCATAAAACCTATGGATAGTCTTTGGTTTATTTAGAACCTATAGTATGAAAATTTATCAAGAAAGCAATCCATTGAGCTGAACAGGTGGACTTCTGCAATGAATGGCATGAGTTTAAATTGAGCAGCAAAATGACTTGAGAACAAAACTTGCTAAAGAGTTTTTATTTTAGCGACCTTGGGTGACAATGAGAGAAGTTCATATACCTGGAAGACAGGGATCTCATAATGTGAAGGCTGAAGAAGATGCTCCAATGCTATAGAGAGTTTTGGGTGACTGCTCAGGTAGCTAACTGTCTCTGTCATCCTCTCATCTGCAAAACTACTAATCTGCACTCCTGGCATATTCAGGTAATCAAGTTTATTCCTTTTCAAGTCCCTGATGGAGTTGAAGACAAGTTAGTTTAGCTTTACAATGAAGCTTACTTGTTTAGGGGTTAAGATGTTTTTAGATCTAGATAGGTGTTTTAAGTTGATAATGACAAGATATGATAGATATTGAGTTACATTCAAAATTTTAGACCTATCAAGATAGGAAAGATGTTTCCTTTAAAGGCTGTCAAATACAAATAGCCAAGACACTAAGAATATAACATTTACATAATTCCTGATTGTGTCATGGTTCTTCTAGCTGTAGGTAGTTTATTGTATATATAAGTAATATTGGTTTAAGCTTCATTAATAGATCTTTTACAAATGTGGGTGCCCTTGTATTGGGAGCATAGATGTTCAGAATTGTGTTGTCATCTTGGTTGACTTTACCTTTGATGAGTATGAAGTATAAATAAATGTATATGTAAAAAGTAAAAAAATATTTTTTTAAATCAAATAAGTGAGAGATAGAGGAGTGAAACAGTCCCTTGTAATAAGGAGTGAGTCTTCATTCTAACTGGGACCCATAGCACCCTATGATAAACACATTTGGCTCAATCAACTTTACCTTTACACGGCACTGTCATTTTGAACTTAAGTGATAACTAACAGATGGCGTTGTGTGCAAAGCACATTTCCTCACACAATTTAACTTTGACACACTATCTCTGATGACTCAGTTGTATGAATAAATATTCAGGTAGACTACAGGAGTTCTTAAACAAAAAGGAAGTAGAATTTGTTAGCATTTCTCCAACCCCACCAAGACTGAGAAAGATAGATAAAGACTATAAATAGAAATGCATACAATTTTAGCATATGTTTCCCACAAAGCTTGGTAAAAATTCCCAATACTTACACCCCCCCCCCCATATTTCCTGAAGGAGACCACTTTTAAAATATGGTAAATCTTTAATTTTGTTAGATTTTTTAATTTGTTTATGTGTATGAGGGTTTTGCCTGCATGTGTCTATGTGTACCACATGGGTGTCTATTGCCTGTGGATGTTGGAAGAGGACATGAAACTAATCCCACAGAGCTGGAGTTACAGCAAAACTACGTGGGTGCTGGGAAGCAAACTATTGTCCTCTACAAGAAAAACAAATACTCTTAATGGCTGATCCATCTCTCCTACTCCAAGACCATTTACTCATTGATTAGGTAGCCAGGATGACTGGAGACTTTGGCTACTTGTTCTTGTTAACCAGACAGACCAGAACCTCCGTCACATCAGTCTTGCTCTCATCTGTGTACCTACTGAGGAGAAGCTAAAAAGCATCCACAGATCTCTTCATTTGACTAGTTTCCCACACAGTCCTCCTGTTACAGCACATTCCTTAGTTCACATTCATGTAGCAAAGGATTAAATCCCAGTTCAGTTAATTTCATTTCCATGTCAAGTTGCCTCAGGATGGTAAGTAGTCAAGTAATGTGGTTCATACAGACCTCATTAATAGCCTATCTGTGTATTGTCTTAATATCATCCAACTAGCAGGAGGATTTTTTTTCTCCAATAGCCATTTAAGACTTTATTACATTAGGAAATTTACTCTGTAATTAAAACCATAAAAAGCATGCATTTATGGCCTTAGCAGGTCGTTAAAATATACATAAGTTTCACTCATAGAAAATGCTGAGTCTTTGAGAGATTTCTCGGGGAGTCATGCATTTTTCTAAACCATATTTAACATTTTGTACTTGACCTGCCAATCTTTACTGCATACTCCAATGCACAGACAGAGGCATTCTCTCCACTGTCAAGTGTCTCCAATAAAAAAGACCCTTGATTTATTCTTTGACTGGCAGTAGCTCCTTTAAGAATTTTTTTTCAATTTTTCAATTTATCTCTCCCCCACAAGCATGCAGACACTATGGGGCAGAAAGATTTCTTGTTTTCAAGCCATCACTATTATAAGTAAATGAATGCATTAATGAACATAAGAGTGAAGAAAAGGAGATGGGGCCATTTAATTTCCAAATAGATGTACTGGAAACCTCTATAAGATTGTGGACTGGCCTCTTATTCTGGCTAAAGTAATGACCAGGTAACTTCAAGAAACAAGCCACGGTCCTGCCAATTGCAAATTGTTTACTTTGTATTCCTGCTTACTCTGTGCTGTTTTCCTTCCTATCCCCTGACTGTCATCACCATAGATAACTTTAGACAGGAATTCTGGTCATTTTTCTTCTGGCTGCTATCAGTTGCCCAACAAACATAGTTCAATTACCAAGCCATATCAGTAAAAACAATGAAATAGGAAATATGTAAGGTTTATTTTGTCCTTTTAGCTTTCCAGGTTCTCACATTATAAAGACTTTAACAACTGCAGAGGAGCTACTCTGAGGTTGGGCTTTCAGGATTGGAAGAAGAGACAGATCTCAAAGAGGATGTACAACTTAGACCTTTATAAGATGTTTTCTAAAAAAAAAAAAAAAAAAAAAAAAAAAAAAAAAAAAAAAAAAAAAGTAGTTTATGCTTGGAATCTAAATCAAAGTGATAATCTTTTAAAAACAAATTTAAAAAGCAATCAAATTCTTTGTGAAATATTCGCATTTTCTTCTTCCATTGTTGATACCTAATATCTCTATATTATGCATTTAGGAATCTCAAAGATACTTTATCCCTGTATTGTAGGCTGTTTCAGTCACCAACAATTTCTCACTACCTTTTTTGTAACCATATTCTCCCTCCTGGAGCAAGGACTACTCATAGGCTCAGGAAGGTAACAAAAATGAAAACATGCCATGGTTCACAAGTCCTTCCCCAAACAAAAATCAGATAAAAAGGGAACTTGATGAGGGAGGCTTTCTGGTACATGTGCCTGAAATTTGTACATTGTTGTACCAACACAGGGCACCATGCTATTGAGGGCTGTTCAGTGATGAAACTGCTTTTGGATTATCCATATTCCTGCAAGAAACTCCAGTAAGCTCATTGGTTCATCCAGCACATTGGAGCTATTTCTTTGGTACTTTGTAGACTACTGTGGAGAACACACTTTTGGTTATACCTCAGAAAAAAACATACATCCCAATATCCCATGGCCTATATTCTTACTGCCCATAAGTCTACTACAGAACATATTTGTATATGCTTTTGTTAAGTCTTCACTTAAAGTATCACCTTTAGTTGTCTATATTTGACCTACATACTGTCCTTATGTCCGGAGATTCAGCATTGTGAGTTTGTCCATGCCTTGTGCTTAAGGATGTCAGAAAGTACTCAGGAAAATGCTGGCTGTGCTGTTAATGTGCCACAGTGGGGGTAATACCTGCAAATATAATTAACATCTTTAAACCCTGTACAAAATGTCTGTGCCCACTCTTGCCTCATACCTTCATGGCTTTTCCCTCATTATCAAATTCACCACCTCTCTCTCCTTTTTTTTTTTTTTTTAAACCACCATCTAGGGAGGGAGACATTTTCTTTGCATTTCCTCCCCTCCTTCCCTCCATCCTTCCTTTTATTTTTTTCTTTTTTCATTCACCAATCCAGTCAGTTTCCCTCTATCATTAAAGCATCATATCTTCTTGAGGCTCACACCCATTCCTCATTCCTAAGGCTGATCATATATGCTGTCTTGGTTTCCCGGAGGCTGTCCAAATTTATTTCTTACAGCCTAGACCTTATTAGTTTAACATTTATTCAGAATAAACATACCAGTTTAGATGCTAGAATGCAATTCCATTCCTTTACATTTCTTTCCACCCCAGTACCTTGATAACATCTCTCTCCCTCTCGCACAGTTTGGCATCTTGTTTCCAATATTCTACTTTGAACCAGTAGCAATCTTGACTGACTTGAGCTTATGGATGGAGAATTTCAGAGCTCTTGCCTCAAAGTTCTGGGTCTTCCTTTACTTCAGAACTTTTCATGGTTCCTTTACTTCCATGTTAGACACGAGTCCTCACACTAATCCGTGGAGCCACACACCTCTGAGAAATCGCTTCTGAAACTTTAGCCAGTTTCTTCATATTTCTGACCATTGTGGCATAGCAGTTCTCATGCATTTCTCTTATAGTTATTCATCACACATAATCAACAATTTCTGGTCTTTGGTCATCCCTCCAGCACAGAGAGCATTTTGATTTCGGCTTTAAGCTGTCTTTAGGTGATTGTCGCTCATTGTAAATCAAAGTGATTTCATGTCACTATGATTTGGGGGCCGCATCTAAAACTCTACCTCAGCAGACAGGAAAAAGGAGAGTCTTCTGGTCTCCTTGAAATGAAGTATAGAAAATTAGGTGGGAGAAACTGGGAGTGATTTCTGTGTGCTGTTTCTGTTACCTGTGTATGTCATTAATAAGCCAAGTTGTCATTATTACAGCCACAAGGAAAGGGATTCAACCCAAAACTGGAATAGACTTGAAGGCAGTTAGGTCCCCCAATAAATCTTCTAAGAACTGAGAACAAGGGCCAACAAACATAATGGAGAATCCCAGAAAGACCTTGTAAAGTAGATATAACACAGTTGCTGGATTTCTAACCTGGCTATGCTTGAAAACATAGCAAAGTCTCCACTAAATAGTTAACCTGCTAATTTCTTTCAACTATTTTAACAGTAACTGCAAATGAGTTTAGTCACAGAGATATTTTATGTTACAAGTGACAAAAATAACACTGAAAACTCTCAAGTACTTTACCTAGGTTGATGTTATTGTTCAGTTCTCATGCTAGTTCTTTATCAAAGTTTCACATTCTTTTTCTACTCACCTTCCCACCCTTTAAAAAAAAAAAAAGCAGAGATAACATGTATTCAGTGATGGAATATGCCAGACAAGTTTTACTCTGCATAGACATTACCTTATTTAACTTCATCCTTACGAAAACCCTGTAGGCGTATTTTTTAAAACTCTAATTTATTGGGTTCTTATATCTCTCACACTTGTACACTTATTCTACTGTAACCCTTCCAACTCCCCAACCCCAAGTAGGAGAGGAATAAGTTAAATGGGAAAGGGGACCTAGGTCTCTTTGGACTTCTTTGTGCTGGTTAAGGCCATTGGGTTTCTTGAGGCATGTCCAATCTTTGTGGTCAGGATACCTCCAACTCTTTCCTCCTTCTCTTTGCTCACAACCACATGAGGAACCATAACAACAACAAACAGGAGCAGCATGGTGTGGGTGTGTGAAGCCTCCTCCTCCTTCTTCTCCTCCTTCTTTGGTGCCCAGCCCCCTCCCGCTTTGGGCTCTGGTATTTATACCCTCTCCAGAGTCCCCAGAATTAAACTATGTCTAGCTGGCAAAAATCACGAACCTGCTAGTGCATGAGGCAAATCATAATCACCTGCTGCGTACCAGTCTCTTATCCCATACCTGGGTTTAAATAAAACACATTCATATAACATAACTGGCCTTTTAAAGAAGCCAAAATTCTCACTACAAAACCCTTTAAGGGAATTCTTTTTGACTCCTTATTAAAATTGGTAATTTTCAATATAGTGTTCCATTTATGGACAAACCGTTAATTATCACCTCCCTAACATAGAGAACACTACCTACTGAAAAATTATGTTTGTAAGCATTTGGGTGACTCTAGTGTTTCTGTTCTTATATCATTTTGCCTCAGAATATTTTCAGTAAGACAAAAGCTGCCTTTATTTACTCTTTCAACTTTATCTTTAAGTCAATAACCTAGGGAATACTCCTATGACCCTGTGCTGTCTTTGCCAGTTATCTTCTTATCTCAATGACAGGGCGTCTGATATGATCTAAGAGGCAATAAGTTTGGTGATGTTGGCTTAAGGTGTCTGAGTTTTCTGTCCATTGCACAGGGTGAGGCTGATGGAGCAGAACTGCTCAGTTCAGGATAACAAGGAAGTGTTGGAGTGCTACAATAGGAAGAGACATGGCAAAGTGTGACAGTAAAAAGCACCCATAACTGGTTATCTACATTTTCCCAGGCTCCGTATTCCACAGTCCCACAATCTCTATTCAAATATTAAACCCTTCAATGCAGTAAACCTTTCACTAGGCTATTCCTGCTAGAAACACTCAGGTGTGTTTATAGTAATTTATAGTAGTTGTTATTAACTTAAGTTAATATCTGGCTTATTTGAAATCAGGAAAATATAAAGCAAAGAGTGATCTCACATATGTTGAGTCTTCTAAATAAAACCATTAAAATAAATAAAGCATAGACAAAACACAAAATTGCTTTTGATTATTTTGTAAGTGTGTAAGAAATATTCATGTGAGTGCAGATGCCTTCAAAAGACAGAAGACATAGGTTCGGAGACTCCTAGAGACAGAGGTATAGATGGTGTGGGTGCTAGGAACTAAACTAAGGATGTGCTGTTAACCACAGACCCATCTCTCCAGCCTCCAAATAATATGTTTGCTTTTGAGAAGTTTTATCTATATGAGGTACATCATGTCACAGTTGGAAATGCAAGACAGAGTTGTGAGTTGTTCTTGTTAGAGAAAAGGAACAGTAGACAACTTTAAGGCAGTGGTCAGGAGGCAGGAGAGTCCCCATAGGTATGGAGTGGAAGGAATTAAGGAGAGCCGAGCATAAGTGATTCTGCTTTCCATTTGAAATCAGCTGCTGCAGCTTCACAGAGAACAGTTTTGCAACCACATCCACCTCAGGTATCTATATGGGCAATGCCAGGAGCAGTGAAATGTCTGTGTTTGTCATCATAAACTAAATGCAGATTGCATCTTGGCCTAAGGAACTAACCACAGCAACACATCACTTAGGAGACTGAGCTTGGAGTACTGTGCCTGAAAATGTCCCTTTCTCGGTGTGCCTTGCTTCTTACTTCTCTGTTTATACAGAGAGGAATGCAGTCGACTTACTGAATGGAAAGATGAGGATGTCAATTCCTTCAAGGTTAAGTAACTCAAGCACAGGAAGGTTCAAACTGGAATGCGGATGTCCACACACTGTAGGCTGTGCAGACAAAACCAACAAGACATACCATGAATATTATGAGAAAGCTTGTCAATGGAGAGATATGGTGCTTTCAAAAGGAGATAGTATGGTAGTACTGAATTTTTCACACTAGAAGTCAGTGAGATAATTACTTCTTTCAGAAAAACTTAGGGCTAACTTCATATCCTCAAACAATAAAAAAGCACACTAATTTACCAAGTGCAAGATGACCTATCACTTAAGAACACGAATAAAACATATTATAACAACTCTTTAAAACCTCTTACATGATTATACCTCGAGAATAAATGGATGAATATGTGTACGTGTAAGAGACCAAGAATTCAGAGCACTTATAATTTTGTGAAACAATCTACGAATCTGAATACATTTTAGGCTGTAAGACCTCAAATACGATCACATAAAAAGAATATTATTGTGAACATGGATTTCATTTTAAGAACAGAGAATGGATGAATACATTTTTATTATTATTCTACAGGCCTGTCTAATTAACTTGCAGAAGTTCATATTCTAGAGGGCTCACATTAGAATATAAAAGTTTAGGGAATATGCACATGGTAATATCAGAATATGTTAGGTTTTGCACCTGAGACGGGATCTCACTACATAGCCTCTACGAGTGTTATACTCTCTTTGCAGCGCAGAGTTCCGGTCCTGCCTCTAATTATAGGGATATCTGGCACCAACTGATGTAACAGCTAAAATGTAGTTGAGATTGGAGCTGGTACTTCATTTACTGGGAATTTCTGTCAACAAAGCAATTACATATTCACTACAGAAAATGAAAATAGGGCCAGAGAGATGATTCAGTGGAGGAACGTGCTTGCTGCCAGGACAGATAACCTAAATTCAAGCGCAGAAGCCACACAGTGGAAGAAGGGAAGTGATTTTTCAAGTTGTCTTCTGACATCTATGTACATGTCATGGCAGGCATGTGCCACCCCTGCACACACCAAATATGTCAACATAATGTTAAAAAAAATTAAGGTAGAAATGTTATGGAAGGTAAAATGTTTTCTTATTATGCTAACATATGAAATAAATTCTCAGATATTTGACACAAATCACAAGACAGTCTGCATGTTTCTACATCAAAAGGTCATAAATACCCATATGTAATATAGATCACATAAACAAATGATGGACCTAATTAGCACACTTAAATGTAAACACATTAGAAATGTTTATATTTAACATTTTTATCTGTTTACTTAAATTTAATCTATGTATGCAGCCATGTCTCATTAAACTAATTAAATATGTATTCTCACATAATTGTAAGGTCAAGCAAATTTATTAGCTTGCCATTTGAGCAGAAAGGAGCTTTCAAATATGGTCAACTATTGACTCGGTCAGTGGTCCTCAACCTTCCTAATGCAGCGATACTTTAATACAGTTCCTCATGTTTTGGTACACCCTTATACCATAAAATTATTTCATTGCTACTTCACAACTGTGTTTTTGCTACTGTTATGAATCATAATTAAATATCTTATATACAGGATACCTAATAACACTCCTTGGGTATGCAAGCCACATGTTAAGAACCACTGGACTAGCTGACTGCTACCTCCCTGATACTGGTTTATTATTTGTATATAAAAGTGTGTGAGGGTGAATTTAGTCCCTTCAACTTTTAAGTCTATATTTAAGAAAAGTAATTTTTTTAGTATTTAGAACTTAATCCTTATCCATTAATTTTGCTTGTATTTTATTACTCTGTTAATGATTTTACGTCTAACCACATATATACAAGAGTTTCATTTTTAAGTCTGAAATGGTCCACACATCAAGGTTTAGACAATAATTTTTGACCATAAGCATTCTCTCAATAAGCTATATGTGATGAATGACTTGAGTTAAAATGCAGATCAAATCTCTGCCACCTAATTGAGCTTTTGAAATATGTGAAAATGGACACTTACTAGTATATAATTTATAAACCTAAAGAAAACTCAACTTTCTTATAGTAGTTCTTTTTTTTTAAATTTTTTATTATTAGCTTATTCTTGTTATATCTCGACGGTTATCCCATCCCTTCTGTCCTTCCATTCTTCCCTCCCTCCCCTTTTCCCCTTATTCCCCTCCCCTATGACTGTTCCTGAGGGGGATTACCTCCCCCTGTATATTCTCATAGGGTATCAAGTCTCTTCTTGGCAACCTGCTGTCCTTCCTCTGAGTGCCACCAGGTCTCCCCCTCCAGGGGACATGGTCAAATGTGAGGCACCAGAGTACGTGAGAAAGTCATATTCCACTCTCCACGCAACTGTGGAGAATGTTCTGACCATTGGCTAGATCTGGGTAGGGGTTTAAAGTTTACCTCCTGTATTGTCCTTGGCTGGTGCCTTAGTTTGAGCGGGACCCCTGGGCCCAAATCTGCCTATCATAATGTTCTACTTGTAGGTTTCTAGGACCCTCTGGATCCTTCTACTTTACCATTCTCCCATACTTCTCTCATCTCTTATAGTAGTTCTAAATCATGATTTTTGTTCTCTTTGTCTAGCATTGGCTTGAAAAAGAGTATATATAAATAGCACTTAATAACTAATATGATTAACTTTGAAGATGCATTTGAAGATGCAAATCTGTGGCTGGAAAATAATCTTAAACAAATATATAAGTATATACAGGAGGAAATATAAGTATATACAGGAGGAAATATATAAGTATATACAGCACATGTGTATGCATGCACACACGCGCATGCGCGCACACACACACAGATGGGCAGAGAGGGGTGAAAGGCTACAAAATTATCTCTTGTGAAGTGTTAAATACATTTCTGGAATTTAGTTGAAAAAGATTCATAAACATAGTCATTTACTTTCCTGCTGCATCAGCATTTAAAAGCATTATTCTCTTAAGAATATACTAACATTATCTGCTATAAAATAAACTTTTCATCCATTTACAAGTATGTGTAGAGATATAGCAAGGGGCGGCACCATTTATACACTCTGCACAGTTAAAAGGTGATGATTACTAAAATGACGGCTGTTGCAGCGGACACAATATAATAGACTTTAATGATCACATTAATTTAAAAATACACCCAGGCCAAGATAAAATAGCAAAATTGACATTTAAATGAACTTGCTCATGGTATTGATTTTATTGCCACTTCCATAAATATGACAGCTTGCGGTAACGTTAGGTCCAGATGACAGGACATTTTCACTGTGTTTGATTTAAAGAGTCTGTGAATGCTCTTTTTGGGTGTTTTCAAGTCTAAAACCATTTTTAAAATGAAAAATTCTTCTTGAATTTCATGAAGTTGAGCTTTTTAAAACAGAAAGAATGTTCCCCAAATAGATACTTTTAAAGACAAGTGCACTTGTTCTCTTTAACTTTGACTTTGGTGTCAACACTGAATAACTAAGTGTGTGTGTGTGTGTGTGTGTGTGTGTGTGTGTGTGTGTGTGTGTGTGTGTGTTCAGGCAGACATCTATATTTGCATATGTTAGGGTGTATATATGTAGTCCTCCGAGACATGAATGTATGCATGGCTAAGAATTTTTTCAGATTATTTGATTTTTAAAATACTTTCTCTATTATTAGGTATTAGTAATGCTATAAATAATGCTAGGTATTCCAAGATCAGTTTTAAAGGATCACTCATTTAAATAAACCTGAAGAAAGAGAAAAGGAGTAGGAAGAAAAGAAGGGAAGGAGGGAGGGAGGGAGAGAGGGTAAGAAGAAGGGAGGAATGGAAGGAGGAAAGGAGAAGGGAAACTCATAAATCAGATGCTATGGTCTACTGAAAAATTGTGTTTGCTGTTGTAGATTATATGATTCAGAAAGAGCATATATAGGGGGAGGAGGTCTCCCTCAATCACAGACATAGGGGAGGGGAGAAGGGGGTAAGTGGGAGGGAGGGAGGAATAGGAGGAAACAAGCGAAGGGCTAACAATCGAGATGTAAGATGAATAAATTAATAAAAATAAAGAAAGTCTTTTGATTTTTTTTCAACTAACTGAGAAAAAATTATGTCAGAAGACACATTTTCCGTGTGAGAACCTGAATGACAGGATGCATTTCTCATACGGTATGGACATCAATAGGACAACTTAAAAACTAAGTAGGGTTCTCAATGATATGATCTATCAGTTCTCTAGCTAAAATGGTTCCATGACTGTGAAGAGCTTCTTTTATAACCTGGGTTTGAAAGTTGAAGTAGGTAGCTCAACTTGGTACCCTACAACACACAAGAAAAAGACCCGTAGCAATGAGCTAGGGACCATGAAGACAGGTTTGCATGTGTACCTCGAGGATAGTAGGTACAGTAATAGGTAAACGCTGAAAACGGGAAGGTTCGGAGAAGCAAGATGAGAAAGAGCAAACCTGCACTCACGAGCCATGACCGCTGGCTACTTGTTTGTAAGGTGGGAAGGGCAGTTTTCACTGCTACACCAGATATATGAAGCAAAACCAAAAACATACTTGATATATGTCTCAATCAGAGGAGCGATTAATTAGGATGTGAGGTTGGATTCCCATGACCCTTGTAAAATCCAGTCACAGTGGCATACCTGTAACTTCCAGATTGGGTATAACAGAAAGAGGTGGTGCCTAGTGCTCACTGTTTAGACAGCCTCATCAATCCATAAGCTAGTTTCAGTGACACTCTTCCTTTAAGAAATATGCTAGAAAGTGATCAAGGGAGATATCCAACCTTGACCTCTGACTTCCTCACACATAGCATACACCTTTGTTGTATCCTATTGGCGAGAAGTAAATCCCCCTCTTGCACCAAAGAATATGAGATTATACTGAAGTTTGACTCATTGGATACCTTTAAGAGTATCTGCCTCACAGGATTTGGGGAGATTTAAAGTGATCAAAAGATATTCATGTATGTAATTAAGACTTTCTAGACTTCAAAGCACTATGCACATCTAAGAAGATATTAGCATTTGATTCGCTATTCTAAGCAAGGTTCACTTTAGTCCTGCTAAACCAAAGACTACAAAGATTTCTCTAGCATCAAAGGACTCTCTGAAAAATGGACAGCCATGTAAGTAAGAGGAGAGAAAATATGGAAAGAGGGAACTAGGATAGCCCGAGGACCTGAGGGTCCAACCAATTCTCATCACCTATGGAAGAAGCTGGGTTTGGTAGTAAAGGCCTGTCACCCTAGGACCACTGTCAGACACAGATGTATTTCTGGAGCTTGCTGGCCAGCACATTTAACCAATTGATGACCTCAAGCTTTAGGGAGAAAGTCTGTCTCAGAAAAAAAAAATAGCGGAAGCAATTGAGGAAGGCCTCTGATATCAGCCTCTAACCTCAACTTGCACATGCACACCATGGCTGCTCATGCCCACCACATGCACCCACATGAAGATATGCATATAATTAAAAGGGAGAAGAGAGAACTGACTAGTCCTGCTGGGTACAAAGAAAAGAAAAACGCTGCAATAAATAAAGCTAGTCGGAAAAGGCGTTTCTGTGGCAAGAGGCTTCACACTGTGTAGTGTGTGTGACTATTTGTGATCAGGTGTACAACCCACTCCTCTGAAATTCTCAAATTTTACTATACTGATAGCTTCTGGAGTGTCTTCTCTGATGAAATGAAAAATCAGGATTCCTTTCTTACATTCTTTAATTTCATATACTCTGTGTGTGTGTGTGTGTGTGTGTGTGTGTGTGTATTGTCAAGTTTGGCAACAGTCACCTTCACCCCCTGAGTATCCTGTCATTCCAAATTTCAGATTATTAAAGTGATAATCATTGTGTGACTATCGATATGAAGTTCTGCTTGTCCTACACATCTGGCACTGATATCATCTGAATAGAATTTGCTATTTTATCCAGCATATTAACTTAAAATAACCAGTATACTATCTTCACATGTGTGCCTTCTTCAGGATGCAGGGGCTTTTCTTTTTGATCCCTGTGTATTGACATACAGACAGTATGCCTTGAGAGGAAAAGGTCTGTGACTATTAATATGGATCATAGGTTAGTTTGAACTGAGTGACAGTGCCTATAAAAATTTAGAATAAATCATTCAGTTGAATTATTGTACCAAAATGTATAACTTATATAATATGCCCTCCATAGTAGTTTTTACAAACAAGTTTTAATTTCTAAATAAGCAATATATACTTCCTGGTAGCAATAATTTTAATACCATTTTCCTTACCATTCAATATGCAGCTAATTTAAGAAGAAAATAAACGGCCAGTAACTTCTATTAAACTTCAAGAAAATGACTCCGAGAAGGCTCCTGTAACTTCCTCGATCCCAAAGAACAACTTAAAGTGATTCCTGTGACCTTCCTATCCCAAAATAAATACAAAAGATATTGAATATGTAATTATATCTGTAATTATCATTTATATGTCAAAAATCTATCCCCCCACACCTATATGTAATTATATCTGTAACTATCATTTGTGTCAAAAATCTATTCCCCCACACCTATCTACCTATCACCTATGCATAGATCAGAATATTAGCTATCTGTTTATAATGTATCTATTATATATGTCTATCTTTCTGTATGTCTATTTTTATCTATCTATCTACCTACCTACCTACCTGCCCACTTACTTACCTACATATCTGTAATGTATCTACTTTGATCTATCCAAATTTGGTTGGTTATGTAATACAGAAGAAATGCTTGAAACATCAGCACAGATTGTTTCTATCTGGCATACTCACTTTCTATGTCAAATGATATTTATATTCATGAGCACAAGATTATACTCTGCCACTTACTTCTTCATAGGCTGATGAATTCAGCAAAATTAATTTCTATCTACCTAACCTAAAACCATTCAGCATGCTAATTTGTTGCTCTTTGGTTGAACAGAAGCCTGCTTTTTCTTTATACTGATTACAATATAAAACCTATAAATGTTAAGGACATAAAGATACTCACTTGGCGTTTAAAAAAATGGAATGTGTTTTAAATTGTCCCCAATGACAATAGCAAGTCAGTAAAATTTGTACAAATGTAACAGCATGACAAGATATATGTTTGCTTGTGTGTGAGAAAACAGAGAGAAAAAAAAAAGAGTCCCAAATTTGAGATACAATAAAAAATGATATTTTGATGGAGTAGTATATAAAATTTATTACCAATGATAGATTTGTAGCAAACTAATTTGTGGGATACATGAAGTGCAGTGATAAAAATATATCTGAAGTTTTAAATTTACCTCAAAATACTTTGTTCTTACTGACAGTGTCTGCTGTTTATAGACAGTGGTTCATAATGCTTTTGATAAAAAAACAAAACAAACTAGGACTCTGGGACTTCATCAAGGTGTATGTATATGGGGGAAGGGGGGACTCTTGTCCTTTCATCAGCATTTTCATTCGTTCTAAAGTAATAACTTCGTGAACAGAGAGGTGTTTTCTTGATATTATTATTGCTATTATTTTAAGTTAAGTTCTGTTCAGAGGAAGGAAGATACTAGATTTGAAAAGGTACTTCTGATAGGCTCATACAGACGGGATTATAGCTTAAAGTACTTAAAATAGCACAGTAGAAATATGGGAACTTGATTCTGCTACAGAGAAAATAACACAGCATGGTCATGATAGAAAGAGCTGTGGAACATGAGAAGGTAGGCTCTGTTGGGAAGAGAGGTTCTACTGAGGAAACGCGGGGAAAGCAGAATCTTGCATCCAAGTCCTCATCCTGGAAGGTGTGCTGTTAAAGTGATGAAGTCATTTCAAATTTCACAGGTCCAATTTGCCTTTGGCTTTATTTTTGCAGCTCCTATTATGCTGAGACTGATTTCCTAATTTATGGAGGTATGAGCTCTTTGAAGGAAATAGATTACAGACTTTGTGACCAGTCTGAGTTCCTTGAATCACTCTAGTCTTTCCTGTCTGATACATAAACTTCTGTACCACATAAACACTGAGAAGTTACTCTGAGTTCAAATGCTCACTGTGTGAAATGAATAATTAATTTTAAATGCTTAATTGAACAAAGTAATGGACAGAACATCATTAGTAATAATTGCACTAGCTAATTGGTAAAATAATTTTACTTTGCATTATTAAAGTATATAATTACATTAATTTAATTACATTTAAATGGTGCCACAAAAATGTTGAAAATATATGTAACAGGCTGAAGAGATCACTAAGTCAATAGGGCTCGTGCCAGGCAGCCTTGAGGACCTGAGTTTGGGTCCTCAGATATATGTAATTGCTGTGCATAGTAGCATGTGTCAGTAAATCCTAATGCTAAGAGGTTGCCTGGAGCTTGATGCCAGCAAGCCTACCTTAGTTCATGATTTGCAGGTCCAATGGGAGATCCTATATCCATAAACAGGGTAGAAGACATAAGATGTTGAACCTCTGTGCTCTACATGCATGACTGCCCATGTACATGTAAATCTTCATGAATTCATACATTTGTGTGAACATATACACTATAAAACAATGTGCATGAATACATGTGTAAAAAATATTATGCTTGTATAGGCAGAGGCTATACTAAAAATATCTATCAGAAGGCTCTCTGTCTTTTCAAACTAAAATATGCCTGAGAGTTGAAATATTATAGCCAGGAGGATTAAAGTGATAGGGAGAGAAAACATAGAATCCCAATGTCGGCTGATGTAAGTTCTATACTGTGGATAATTCTTTTTACAGAAAGCATTGTTAACAACCCAACCTACCAGAAGTGTCACTGGTAATTCATGAATCCCTTCCCAACTTTTGTTTCAGAAGGTCTACCTGGATCAAAAGTAAGAAAAGTGGACCATAATGAGAATAGAGGAAAGAGGCCATGGCTGTGAGATTCAGAGAATCAAAGAAGAACATGAAGACAGTAGAGGCCAAGGATGACCTTGGTTACTCTCTAAGTCTGAGCATCAGTGACTACCTTCGGTGGAAATCAGTAAAAAATAGCTACGCTGTGGAAATGCAGATGCTGTGTCTCAAAGGCTACTTCTTTTTCTTTTTTCACAAGTGTGACTTGAAGTGATGTTCCCAGGAGAGTTTTCATCTTACAGTATCTGCCCCAGTAAATGTATATAATAACATGATGTTAAATCCAAAACCATTTGAGCTGCATAATATTACCATCAATATTTTGTCAGGAAGAAGAGTGATTTTTTTTCCAACTTTCCATTACATGAGAAAGTAAGCTATCTATTCAATGCATCATAGCTGTGCTTATGTAAAGCGGATATTTTGCAAATGTCAACAATTTTCCTCTGCATCTCTAGGCAATCAAGGGCTTAGAGAAAATAAATCAGAGCACATACAGAATTCACTCTTATGGTGTGTGCATGAATTATATAGTCAAAAGTATTGTCATGAAGCTGTGTTTAGCCAGAACTACCCCCAACTACTCTTTGAAGGTCTAATGCAGAACCTCCCTATTCATGACTCTTCCCAAAATAGCCAGGACTACCTCACATCTAACAACTAGTGCCCAGCCTAGTCCAGAAAAGCCTCCTTGTCCTGTAACCAACCTCTTGGCTTCTGCCAGGACTCCTATATCTGCCACCATCTCCAGGTCCCCTTTGTGCTTCATTCAACTTCTACATACAGCCAGACAACCACCTCTTTCTTCTTTAGGACCACAGGCAGTCTACCTGACCTCACCAGCTACCCTTCTACCCAGTTGTCTGATCTAGCCCTGGATCCACATTCAGAACTCAGCCTAGGCTGGTATCCCCTGCCTATAGGATAATGGATCTCTGGGCTTCTACCAGGACATTGCCTACCTATCTCTCAACCTACAGTACAGACCCTTCCCACACCACATCCAAACTTTCTACCTAGTCTCCTAAATTCTTCCTCCCCACTCCAGGCCTGGACCAGAAGACACATCCTGTACAACAATCCAATCCTCTCTGTCTACTTGACTTATTTCCACCCAAGCCATTTCCAAACTTTAGACCAAACTTACTCAGACATCTTCTTTTTCCTCTATCTGCGTCCATTTTCCAATGTAAAAGTAACAAAAGAACTCCACATGCACAAACCTCATTGTAAAAAATATTAGCAATATGAAAGATCAAACTATGGTCTTCTGTCCAAAACCCTCCAATTTTGTAGAAATGTTTGCCAGTGAGAATTACCTACATGAACACAAGGCAATAGAAGTTAAGAGAATAGATAATAATTCAAATGACGAAAGATGCAAGGACTTTAAAGACACAAAGAAGAAATTAAGGAGAAATAGCTTTAGGAGAATAAATAACCAAATGATGACCAAAAAACACATATAGTTGACAAAAATTACGAAGACAATTCAGGATTTAAGAAGAGAATTCCATAAAAAGATAGAAACATTGATGAGGAATCAAGCTGAAAAAAAGATGGCATTGGAATACCCAATAACTCAACTAGGAAAGGTTTATGAGTAAAAAGAAATAAGAACTCAAAAATAGAGAATCTAGATTAAATAAGAAAGGGATATAAAAATAAAATTAACACACACACACACACACACACACACACAGAGGAAAGAAACATAGAGAAAATGTGGAATGACACTAAAACTATATCTTTGAATTATAGGCATAGATTAGGGAGTAGAATCCCAAGCTCATGACAATAACATAGAACATATACCCAACATTATCATAGAAGTATATTTTCCCATGTTAAGAAAAGTGTTACTTATACATGTATAAGAAGGACACAGAACATCAAATGAAAAGGACCAGGAAAGAAAATCTCCATGGCACATCATAGTTAGTGAAAACAACAAAGAGTATATATTGAAAGCTAAAAAGAAAAAAATTAACTTACATATAAAGGAAAATCCATGAGAATAACATCAGATTTCTTTATGGAAACTTTGAAATCCAGAAGCACCTAGAGTAAGGCATTCCAAGTCCTAGAAGAAAATGAAGCACAGCCTAAACAAATATACCCAACAAAACCATATGCTATAATTGAAGGAGAAAGAAAAACTTTCTGTGATATAGACAACCTAAAAATATTATACCCAACAAATCTTTTTTTTTTAGGATGTATTTGTTTATTTATTTACTTATTATGTATACATTGCTCTGCCTTCTTGTACCCCTGTAAGCCAGAAGAGGGCATCAGATTACATTATAGATGGTTGTGAGCCACCATGTGGTTGCTGAGAATTGAACTCAGGACCTCTGGAAGAGCAGTCAGTGCTCTTAACCACAGAGCCATCTCTCCAGCCCTACCCAACAAATATTAAGAAGAATAGAGAAAGCAGTGTTTTGAGCTGAAGAGAGAAATGAGCATAGACAGCAAAGAGACTATGAGAAGAGATACAAAGTCATAATTATCAAAATACAAACTATCACTGAGAATACAACACAGCAAATCAACAAATGATGACCAGAACTAGCAAACACATTTCAATAATAACTAATATTCTACTCAGCAGCACATGGAAACTTTTGTAAAATAGACCACACTCTAGGACACAAAACAACATTTCGAAAAGCAGAAGATTGAAATCATTTCTTGTATTCTTTGTGACCACAATGTGATAAAATGTAACACCGACAGCAAACAAATCTTTAGTAAAAACACAAACTCATGGAGATTAAACAAATGATTACTCCGTGACTAACAGGACAGAGAAGAAACAAGGAGAGAAATAACAAATTACCTGGAAGTTAACGAAAATAAAACCACAATACAACAAATCTCTGGGATACAATGAAAGCAGTTATATGAGGAAAATTAATAATACTAAGTAACTACATTAAAAAAACAATCACAAAGAGCTCAAATCAATGACTTGATGTTGCAAGTCAAAATTTGGAAAAACAAGAATGACAGTAACAATGTGTTAAAAATTGATAAGGAGTCATGATTTTAATTATTTATCTAAAAATTATACTGCAAGTATAAGTGCACATATAGATGAAATGAAAGGTTCTCATTTGGGCTAACACTACTCCCTCAAAGAGCCAAAGGCTACCTATCAAAAGACCCAGATAAAGGCATAAGAATCTCTCTTTTGAGTTATTGGTCAGGGTTGTCCAAGAGCAGCCCAAAACAGACAGGCTATTTCTATTGTCCTAAGTTCCCTCTCTAGATGAAGAAGGTACATTCCTATAACTGATGTCTGATGTCACCATTCACTTCAGACACAGCATTTGGGGGCCCCTGTGGTAGAACTGACCTGAATAGCTCCTTCTTTTTTTTTTTTTTTTTAGCATGTTACTATTTATTACACAGGACTTTTTTAATTTTACAATTCAATGTACAATATAAAAGTATAATTATATTTGATTTTTCCTCACATTTATATTGGTGGATTTCTACTATTACAAGATCTTGCATATGTAAAGATAATAGTTTATTTATTTTTTTTTTCTGGTCCCTTATTTTTTTTTTTTTATTAATTTATTCTTGTTACATCTCAATGTTTATCCCATCCCTTGTATCCTCCCATTCCTCCCCCCCCCCATTTTCCCATTATTCCCCTCCCCTATGACTGTTCCTGAGGGGGATTACGTCCCCCTATATATTCTCATAGGGTATCAAGTCTCTTCTTGGCTACTTGCTGTCCTTCCTCTGAGTGCCACCAGGTCTCCCCCTCCAGGGGACATGGTCAAATGTGAGGCACCAGAGTATGTGAGAAAGTCGTATCACACTCTCCACTCAACTGTGGAGAATATTCTGACCATTGGCTAGATCTGGGAAGGGGTTTAAAGTTTACCTCCTGTATTGTCCTTGGCTGGTGCCTTAGTTTGAGCGGGACCCCTGGGCCCAAATCTGCCTATCATATTGTTCTACTTGTAGATTTCTAGGACCCTCTGGATCCTTTTATTTTGCTGTTCTCCCATGCGTCTCTCATTTAGAGTCCCAATAGGATGCCTTCCCCTCTGTCCCAGTTTCCTGGTAAGTGAAGGCTTTCGTGGGACATGCCCCTTGGGCTAGTATGCAGATATAAGTGAGTATATACCATTTGATTCTTTCTGCTTCTGGGTTAACTCACTCATTATGATCATTTCTAGCTCAATCCATTTATCCACAAATTTCGGGAATTCCTTGTTTTTAATAGCTGAGTAGTATTCCATAGTGTATATGTACCACAGTTTCTTTATCCACTCTTCTACTGAGGGACACTTAGGCTGTTTCCATGTTCTGGCTATTATGAATAAGGCTGCTATGAACATGGTTGAGCAAATTTTCTTGTTGTGTGCTGGAGCATCTTCTGGGTATATTCCAAGGAGTGGAATAGCTGGGTCTTGAGGAAGCCCTATTCCCATTTTTCTGAGATAGCACCAGATAGATTTCCAAAGTGGCTGTACTAGTTTGCATTCCCACCAGCAATGAAGGAGTGTTCCTCTCTCCCCACATCCTCGCCAGCATGTGGTGTCGCTTGAATTTTTGATCTTAGCCATTCTGATGGGTGTAAGATGGAATCTCAGAGTTGTTTTGATTTGCATTTCCCTGATGACTAAGGAGGTTGAGCATTTCTTTAAGTGTTTCTCAGCCATTTGATACTCCTCTGTTGAGAATTCTCTGTTTAGTTCCAAGCCCCATTTCTCAATTGGGTTATTCGGTTTGGTGGTGTTTAATTTCTTGAGTTCTTTATATATTTTGGATATTAGACCTTTGTCAGATGTAGGGTTGGTGAAGATTTTTTCCCAGTCTGTAGGCTGTCGCTTTGTTCTCTTGACAGTGTCTCCTGCCTTACAGAAGCTTCTCAGCCTCATGAGGTCCCATTTATTAATGGTTGACATTAAGGCCTGGGCCGTTGGTGTTCTGTTCAGGAAGTTGTCTCCTGTGCCAATATGTTCCAGGCTCTTTCCCACTTTTTCTTCTGAGTGAGTTAGTGTCTCTGGTTTTATGTTGAGGTCTTTAATCCACTTGGATTTGAGTTTTGTGCAAGGTGACAAATATGGGTCCAGTTTCATTTTTTTACACATAGACCTCCAGTTAGACCAGCACCATTTGTTGAAGATGCTATCCTTTTTCCATTGAATGGATTTGGCTTCTTTGTCAAAAATCAAGTGACCATATGTGTGTGGATTCATATCTGGGTCTTCGATTCGATTCCACTGATCAACCAGCCTGTTGCTGTGCCAGTACCATGCTGTTTTAAGTACTATTGCTTTATAGTACAGTTTGAGATCAGGTATGGAGATTCCTCCGGAGCATCTTTTATTGTACAAGATTGTTTTAGCTATTCTGGGTTTTTTGTTTTTCCATATGAAGTTCAGAATTGAACTTTCAATGTCTTTAAAAAATTGTGTAGTTATTTTGATAGGGATTGCATTGAATCTGTAGATTGCTTTTGGTAGGATGGCCATTTTTACTATGTTAATTCTCCCGATCCATGAGCAAGGAAGATCACGCCATCTTCTCAGGTCATCTTCAATCTCTTTCTTCAGAGTTTTGAAATTTTTTTCATACAAGTCCTTCACTTTCTTAGTTAGGGTAACTCCTAGATATTTTATATTGCTTGTGGCTAATGTGAAGGGTGTGGTTTTCCTAATTTCTTCCTCTGTAAGCTTGTCATTTGTGTATAGGAAGGCTACAGACTTTTTTGAGTTAATTTTGTATCCAGCCAATTTGCTGAAGGTGTTTATCAGCTTTAGGAGTTCTCTGGTGGAGTTTTGAGGGTCACTTATGTACACTATCATATCATCTGCAAAGAGGGATAATTTGACTTCCTCCTTTCCCATTTGGATACCCTTGATCTCCTTTTGTTGTCTTATTGCTCTGGCTAGAACTTCGAGTACTATATTGAAGAGATATGGAGAGAGTGGGCAGCCTTGCCTTGTTCCCGATTTGAGAGGAATTTCCTTGAGTATCTCACCATTTACTTTGATTTTGGCTATTGGCTTGCTGTATATAGCCTTTATTATGTTGAGGAAAGTGCCTTGTATCCTCGATCTCTCTAAAACTTTAAACATGAATGGGTGTTGAATTTTATCAAATGCTTTCTCTGCATCCAAGGAGATAATCATGTGGTTTTTTATTTTCAGTTTGTTTATATGATGGATTACATTGATGGATTTCCGTATATTAAACCATCCCTGCATGCCTGGAATGAAGCCTACTTGGTCATGATGAATGATATCTTTGATGTGCTCCTGTATTCGTTTTGCAAGTATTTTATTTAGTATTTTTGCATCTATGTTCATAAGAGAAATTGGTCTGAAATTCTCTTTCTTTGTTGAGTCTTTGTGAGGTTTAGGTATCAATGAGACTATGGCCTCATAGAATGAATTTGGTAATTTTCCATCCATTTCTATCTTTTGGAGTAGCTTGAAGAGTATCGGTATTAGCTCGCTCTTAAAGGTCTGGTAGAATTCTGCACTGAAACCATCTGGCCCTGGGCTTTTTTTGGTTGGGAGACCATCGATGATTGCTTCTATTTCTGTAGGGGAAATGGGACTATTTAACTTGTTTATCTGTTCTTCACTCAACTTTGGCAAGTGAACTTGATCAAGAAAATCGTCCATTTCCCTTAGATTTTCAAATTTTGTGGCGTATATGCCTTCAAAGTAGGATCTTATGATTCTTTGAATTTCTTCAGTGTCTGTTGTTATGTCTCCCTTTTCATTTCTGATTTTGTTCATTTCAATACTGTCTCTCTGCCTTTTAGTTAGTTTGGCTAATGGTCTGTCTATCTTGTTGATTTTCTCAAAGAACCAGCTTTTGGTTTTGTTGATTCTTTGGACTGTTTTCTTAGTTTCTAATTTGTTAATTTCAGCCCTGAGTTTGATAATTTCCAGGCGTCTACTCCTCTTGGGTGTTTCTGCTTCTTTTTTTTCTAGGGCTTCCAGTTGTGTTGTTAAGATGCTTATGTGCGATGTTTCCAATTTCTTTTTAAAGGCACTTAGTGCTATGAATTTTCCTCTTAGCACTGCTTTCAATGTATCCCACAAATTTGGGTATGTTGTTTCTTCATTTTCATTGAATTTCAGAAACTCCTTGATTTCTTTCTTTATTTCTTCCCTGACCCAGGTGTCATTTAGCAGAGAGTTGTTTAGTTTCCACAAACGTGTAGGCTTTTTGTTATTTCTGTTGTTGTTGAATTGCAGCCTAAGAGCATGGTGATCTGATAGGATACAAGGTATTATTTCAATCCTCTTGTATCTGTTGAGGCTTGCTTTGTGACCTACAATGTGATCAATTTTGGAGAAGGTTCCATGGGGTGCAGAGAAGAAGGTGTATTCTTTCTTGTTTGGGTGAAAGGTTCTATAGATATCTGTTAGATCCATTTGACCCATGGCATTGGTTAATGATGTTATTTCTCGGCTTAGTTTCTGTTTCAATGACTTATCCTTCAGTGAGAGTGGGGTGTTGAAGTCTCCCACTATTATTGTGTGGGGATCGATGTGTGGTTTAAGCTTTTTTAGGAGATCTTTTACATATGTGGGTGCCCTTGTATTGGGAGCATAGATGTTCAGAATTGTGATGTCATCTTGGTTGACTTTACCTTTGATGAGTATGAAGTGTCCTTCCTCATCCCTTTTGATTAATTTTGGTTGAAAGTCTATTTTGTTCGATACTAAAATGGCTACACCTGCTTGCTTCTTGTGACCATTTGCTTGGAATATTTTTTTCCAACCTTTTACCCTGAGGTAATGCCTTTCATTATGGGTGAGATGTGTTTCTTGGATGCAGAAGAATGTTGGGTCTTGTTTATGTACCCATTCGGTTAGTCTGTGTCTTTTTATTGGAGAATTGAGGCCATTGATGTTGAGAGATATTAATGACCAGTGACTGTTAAGAGTCTTAATTTTGATGTTGTTTCCAGTCGAGCGTTTGTGTAGTTGTGTTTTTGCCATGGGATAGTTATCTATTTCCTGGGTAGTTTTGGTTGTAGCTTGACCCTTTGGGATGGAGTTTTCCTTCTAGTACCTTCTGTAAAGCTGGGTTTGTGGATAGGTACTGTTTGAATTTGTTTTTGTCATGGAATATTTTGTTTTCTCCATCAATGGTTATTGATAATTTTGCTGGGTAAAGTAGTCTGGCCTGGCATCTGTGTTCTCTTAGGGTTTGCAGGATCTCTGTCCAGGCCCTTCTGGCTTTTATGGTCTCTGCTGAGAAGTCAGGTGTAATTCTGATAGGTTTACCATTAAATGTTATTTGGCCCTTTTCCCTTGCAGCTTTTAATATTTTTTCTTTGTTCTGCATGTTTTGTGTTTTGATTATTATGTGGCGGGCAGTTTTTCTTTTCTGGTCAATTCTATTTGGTGTTCTGTAGGCCTCTTGTATGTTTATAGGCATCTCTTTCTTTAGATTGGGGAAATTTTCTTCTATGATTTTGTTGAGAATAGTTTCTGGGCCCTGGAGTCTGATGTCTTCTCTTTCTTCAATGCCTATTATCCGCAAATTTCTTCTTTTCATGGTGTCCTTAATTTCTTGGATGTTTTGTGTCAGGAGTTTTCCAGATTTGGCATTTTCTTTAATGGTTGATTCAATATCTGTGATTGTATCTTCTAGCCCTGAGATTCGTTCTTCCATCTCTTGGATTCTGTTAGAAAAGCTCACCTCTGTGTTGCTCGCCTTCTTCTCTGAGGTCTCACGTTCTCGTTTTTCTTCTGTCTGTGTGTTTATCATTGAATCCATTTTCATTTTCAGATCTTGAACTGATTTTTTGATTTCTTTCATCTGATTTTTTGTATATTCCTGAGTTTCTTCCATTGCCTCTTTATAGGTCTTCAGAGCTTGAACCGTTTTAGTTATTTCTTTCATCTGGTTGTTTGCATTTTCCTGCAATTTTTCCAGTTCCACTCTATGTGCTTCTTTTATGTCTCTCACCTGTTTGTCTGCGTCTTCCTGCATTTGATTACGAATTTTATTTGTTTCCTCCATTATCATCCTCATTACTAAGGATTTGAGGTCATTTTCTTGTATTTCCGTTGTATTTGAGTTCTCTGGGTGGTTTTCTTTGGGATAGCTGGAAACTGGAGACGCCATGTTGTTTTGGGGTTTTTTGCGTATGCTTTTTCGTTGTCCTTTAGACATCTTGCCGTCTTTGTTTTTGTTGGGTAGTTTCCAGAGTTGAATAGAGGGTGTCTGATGATAGATTCACTTGTTTTCTTACGATTTCCCTAGGCTGCGAGCTCAAAGCTTCACTGGTGTGGATGTTAGGAGGTTAGCCCTGTTGTTCTGGTCTCTCACAGCCAGTGATCCTCAGTCCCTCCCTGCTGTGGATCCTGCAATTGTTCTGGGTCTCTGAATGAGCGTTGGGTCAGGCCAAGGTAACCACAGCCTTCTGTGTTCCCTGCCAAGTCCAGCCAGGAGCACTGGGACCGAACCACGGGCAGAACTCAGCTAGATTCTCAGGGCCAGAACCGTCTGCCAAGCTCAGCTAGGGATTTTGGGCCCAAAATGCACACAGGGCCCAGCCAGAATTTTTGGGCTGGGACTACGCACCAAGCTCCACTAGGGCCTTTTGGCCCAAAGTGCGTGCTGTGGTCAGTTATTGACTCAGGGCCCGAACTGACCACCAATCTCAGCCAGGAATTCTGGATTCAAACTGTACACTGTGTCCAACCAGAGTCTTAGAGCTGGTGGAACCGAGAGCTCTGTCCGGCCTGTGCCACAGCAGGAGAACTGCGGCTGCTCTGAGTTAGCGCCAGTGGTGGAACAAGTGCTCCGCCCGCACTGTGTCCCCGCAGGGGAGCTGCCGCTGAGCTGAGGTGGTGCCTAGGATGGAACCGAGCACGTCACCAAGCCTGCGCCACAGCAGGAGAACTGCGGCTGCTCTGAGTTAGCGCCAGTGGTGGAACAAGTGCTCCGCCCGCACTGTGTCCCCGCAGGGGAGCTGCCGCTGAGCTGAGGTGGTGCCTAGGATGGAACCAAGCACGTCACCAAGCCTGCGCCACAGCAGGAGAACTGCGGCTGCTCTGAGTTAGCGCCAGTGGTGGGACAAGTGCTCCGCCCGCACTGTGTCCCCGCAGGGGAGCTGCCGCTGAGCTGAGGTGGTGCCTAGGATGGAACCGAGTACGTCACCAAGCCTGCGCCACAGCAGGAGAACTGCGGCTGCTCTGAGTTAGCGCCTGTGGTGAAACCAAGTGCTCCGCCCAGACTGTGTCACCGCAGGGGAGCTGCCGCTGAGCTGAGGTAGTGCCTAGTGTGGAGCAGCGAGCTCAACTAAGCCTGCGCCACAGCAGGGGAGCTATGGCCACGCTGAGTTAGTGCCTCAGGCGGAATTGTTTGCTGGGCCGGGCCAATACCCGGGACTCTGGGGCCGAACTGTCCGCCGAGTCCAATCTGGGTCCAAAGGCTCCACGCGACCCAAATCCTGCCCCGAGTCCCCTCTCCCGCAGCAATTCCCACCAGCCACCACACCAATCGCCTCCACCGGAAGGCTATGGGCTGCAAACCTCAGCCGCCGCTGCTGGTGCCGCTGGTGCTGCCGCCTCTACCGCTGCCACTCCGATCAGAGAAAAACCACGCTCCTCCCGTGTGCAGGGGCACGCAGGTCCTCCGCACCCTGGTCCCTCCAAACCGTGGAGCACTCCCGCTGCCGTGATGTTCGGACCTCGGTGTTCCTGGCTCAGAAATCTGTGCAATTCCCTGAATTGTTCACTGGAGCCTCCAAACGCGGTCCACACTGCTCGCCGCCATCTTGGATCGCCTAATAGCTCCTTCTTGAGGATTAACTTTCGTAGTATCATAGAAGGGGCACTGAAAGCTTCCAAAGTCATAGAAACCAACAGTCCCCCCAGCTATGCGCCACAGGACTGACCAGTCAGTCAGATAATCAAAGTATGCAGTTGTGGCACACATGTCATAGTTGTAAACAGAATTTTTATAATTGAATTTAAGGTTCCCCTAGCCCTTCTTTTTTTTTTTTTTTTTTTAAAGAAAATTGTTCCTGGTACTGAGATCCTAGACAACTACCTGGGGCCAATTAAGTCATGGATAAGGACACTTCCCTTTTCAGCAGATGGGACCGCTAAAGAAAACCACAATCAATCAAACTACAGTTACAGACCCCAGTCCCAGTGAATACATCTACAAAACTACCCCAGTACCTAAACTCTCAGGGAACTTTACACAGGAGAGGACGGAAAGATTTTAAGAGCCAGAATGTCATAGTATTTGCGAATGGGTTGTAAGGCTGTGTCTCAAGGTACTGTCAGAAACCACACCCATCAACAGCAACATACTGTCTAAACAGGAGCCGAACAACAACAACAACAAAAATAAACTTGTGGTCAGTGGGACATACCTACACAGGGGCAAGTCCTGAGTGGGACAGCCTTCAGGATATACTAGGTTAAAAACACATGTCCACATGTATGTAAAAAGTAAACCAATATTACAGATGTCATGAAATCTATATTCATTACTACATTTCAGATTTTTCAGGAACTCCATCTGTTTTCCATATGGCATACTATTTCTGATTCCTACTACTGGCATGCAAGGTTCTTCTCCTCTTCCTTGCCAACCCTTTTTATCTTCTGTATTTTTGACAACAGTCACTCTAAGAGATGAGATGCCACATCTCAGGATGGGCTGAGTTTGTGCTTCCCTGATAACTGCTGAGGTTAAGCATGTCTTCAAGTATATGTTGGTTATTTCTACACATTTTCACTTCTCTTTTTAAAAATGCAACACTATGATTAAAATATAAGATATAGTCTTTTAATGTTTTATTTGAAAGTCAAAAGTAATGTGTGGAATAAAGGGGAATGAGGTAAATTGACTTTTCGTGTGTGAGCAGAGGAACATTACATTTCTTTGATATATTTATTGATTCTCTGCTCTATTGGTGTTTCACTAGAGCCCGTGTAATTGAAATAGGAGTACACTATCTTCCATACTCATATCCCATTATAATACCTGGTTACATTATCCTGTTAAAATATCTCACTATAAAATTAAGTTATAACACCTGAAAATGTTATGGCTGAAAGGGAGACAAAATTATACTATTCTAAGATTTAATCACAGAAACTTTGTGTGTGTGTGGAATATGGCTTAACCTGTAATCTCATGTACTTGACTTCCTTGACATATACCTTATGGGTGACAGGAAAACAGGAGGACCCTTGAGTTGGGGATTTTTCTTCACCCATGTTGGCCAAGCATTTCTGTAGAGTGGGGATTCTATTAACAGAATTATCTGCATATATTTCAAAGTGATGAGATATATTATATATATACATATATGTTGACATAATATGTATACATAAAAATGTTTGAATATATACATATATATATACATATATACACACATACATACATATATACATAAAAATGTGTGGTACCAGAAAAATACTAAACTACTTAAAGTGAATAATTAAAATATTGAATGTATGCATGTCTTCTTCCACAAAGTTTTTGTGTTGCATATTATATTTTGTTAAACAAAATCTTTTGGTAATTTCTGTAGATATCATTTCTGACCTAATATTTTATAATTAAGTAAGATTACATGTTAAGGAAGCATTATTAATACAGAATGATATGATATATAATTAATATAAATAAAATTTGAGTTTTAAATGACTCCAGTTGCCAGATTACTTGAATAAAACTATTTTCACAGTTTATTTTGTAGAGAATTATTAAACAGTAGTAACCAAAATGGTACTCTTTTTTTTTATTAATTTATTCTTGTTACATCTCAATGTTTATCCCATCCCTTGTATCCTCCCATTCCTCCCCCCGCCCCATTTTCCCATTATTCCCCTCCCCTATGACTGTTCCTGAGGGGGATCACCTCCCCCTATATATTCTCATAGGGTATCAAGTCTCTTCTTGGCTACCAAAATGGTACTCTTAAAGCCATCTAAAACTATAGTAAAGGGAAATAATTTATTCACCTTATGTATACTATGAGTATTATAAAGCCTTATACTAACCATTATAATTTTATAAAGATTCTATATTAATAATTTTATAGCTGCAATTAATGGAAAGAGATATAGTGACAAAATCCATATTTTAAAAATTTATATTTTAGATAAAATTTTCTATCTATCTATATATTTCTATTTTCAGATCAATAAATAATACTGCATAGTAATAGTAACAAATTGTATAATTTTAAAATGTAGGAAACAAATAATAATGATAAAATAATATCATATACATTTTTATAACATAATTAATAAAATATGATCTTAAAGTTATAATCCTGCCTTTAATCCCAGCACTTGGAGGCAGAGGCAGGTGAATCGCTGTGTAGTCTAGGCTAGCCCAGTCTACAGAGTGAGTTCCAGGATGACTAGGGCTGTTACACAGAAAGGTCCTGTCTCAAAAATAAATTATAATCATAAGAAATGCTAGCTAATAATAGTTTAGATCCACTTAAGTACTAACAAATGAAAAAATTCAAATCAAAATTACATAAGAAGCAACATGACATAGAATGTATTTCTTACTCTGATGAGCCTGCTTGCAACAATTAGCTACTGTAATTACACTATCTACAAATAGAATATGCTATGGAAAGTTAATTTGAAGTTTATATTAAGATGATATATAGTTAAAAAGTACATTCCAAGTAATGCCGTCCTGTCAAGTTTCTTTATGGTCATAAGGCAATCTCTCTTTTTTTTTATTGTAAATTTTTTCCTTTTTTATTAATTTATTCTTGTTTCATCTCAATGGTTATCCCATCCCTTGTATCCTCCTATTCTTCCCTCCCTTCCATTTTCCCCTTACTCCCCTCCCCTATGACTGTGCCTGAGGGGTATGGAATACTACTCAGCTATTAAAAACAAGGAATTCCTGAAATTTGTGGACAAATGGATTGAGCTAGAAATGAGTGAGTTAACCCAGAAGCAGAAAGACTCAAATGGTATACTAGCCCAAGGGGCATTTCCCATGAAAGCCTTCACCTACCAGGAAACTGGGACAGAGCGGAGGACATCCTATTGGGACTCTAGATGAGAGAAGCATGGGAGAATAGCAAAGTTGAAGGATCCAGAGGGTCCTAGAAACCTACAAGTAGAACATTATGATAGGCAGATTTGGGCCCAGGGATCCTGCTCAAACTAAGGCACCAGCCAAGGACAATACAGGCGGTAAACTTTAAACCCCTACCCAGATCTAGCCAATGGACAGGACATTCTCCACAGTTGAGTGGAGAGTGGGGTATGACTTTACACGTACTCTGGTGCCTCATATTTGACCAAGTCCCCTGGAGGGGGAGACCTGGTGGCACTCAGAGGAAGGATAGCAGGCTACGAAGAAGGCAATCTCTTAATAGGAAAAGAAAAACTGATTCTAACATGGGATTGTTAGAATCTGGATCTGCTCAGGTAAGTTTATTTGCAGGCTGTGGCATCTGTATTAGTGTATAGATGCTGTCACAGACAGAACATAGGCCAGCCCAGGAATATGCCTACCAGGAACATGACGGAGTTTTGTGGCTCTCCCCAGGAACTAGTCTCAGGAATGCCTCTGTACCACCCAACACCCTAGGCAGACGATTGTAAGAGTCCTCATACCCATCCCAGGTCACAGGGAGCCTCCTCCAGTATTTCCAAGAACTGTCCAAGTTTGAAATGCCTACTCTATGACTCATATGGGAGTTGTCAACCAAGCTCCCATGGTAAGTCCACACTTGATTATCTGATTTCTAAAACTTTCTATAAGCCCATTGAATAGAGAAACCCTGATATCCAAAACTTTAAACAGAACAACATTTTAAAATGTCAATGGCTCAACTTCCCCACGTCTTAATTTTATTCATCTCTAATGTACTTGCTAGCTTCTTGGGCAGTGAATGCAAGCTTACCCCTATATGTACATACATTGTCATACTGTTCCATTTTTACATTGTTTGCTGTCTACTGAACGATTAGAATTGCATTTACCCAAATGCTGGCAAGGAGATTATAGATGAATAAAATTAAGACATGGGGAAGTTGAGTTGATTAAAATTACTATTCCCAAATCAAAATTCTTTGACAGAAAGCGGAAAAAAATATTTTTAAAAAATTTCGAAGCCGTCTATAAAAGGGATTTATGAGCAGTTGTGTGATTCCGATTCTTCAATAGATAGAAGAAGACAGTAAACAGTCAGAGGAGGCCTAAGTATTTTTTGAGAGCTGTGACCAGAGAGACTTCTCACATGGGTTAACATAAAATTGTCTTCATCAATAGTATTTGAACAGCTACTCTATATCACTTCCCCTGAGAATGAAATTTCCATCCTGTGAGGAAGCTTCTTAAGCAGGAAGGTAAGAAGCTCAAAATGGTTTCAGGAAGTCCCTGAAATTGACCAGATTTACCAGGTCCCTCCCTGGCAGAGTAATCACAGTAAGTAAACTATAAAGCAGACTGAGAGAAGTGAACTGCCTGGAAGAGTTTTAGACTAGTAGAGATACCTGTAAAGGACACTTTCCACCCTGTTAAGCTGCCTTCAGGCTGTGCAGCGTGCTCTGGGTTCCCAGGTTTGTAAACTGTCACCCCTGCTGGGGTGGGCTTTGGTGATCCAGCTGTCTTTGAGTCAGTACTGCATCTGTAATTAACCCTTCACTCATACTCTTGTAAATAACCCCCCCAAAAAAACCTATTGGTTCACCAAAGGGAAAAATGTCAATGGCAACTGATGTCTTCACTAATTCTAATTTTGTCATGCAGCACAGAATTGAAAATTAAAATATGTTTCACTTCATTCAAAGCAGATCATAAAAAAAGATCTGCAATATCTTTTCCAAAATAATAAAGTAATATACTTGACCATGAAGAGAAACAATGTAATTATTTTTGAAGTATAGGAAAGCTTCTCCATTAAACAGATAGAGTAAATGCATCTTTATTTTCTGTCATAATTTTTTAGTGGTATATTTGAAAAAAGTATAGTAAAATATCTCCCACTATAATTTAATTTTTAGATTAAATTATTGCTTCATTATGGAAATCTGCTTTTACAAAATAGCTTGTTATTCCTCAGTTAAGTGCTTGGTCTTTTAATTAACATGAACTATATTGCCAAAAAGAAGTTTTATTGGATTTTGTTTATAAAATGTCTGTGCATCTAATAAAGAAAATTTTATAAACAAAAGTGAAATAGTAGGTTTTGATTAACTACATGCCCACAGGCATATTTACTTTTGGACCACTGTGAATTTTGAGTATTTTAAATATTAAAAATGTACCAATATATATCATCACTTAAAGACCGATAATCTTTTTGAAGAAGATAGGGACATGTACAATCTAAACTATTTCTGGAGATAGATGAGTTTTGGAAAATTTGCATGGCTCTGGCTGAACATGATAGCATGTGCATATAGTCTCAGCTCTCAGAAAACAGGAAGATCATGATTTGGAGACCAGTCTGGACTATATGTGTATCTTCAAAATCATTTCTAGAATGATTTTTCACGTGTTTTTCTAGCTCAATGTCAGCTATGGTGATAATTTTCAAGAATATATGGATTCATAGTAGACAACAAACATAATTGGGGGTTGCACCTGGAGGAAAACAGAACACACAAAGATATAGCCCAGATGGTTTCATTCTTAGACACCCATAATCAAAGACTCTCTGTGCATTTTACCAGACCTGCCAGTGCCCAGAAAGACTGTCTCTTCTATCAAGATGGGCTTGTGATGACTGAGCAGAGGTTGAGGATTGACACTAGACTGCAGTTACACATTAAGTGTTCATAGTCTGTGACACAGGGACCAGGTATCTTCCCACTATGGACTTTCTTAAACGAAGAACAAACTATATCTTTCATGTTGTGAGTGGCCACTCTCAAGTCAAGACTTAAATCAAATTACTTATACTGTAAGTTTGCTCAACAAGACCCTTTATTTGTGAATAACTGAGTGCATAGAATAATATTTTATCAAAATGTGAATCTTAACTTTAAAATGCAATAAGAAATAGAGATATTTACTTATACGGCTTTAAGATTAAAATAAGGCCGGGCATGGTAGTGCATGCCTTTAACCCCATCACTTGGGAGGCAGAGGCAGGCGGATTGCTATGTGTTTGAGGCTAACCTGGTCTACAAAGCGAGTCCAGGACAGCCAAGGGTAACACAGAGACACCCTGTCTCAAAAAAACAAAAAAAAAAAAAAACCAAAAAAAAAAAAATTAAAATCAAATAAACATTTATTCATGTGATACCATTCTTTGGAGGAATTCAAAGCATTTATGTACTCTAATGTACACATTTATACAAGACATGACTTATATAAATGCAACATTACATTCATACATGCATTTTATAATGATTGACCTAGGTAGCTATCCTACCCATTAACTTAAATAGTTTTTTGTCTTTTTATGTTTTCTTTTCACTTGCCTTTTGAAACAGGGGTTTGTTATATAGCCCAGGCTGACTTGGAACTCATAATCCCCTGGCTTCATTCTCCTAAAGCCTAGGATTCCTGGTGTTTACTGCTCTGCCTTATAAATCTCATCATCTTCTGATAAAAAGCTAAAAGTATTCTACTATTGTCTGTAGCATTTGCCCTGGCTTACCCCGGAACAGCAGACCACCCTCCTGTCTAAACATGAGTGGCTTCACAAAGCGCACCCATCCTTCTTGCTTTCTTACTTTCATTCTCCTGAAACCACCACTTGATACTTCTATGAATCCAACATCTTTAATTTCCACATATGAGCAGATCATGTTGTGCTTGGAGAGGGTGTCAGTCGCATGGGTAGAGGAAAAGTAAATAGGTGTGACGACTATGGAAAATAACACAGAGAGCCTGTTAGTAATCCTGAAAGTAGAGCTACTTCCATTGTTCTATTGAGAGTATTCCCAAAAGAACTGCAATCAGTGCATCAAGGCGACACTCCTCTATTCCCATGTTTAATTTAAGATTATTCGTGAGAGCCAGGATATTAGTTCAAACAAACTTTTCATCAATGTGGGAATTGATAGAGAACAGAAAGATGTACGTCTGCCATCCATGCACACACATATGTAACAAACATGAATTCAACTGTTAAAAACATTAAGTATTGTCATTTATGCCAGTGTGCATAGACCTCTAGGACACAATGTATTTGCAAAGTAAATCAGGTACAAAAGATCTTAGAGTATATAAGTATTATTCTCCAAGGCACTCTATTTTCCAGGGCACATTAACAAATATCCCTTCTGTTTTATAGTTCTCATTTCTCTGGATAAATTTCCTACCTCTTCATCAATTATAATCATGTTTTCTGTAGTTCCCTGAATATATTTAGGATACTTTCTTTAAAGCCCTTACCTATTCATTTAAATGTTGACTTAACATGTACTGACTTACTTTTATTTCATCTTTATTAGTGTTAGTCCAATTTTCCTATTTTTGTGTACCTCATGAAAACAAAAGCAACATATATTAAGTCTTAGCATAGTAAGGGCTCAGGGAATTGTTACTCAGTTCATACTGAAATAATATAATGTAATATAATTAGTGTTTTGGCCTACCAGCCCATTAAGAATACTGTAGAAGCACAGAAAGATGGCTCAGCAGTTGAGAGCTCTTGCTCCTGCAAAGGAACCAGGTGTGGTCCCCATCACCCATGTTTAGGCATTTATAACAGTACTATTTAAGGGAAGAGAAGCTCAAGTTCAATTAGACTTAATGATAAATTAAGTAATAGACATTAGTTTTGCCCAAATAAATAAAATTTAAAATGAGGATACAAGCAAATTTATTGAATGTGGTCAATATTTATTATGAATATAAAATGGCAGCAAAACAATACTCTGGGTAAATATTTAGAAATAAATGATGTGAAACTATAATGCTGTCCTTAAAATAAAGCAAAAATTATGAAGCTAAACAAAACAATTCAACTTGGATAGCTTAAATGTAGACATAGTGACTAAATTTTAGTCAAAGCTAAAATATACACAGTTTGCACTAAATTTCATTCTATATATTTACAATCGAACAGCCATAGGTAGAACAGTGTGTGTGTGTGTGTGTGTGTGTGTGTGTGTGTGTGTGCGTGCTGATGCATATTTGTATGTGTGCATGTGTTTGTTGCTGTCTGCTTGTGTTTATATATGTGTTTGCAAGTATGTGTGTGTGAGAGTTTGTGAGTACCTGTACTGAGCTGTGTATACACCCATATCCTACTTTCATCTTTTAAACACTGCAGTAAAGTTACTATTTACATTATGTTGGATATTAAAGTAATAAGTTGATTTAACCCATATGGAATGCACAGTGGTCTCTGAATGTAGCTCCTGGAAATACCACAGCTCTATCTATGAGATTTTGGCATCCTTGTGTATGCTAGCACCAGCAGGAATGTTGTGGAAACAATCTCTCCAAATGCACACCTAGATGTTAATATGCACACATTTTAGAGGTAGGTTTCAGGAATATTGGCTAATGGCAGGAAACTTTACATTTAATTTTATTTTTCTTGAGCTGTATGTATAATCTTCCATGCAGAAAATGCTGTTTGAAAAGGGTGTGATTCAGAAGGAAGAATATTAAAAGGTGGGAACCAGAAGCCTGTATATTTTTATTTCTGTGACCTTGGTTCCTTATCTGTCAAGTCAATTTTGCTACAGTGCTTGAAGAGATGTAATTATGAATTGTCCCTAAAGCACTGCTTATCTTTGGGTCAGTTGAGCACAGTAAAGAAATACCTTAAAGTCGCAAAGTACTTTGTTGTTGCTCCCCAAATAAAGCAGGACTCAGGTGGAACATTCCAGGAAAGAAGCAGTCCTTCATGTGGATTCAAATGGATTTGGCATTAAGTTCTTTCTTACACAGTTTTAACAACTACTGTTTTAGAGAAACTGGCCTGATCAATGCCTGGCTCCTAGGTCTCACCCAAATGATGTCATGCTGAATAGTCAACAGAAGTTGGCTGCATGGAAAATGCCTATCTATCTACCTATCTATCTGTCTATCTATCTACCTACCTATCCATCCATCCATCCATCCATCCATCTATTTATGGAGATATTTGTAACTGGTGAGGAGCAAATCTTTAAAAACAAAAACATGACATAAAAATTAAGATTATATTTAAATATGACACCTTGACTTTGAGAGAAAGGAGAGGTACCTGGAAAAGATTACATGGAGAAAAGGGAAGAAAGAAATTTTGTAATTAAATTATAATTCCCCCTCCCCCAAATTAAGAGCAAATTATCTAGAAAAATTTTTAGATTTTAATAGGACACATTATGGTTTGTATTTATTAAGTAAGAAAGAGGAAATACGATAAAGAATTCATGGGAAGTGATGCCAAAAAGCCAAGGCAATAGAAAATATATATTCTCAGAGTCCGTACCAGGGTGTTTATCAGTTGGCAAATACCATGCCCCTGAAAGAGGTGGCTCTTCTTCTAGTGGACAAACAACCATGTTTCCTCTCATGAGTCCGTTTCCAGCAGACAAACACTGCACACCCTCACACAAGTCTGTTTCACATCTAACATTTGGGAAGAAAACAAAAATGTGTTTATATCCACTACATGGTCGAGTCTGAATTTAACTAAATTCTGAAGTGGAAAACATATATTTAGAAAAAAGGATATTAAAAATGGATAAGAATGATTAGGATGTAAAGTGAATAAATAAATAAATAAATAAACAAACAAACTTTTTAAATGTATAACGGATTTCTTGATATGTTTATGAGTCTGTATTAACTGGCTAGTACATTTGCAATAGTTATCTGAAATAAAGCACCAGTTAAGTGAAAAAAGAACTTTAGGTTCTATTCATTCTGTTACTGATAAAGTAGTCTAATCTCCAAAATACTTAGAAAATGGGCATTGCCTTTTAATTAATTTTGTTCTTTTGTAGAGCATGCTGGCCTTGAACTCACAGAAATACAACTGAATCTTCCTCCCAAGTGCTGGGATTAAAGAGATTGTGCAATTGCAATCTAGGTGAGAAAAAATAATTCTCATAATTGTACAAAAACTCAACTACCCAAAATAATTGATGAAATATAATTGAAATTTTATTTGTTCATATATTCAAAATTTTTTTCATGTATCTACTATTTTGTACAGAAACTTATTTGAAAGATAAAGGTAACATAAGTATTTAAGATTACTACTTAGATTCTAATAATTACAATTTAAAAATAAACTATTGCTGGATTCTGATTGCATACATTTACAACTTACTGTGTAAATATATACCTCAACTTTTCAGAGGAAAGGTCTCTCTAATCCACTCAACATTTATATTCAAGTCTAAGTAAATGTACCCATGAATATACTTTATACTCATTAATGAATAGCTATGCAATTTCCTATACATTATAGATATTAATAAAACATTGAACTTCCAGACATGTTTTACAGGACTTTTTTGGGGGGGCGGGGGAGGGCTGGAGCTTTGCGAGAACCCCACAGAATGATGACTTTCAAAATATGACACTAGGGACCTTTGTATTAGCATCATGTCTTAGCTCTGAAATATACATTCCAGGCCCAACTCTAGATATACCAGTTGTACTGTGTGAGATAGAAGCCAGGGGATTTAGACTCAGGCTAAGGTCTAAAGCAACCACTAGAGCACAGAGCCTGTGAGTTGCCATGCAGCAACGTCTGTTTCTCCAAGGCTCACTCTTTTCCTGGCACAGGAACAGCAAGTACCAAGATGACCCCTTTCATCATAGGTGCAGGGATAAGATGGTTTCATATCATAGAAGGGATTCATGGTCAGGACATCAAAAACATGTTTAAACAAAACTATCAAGATGTCAAAGATATCAAAGATGTCAAGAAGCCTAAGCCAGGTGCTTAGCAACTACAACACTGAGAAGGCTAAGGCAGAAGGACTGGTGCCAGGGGAAGCAGAGCATATGGTTCAGAGTGAGATTCTGTCTCAGAAGCAGAAACAACAACAAAAAGACCCAACTAGAAAACAACAACAAAATCAAAAGAACCAAAGGAGAGAAACTAACAAGATACAAACTGAAGCCTAGATTCAGATGCAATCAAATGAGGTGGAAAAGCCAAACATCACATAAACTCTCCAATGTTCACCATCTTCTAAATGACAAAACTGCACTCCTGCAAAATTATCTTGAAACGCAAAAGCCATAGTTAGCAGAAATAACTATGATGCACTCAGAATTTGGCAAGCACTGTAGTGTGGTGTCCCTGTTAATCTTCTCACAGATCCTGTAGGACAGCTGTAAATATCACTTTCAGTTTACACAGCAGAAAGCTGCAATTTAAAGAGATGGGATAAGTTGCCTAATTGAAGATAGCTGGTAGACAGAGAGGTGAGGGAAGGAAAGGAGAGACAAAGCTGGAACCTGTGATCAGCAGAGTGATCAACTTCTTGCCTAGCAGAGGGCAGACCATTTTAAAAGGTGAAGAGGGGGGAACTAGAAAGCATAGCAAAGATGTCTGGAGAGGTATTTATCACACAGTAAGGACAGAGATGCCTCCATGCCCATTGTGGTACATCGAAGACACACATAGACTTTGAAAGGCAAGAGTGAAATGAAGAATTCACGATCCAGCTACTATTTTGTCATCTTAAATATAATTTGAAACACCATTATTTGGGAGATTATCCATAACTTAAAATCAAATCACTAAATAAATGGTCTTGCAGTCACACTGTGCCAATATCTCTATGAAAGAGAGTATCCTAATATTATTTTTGTCTTATAAAATTAAAACACATAGAATGAGAGAGAGAGAGAGAGAGAGAGAGAGAGAGAGAGAGAGAGAGAGAGAGAGAGAGAGAGAGAGAGAGAGAGAGAGAGAGAGAGAGAGAGAGAGAGAGAGAGAGAGAGAGAGAGAGAAACAGAGTAATGGAGTGAAAGGTAGGCAGAAAATGGCTGTTTTCTCATTTTTATTCTCATTTCCACTGTGAATTTGTGTGGATTCTGTGCAAATGTGCATCGTGTAACTGCTTCCTGATGAGAGAAGAGGATGCTGTGATCTGTCACACAGGCTACACTTCTATGAAGGAAATATGTAACCGTACATAGGAACGGTAGAGTGAATGGAGGATTGGGTTTCAATCTCAGAAACAAAGAGCTGCATGAAATGTACCACCTAGTGAAAGAGGAGAGCCGGAGGGCTTCCCCAAGTGCTACATGTAGAACCCCAAGTCACAGCCTGAGTCTGTGGAGTTGGTAGAGAAGGGGACATCCGAGGATGTGTCACAGCCGACATAATTCCTAAGGCTTTTTTGAGAAAAAGCCCAGTAGAAATCAGGACAAGTGATTAGTGCTTAAAATTCTGTACTGTAATACAGAGAGACTGGTCTTTGTCTTGTCTATGTCACTGTCTTCAGAAATCAGGAATCGGAATCTTGATTTGGATGACAAGCTGAAGATGGTTTACAGAGGAAGTTCCATGATTTGCAATCTTCCCTCTCCCTCCCTCTCTGGACATCTGCTACTGCAGGAAGCACCTTCCGACTCTGACTGGGCAACTGCTACTGGGATTTCATGTTGCTTCAGTTTGTAGGCTTGAGCCTGCACCAGAGGCTGCTTCTTCAGGCTTTAGCAATCTGCTTAAGCTCTTATATATTTTTAAATTAGTCAGAGTTGGAAACTTTATTAATTTAGGCCTGACAGTGAGGATTAGAAGAAAAAGTAGCATAAAGAAATTAAATGACACTCACTTGTGGGCACGGGCTCAGCAAGGAACAATTGCTTCAAATTATTTCATTATTGTGTGTCTGTGTGTTATATTTATATACATAAAATACATGTATATGTGTATAAAATAACTAGTGAACATATTCTAACTTATCCACAAAACACTCCTTTTTTTTTCTATTCTATATCATTCAGGGAAGGTTTACTTTGGGAGGGCATTATTCATCCAATCCTGTGTTCATCTTGACTCTTTTTTTAGAAAGATAAACTGGATTAGGATAATCAGGACTCCACCCTCAAAAATTTTAAATCTCCCTCTGCATTAATGCAATGACAAATAAAAGAACAGAGGCCTAAAGAAATGGCTTAGCATGTAGGAAGGTACACAGCTCTTCTAGAAAGCCAGGGTTTGGTTCCTGGTACACATGCTGGGCATGAGACCATGTTGGGCAGGTCACAATGGTCTGTAACTCCAGCTCCACTGTGGTTGATATCATTGTCTCCATAGGCTTGACACTTACACGCACACACCCTCACATAGACCCACAGACATGTATACACAGACTTTAAAATAATGAAAATAAATTTTATTTCTAAAATAATAACAGAAAACTATAACGCAGGCAAAGCTATAATAAGGGCTTGGGAAATGGTTGTGTCCGTGAAGTGCCTCCTACATAGACATGAGGACATGTGTTCAGATCCCTACCAATTAGTCCTGGGTTCTTCAGGAAAGAATCCTGACTCAAACACTAACAATGAGAAACGTAGCAGAAACCACTTCACATCAATCTCTGGTCTTTGTATGTATGCAACACAAGTCTACATACACATGCGAGCGTGCACACACACACACACACACACACACACACACACACACACACACACAGACATATAGTACATATGGACACACCAAATAATGGCATGTATTCTAGTTAATTTATAAATTTATTTTCTTTTTTCTTTTTTTTAAAAAGATTTATTTATTTATTATGTGTACAGGGCTCTGTCTGCATCTGCAGGCCAGAAGAGGGCGCCATATCACATTAAAGATGGTTGTGAGCCACCATGTGGTTGCTGGGAATTGAAATCAGGACCTTTGGAAGAGTAGACAGTGCTCTTAACCTCTGAGCCATCTCTCCAGCCCCTATAAATTTATTTTCTCACTTTTCTAATTGAGTGTTCTAATTAGCTATCATCCTTACTAAAATTAATTCTAGGTTTTCTGCATTATGGTTGTTGGCTTGGTGTTTTTTTGTGGGACTTTCCGACAGTTAGAGTGCAGGTGTCTCTGACTCTTTTGCCTGCTCGTGGGGCCCCTTTCCTCCTACGAGGGTCTCTTGCCCACTGCTGATGTGAGGGTTTGTGTTTGGTCATATTGTATCTTGTTGTGCTGTGATTGTTTGATGTCACTTGGTGGCCTGCTCTTTTCTGGGAAGAGATGGGGGGGCTGGATCTGGGAGAGAGGGTAGGAAGTGGGGGCTGAGACGAGTGTAGGGAGGAGAAGCTGCGTTTGAGGTGTATTGTATGAGAGAAGAATAAAATTTTAAAATGCCAATAAATCAAATATATTAATTAAAATAAAAAAGCTAAAGATTCAAAGAAATAAGACCATTCTCGCCGTGGTTAATAATTGAGGAGCTCTTAAAAATAAAGAACTATCCAGTAAATAACATACATTTGGTCCAAAAGATGGGAATAGCTTCCAGGCACATGGTTTATTTTATAGCAACAGTGAAACTAATTCAACAGTGAAACTTTATCATCACTCAACATTTAATTACTACAATGAAACACCTGACGCAGGACACTTTGTTCTATTTATTTTTTTAAAGGTCTATTTGGCTCACAATTTTAAAATTAAGTTATTTATTTACTTACACCTCCATTGCAGCTTCCCCTCACTCCTCTCCTCCCCCTTCCCTCCTCTTCCCTCTCATTCACCCTTCCTCCTCTTCTCAGAAAAGGGGAAGCCACCCAAGGAGGTCAACCAGCCTTGGCATATCAAGTTGCAATAAGAGGCATCTTCTCCTATTGAGGCTGTAATAGGGACCCGGGTTAGAAGTAAGGGAACCAAAGTCAGGAAATGTAGTCCGAGACATCCCCTGCTCCCTCTTTAGGAGTCCAACATGAAGAGCCAGCTTCACCACTGCTACGTGTGTACAGAGGGCACAGGTCCTTCCTAGGTATGCCCTCTGGCTAGCAGTTCTGTCTCTATGAGCCGCTACGGAGCCAGGTTAGTGGATTATATTGGTTTTACTGTGGTGTCCTTGAGTCAGACCACGGCACAAACTGATGATAAATGATGCATGGAAAACACCACTAATGTAGCCATGCTTCAACGGGCATTTCTTTATCAGGAATCAAAGAGAACATTCACAAAACCAGGTTTGCACCTTTCAAAGCATCTAGTTGCTAAGAAATTATTTTATGCCATAAATGACCTAAAGAATGCCCATCATGCCATCTCTAAACGGTTTCATGGCACCACCAAATAGCATCACTCTAAAGGATGAACCTTTAATCACACCAGCCCTAGATCCCTTATGGGACACCCAAACTGCATCATTTATTTCATGGTTGGAAGAAAACCCTAACCCTGCCTTTGGATCCCTTATTCCTACCTGGGATATCTTGCCTACCCTAAAGAGGAAAAGATTTATTTAGTTCTATTGCAATTTGGTATGCCAAGGTGGGTTGATAACTATGTGGAGCCTCCCGTTTTCTGAGGAGAAATGGGGGAGGGGCTGAGGAGGGAAGGGGAGAGGCATGGTGTGAGGGAAGAGGGCGGAGGCGAAGTTGTGACACAAGTATAAGGTAAATAAATAGATTAATGCAAGAAAATAAAAAGAAAGAATAAAACCCTCAAATTTGTCACATTGGGTAGTTGTACAAAGAGCAAGGTCTGGAAGGAAAGGATATCCAGAGTAGAGACTGGTATTTCACACCCACATCACTATTGCCACGGGTTCTAGTCTGCTTCTGAGTGGCTGTTGACCTTCTGTTGAATGTTCAGAAAACAGGTGAATCACTTGGTGGAAAGCAATCTTCTAAGAGAATCCACTGTCCAGGTCTATTGTTATTTGATCTACCAAGAGGTTGTTTCCTGTAATATTTCAAGACTGAGTGATTTCAATAATTAGTATTAGAAGCTGAAAGAAACTCTTGGGCACTAACGTTTACTGCAGTTATTACCCAATGTCTTCCTCAGGAAGCATACCAAAGCATAAGTCTTCTCCGAAGTCCTGTTTTTCTGTTTGTTTATTTTGTTTTGTTTTCTAAAACTCCTTTAAAGCTTGGGAACATCTCTTCATCTCATCTTTTCTCAATGATTTCACTCTTAATATATGTGCATAACATTTATAACAAGACGAGCTTGAGTGCGGGAGTTATCTTTTCCCTTACATCAGGGATGATGGATCCACATTCACAGGAGCATTAGCTTGTTTTCCTGCTTCAACCTCTCCTCTGCAGAGCCTAGAAATATCTAGAACACCAAACCTCCCAAATATTTGTTAAATAAGTGCATGTGTTTTTAAAACCATGAAAGAGTGAATCACTTTTTCAAGAGTGACTATGTTTAAGTAGTTACAGAAAAATAAATACAGCCGTGTGCATATATATTTATAGTTGCATCTATATGCACTTTTTATAAACTTGTTATGTTGGAATCTACTAGAGCCCTTGATAAAATCAAATGAGTACCTCAGATCTCTTCATTCCACTTTCCTGATGATGGTTTCTTTTTCCTTTCTTTTTCTTTTTCTTTCTTTCTTTTTTTTGGGGGGGGGGGGACAGGTTTTCCCTATATAGCCTTGGCTGTCCAGGACTTGTTTTGTATACCAGGCTGGCCTCTAACTGACAAAAGTCTGCCTGGCTCTGCCTCCTGGGATAAAAGGCATATGCCTTTAATCAGGTGGGTGTGGTGGCTCAACCCTTTATTCCAGCACTTGGGGAGGCAAAGGCAAGCATATCTCTGTGAATTTGAGGCCAACCTGATCTACAAAGTGACTCCAGGAAAGCCAAGACTATACATAGAAATCCTGTCTGTAAAAGAAAAGACCTTTAAAGGCTTAAGAATTAGGAACATGTTTGTATTTCCATTGGTAATGTCTATAATAACATTTGTTTTATTCAACATTTTTTCTAAAACATATTCTAGTATGATATCCTTGTATCATTTTTGTTGGTTTGTTTGTTTGATTTATTCTCCATAGTACCTATGGATAATACCTTTGAATAATACAGAAGACATTGTCTTTCAGTGTAGGCAGTGTTGAATAAAAAAATAAATCACCTTTTAGCTATTACATCCCTCAAGTCTATTAATTAAAAGTAAGTTTTTGGTGACTATTCTAGCACCAAACTGTCTCTATCATCTTCTCATTTGGAAAGCTACTAACCTGCACTCCCGGCATACTCAGGTAATCAACTTTATTCCTTCTCAAGTCTCTGAAGGAGTTGAAGACCAGGTAGCTTAGTTTTACAATGAAGCTTAGTTGTTTAGGGGTTAAGATGCTTTTAGGTCTAGATAGATGTTTTAAGTTGATCATGACAAGGTGTGATAGAGATTTACCTAAATTCAGAATTTTAGACACATCAAGATAGGAAAGATATTTTCTTCAAGGATGTTAAATACAAATAGCCAAAACACAAAGAATGTAACACATATATATATATATATATATATATATGTGTGTGTGTGTGTGTGTGTGTGTGTGTGTGTGTGTGTGTGTGTATATATGAAATAAAAATAAGTTGGAAATTAGATTGCATTGTTTGTTTTAATAAATGTTGAGAATTCCTCTGAGATATTTTCAATGAGCAAGAGTGCACGGGGAAAGTCATAAGACTGTTATTTCCTTTACCTTGGGATTAAGCTGGTAAAAAAGTGTCTTCCTATATGTATCTGGTAACTGTCCATGAGCACATGTGTCTCAGTCATATATACTTGTCCCTCATCAGATGAGAACAAACGTTTTTATGGCTGTTTGAGAGAATGTGTTGGAGAAGAATAAGCATGTTTGACTATATACAACTCTCATGCTGCGTTTAAATATATATATATATATATATATATATATATATATATATATATATATATATATATATATACACATACATATATTGGGTTTGTGTGTGTGTGTCTGTGTATGCACACTATATGCATGCAGGTCCCCAGGTGGGTCATCTAGAGTTGGTGTTACAGGAAGATGTGAGCATTCTGACTTGGGTTATGGAACTGAACTTGAGTCTCCTATGAAAACAGCAAGCTTTCTTAACTACTGGACCATTTTTTCCAGAGCCATAATTTTCATTATGAAAAAAAAAATGTTTTCCTAAATTTAATAAAAATTAATAAGCTCAGTATATCATCATGTTACATATTCTCTGGGATGTGTTTTTTTTTAATGTTTCTCTCTCTCTCTCTCTCTTTCTCTCTCTCCTCCTCTCTCTCCTCTCTCTCTTTCTCTCTCTCTCTCTCTCTCTCTGTGCGTGTGTGTGTGTGTGTGTGTGTGTGTGTGTGTGTGTGTGTTGTGTTCTATAGATGCATATACCACATCATACCTAGGGACAACCCCCAAAATCAGTCTTTGCTCGCTTTCTTATTGACCACTGCATAGCTAGGGAGGCTTGCCTGTGAGATTTTGGAGATTCTCTCTTATCAATACATCCCATCTGCGATTAGCCTCACTGCCACTGCAGACTCTTCATACAGTGCTCAGCCTTGTGCGGGTTTTGTCGATTCAAACCCAGGCACCCACAATTATGCAGCAAATATTCTATCCATTGACTTATCACTCTCTATGACATTTTAAAGATTCGGGTTCAGCCCAGTTTGCATATGTTTTCCCCTGGGTATTCATGTTTAAACTCTAAGCCACTTAAAGGATCATCCATTTAATCATAAGGAATAGTATTTATTCATAAAGGAAGGAGAAGCAATGGGTAAAAATATGTGGCTAAGTTGTTGATATAAAACTTGAAGCTAGACACATCACTATAGGTGATGGGAAAACTTGTCTCTATATATTCCCATTTTATGGCACAGTTATAGCTAAAGCTGTTCCCACTCATATTTTATTTAGGAGAACAAAAGAACCTACATTTTTTTTTTTTTAGAGAAGTGATTTTCAGTTAAAAGTAGAACTTGAGTTCATTGTCTTGTGCAGTGAGCATTCACATAGAATCTGGTGGGGTTATTGTTTGCCTCCAGCAATTTAATTAAAAGCTCAAACAAATAGAGCCCTGGGGGGTTTCTACCAGCAGCTAACTTATTACTAAGTGCTGTTCTGAGCACTACAGCATAGAAAGTAAAATGTCTGCTGTAAGTAGCCTAATTTATGAAGGATGCTAATACAGTAGCAGTTCATAAGTGTGTTCCTTCCCACCATATAGGAGGGAAGAGTTTTTGGCATTTAAACTGACTGACTGCTTGGGATGGTTTAATTGTACACACTGCTACAAAATCCAATCAAGTATGAATCCCTAGATTTTCTTTTGGACTCTTCTCTCTCCCACTCCGCACATACACACACACACACACACACACTTACATAGATGTGTGTGTGTGTGTGTGTGTGATAGGTAGATGATATATAGATATATAGATAGATGAAACATGGATATATATCATACTTCTAATCTACAAATATGTGTGATTATGCATGACTAAGTATATCAATAATTCTATCATTTATATATCATCTATTATCTTATCTACCAGATTTACTGTCTACTATGTTTATCTGTTTCTATTACCTATCAATCATCTTTATATCTGCTATCTATCTATATATTATCTATCTATAATTTATCATATGTCAATTACTCCTCCTTAATATATATAATCCATCTTTTTCATCTATCATCTATCATCTATCTATATTCTATATTTCTACATTCTACAGTAAATCATTTATCCTTACTATTATCTATTATCTGTCTATCATCAAACTCTTTATCACCTATCATCTTACTATTTATCTTGGGTTTGGCTCATTATGTTTTATAGGCATCCTTGTTAACAACTCTATGCCTAGGCCTTGTACAACTTCTAGATATAAAAATGTCTTAACCTTTGGTATAAAGAGTATAATTTTAAGATATATGTTAAAATGTTACTGATCACCATTCCTGTCAACTCAAAAATCCTTCTCTCCTCTCATCTTTGCGAGAAGAACATCCTTGCCTTTATAATTCCCCATGTAGCATGTTTAGTGATTCTGACGGTCAGGACTAAACATGCCTGCTGTCTCCAGGGTCTATTGCCACTGAAATACAACTAGAGACAGAAAACAGAACAATAGAATACCCACAGTGCAAACGCCTCTCAGGCTTACTGATCATTAGAATGGCTAATATGAAGAAGTGAGTATACGCGGGCTCGCAGAGCATTTATAATCACTCAGAACTTCCTGCTGGGATTTGCATGTTGTATACATCTACTTTGATTGTTATGTGAGTTCCGGCATCCAAACTCTAATCATCACGATTGGATAGTAAGTAATTTATTGCTAAGTTGTCTTTCCAGAGTTGAAAAACTTTCTGAGCGGAAGGTAGCAGTCTGAGCAATGGTTTTCATAACTATGTATATTAGAGAATAACATGAAATTGCAGGCATAACCCATCATGGTACTCAGTGATGACAATCAGTACTGATGATGATGGAGGTGCTTTCTTACTTCCTATAGTCTTTCCCTTTGATGCTTAATCTGGACTGTGAAATTGGTAGTGCTTATAATCACCATGGAAATAAACCTCTTACTGGTCTGTGAGAGTTTTTAATTAGGTTAATATAGGTGGGAAAAAAAAATCCATCTTCAGCCCAACCACAATTCTATGGGCTAAGGAGACAAAAAGCTAACTAGCTGAGATGGGTACTCACTTTTCTCTGCTTCCAACTGAAGTGAAATGTGATCACATGGCCTAAGCATCTGTAGCCATGATGATTTTCTGCCATGACTGATCATAAATTCAAACCATGAGCCAAAACAAGCCCTTATTACCTTTCTTAATTTGCTTCTGTTGAATGAGAAAAGTAACTATTAACGTCACTTTAGTCATCAGAGAAATGCAAATCAAAACAACTCTGAGATTCCATCTTACACCCATCAGAATGGCTAAGATCAAAAATTCAAGTGACACCACATGCTGGCGAGGATGTGGAGAAAGAGGAACACTCTTTCATTGCTGGTGGGAACGCAAAATGTACAACTACTTTGGAAATCTATCTGGTGCTTTTTTAGAAAACTGGGAATAAGGCTTCCTTAAGGCCTAGCTATTCCACTCCTTGGAATATACCCAGAAAATGCTCCACCACACAACAAGGACATATGCTCAACCATGTTCATAGCAGCCTTATTCATAATAGCCAGAACATGGAAACAGCCTAAGTATCCCTCAGTAGAAGAATGGATAAAGAAACTGTGGTACATTTACACTATGGAATACTACTCAGCTATTAAAAACAAGGAATTCCTAAAATTAATGGACAAATGGATGGGACTAGAAATGACCATAATGAGTGAGTTAACCCAGAAGCAGAAAGACTCAAATGGTATAAACTCACTTATTGGGCACCAGCCCAAAAGGCACATCCCATCAAAGTCTTCACTTACCAGGAGATTAGGATAGATTTGAAGACATCCTACTGAAACTCTAGGTAAGAGAAATATAGGAGATGGGGGAAATACAAGGACCCAGAGGGTCCTAGAAACCTACAAGAAGAACATTGTGATGGGTGGATCAGGGCCTAGGGTGGTCTGCTCAAACTATTGCACGAACCAAGGATAATACAATAGTAAACACCAAACCCCTACTCTGATCTACCCAATGGACAGGACATTCTCCACAGCTATGTGGAGAGCACGGACTGACTTTGACATGAACTCTGCTGCTCCACATTTGACCACCTCCTCTTGGTGGGGAGGCCTGGTAGCATTCAAAGAAAGAATAAGCAGGCTACCAAGATGAGACTTGATAGCCTATGACCATATAGTGGGGGAGGAGGTCCCCCTTGGTCATAGACCTTGGGGAGGGGAATAGGATGAAAGCGGGAGCGGGCAGGAATAGAAGGATACAAGTGATGGGATAACAATTTAATTGTAATCTGAATAAATTAATAAAATTTAAAAAAATTAAAGTCACTAAGATTTAAGAAAAATTTATTAATTTTACTAAAGTTCTTAAAGAGAATTTGTAAAAACAAAAACAGAAATTCTTATATTTGACCAATGTTTTATGGTTTAGATTATAAACCTATTGTCTAACACTCTGTAATAGAATGTTTACCATAGTTCCTTGTATCTTTATTATATAAATAATCCATGGTTATAAATATCATCTTTGGTTTTTAGTTTTTTTTTAAGGAGAAGTTTACATTCTTATAATTATTATTTCAAACAGATAAAAATTTAGATATCCTGGCATATATTTCCAAATGGCTTAATGAAATATTAAATAACTGACATTCATTCTTGTGACTATTAACATCATCTACTCTTATTATCTTTGACTTAACTTCACATTTGTTATTTTTCTTCTTCATGATAAAGATTTCATTGCTTACCAAGTAATAATGCATTTATGTATTATAAAAGTTTTATAATTTCCTGTTAGTCTTTTTTTTTTTTTTTTTTATTGGAGTGTTCGTGCCTGAGTATTTTAAATTAGAAGAAAAGTTTTCTTTTACTCTTGGTTTAGAGAGATATTGTCTATGAAAAAAATGAAGTCTACCCTAGTCTATCTATGATCAACATATAGATTAGCAAACAGATGGGGAGGTCAATAAAAAAGAACTTGAGTTTAAAAAAACTATTCTCTTCTAGGAAATGGAAAAAAACTATGTGCTCAGACACTGCTATATCTGAAAACCACCCTAGACTTTACCTAAAGTAATATTAACCAATAGCTTTCCAAAAAATTAAGAAAACTAATTTTAATTTATGATTATAAAAATGTTTTAATCACTAGGTAATAATAAGGGTGACATAATCTCCACAGGGATTTCTTTAAAAACTGCTTGCAATCATCAAATGGCTAATACACTTAAAGCACTTTCATATTCATTGTCTCATTCAATCCTTATAACAATCTTAGATTGATTCTTCCACTTAGATAATGGTGGAAGGTCTTACTCATTATGATCTGGAACACGTGTCTGGATGATAATATGTGCTGGGGCAGTGGTTTGCAACCTTCCTAGTGCCGCAACATTTTAATACAGTTCCTCATGCTGTGGAGAACCCCAACCATAAAATCATTCTGTATCTATTTCATAACTGTCATTTTGATAATGTTATTTATCATTGTGTGAATATGTGATATGCAACACCTATGAAAGGGTCATTTAATCCCTCAAAGCTGTGATCCATGGGTTGAGAACCATTGTGCTAAGATGATAAAGATAAAAGCCTAACTACAAAACTTGTACCTTTCATTAAACACATGGCTATATCTCTCTCCTGAGAGAGAGAGAGAAAGAGAGAGAGAGAGAGAGAGAGAGAGAGAGAGAGAGAGAGAGAGAGAGAGAGAGAGAGAGAGAGAACAGATAAGGAGGGGGGATTCCCTTTTGCATTCTATAGGTATCTTTGTAACCAGCATGAAGTAGCAGAGGTCCTATAGAACAGGACAGAAAGCAACACACTGGCTGACTCTTGTCATCTCCCTGTGACCAAACTAGGGCCCAAGCCTGCTGTGTCCCAGGATTTGGTTCTGATCAGCTGCATTTTTGATCTTTGAAATCCTCCATCTTTTAGTAACTCCATCATGTTGGCTTAAGTATTTGGTTGGCTCTTTTTTTGTGGAAATAACGTCTCCAGGAACTATATATAAAAATCAATACTATAATGGCCTAATGAAATCTGTAGCGTGCTTATTATATTGTTGACTTAACTTATTAGGTCAAATATTGATGAAATTTGATTATCTTTGTCACCTTTATTTTACTACAACATTCTCATTATTTTTCAGTCTTAGATATTGAGCCCAAGGCCCATACATAATAGGTTAGTATCCTGACACTGAGCTACATCTTGTTCATGGGAATCTAGCTTTGACGGTTTACCTTGGAATTATCTCCTTGTGTCCTCATGGTATATAACAGCAAATATCAAGTATCTCTTGAATTCTTATACAGTAAGGTCAAGTTCTCTTAGGTTTAAAAGCATGTTTTGATTTGGGAGGTGGTTTCCACTTCTGAGAATCGGAGTAGATGAAAACTCAGGAACGTTCCAAAGCTGCTCAATAGTAAGTTGGTAGATGAGCATGTGACACTCATAGTAGGACCTATCTATTTCCCAGCATTCTGCTAAGTTGTAGCTACCATACACCAGCTACCTGGCTCTAAATCTAGCAAGTATTCTTATCCACCCCCTAACAGAACAGCATGAGGAAAGATATAAACTCTCCATGGAAATATTTAGTATTTAACATGTGAAATCCCAGTAGGTAGAAAAGAGATGAAGGAAAGAATAATGTGTCTTCAAGACGAGGATAAACATGGACAGACTTGAGTGAACTTTGATCCATGGCAGAAGCTTCCTGCAGCTGTTAACTTCATAGAGACAGAGATGTAATGAGATTCCTGTGGAGACACACAGCAAACTTAAGCAGATTCACTGAGCCCAATTCACTTGCTGCGCATTAATTTTCAGATAATGGGGCATAACTAAAATAGGTACAGGCTGCAAGCTGCAAATCAGACTTCAAGGTTAGAGGAAAGCAGCAGGAAACAGAGAAGAGTAGGAAATGCTCACTGCCAGGAGTTTATGAAACAAAGAGCTCAGGCAGATACTAAAGTCAGTTGTGTAGCAATGTCGAGCTCATCAACTGTATGTTAGAATGATAATATACGTAATAGATTTAGAGATTTATTAAGATAGATATTGACTATAAGTGTAAATGCTATTTTGATGGACACTCTTAAATCTTCTCTAAAGAATGTTGTGTGGGTCATCTGTTCCATTACTCAAGGAAAAGAGAATTAATAAATATTTGGGATTAACCTACTGCTGAACATGAGGAGAATACCAAACCATGTTTCTCCATTCTAGGACCTTAGGCTACTAGACTGGACCACACAGGGCTGAGTCATGGCAGTGATGCTATGAGATTTGGAGGGTGCTGAGGTGAAATAGGCATAGGTATTCAGAATATAGAATAGATGGGTCAGACTGAAGCTGAGAATGAGTTTTCTAAAAAAAAAAAAAAAAAAAAAAAAAATTCCTCTTGTAATGAAAATTAGATTAAATATTTCTTTTTTTAAAATTTAATTAACTTATCAGATTACAACTCAATTGTTATCCATCACTTGTATCCTTCCATTTCTCCCTGTCTCCCGCTTTCATCCTATTCCCGTCCCCTAGATCTATGACCAAGGGGACCTCCTCCCCCATTATATGGTCACAGGCTATCAAGTCTCATTTTGGTAGCCTGATAGTCAGGGTACTAAAAATGAGAAAGACACTGAGAAACTAATTTTTTAGAGGATGGAGAGATATGATCAGTTAATGAAATGTAGTAATCTATGTTGGGTCAAGGAAAATAAAAAGCATACTGATGGAAAGATCAATGAAATTGAAGCTGAGAAAATAGTCAATACCAAAAGTGGTTTATGAACTTTAACAAAATTCAGCTTGTACAAGAATGATGTAACCTGAAAATGATGGAAAAACAGAAAAAGTCTACATTGGACAATCTACAACTGGTGCTGTATTTCTATAAGTGAATAGTTACCCTCATTTACCAAAAAAAAAAAAAAAAAAAAAAAAAAACAAAAAAAAAAAAAACAAAAAAAAAAAAACAAAAAAACAAAAAACAAAACAAAACAAAAAAACAAAACAAAACAAAAAAACCTTAGGTATGATACTTTATTCACTAGTTATGATGCTTAATATGTCAGCTTTGGTGGTTCATTTAGAATCCATCTGGAAGATGAAGAGAACATTTTGTAGTTTATGCAAAATGTGCTGCTGAGACTTTGTAGTTGAGTGAAAGAGACCCCGTGATAATAAGTGACAGGGATTATGAATTCTCACAACAGAACCTTTAAAATGCAACCTGCTGAAGATAAATATGTCTTTGACATGTATTATTTTTCCATTCCTTTTTCTATAATTAGCTACAATTATCAGTGTCATTGAAATAAGGAGAAGACAGTCTGTAAATTTCACTTAAATACAATAGAGAAGCTCTTCAAATATCCTTTACATAGTGTCAACCTAGCAAAGTTAAAACAAGAAAAATATTACCTTATACTTGATGCTAGTTCATACCAGAAAAATACAAACAGTTCTCTCTCTCTCTCTCTCTCTGTCTCTCTCTCTCTCTCTCTCTCTCTCTCTCTCTGTGTGTGTGTTTGTGTGTGTGTGTGTGTGTATGTGTGTATATCTGTGTAAAACATTTCATATCACTGTGATTAAAATACTCAATTAAAATATGGGGAATGCTGGTGTCACTCAAAGAAAGAATAGGCAGGCTAACAAGATGAGACTTGATAGCATGTGACCTTAAAGTCGGGGAAGAGATGCCCCTCGATCATGGACCTAGGGGAGGGGAATAGGTTGGGAGTGGGAAGGAGGGAGGAATGGGAGGATACAAGGGATGGGATAAACATTGAGATGTAACAAGAATAAATTAATAATAATAAAAAAAGATAAAAAAAATTGTAAAAAAGAAAAAATATATTTAAATGTTTATTGTTTTCTTGTTGACTCAGGGGATTCGATCCATCATATTGAGGAGTGTATGGCAGAGCAGAGACGTACACATCATGGTAGTCAGGGACCAAAGACAGGGAGACAGAAAGGAGATGTGACAGAGAGGTCCCATACTCCAGTGACTTCCAACCTTGTCTGGCTTGACTTTACCACATTATTAATACCTCAATGTATTAATTTATTTAGTAAGTCAGAACCACATATGCTCTTTATCATTGAATAAATATGATATACACTATGAAAAGCATATGTTTATTAACTTTAAGGTATTGTTGAAGTAGACTGTGTTGACACAATAAGCTTTCACAATGGATGATTAAAGATAGTATTTGGAAATCTATCTGGCGCTTTCTCAGAAAAATGGGAATAGGGCTTCCTCAAGACCCAGCTATTCCACTCCTTGGAATATACCCAGAAGATGCACTACCACACAACAGGGACATATGCTCAACCATGTTTATAGCTGCCTTATTCATAATAGCCAGAACATGGAAACAGCCTACATGTCCCTCAGTAGAAGAATGGATAAAGAAACTGTGGTACATTTACAGTATGGAATACTACTCAGCTATTAAAAACAAGGAATTTCCGAAATTTGTGGACAAATGGATTGAACTAGAAATTATCATAATGAGTGAGTTCACCCAGAAGCAAAAAGAGTTAACTGGTATATACTCACTTATATCGAGACACTAGTCCAAGGGGTACGTCCCCATGAAAAACTTTACCTACCAGGAAAGTGGGTCAGAGGGGAGGACATCCTATTGAGACTTTAGGCATGAGAAGCCTGGGAGAATGAGGAAATAGAAGGATCCAGAGGGTCCTGGAAAACTACAGGCGGCCCTGGGGTCCTCCTCAAACTATGGCACCAGCCAAGGAAAGTACAGGCAGTAAACTTCGAACCCCTACCCAGACGAGCCGATGGACAGGATATTCTCCACTGTTAGTGGAGAAGGAGATCTGACTTTCACATAAACTCTGGTGCCCCATATTTGACCATGTCCCTTGGATGGGGACGCCTGGTGGCACTCAGAGGAAGGATAATAGGTCACCAAGAAGAGACTCGATACCCTATGAGCATATACAGGGGGAGGAGGTCCTCCTCAGTTACAGACATAGGGGAGGGAAATGGGGGGGGAAGCAGGAGGGAGGGAGGAATGAGAGGATACAAGGGATGGGCTAACAACTGAGATGTAATATGAATAAATTAATAAAAATTAAAAAAAGATAGTATTGAATGTTTATATGTTTCATGCCATTTTTACAGACATGTATGTTACATGCATATGTGTGCGTGGACACATACAATTTTAATTGCATATCATCACACACCACAGAATCATCTTACATCCCCTTTCCTTACAGCTTTGCTTGTTGCAAATCTTGTAAGCCATTAACACCACACAAGTAACGTTCGAGTCTCTAGATCCATAATCTTGAGGCATGAAGCACACTCTTCACAGCTGCTACCACAATCTCCTGCCCTACCCTACTTTCTCAGTTGTCGGCAGTTACAGCTGACATCCCAATATCATACGCTTTTCGCTTGAGCCCTACCAAGAGGCAGAGTCCTCAACACAAAGATTCTAAGGCAGAAGGAACAGGAGTTAAATTAACTGTAAATGCCAAGCAAACAGGTTTTCGGGAAAACAAACATGGTGGCTTCCTATTTTCAAGCATGAAACACCAGTATAGAGTAAGAGTGGTTTCATGTCTCTATCTTTTACTGATCTTTTACTATCTTTTACTGAAATCACAGGTGTCCATTCTGTAAATTGCCTTCTCGGTTAATAAAGAAAAGCAATACCTGGGTAGAGCTTTCAATCGGTGATACTGAGTTTATTATCTAATGGCAGCTCTTCATTTTATTTATGGTATAATTTGTTACAATATTTTTTCTTGCATTCAACCCAGTTTACTCATGGTCAGGAGGGGAGGAAAAAATCAATCATACATTGTATTATTGTTTGTGAAAGAAAATTACACAATAGAGATATGTGGTATAGATATGTAGCTGTAAATTGAATAAATATTCCCATTTCTTTGTCTAGACTTTCTGACATGATTGCAAGACTCAGGCTCTAAGTTAACTATGTCAACAGCATAGGCCCTCAGCAGAGACTATGTGTTACAGCCAGTAATCAATGACCCTCTCTTTTTTTGGGCATGATGCCATGTTTGACAATAAGTAACAAAGGAGCAAACACTGATCTTCACTGAGCTTAATATTTAACCAAGAAAAAGCCCACAAGGGTGTGAGTCAATAAATACACGAAGGTAAAATTTTAGTAAATACAAATGCTTTGAACAAAGAAACTTAAATTCTCTCTCTGTCTGTCCACTGTCGTCTCTCTCCCTTCCTCCCTCCAAACTTCCCTCCCTTTGTCCTTCTCCCACCTCTCTCTCTGACTGGGTCCAACACACATCATTTTGCTGTCTTGTGCAACCTCTGAATTGGCTCTGGAAGAAGAAGTCAAGGGTGTGATATTTCTATTTGTATTACAAAATAGATGCTCATAGTCCTGCCAGGGCTTGATGTACCAGGGTGGGTTGGTAGCTATGAGAGATGTCCCCTTCTCTGAGGATAAGAAGATGGAGGAGGGGCTGTGAAGTTGGGACTGAGGGGAGAGAAGGGAGGGAGGCTGTGCACAGGCTGTAGAGCAAAATTTTCAAAAGAAATTTAAAAAAAAGAATAGACCATTTTCTTTCTAAGTATTAGAAGTAGTAGGTTGCAGCAAAACTATAGGTGTGGGGCCAGAAAAGACACTGGGGTTTTCCTGGAGTGCAATCTGGGAAGCAACAGTGCTACCCACAGGAACAGGGCTGCCTTGCCATTCCTCAGAGGTCTCCTGATCTCTAAACCTTACAGTCCTCTTTAGTCTGGGGTTTGCTGCTCTGCTTGAGGCAACTGCTCTCTTTAGAAGCTTAGTTATCATTACTACTAGTGGATAAATGTTTTCCTCCCTTCAGGCCCTCTCATAAAGTCTTCATGTTCTCTGGTTTTGAACGGCACTTGTATTTTTGTTTCTATGTTGCTTAATACATTCAACCCTGAGCAATCTTTGCTCCCAGACAAGATAAAAATTGCGTAAGATCAGTGAGGGTATTTACACATCTTTAAGGCACTGAGCATATTACCTTGTGTAATTGTATACATTATAAAGCTTTGGAAAAGAAAAATGACACAATAAACATCCACAGAGAATTATTTACGTTATGGTAAACAACCAGAACCCTATAGCTGTAGTTAGGGTGTTGCCTGCAGCGAAAGTTTAGTAGACATCCTTTAATGAAAACATTTGTTCAAGACTGTGACTGTGAGTTGTCCCAAACTTTGCCATCTCAAATATGACTCCTTGAAAGTCAAAAGAAAAGTTCAAACAGACAATTGAATCAATGGGACTAAAATAAATAATAATAGAATAAATATCACTGAAAGTATACTGTTACTCCCAGAAGTCTGGAATCAGGAAAGAGCCTAATGCTCAGGCTGTCTCAACTGACATCCAAAACACAGGATGGGTACCAGCCTGTACTCTGGTCTTCTGAATACTTACTACACAGAGAATCTTCACAGCCTCACTGAACTGTCTGCTTCTTCTGCCTTTCCTTTCGACTCATTTTTCAGCCTCCCATCTCTTTCACACCTTTATATGTCTCCAACTTTCAATGGCATGTACGGGGAATGCATTAATGTCTCTGGGTGAATTGATGGCAAGCTTTCACTCTGGGTATTAGATCTGGAGAATGGGCTTTGGCACCACAGAGATCCACAGAGAATAACAATCAATAAGGCTCATTTATTTCCTATGGTCCTTCTTTAAAAATGCTGACAAAAGTCTTTCCATGCCATTTCAGTTTCCATGGCCAACACCCAAGGCATCTCTCCTGAGCACACTGAAAAAAGAATAGACATCATTTTTCCTTCGGCCCTTGCTACCTTCTGAGATTTATTATCCTAGTTATAGCTGGAGGAATTTTCAGTTATTGACTCTGGATTAGTAATTCTCCCAGTTTTTCCTAGTTGAAAAAAAAATTGGCAAAGAAGTCACACTCTCCAATTATTCCTCCCGAAATTGATATGAGGCTTCTGACAGAACCAGTTACGTAAATGATACAAATTAGCAGCTGACCTTGAAAAGTAACAACTTTGCCCACCACACAAGCAGGTCCCTACTTGACACTTCCCTTCTGAAAATTATCCAGAACAGGTGTTGATTCTCAATTTGCAGGTTCATTATGGATCTATGGAAGTATAGAAGTTTAGTGTGTCTCTTAAGCAATTCCAAATTCTGCCATTTTCATCTACATAGTGGGTTTATGTTCCATTGCTTCCTCAGAACATATGCCGTTCAATGCTAATAGGGTCCATCATATCATCAGAATTATGTAAACGTTCTTCTCCGTGAAACATTTTTTCTATGAATGTGACATAACCTCAGCCATCCTGCTCTTCAAAATTCATTTAAACTTTAGTTTTGTACAGGATGATAAATATGGATCCATTTGCGTTTTTTCTACATGTTTACATCCAGATAAACCACCACCATTTGTTGACTATGATATCTTTTCCTCCAAGTGGATTAATGACCTCAACATAAAACCAGACACACTAAATCTGTTAGAAGAAAAAGTGGGGAAGAGCCTTGAACTCATTGGCACAGGAGACAACTTCCTGAACAGAACACCAGAAGTTCATGCTCTAAGATCAACAAATAATAAATGGGACCTCATGAAACTGAAAAGATTCTGTAAAGCAAAGGACACTGTCAACAGAACAAAGCAACATCCTACAGACTGGGAAAAGATGTTCACCAGCCCTACATCAGACAAGGGATTAATATCCAAAATATATCAAGAACTCAAGAAACTAAACACTGCCAAAACAAATGATTCAAATTTAAAAATGGGGTACAGAGCTAAACAGAGATTTCTCAACAGAGGTACCTCAAATGGCCAAGAAGCACTTAAAGAAAAGTTCAACATCCGCAGGCATCAGGGAAATGCAAATCAAAACCACTCTGAGATTCCATCTTAGATCGATCAGAATGGCTAAGATAAAAATCCTCTAGTGACAGCACATGGTGGTGAGGATGTGGGGAAAAGGGAACACTCCTCTATTGCTGGCAGGAGTGCAAACCAGTGCAACCACTTTGGAAATCAGTCTGCTGCGTTCTCAGACTACTGGGAAAAGGTGCTGGGTTTAAAAAGGTGTACCACCACTCTTGGATGTTTTAAAACATTTATTTAGATGTCTATATGCATAATCATGTGTACATATGAGTGGACATAGGAGCAGAAGCCGAAAGAGAACATCAGACCCGGAGCTGGGTTTACGGGCAGTGGTTAGCCACATGATGTGGACGCGGAAACCAAAAGCACTTCCCCTTCAAAAGCAAGGAGCACTCTTTACCACTGCGCCATCCCTCCAGTGTTGAATATTGTGCGGGACAAGTAGGTAGTTTCCCTTCATTGGCTATCTTGAATAATGCTCAGTAAACATCAAGATTCAGATGTCTTGCTAGCATATAATTTGACTTTGTCTTGTGTTTTACTTTTGTTTTTAATGAGTCTGTGTCTACGCGCAGGTATATGAACCCAAGTGCAGTTAAGCGTGGATTCCAGCATACTTGGATCCCCTGAAGCTGGACTTAAAAGGCTGCTGTTAGCCACCTAACATACAAATCCTTGCGATTTGAATTCAGGCCCTCTGCATAAGCAATGCACGCTTGTAACCATTGAGCCACTGCTGCGGCCCCTTGATTCCGTCTTGATACGTATGAAGCAGTGAGATTTCTGGATTGGGTTTTTACTTTCTGAAGAATCTTCACACTGTTTTCCCCAAGAGCCACAGTAATTCTGATTTGCAAAGATTTTGAGGGTTTGCTTTTCTCAACCTCCTAATGGCTCTGTAGGCTTTTACTAATAACAGTGCATCTTACTGGGATGGGGTCAATTATTTTTAGATCCAATAAGGATTTATCATTTAATTATGGTTTTCTGAGAAATCGATCATAAGAATATCAGAGAAAAAGACGTAGTAGTTAAAACATTAAAAAATGTATGTATTCCTTGATAAACCTTTCTGTAAGTTGACCTGCTTAATCATCACTGGTAACTAAGAGGTTACAATGTGTCCTTTTGCTGACAAGACTACTAAGTGGTAAAATTATTTTAGGGAATTTATTTACTTATTTTGTGTGTGTCCATAAGGGCACCCTTGTGTATAGATCTCAGAGAGCATTTATAGAAGGCAGTTATCTCTGTCATGTAGGTCCTGGTATTGTTTGACAAGACTTTTCCTGGGGAGACTAAACACATGTAAACTCACCCCAGAGCCTATGTCAGAACCAAACATAGATGCCACCAATGTTCAAAATATTGAACCAATGACTTGTATTGGGGTTGCTTATAGGAGCAGAAATCACATAAAGGCAGTTGCATTATTAAAACCGGGAACATGGAACACAGTGTACAGCCTTCTGGTTGGAGAGTGTCCATTTCTTTTTTAAAAAATTATTGTTTAATTAATTTAGTCAGATTACATCTCAATTGTTTTCCCCTCACTTGTACCCACCCATTCCTCCCTCCCTCCTGCTTTCACCCCATTCCCCTTCCCTAAGTCCAGGATCGAGGGGGACCTCCTCCCCCACTATATGGTCATAGGCTATCTATCAAGTCTCATCTTGGTAACCTGTTTATCCTTTCTCTGAGTGCCACCAGGCCTCTCCACCAAGGGGAAGTGATCAAATAGGGGCATCAGAGTTCATGTTAGAGTCAGTCCATGCTTTTCACACAACGTCCTGTCCATTGACTAGATCTGAATAGGGGTTCAATGTTTACTGCATGTATTATCCTTGGTTGGTGTAGTAGTTTGAGCAGACACCCCCGGGTCTAGATCTGCCCATCATGAAGCTCTACTTGTAGGTTTCAATGACCCTCTGGGTCCTTCTATTTTCCCATTCTCCTATACTTCTCTCACCCAGGGTCCCAATAGAATGTCCTCACATCTATCCCAATCTCGTGGTAAGTGAAGACTTTAATGGGACATCCCTTTTGTGCTAGTGCCCAAATATAAGTGAGTATATACCATGTGAGTCTTTCTGCTTCTGGGTTAACTCACTCATTATGATCATTTCTAGTCCCATCCATTTGTCTAGAAATTTCAGGATTTCTTTCTTTTTAATAGCTGGGTAGTATTCCATAATGTAAATGTACCACAGTTTCTTTATCCATTCTTCGACTGAGGGTCATTTAGGTTGTTTCCAGGTTCTGGCTATTAAGAATAAGGCTGCCAGGAACATTGTTGAGCATATGTCCTTGTGTGGTGGCGCATCTTCTGGGTATATTTCAAGGAGTGGAATAGCTGGGTCTTGAGGTAGCCCTATTCCCAGTTTTCCGAGAGTGTCCCTCTCTTTCTTTCAGGTAGCTTGACTGATTTCTTTTTCTTTCATGCCTCTGGTCTCATCTCAGTGTCTTCTTTGCAGCTTGGCTTGCTGAGAGTGACTCTCATAAGTCTTTCTTGTTTATTCCTAGCAGGGAGGAGCCTAGTGACTCTGGTCAAAGTCAGGGACTTCCTGAAGCCAGTTTGAGCTGTTTATCTTCTTTCTTAAAGAGCTTCCCTGCATGATAGAATGTTTCAATCTCAGAGGAAGCATCTATACAACATTTGGGAATCAAACTCAGGTAGCCAAACCTGCCACTCAAGGCCTTTTATGCACAGAGGCATCCAATTAGCTGCCACAAAACATTTACTAAGTTTAATGAACACAACTGAACGCACATTGGCACTAGGTAACAGGCAGAGGCAGACTGGAGACTCAGTCTGTTTTGTGCCATTTTCTGTTCTTCTAGAAGAAGTTAGTGACATGCAATTCTGTGGCAATATATGTGTTTGCTTATAGAAAGGATTTGAATTTGCATTAAAGAGCAATCTGAAGTTATTTCCGTTGGAGTAGCTATGAAGCAGGGGTGTTGAGTTCTTAATGGTTATTAAGTGCAGTGGGAGGAAGTGCCGCTATGTTGCAGGAGATTTAGTTTACAAAGAGCTGTTCCTGGCATAGAAATCAAGAATAGGGTAGTAAAGGCTCTACAGAGACACGAAGTCCTTTTTGCCAGGCACATGTGGCTCTCAGATAAGAGCACTCAAGGAAAATGATAAAGAATGATGACCAGAGAAATCTTTAGTGCCCGAGGAGAAGCAAGGAGACAAAAACTGCAACAAAACCAATGGCCTACATCTTCTCACAAGGAAAATTTGGACAGCATCCATTCTGTAAATGTCTACATGCTTGTTTTAATTGCAGATTGCAAATATAGAAATCCCCAGAATTATAAGACTCTGAAAAAGCAAAACGTCTTGAAGACTTGCCAACATGAACTGAAGGTGTTTAAAATATTCTAGAGCCTCAAAGCTATTTCAGTAAGAAGGCTATGTGATCACAGTAGTAATTCTCCAGAGAGGCATAAGGAAAAGCAGATAATGTAGATAGATGATAGAGACCCATCCACAGGGCTGCAGATGGACCTCCGATTGGTCAGTATCTACCAGAAAAACCCTTGGGGATGCAGGAGAAATAACGTTTTATTATGTATCTGGATATTCCCTAACCCAGTCAGGTTCACAAATACATTTAATTACAACAGAGATTAATAAAGAACGTCCAGGATAAGCTGTGGCTGTTGAAAGACTGGTTATAAAAACATGTTAGGTTCTCTGAGGAGGCTTTCATTTGCCCTGACTCTGGACAAGGTGAACAGTTAACAGACTCTGTGTTACAAACTCATCATTCATCGGATTTGCAGTTAACATCTAACTTAAGTAAAGATTATTTTCCATCCAACTGCCCATCTAATGGATAGAAAAAGGATCCATTGGAACAGATCTTTTAACACCACTGCCACTTATGAAATTTCTTTTATATAAAATTTGTAAGTCTCTAGTAGTGAATAGTCCCATATGCTATCCATCAACGTTTCCATCTATACACACACACACACACACACACACACACACACACACACACACACACACATGCACACACAGATACTCACTCACACACAAAGCATGTGCATACGTGTGTGTGTGTGTGTATAATGAATGATGTAGAACAGCCTCTACAAGATAATATAATCTAGAAATAGTGGTGAGTAAAGCAGTCAGTGATAATGCATTTGGGGGTCATTCTTAGAGATCTTAAATTATAGTAAAGACTTTTGTTTATTTTGGGGTGTGTGTGTTTTATTTATGTTTTTATAATAAAGCTTATAAAATTTTAACATGTAACATTATACATTATATGTTATATGTAGTATAAATGTACAAAAATACATGTATATGGACTATGGATATATGGAGAGAGAGGAGAGGAGATGAGAGGAGAGGAGAGGAGAGGAGAGAGAGAGAGAGAGAGAGAGAGAGAGAGAGAGAGAGAGAGAGAATATGAGTGAATTTGGTCTCTTTGTGAACAAAATTCTGATATTTAAATTAGTTTTTTTGGATTACAAGCAATCTCCATAGCTAAATGTGTTGAAGGAAAAGTAAGGATACAGTAAGAGAGACAAAGACAAGAGTTGAAGCCACAATGGAACCTGAGTGGCAGTTTCAGCTGAGCTCCTGAGGACTTCTGTATCTGAAATGGGTCATCAGAGAAGTCTCACCATCAGCCAAAATATTTGGTCTTTTATCTTGGTCTGAGGAAGTTTGGGGATATTGGCTCCTCTCAATGGACCTGCCTTGCAGAGTGTCAATAAACTGATGCTGAGACAATCCCTGGGGTGGCAGAAAGCTGTACAGTGAGCTGCCAGCCCTTCCTGCAGGAGCTGCCTCAATAACTCTTCCTTTGAAGGGAACCTAGCAGGCACAATTCAATAACCAAAGTCAGAGACAAATGAATAATAAAAGTAGGAATAAATATTTGCAAAGAATATGGCTCACGAAGGACTAATTTCTTTAGTACATAAGAATTCCTTATAACTCTGGAGAAACTAATATATCAAACAACCTAATAGAAAAGTCATGGAGAACACAAACAGGTTTTACACTACACACACACACACACACACAGAGAGAGAGAGAGAGAGAGAGAGAGAGAGAGAGAGAGAGAGAGAGAGAGAGAGAGAGAGAGAGAGAGGGAGAACAATAGCCTATAAAGAAGATTAAATTAAAAAATTTTAAAAAAGAAGCATCAATTGAAATGACAATTTAAAATCTTTAAAGACATACATTAGGAATGATGCGGGGAATATCAAAGAGACAAATTGTTACATATTGCCTAAATTTATGAAGAATAACTTAGTACTGGATATTCATCATTTTGTAAGGTTTATGCTCTTCACCTAAAATGTTTCCCTTTCAAAATATGTGCGGGATCCAGGGAGATGGCTCTGAGACAAAGGGGCTGCCTTATCACCGAGTCTGATGACCTGGGTTTGGTCCCTAGAAACACACAGGATGAGAAGACAGAACTAAATTTGATAAATTGTTCTCTGACTGCCACAGGTATTTTCTCTGCAACGAAACTAATAAACAAACACTAAAAATTTTTTAAATTCTTGTAACATATATATACAGACACACACACACACACACACACACACACACGAAATGACACATTCATGGGACAGGCAAACCCCAATCCTACCATGTCTTTTTTATTTGAAGACACTTACAATTGCTTTCTGCTTGCTATGTATCCTTCTGTTTTATATAAATAGAGATTGAGTCTTAAAAATTACAGGATCAGAAAAGCATGAAAATAAATGCATATGTTTCCATTTTAAAACATGATCCAGGGTATAGTTTGAAAGCTCTGCTAAGACATGCCAACCTTTGCTGAACTTTTAATGATTCTTTAAGGTTTTCCTCTGTGTGTTTGCTCTTTATTGTATTAAGTGCTTTATAATTTTTCTTAGTGAAAACCAATAGAAAAATTGTGAGGTAAGCTGCCAAAACAAAGCCTTTCATAGTATCCACCAACCTAAAAACAACTTACGCATGAGTGTGTGGGCAACATTTTGTATTTGTATAGTCATGCAGTTGGATATAAAAATGAATATCATTCATTTTTAAATTACTTTTTTGCTCATAACATATCACATATTTTCCACATTTTACTATTTTATTATGTTCTTATAAATGAATCAAAATTACTTTGTCTTTTGATAGAATGTTGTATTTCATTCTAAAAATCAAATATTCATATTTGTATGATCTATTGACATATAATTTGATATTGATCATTTTAAATTTCCCAAAAAGGGGTAACAGCCACTTAATGACAGCTTTCTAGAAAAAGAGCTCCAAGGTCATTAGACATTTGTGTTGTCACTTTTTATTTTATCTTTATGGAGCAATTTTGGCTAAGTAATAGTAATCTCTCTCTTGCATACACTCATACACACACACACACACACACACACACACACAGCACATTATCACATAGAGAAGCACACATATAAACATATAAGTATAGGCACAGGCTCTCATACAAAACTACAGACACAGGCTCATATGAAGAAGTGCACACACAAACATACACACACATGCGCATAGTATGAAAATCCAAGAAAAAAAAGCAGGTCCTGTAAGAATTATAAAAAAAGAAACCTTGTAACGTTTGCAATACACCACCAGAAGGAGTTCAGAGCAGTCTGAACTCATATTCAATGACTGCATCTCACAGAATAAGCTATGCGAACAGAGGAGTTCAGGAACTTGGTTTGCATAGCATGAGATGTGCCGATTGTCTGCCATGTGAAGCTTTCTAGACATTAAGTTATGGTAACTGAGATGGGGAAAGGTCTGTGGCCTTTCCTATGTGTTTGGGTGCGTTACACATGCACATCTGCTTTCCCTTTCTAACTGGAGACTGGAGAACGCCATCAATCTGTAGCATTAACAACTACTGCTCAAAGAACAGCAGACAGCTCTGGGTTGGGGCACCTCACCACAGAGTCTGTTCAGGGAGCTGCTTCTAATCACTCACACTGACAAAGTGCCAACAACGTGCTTGCTGCAGAGGGAAGGGTGTTCAGCCATGCCGTCTGGCTATTTATTTCTTTCCCTCCCTGAGTCTGTCAGCCTTGAGTAAATGGGAGAATTCACACTTTTCTCATTTCAGATTCAAAATTGGCTAGCCATTAGATATATGTGCTTATCATACTTTGATACGCCCAAAGGTCTCCCAACTTAGGAGCAAGCCATGACTTTCAGACCCTATCACACACTATGGACAACAGCGGCTACCTCGTTCTCATTCATATACATCGCTACACGTGTAGAGAACTCTTTTGCTATTGTGAACACTGTTCCAGACTGTTCCATACAGCATTTTATTATATCTTTGAGCATCTGCTAAGGATGTATATTTGATTGTATTCAACACCTCTTCGCAGACACAGCCCACTTCTCCATTCTCACTTCCCTACCCACCCAACTCTGAGTGTCCTTTTCCACGTGTTCCACTTGGGGACTAGAGCTTACACTAGAGTGTGGGAGACTTCCCAGGATGCCACATGATGGAAAGGAACTGACTGTCCCTCTCTCAGCTGCAAGCAAATGACAATACCTACTCAGTTAATGGTGGGACTTCATGGGAACCTTCCCATGCTGGGATGTTAGCCGGCTTGAAATTGTAAATGCTGCTACATTTCCTGTAAATTCATATATGCATTTAGTTTTGTACAAAGTTTTAAGAGAATAGGGAAAAAGAGTGTTATTTTTTTTTTTAATATTAGGAGACCATAATAGTGTGTTGATGACATCAAAGGAAGGGAAAAATCAAGAACAATTTTTGTCAAAACCCATATCATCCCTCTCCACAGATTTGATTTTAGCACTAACACCTCCATACTTGGTTTTTACCCAGAGGGCTATGAGTCTTTTGTTACTGCCTCTCTGGGAACAGTTTATACTATCTCTCATTGTGACTCAGATCCTGCGGTCTTATACCTTTCAACGAACATTCAACCTGTTATTCTTTCTTATTTAAGTTCTCATTTGTTTACAAATTCCCTCAATTAAAAACCACATCCTGTCCACTTCAAGATTTGGCATGAAAAAGAACAGTTGGAACTCACAGTTTTGATTTTGAGCAAGTTTTCCCAAGTCATTTTTCCTTGAGAATCATTTTTCAAGGAATGTCTCATAATTATAGTGTATGGGTTATCAACATCTTCCTCAAAAGGGACCTAACAAAGCAGGGGGTTTAAATATTTAAATGAGTAAGCCTTCTACTCTCTTTTTTGTCAAAGAAAGATAACCCATTGACTTCAGGAACTATTTAGTGTTAATACTTTCCAAGAATTTTCTGCTGTTTTAGTTAGGAATTAAGCAATAATGTGAATTTATTTTCTTCTTTTGCTTCCCAGTGAATGTGTATCGTGTATGTGTGTCTACATATTTGTTGGTCTAGGTGTGTGTGCATAGGTGTGTGTACGTGGATGTATGGGCACACATGGGGGTCCTCAGACCCATAAAGGGTGTCTCTACTGCTCACCACCATGTTTTTTGAGACATTCCTACCTCTGAAACCAGAAATCATATTTAAAATTGTTTTGATGTTATTAATTTATTTAGATTACAACTCAATTATTATCCTATCACTTGTATCCTTCCGTTCCTCCCTCACTCCCGCTTTCACCCTATTCCCCTCCCCTAGATCTAAGACCGAGGGAGAACTCCTCCCCCACTATATGGTCATAAGCTATTAAGTCTCATCTTGGTAGCCTGCTTATTCTTTCTTTGAGTGCCACCAAGGGGAGGTGGTCAAATATGGAGCATGGCAGTTCATGTTCGAGTCAGTCCCTTCTCTCCACATAACTGTGGAGAATGTCCTGTCCATTGGGTAGATCAGCACATATATGCTCACTTGATTTTTGACTAGGAAGCCAAATCTATTCAACAGGAAAAGAATAGCATATTCAACAAAGGATGCTGGTCTAACTGGATGTCTACATGTAGAAAAATACAATTGGACCCATATTTGTCACCATGCACGAAACTCAAGTCCAAGTGGATTAAAAACCTCAACATAAAACCAGAGACACTAAGTCGGTTAGAAGAAAAAGTGGGGAAGAGCCTGGAACACATTGGCACAGGAGACAAATTCCTGAACAGAACACCAACAGCCCAGGCCTTAAGGTCAACAATTAATAAATGGGACCTCATGAGGCTGAGAAGCTTCTGTAAGACAGGAGACACGGTCAACAGAACAAAGTGATGGCCTACAGACTGGGAAAAGATCTTCACCAACAGTAGTACATCAGAAATCATCTTTTGATTGCACTGACTGGACACTGATTCCCAGGGTTGTCTGTATTGCTTTCCCACTGCTATGGTTATAAACCCATTCCGCCATGTTCTCCATGATGCCGATGTTGAAGATCCAAATTCAGTTCCTCATGTCAGAGTGTTACAGGCACATTAACCAGCTACCATCTCCCCATTCTCCGGTTCACTTCCTGAAAATCCCTACAGTATAACAAAGAAACTGCAGAGTCTCCAGCTAATTTAAGATGGAAAAATGATGCACATACTGATTCACCTAATGTTGAATTCTTAGAAGATGGGCCTGAGTACTATGTAGAAAGTAGTTTACTCAGAACCACCAGTCAGTGATGCACTTGGCTGGGTATGGCTTATACTTCCCGTGATTAGCTTCCGGGGGGATACTATAATAAGAAGTTCTTATGCTACCAATTTATCCATAATTTTATTATGATAGATCATCTCTGCACACACATTATAATGAATCTAGCTGCCATTGTATTTAAAATACTCTAAGTCATAAATATGCAATGGCAATGGAAATTTTCTCTGTAGAGGGGCAACATCTTAGATGCATAGAAATAATTGAAATGTCAGGCTGTTGACAAATGAGCCCCTTGATTTATAAAATGTAAAATAAAATCACTTAGGATCTAATACCAAAGCTGGGGACGTTACGAGCAAAGAGTGGAACAGCAGAAACGAAGGTAATGTTCTGACAAGTCACTAACAGTTTTGGGACAACAAAGGTAAATTTATTTTATGAGAGAGCTGTTGTTGATTTATGGAGTTGAGAAAGATGATAAAACCAACTTGTAACTACATAGCACCACTGTTGCTTTAGCCATAACTCAAATCCTTTCTCTAAATGATTGTTCCTTTTCCTGCCTGATTGACAAACATTTTCTCTTTCACTAGAATATTACAAACATGCATCATTTTAAACTTCACTTAATTGAATAACTGAGAGAGATATTTAATAGTAATTTCACTTTTATTTTGCAATTTCTTAAAAATCACAGTTATATTGGGATTGCAGGCATATTTGATTCTCTCTTATCTCCCAGAAACATGAAAAGATTCCCAGTGGTTTTCATGGTAATGACAATTCTGCAGATTTGATATGACCTAGAATTTTAGGTTTCTCTTTTGTCTTATATTTATTGTTTCTTCAAATGCAGCAACAGGATTATCAGGTTTTATGTATTATTAATGGGGTAAAACAGAAAATTCTTTGGCCTTATAATACATACATTATTCATTCTGTGTCATGTCACTTACTCTTGTGTAAAAGATGTGACCTTAATTTTTAAACAGCTAACTTGTTTCTCTAACAAATAGTTCAACCACATATCAAAGTTCATCCTTCTTTCTGGGTCTTATCTCTAAATATTTTATTTTCAAAAAGTTCTAAAAAAATTTTCAAGCACCAAATACTTAATTATCGCATCTTTTATTAGAAGAGTAAATATAGTTTATACCAAAGAGGAAACAGTATAAGTCTCAGAATTCTTGATGAATATTACTGACTCTAAATTTGCATGGCATACCTAAATACTTGAATAGATAAATCACATAAAATAGCTTTACAGTTTCAAACTGTACAGTTTTAAACTTAGTGTAATTTAGAATTTAACACAAATCATTGATTTTCCTCTTTTACTTAAGCTGTCAACTTCATTTCAGTTGTCAACTTGACACAGCCCAGAGTTATCCGAGAGAGCCTCAGTTGGGGGATAACTTTAATCAGGTTGGCCTGTGTCTGTGAAGCAGGTTTTTGATTATTGATTGATGTAGGAGATTACCCCCACACACACACACCATGGGTGCTGCCCACCTTCAGCTGGTGGGTCTGGCTAAGAGATCTGGCAGAGCAGGAACTAGAGAGACAAGATAGTAAGCAGCATTCCTGCGTAGTCTCTGCTTCAGGTCCTGCCTCCAGATTCTTGCCTGAATTCCTGCTTTCACTTCCATTGATGGTGAATTATGAACCAGAAGTATTAGACAACATAAACCTTTCCTCCCCAAAGTTGCTCTTGGTGATGTGTTTATCACAGTGGCAAAATGTGAATTAGAACACTGGTATTGTAAAATTAACAGTGTTTTTACTGTTCTGGATTTCACCGTGCTTGTGTAACACTGAATATTTCAGAGACATTTTTGTGGTTAAAAATGGCAGCATCCTTATTCTTGGTGGATAATGTTTTTAGGTGTTTTGTTTTGTTTTGTTTTTTTCAGGACAGGGTTTTTTTGTGTTAGCCTTGGCTGTCCTGGATTCACTTTGTAGACCAGGCTGGCCTCAAGCTCACAGCAATCCACCTGCCTCTGCCTCCTGAGAGCTGGGATTAAAGGTGTGCACCACCACACCTGGCCAGATAATGTTTTTGATACCTTCTTGAATTTGGTTTGTTCATAAGGGAAATTGGTCTGAAATTCTGTTTCTTTGTTGGGTCTTTGTGTGGCATAGGTAAAATGGTGACTGTGGCCTCATAGTGTTTCTCTTTTGTGGAATAGTTAGAATATTAGTGTTAGCTATTCTTTGAAAGTCTTGAAGAACTTCACTGAAACCATCTGGTCCAGTTTTATTCATAATAGCCAGAAACTGGAAATAACCTAGATGTCCCTCAACCAAAGAATGGATAGAGAAAATGTGGAACATTTACACAATGGAATACTACTCAGCTACTAAAAGCAAAGACATTGTGATGTTCTCAGGAAAACAGAGGAAGCTAAAAAATATCATACTGAGTGAGGTAACCTGGACCCAGAAAGAGACACATGGTATTTACTCACTTATAAGTATATGACGTTAGCCATAAAGTACAGGATAACCGTTCTACTTCAATCCACAGACCCAGAGAAGCTAAGTAACAAGAAGGGCCCAAGGGAGGATGCTTGAATCTCACTCACAGGGGGAAATAAGATAGGCATTGGAGGTGGATGGAGGGAGGGAACTGGGTTGGAGAGGGGATGGGGAGGACAACAGGGATGGGGATTAGGAGTAGGGAGAACAGGGTGGGAAGGATGGAAATCAGAGGTTAGGGCATCTCTGGAATGTTCCAAAGACCTGAGATAGGGGAGGCCCCAGTGTATCACCCCATCCGAGACACCTAGCAGTGGGGAATATAGAGCCTGAAGTGGCAATGTCCTATAGCCAGGCAGAACTTCTAGTGGAGGGATAAGGACACCAACCCACCCACAAAACCTTTGACCCAAAATTTGTCCTGCTTGCAAGATATACAGGGACAAAGATAGAGCATGGGAGAGAACCAATCTCTGACACTATTAATGTTATTCTGCTATGCTCGTACACAGGAGCCTAGCATAAACCTCCTGAGAAGCTTCACTCAGCAGCTGGTGGAAACAGGGGCTGAGACCCATAGACAAATATTAGACAGAGCTCAGGAGTCCTATGGAAGAGGTGAAAGAACAACTGAGGGAGCTGAGGGAGTCAAGGATTCCACTAGCAGCCCTATGGAGTCATCTAACCTGGGCCCATGGGAAGCCCACAGAAACTCAACTAGCAACCAAAGAGCATACGTGGACTGGTCCTAGGTCCCTGCATATATGTATATGTGCACCTTAGTCTTCCTGTGGGTCCCTCAGCATCTGGAATGGGGCCTCTCTGACTCTGATGCCTTACTTTCTGTCCTGTTCCCCCAATTTGGCTGCCTGGTTTGGTCTCAGTGGGAGATGATGGGCCTATTCTGCAGCACTTAATATGCCAGTGCAGGTTGGTACCTCTAGGAGACTTCCTCCTTCTCCTTCCTCTGAGGAGAAGGAGAGGGGAGAATGGGGGCAGGACTGTGAGGGGAGACTGGGAGAAGAGGGAATGGACTGTGATCAGGATGAACAGTGAATAAATAAATAGAGGAAAAATTGGCAGCTTCTTCTTTCACCTTCTGTCCCTTCATATCAGCAATAGGAGGCCCCTTTGAGATTGATAGCTAACCACTCCCAGCTTTTTTGGTTATATGTGACACCTTGCAGTCACCTGTGAATTATTGGTTCTTCAAATTATACCTTGTAGGTCTATATCTGGACCAGTCTTTGCATCTACCTCCCTCCATACAGCCTCCAAACACGCTCAAAATCTAACTTCCTTCTTGTAATCTGTAGCTGTGTGCCCTCTGAATTCCCTCCAAGAGCCCTTGAAACCTTCTCCCTGCTCATTATTTTCACTTGCTTCCATTTAAAATATTTCCTATTTCTTCATAATTTTGTGCACAACACACTATTTCTCAGTCATGTCCACTCAGCATCTCTCCCCCGACCCAGCTCTTCCAGCTCTTTAATCTCTGAATTTTCTTAGCTTACTTGTCAGGTATTGGCATCAGGCACATACTTCTGATAAGTACCTTGCCCCGCTCATGGTCCCCACTGGCTTCGGTAGCACTGCTGCGTATGAGTTTTTCATTGTGGCTTGGTCTCACTAAAACTCTTGTCAAAAAAAAAAAAAAAAAGTACTTCATCATATTTCCTGATGACTAAACCACCCCTTGCTCAGCCACTTAACTATAGAAATACAGTCAAGTAAAAATTCCAAGTAAAAAAAAAGAGACTTCTCAAAGAGCTAAAAGAAAACCTTAAATTACTGCATGACCCCAGTAGACAGATATGACCAGAGTATTGAATGATGCTAAGAAGCAAAGACAGTTTATGTCTCTGTTCTACAGTTCTTCAAAGTCTTACCATCTCAAATGACCAGGATAAACACAGGAGACTTGTACTACAGTGCAGGGATGGGATACTGAGTGAGTGAGAATTGTCTCTTGTGAACTAGAAGAGAAATGGTGAAGAGACGAAAGCCCTTATCAAGCAAGATGCCCTCCAGAATCATAACTCTAACTAGTTGCCATATCCTTACCTCACAGCATATGTCATTTCCATATAGAACAGTATTTAATAGAGAATAAGTAGAGCCCAATGTTTAATCAAAGGTGCTGTGCCCTGACTCTTGCCATTAGTGTTTGCTTTTTGTGTGAACTTGGCCAAGTGTCCCTCTTTTCCTGTGTTTAAAATTCCACTGGAAGAAAATACATACAATACTGTCTCATGGAATTGTAATCAGTAATTCACGCGTTCAGCGGTAATGCTAAAATTGCGTGGTAAGTAGTAACGTTTTGACCACTGACAGGCATCACAATGATAATTAAATAATTTAAAATAATAGGGATAAGAAAAGCAGCGATGATAAGATGATGACAATGGTGACGGTGAGGATGAGATAAAGCTGGAAATGGCAGCACACACTTTTAATCTCAGCACTGGGGAGGTAGAAGCTGGAGGAACAAAATTTCACGGTCATTCTCCACTACATAGGGAATTCAAGACCAACACAGAATGCATGAGACCTTGTTTTTTTTAAAAAAAAATAATTATGATGATGATAACAACAACAATAATAATTAACAAGGAGCTAAGCATCTGGACTCGATCTGCCGTTTCTTGCAAGAGCATTAGAGTAAAAACTGCTTCCGCTTCCTCATTACACCCAATCGTATCTTTAGCAGATCCTACCAGGGCCCTGCGATCAGCTGTGCGGAACTTATCGGTGAAGATGGACTTTGAAGAACAAAGGCATGCTGCCAAGGCACTGCTCAAGATTCCAGGACATACAACAGAGTTAACCTGCTATCACTTCTGCCTGACAGAGTGAGACATCAGGGCAAATAGTATTTACTCAGGGATAAATTGCGGTACTAAGGAACCAGACCTCCTGACCATGCGCTGAACCGTAGCCTTCCAAAGCCAACCTGCAGTTGAGGCTGGCTCCCAGTAGATGCCTTTCCAGTAGCTGTGTGAGCTAAAAGAGATGGAGCTCTTTAAGGGAAAGCATACTGAGAAGGCCTTGTTAGCAGCTTTGGTTTGCTTTTCATGAAGACACGGTTTTCCAAGCCTCCCCTTGGCCCTCCCTCTGAAGCCCCTGGCCCTCGCGTATTTACAAGGAGGCTGCGTAGTCACCATTTCACAGTTTGGCTTCACCTCAGCCCCTTACTGGAGCCTCGGTTTCCTCTGGTGATTTTCAGTCTCCTCTGGTGATTTTCTTCGGATACTGTATTTCCTCTAACAGCCATATAATTAGGTGAGTTTAAGAGTAGAGAGGAAAAGGGAAACAACAGGAAAGAGAACTAGGAGGAAGGTTAGGTGAAAGAACAAGGTTTACGTTTTGACTAGAAATTCCGATTGGGAGGGAAGTGGACGAGATAAAGCAGAGAGAAAAGAGCACACATAGCAGCAGAAGAGATGAAGGACAGGCGGGGAGTGAAGGCCAGCTTAGCCTAGGGCACAGACACAGGTCAATAGCAACCGGCATCAAGCGGAGCTACGCGCTTTCAAATGCTTAAACAAATATACTGAGACCAAACTTCATATGTTCAGTGCAGATACAGAATTTCTATTCTACCTGAGGGTCTTTTACCACATCCTCACATAGGATTAAATGGTGTAGGGATTCAATTTTTACTACTGTAGTACTCTGAGGTGACATTTAAGGTTTCCTTTGAATTGTGTAAAGCACAATAGCTTACACCTGTGCTACTTATTAGGCAATAAGAGGATTCTTGACAACAGGAACGCCAAGCAAACCAAGACTCTCGATCCTTTAAAAGAAGCCCACTTATGTCACTTATTTAGTTTTTTTCTATTTATTTAGGTTTTTTTTTTTTTTCAATTTTGAATACAAAGCAAATGGCACTTTCCATATCTATTGACTTTTGGTTGGTCTTTGCCCCACTCCTCTCCCTACCCCCCGGCAGCAGTCTCAAATGTACTTCCGGTCCCCAGTATCCTTCGCTCCACTTCACATCACTTGGGTTCTGCACCATGTGGGTCCTTTACTCCTCCTTGTTCTTCCGCATATGTAGAAATAGTCGCTGGCTTCTTGTCAGGTTGGTGTCTGGGTGCACAGAGAATACTTGGGCATGTTTGCCTTTGAACAGTGGCCCAAGCCTTTGTGGGTGACAAGGTCTGTTTCCACAGCTGTACTGACTGGCATTCGGCATTTGCTGTTGAAACTGATACCGTGAGGTCTGGACTCTGCCTAGTGGGTCAGAGCTCAGGGCACTGACTTACAAGCATCTACCTACAGCCCTGCTCATAGACTGAACCACACTTTCCCTTTGGGCGCATCCTATCACCTAAGGGGGCATAGAAAATAAAAACATTGCCTAACTCTTGCTCTTTTTGCTGTCAGCTCTTTAGTAGGTAACAGGGTAATTTGTGAGATTAATTTTTTTTAAAAAAAGATGTTCTTAGACTCAGGGCATCTGCCTGTGGAGGCACTGTTTCTGAGTTAGACAACAAATCCAGCGAGTTCATTAGCCTCAAGGGAGACAGCAAACCAGAGGAGTCCAGACACAGAGGCCAGAGCCTACTTGGTTTCCTGACTAATTTGTAGCTGCTTACTGTGCACAAGCTTAACCTCACTGTCTTTATTTTTCCTCCTTGGCATAAGTGTGTAGGTGCCAAAGAGATTATGGCAAGAACTAATCCCACTGGGGTATACACAGCACTTAAGCTGTGCCCGCCATCTCCCCAGCAATCGCTGTGAACGCCACATTCATCGCTATTTGAGTACCATTTTGACTCACCTATCAGTTGTAACACAAATACCTTAGAATTATTTCCTGATACTAGTTCTCCGTATATGCAGAGAAGTCCTTTATTTCCAACAAAGACCTCTTCATAAGCCCCAAATAATGTTGCCCAAGGATAGTTTGCATAACTATTTAAGTTCTTCACTTCAAAGCAAATCTCCTCAATTTTATTTGGATAGAGTATTAATACCCAATTAGCATCTGAAGAGAGGAAGTTCAAAGCCACAAATACAAGACTTTCAGGTTTGAAGTTATAGCCTTGAATTTGTTCTTGCTTGCTCCTGGTCAAGCAATTTCTGGGATTTCCATGAGCCAGTTTCTAGAACATTTTTGAACTTTCCATATAATGACTATTTTGCTTGATCAATGCTTGTGATGGGTTCAAATAAGGTAAAAAAAATATGCTTGGTTATGTCTTACACATTTTAAGTTTCTATGTAGAATGTCAGTGTTCACTTAAAAATTCACAGGATTCATTAAGGCATTTATTCACACAGTTTTAAGGTCCATGAACATATTCATGATTGATACTTTGAAGTCCTTGTCTTGTGCTTCCGCTATATTGCATTTCACAGTGCCTACTGTAATAGCTACTGGCTTCTGGTGCAGGCATATTATCTTGGCAGTTCATGATCCTATGTTTGTGTTGGGGCCTAGGAGTCTGGAGTTAGGGTGTTTGAGGTGTTTCTTGGTGCTGATATCTGAGCTTGTCTTTGTTGAGTGGACATTCTGTTATTTGATAAGATCATGGGCAGGTGTGGTGGCTATGGGGTCCCTGGTAGAAAGTGCATCTACAGGCAGGTGGGTGTCAGAAAGGAATGGAGATGAGCTAGGAGGAAGGCTGACTGACAGGCACTTTGAAAAGAGCTATGGAGAACCAAGTCCAAAAAGGCTTCCTTTACCAACCCTTCTGTGGTCTCATGATTATTTTTCTTCTTACATTATTATTGCATCACAACATTATAAATGGCTTTAAGTCTAGTATTGAATACTTACTTTTGATAAGGGCTGACCAAAACACAATTAGTTGTCATGGAAGACAGAAGGGCCTGTAGTCTGAACACATAGCCTGAAGGACACAGACATGCTTTTATTATCCAAGGGGTGCACATGGGGATCTATCTTTAGAATGTTCAGCAATCTTTCTGAAGCCTAGGAATAGACCCAGGAACCTTACTCTCTAATCTATAATAGACAGTGGGAGATACAGTTTTCAGGGCTTGCTATGTCTTAAAATGTAAAAACAAATCAGTTCTGGTCTGTTCCTAAAATTCTGAATATATAACTATATTAATAGTTTACCAAAATACTCAGCCAATAAGAGTAATTGTCTCTGTTTCTTTCTGTTTTTGATATGTACAATCTCACTGAGATCTTGGTATACTTTTAAAGAGTGGGTTTTTCTTTTACATTATATGTAAAGTTTTCATCATAAAGTGAACAATAGCATGTGTTCGGTATTGTTGCATGCCTATGTCTTTGTCAGCAGCTTGCAAGTCCGCAACCTAAAGTTGTTCATATACCATCATTGAGTAGCTTGCTAGCTGTCAGCTTTGCAGTTCTCAGAAGGCGACATGTGTAACACATACAAGTTTGCCATCTGTAGTATCTTGTCAGATTATAAACACTACCCCAGGATCACAATAGTAACCATAATAACATGACCAGATGCTACCCACTTACTATGGTTTGAATATGCCTGCTCCAAACTTGAAACAGAAACTTAACCCATAGTGTAATGAAATGAGAAGGTGAGGCTTTGAGGGAGATGTCATGTTCTGTTGGTTCTACCTGTGAGCCAGTCAGTGTTTTCTGTGCATGTCCGGTAGACATCCAACGCTCTATCGACCCTAACGCTCAGAATGTCATCAGACAACATCTGAGACACAGCATGGGTTTTCCCACTTTACTAAGTCATCAGCTAGATATTTCTGCTGTGCAACTGAAAAGCACATTGATGTATGGCTTTCTTTGTTATGTCACTATAAAAACTTCATTAACACATCGGAACATGGAATTTGAGGGTATTCTTAATCTGTGTTCCTGGGCCATAGTCACTCATATTTGGTGACAATTATTTCTTAATCCTTTGATGGAGATCTGTGCTTTTTTTTTTTAAATATGAGTCGACAATTTTATGCAATACAAACACACACACACACACATGCACACACATCACATCATGGGCATATTACTAATAACTGTAAACTCAGTCATTAAAATTTCAGAAGAATGTAAAGATTTTAACCTTACAGGATAAGAGGCTTCTATAATCAACACAAATAATACTATAGATCACACAGTACAAACTAAGACTGAGATTATGATACTACTTGTGCTATTAAATTTTGAATATTAACTGTGCATAATATAACTTCTAGACGAACCTGGGGACAGAGATTTGAGCCAATATGTATTGAAAGCTTTAGCCAGGGGGTATTTTTTTCAACTACCAGCTTAGGAGTAATTTCAAGAAAGCATATATTGTTCTACTTTTATACCAGTGCAAATCAGACATTCTGGAATCAGCTTATTAAAATGAGAAGATAATGTCTGAAGCCGAAAGGACTGGAGAGTGAAGAGAATAAGCACAAAGAAATTTACATATTATATATAATTAGAAAAAATATATAATTGGAAACTATACCCAGCCTAAATTTTAAACATTGTCTGTAACCTCATACCATCTCAGCAATGTAGATATGGAGCTATGATGAAAGAAACCCTTAGGTACATAAATAAAAGCCCATGAATATCAACAATTAATATGGAACATGGAAACATCTTAGTGGAAGTACATATAAAGTACAATAAATGAAGCAGTTAAAATTAGAAAAATACAGACAAATATTTAATGTCAAAACGGTAGTAGGTGAGAGCTCACACCTGATAGTGGCCAGGCTCAGCCAGGACTGAAAACAGAAGGCTGTGGTGATAGAACAGTGGTTATGAGTACTTGTTGTTCTTATTGAGGGTCCAAGTTTAATTGCAAACACTCACACTACAGCTTACAATCTTCCATAATTCCAGTTCCTGTGGGTCTGATTCTCTCTTCTGGACTTCATAGAAAGCAGGCATACACCCATGGTAAACACACACACACACACACACACACACACACACACACAGAGAGAGAGAGAGAGAGAGAGAGAGAGAGAGAGAGAGCGCTCTCTACATATCCTCTATCATAAGAATTAGATTTTAAAGGTAACACTACTATAAATAATTGTATTTATGTACTTTTATTTTTATAATGTTGTTATGCCCTTTGTATAATGACCAGTGTCCTTAAACATTCAGCAACAAAAAAGAGGAGATGTTATCATAGCATAATACTCCAAATGAAAATCTACTTCTCTGCACAGAAGGCTTCTGTAATGACAGGTCTCCATAAATATATTCAACTCACTCTGCCTTTGGCATAGCATGAAACAGAAATGCTTAAAATACTTCAAAAATCTGAAATTCAGAATTAATTTCTTTCCATTTAATATTCATATAAAACACAAATTCAGGGTGTAATTTAAAAGCAAATTGGCTGTTTTTCACACAGTCATTTGTCAAAGCTTAGCTTTTATGGTGTTATCTTTCATTATTTATTTTATTTAGAATAAGAGACATGTGGTCCAGCTTCTCTTTTAGGTGGATTTTGGAGCCAACACTAATTTGTTGATTCCTGTGTGCTAGCTATGCAGCACACAATGACTGCATTATCAAGCTTTGTGTGGGTTTGGGTTTCGTGCTCTAGACAAAGGTCCAAAGTGCTCTGTGGCATAAGATTTCCCATTGTTCTAGAATAACCAAACCAAGTCATGAAGAAGTTATGACATCTCCTAACACAAACTAGCAAACAGACTCATTCTAGGGGATGTGATCGGAGGGCTGTGACTTCAAGGCAAGCTTAAGGTACCTTGTAAGATCCTATCTCAAAAAGAAAAGAGGAGAAAAAGAACAAGAAGTAGAAAAAATTAGTAATCCCAATACTTGGGTTGACTTAATTTAGTAATAAAACAATTCTAAGCCAGTAATCTAGACAGGGGCTAGGAGGGGCTGTGATTTCCTCGTGGCATACGGTATTGGATATCTTCCAGTATTTTAAGAGTTTCATACAGTGTTTTGGGTCATAGTCACCTTGCTCCTGACCTTGACTTCTTGGAGATATCTACTCTTCCCTTACCTACCTCTTTTTCTTGAACATCCTATATTTTTTACATTAAAATTTCAGTTGTTCTGGTATTATTTGCTGGGAAACCTTTCCATTTTTTAAAATTACTCTTTCCCTTGAAGAAGCAGAACAGAATGATGGGAGACATATTTCAGTTGCGTTCTGCATTCAAATTATTGAAGGGTTTGTTTTGTTGAGGGGAACTTAGTCCTTGGAGTGTATCTCCAAATGGCTGTTTTCCTCTTTCCCATAAAAGAAACACCAGGTGGTTTTTTTTTCTCCTCTCAACACTGACTTTGAGAACCTACTTCAGTAAGGTTAATAAAGCTTGGGGTGGGGCAGGGTGTTTAATTCAAGTATATCCACATTTAATATCAGCAATTCATCAATCAAAGTTTGTGTTTCAACTGGCACTGTCCTCGGTGACAGGCTATGCTTCCAAGGCCCTCCAAAGTGTTCATTCTAAGCAATTGCCTGTCTCTCACTTTTAGGGTGGCTGTTTCTCTGTGACATCATTTCTCTGTTGGACTTAAGACAATCTGTGTCTTTCCAGACTGTTCGGTATTCTGCACCACAATATACCAGAGCGATGATTTCTGATCCCATGACACATCAGACCAACAGGCAGAAATCTAACTTACTGTCTTTTCAAGAACTGACAACAACTTCTTGGTAACTTTAAGTTATCAACTCGCTGAGCATTTAGGATTTGGCAGGTTCAAAATGTTAAGCCGAATAGTTATTTTCAAAATCCATCATGGTATGTTAATTGAAATTCAAACAGGTCAGTATTTGTTGTTGAAAAAGCATCGTTGCACAACCATTTATATCTCTTAAAATGGTGGTGACTCACATATCTCTTCTTGCAGAACTGGAATGAATGACTGACACATAGAAGTTTCAGTGTGTAATTTGTAGATTGTTCAAGACTGCAGAATGTGACGCTGTGGGAAATGGCCTAATATGTCTGTTCAAACACACTCAGAAACTCATGCAAACTATTCATTGACCCAGGTCATGGAGGTCTGAGGCAGTCCTTATAAAGCAAGTTCTTAGAGTAGCAATGAAAGGGAAAGATATTGTAACAGCTTATATTCCAGAGGAAGAAAGAGAGAGCAGCCTTGCTTGCTCACAGAGTAACCAAGTACTGTTTCTTCACACTTAGGACAAAATGAGTCATGCAGAGACAGCACAAATGAGTCATGTGGACATAGCACTTAGGTATCAATCAGAGCAAGCACTCTTAACTGCTAATACATCTCTCCAGTTCCCTATCTATGAACTTTTAAATGATAAACGTCATCTAAATATTTAAGCACCCGGATCCTGTGCATCTTTGGTGGAATTGTTGGTGGTATTGGATTTTATTTTCAAAGGCCTTGCATGCCTGCCCCTGTTATGAGCACCAGCTACTTCACTAGTCAAAAATGAAGACTCTTCATTTTACTGATTTTGGCCAGATATGGATCATGAACATTATGTCATTTCTCTCTCAGTTTCTGTGACTATGACTGCAAATCTGTAAGTTTCTGACTAAAAAAAAAAAGAAAAAAGAAAAAAAAGGAAAAAAAGAAAAACAAATATCAAATCCAAAACGAAACCAATCAACCACCACAACAATAAAGCTTAGCTATTCGTCTATAAGATCCTGAGCTGCCTCTTTTCCTAATATCAGCTAGCTTCCTCCTCATATTATCCATCAACTTCTCTCCTAAAGTACTTTGCTTGGTTTTCACTCTGAGCTTGGATATGTTTTATATCCCTCCCAGAGGCTGCATTTTCTGTATTTAACTTCTTTTCAAATCTTCTATTCAGCTCAGTTGGCACCCTTAGAACTAGACGTTCAATAATGAAACTTTCACCATCCAAATAAACCCATGCATAACTCCCTCTCACTCATTTTAAGCATGTAAACTTACTGTATTTTACTATGTGCTTCCAGTCTTAAGGTAAGTACAAAGGATTACGGTTGTAACTAAAATTCATTATGTAAATGTATGAGACTGTCAAAGAATAGAAACATGGGAGAAAAAAAATCTTATCAAATTATGAAACTGGGGAAGCCAGTACTCATAAGAGATGGGAGAAATAAAACCCAAAGAAGAATTGGAAAGTTCAGTGTTTGTTTTGTTGTTAGAGGTAACTGTCAACTTGGCATTATCAAGAATCACCAGGAAGAGAATATTGACTGATTGAAGTGCTGTCTAGATTAAGTTAGGATGTGAGCCTGTCTGTGGGTCATTACCTTGGATTGATTATCCTTTCAGGAATGATGTCACCAAAAACTGCTTTCTCGTCTATCAAGAGGAGAGAAACAGGGCTTGAGTTGAGGGGAGAGAGGACTTGTCCAAACCCTCTGCCAGGGTGCAAGCTCTGTAATAAGATTTTTGTCTATCCAGTAGTATAGGAGAGAGTCAGAAGAGAGAAGTATTAATGGGGATGGGAAGATCATAGCACATTGTTCTCAGAGAAAAGACCAGAATGATAATCTCTGGCCATCTTTGGAACTGAACTTTGCATGTCTAGCCTATGTGATACTGTCTATCATCTCTCAGATAGATTAGATAGACAGGTAGATATATGATAGCTAGATTGATAGCAGATAGATAGATAGATAGATAGATAGATAAAATGGGTAGATAGATAATAAATGGATTGGGTAAGATAATAGAAAGATAAAAGATGGATAACAGATATTAGATGTAGAAATTGATATAGAAGAGATGGATACTTGGCTCATTGATAAGATAGAAATAGATAGACTTCCAAAATTACTGAATGGACCTACTCTTGTAACACCCTGAGTCAAAGGCTATATGCCTGCTGTTCTATCTGAAGACTCGACTCTCTATAGATGTCACCATTCCCTAGATTTGGTCTTGCACTGTTTGAGAGAGCAATCAAGCATGAGGGTCTTCACGCATCCCTCTCTTTCTGCTCTTGACTGTGAATATGATGTAACTACCTGCGTCACGTCCCCTCCACTTTGACTTCCCTAAAATAGTGAGCTATACAATTTTGAACCTGAAAGTGTGTGGTAAAATAAACACTTAGCTTGCTAAGTTTCTTTTAGTCAGGGTATTTTATCTTAGCAACAGAAATGAAACTGGGACATTTATTATCAGGGACTTTTAATGAGTATGAAATTATTCTGGCAGAAGAGAAATTGCATATTTAAATTCATCCCTTCCTTTCATTATTGCCCATACTCAGAGAAACAGCAGGAAGAGGCTCAGCTACAGACAATAGAGGATTATCTTAAAATTAAATTTTTCATCTTTTCTCCTTTGGAACAACTTCTTCTTTTTTTCCCCTAAGATTATGATCTCTTAATTTGTATAGTTCCCTCCAATAATACAGCCTTTTATATTAACATTTCTGTGAAAGTTGCCTTTGGTTACTGACTTCCTTTGAATACCAGTGAGATGGTATTTGTAACAATTTTCTGCATTGTCCTGTTCCACAAAGCCAGTGGGCAAAGGGACATGGCTGAAATGCTGATCCAGTAGCTCCTGGTATTTCTTGAGATGCTGTTTTCTCTTAAACAGAACTCTCCTTAACACACAAAGAGGCTCCTTCCAGATATGCTTTCACAAAGAACTGCTCTCTCAACTATCAAAGGTGGAGAAACAGGCCTTGAGTTGAGAGAAGAGAGAGCTTGTCGCACCCCACCCCCAGCCCTCACCAGGACCCAATCTCTGTGATTGGAGTAGTATAGGTGAAACTCAGACATGACAAGTATCATTGGGAATGGGAAGATTATAGGATCAATTCCCGAAAACATTGTTCTCAGAGAAGAGACCAGAATAAAACCTCACGCCACCTTTGGACCCCAGCTAGGTAGGAGGTGCATAGGCTAGGAAGGCTGTTCAATACTGTGCCTGCATACTTGACTATAAGCTCCTGCAAGAGGCCACAGTTCCCCAGGTGGCATTGCCTGGTGTAAGGGGCATTTTTCTAAGTGGGTGAGCAGACTAGATCCTCAATACCAATGAACTATTTCACTCCCTAGCTTTTTCCTTACCGTTACCTCTCCTCAGAAAGAATGAGATTCTTCAGAACCATTTGCTCCATGGTCAGGGCTTCTGAAAAGACCAGAAAGGCTTAGAAACAAGCCTCTGTCCAAGAAAGTCAATCTCCTGCACTAAGATCCCATGTTTCGAGAATCCATCTTTCTATCCTCCCAGCTTCAGCCAGGTTCAGTGTACACAGACATCCAAATTGTCCTATCTAATGGTTTTGACACAACCATGTATGTATCTCAAGGCATGAGGGAGTGAAAAGGGATGCCTTTTAATATCAGTGATGATGAAACTTGCACAGAACAGGCAGAGAGGCTCGTGGGTTTTCACACTGAATGATTAACCCTGGATAGAAAAAGGGAAAGTGTCTTATGGAGTAGGATTCTGAAATTTGTGTGGCCATATCAACAACTTCCCACGGGGAACTCATTGCTGCCAAAGAAAATTATCTCTTAGACCCTTCATATTGTACCTTGTATCTCAATTTATAATTTATAGACTTTTACATGTTTCTACAAATAGTAGACAAGCTTGTTAGCAATATTTTTTAATGATTTTCCCCCCTCCTCTCTCTCTCACTGTGTGTGTGTGTGTGTGTGTGTGCGCGTGTGTGTGCGTATGTGTGTTTGTGTGCTAGATTAGAAACCTCTTTGGAGATTCTAATTTTCTTAAAGTTTCATTTCTCTTTTCTCTCCCCTCTCTCTTGTCTCTTGTTTCTCTCTCCTCTCTCTCTCTGTCTCTCTCTCCCTCTATCCCCTCCCCATCTTTCTCTGTCTGTCTATCTGTCTCTCTGTGTATAGGCCACATGTGTGTCAGTTTCCACAGAGGTCAGAAGAGGGTATTGGATTCCCCCCCAGAACTCTAAGTGGAGGTGTTTATGATCCACAGGACATGAGTCAAGATCTATGCATGCTCTTAAATGCTAAACATTCTCCACCTGCCTCTTTAAAGTTTCTGTGCATGGATGCATGTGGGTACACATTCATAAGCCTGTATTTGTGTGTGCTCAGTGCTCAGAACTAGGAAATACATTTCTTGCATATGTGTATCTGTTCATGATCTCAAGCCTAGGACTTTTCTCTGTTTGCTGGGTTAGATTTGGAGCAGGGACACTGGAAGTGCAGAACAGAATCTATATTAATATGCAAATTAGAATGAATAAATTATTATAATTTTATCAAATACTTCAAGGGAAGTAAATGCTGACTTTTGATTTGTTTCAATATCAAACAGTAACAACAAAACATAAAAATAGAGAGAAATAAGTATGATAAAGGTGCTAAGTGGCTAAACTATTTTTGAAGATAACTTCATATAAACTGGCATTCTTCTATTGTGGGGTACAGGATACATTGCATTTATATATATATATAAAAGATAACATAAAATTCGTTTTAATTAGCATATGTATGCCATAGGATAAGATCTAATGTTGCATGTGCACTGATGGCAAGAAAGGCACAAAATAAAGTGTGGAGTCATTTCTATTTTCCACGTAAATAGTAGAAAAACTATGAGAGTGATCTAAAAATGTATAACTGTGAATTTCAAGTAATCAGTCATCGACGAACCTAATAGGTGTATTTAGAATTTTGCACATATTTGAACATGTTATAGGTCTCATAATTATCCTCTGAGGGTTCCTAAGTTTTTATTCCCATTTTCTAATACCTTATAGATATGGTGAAACCTTTACAATGAAGGATCTAGTGGAATAGACTGGCTAGTAGGGGTGTGCCCCCATGGGATACTGGGCTCCAAGTTCCTTCCTCTTTTTGTTTTCTGGCTGTGTTGAAGTAAGCAGCATCCAGCATCTCTTGCACTGGCTATGGTACATTGCTTCCTCAAAGACATAAAAGAATAGGAACAATTGAACATGAACTGAAAACTAAAACTCTCAGTGGCCTTTCTTTTTTAAGGTTCATTAATCTCTAGTATTTGTTACAGCAACTTAAAGCTGACTGACAAGTTTGTGTGTGTGTGTGTGTGTTCAACAATATTATTTTCACAAAAAAAAACCAAAATATGGAATTATGCTTTTACTAGTAAAGCATATATTCAAAATGGCAGTGAAAATTTTGTGGAATATTTGCAGGAAGGAGCAGGCAATGAAAAGAACAACTTGGGACATACTGAAGTTTACTAGTTTCATGAAGAGATAAATATAGATAGATAGTGTATTGAATATAATTGAAAAGTATTCTATGCAGAGCCTACAGTGAAAGGGAACAAATTGAATATGTAAGCACTAAGACAGGTTGGACAAGCTTGCCTGTTGAGTCCTAGGGGAGAAAACCAAGGCTGGCATTTTCCCCTGCGTGTTTTTCTAAATAACAATGAAACAATAATGCAAACTTCATTCCTAACTCATGCTCTATTAAGCTTGGAGGAGTAGTGTAGTACCTGCTCTGTAAATGCACACACACACACACACACACACACACACACACACACACACACACACAAAGATTCCTTTGAAAGTAAATCATTTTTCTCTTTTTTTATTTAACTTCCATTGTGTTTTTCTTTGACATTTGCTTGCATGTCCAACATATATCCTGATTATTTTTAACTCCTCCACTCTAGTACTCTCTCATCTTTATTCCATTCCTCTCCTCCCAACATTCAAGCAAGCAAGCAAGCAAGCAAGCAAGCAAAGGAACAAAAGAGCCCACTGAATCTCCTGTTGTATTTTGGGAGGTGTAGTTTTCTCTGATACAGTTTTGTAACAACAACCAAGAAAAGAGACCATGAATTTGAGAGAGTTCAAGGACTTCATATGAGGAAGAGACTTGAGGGGAGAAAGACAAGAGAGTATGATGCAATTATAATTTCAAAAATAAAGCTTTTTTTTTTCTAAATAAAAACCCACTACCACAAAAAGAAAGTTTGAGTTTTACGTGGAAAGCAGTGATTTTTCTCGGCAGCTTTCCTTATTTTGTTATTCCAGGTTAGTGGTCTTTGCTAATTAAAACATGCATGCTTCCTGAGAACTTGAGTTCTCTATGAAAAACCTTGTGCTAACTGGCAAAGAGGAAAGCAGGAGGCTAAGGATGAATTTGAAAGCCAGTCTGTCTCCAATCCCATTAGAAAACCCAATTAAACTCTTTCCTTTGCCTTTTTTTTCCTTCTGGGTGTTTATTTATGCTGCTTCATCTCAGACAGCCTCAGGTCCCTTAGCTTCACCTTTCTCTGGAATAGTCATCTGTACTGGACCCTGGCTAATCATTGCAATTTGAAGATCTCCAAGGGTCTTTCATAATTAATTACTCAGCTGCACATACGGGTGGATAACTCCTTTCAACATAACAGAGGCACTGATAAATTACTTCTAACAGAATGAGGGAATTAATATCCAAAATCTCTGAACATCCATCTGTGCCCACGTCATTCAATGTTGCCTTGCTTTAACTCAGGAACTTTGTTAAAACATAAATGTATTGCTGTAAAAATATGTTACCGTCAGACAGTTTATATGTGACTAAAGAGAGAACAAAAGTTATTCATGTGTAAGCTTTGATCCTTTTAAACCCACTTTATTGGGGTTCTTTAACGCCTCCACCTCCCTTCCAACCCACCTAACCTAGGTAGGAGAGAAAGAAAGTTAGAAGAGACAGGGGAGGTAGACCTTTTTATTTCTTTGTGGTGATTCACTCCTCCTTGTCAGGATCCCAGCAGTTAAGCTAAACAGCAAACCAGCAATCCAGCAAACACAAAGGCAACCATAGTAGCAACCTCAAAGCCTTCTCTGGAGTGTTTCTCTCTATGAGTGTCTGGAAGTGAAGTGATGTGAAGAAGCCAAGAGATGTGAAATGATGAAAAACATTCTCTCTTTGTTTTGGGGCTATTTTATACTCTTCCAGAGTCTGTACAGGATGTTTTCCAACTGGCAAAGAGCACACATGCCCCACATGGGGCAGTTCCCAGCCGACAAAGATCATGCACTCTTTCGGGAGTCTGTTTCCAGCACACAAACATCACACACCCTCAGAGGAGGCAGTTTCAATCCCACACTTTGGATCAAAACGAAAATAAAAGTTTACACCCACTACATTCATGTGCCTTCTTTGTCTTAGTATGTGTGCATATGAATTCTCATGTATTCTAAACATAACACTGGCATACAGTAACCATGCTAGCAAATGCTTGGCTCCGGTCAAATGTTGCAATGTTAAAATAAGGAGAAATAGGTAGAAATTACAGAAGCTACAGTTTGCAATGATACTTGGAGGACATCCAGTTAACTACCAGGTTTAAGCATTGATGCCATCTCAATACTATAGAAGTGATAGCTGTGGGGTTTCTGATTAAATACCATCAGAGAAAGAAAAATTTTATAAGGCAAAGCATAAGCATGACTGAATTTGAAATTGACTCAATGAATGTCTTTGTGTGCCAAACAAGCTTAAAGATTATTATATTTTCTAAAAATAAAAAAGCATTTAAAAAACCAAGTTTTTGATTACAAGCTGGACTCATGAAATCACATATATATATATATGCAAGACCAGAACAGTAACACTAATAGATACGCCCAAGTAGGTGACAAAATCTCACAAGGACCCAGACCTTGAAAAGAGCTACATGCATGTCATGGCTATAGAGAAAGGAAGAGTAAATCTTCCCTAGGAATGTCACTCCTAAAAGGTTATCTAGTCCTAAGACATCAGTAAAACTGAATTGACTCAGGAAGTTCTATTTATACAGACACATATGGACATTGCATGTGTTCATCTGTATCGATAAAAATTTAAAAAGAGGGGCTGGAGAGATGGCTCAGTGGTTAAGTGCCTCTGTCTCCTTTTCCAGAAGGTCCTCAGTTCAATTCCCAGCAACCACATGGTGGCTCACAGACGTCTATAGTGAGATCTGGTGCCCTCTTCTGGCATGCAGGTGTACACACAGACAAAGCACTCATCTATATAAAAATAAATAAATAAATAAATCTTTAAAAACATTTAAAGAGAGGATATCATGAATTTGAGAGAGAGTGGGGTAAAGAAGAACCATGACATAATCAGGAATTATATAAATGTTTCATCCTTATAGTTTTGGCTATTTGTAACTGACAGCCATGAAGAACTATCTTTCCTATCTTCGTGCATCTAAAATTCTGACTGTAAATCAATCTCCATCACGTCCTGCCATTTGGATGGTATATAAACTAATATCTACTGATGCCAAAAGTCACCAATCTTATATACTAGCTGTTTTTTTTTTTCCAAAATGACATATTTTTAAACCAAAAAATTGTGTGGTTTAGTTAAAACAAAAAAAATTGTGTGGTTTATTTGTAATAAACTATAAAAGCAAAAACCCAAATACATAATAACTTTGTTTTTAGGCCATGCTTAGCAAAGTAAGTAGAATGAAGCTTCATCTACCTCTTCTTGGATTTCAAGTAAAGCTCAATAGATTAAAAGATTAAAGAAGTGCCTGGAGACGCCACTCAGTCTCTGTCTGTCCCAGCGTGACCTAAATGTTTAATTTATAAGCTGGTTCTAATACTACACTGTCTCTTTCTACCAGTGCACGGCATTTGTGATTAATTGCACTGCCATAATTAAACAGCAGATGGCTTGGGATGGTCACCTAAAATGGCCGGCTTCCAGCCACGTGAGATCCATGAACTCATCTCAAGGCACTCCTGTTTCTCTACACATCCTCAAAAATCACTATGTGCCTGGTTTCAAGATTTGTAAGGTTTTGAGAATTTCCTTCTTATGAGCTCACAATGGTGCCTGCGTAGTGCCATAAGTGCAGGGAGGAGATCTAATGCTTGCATGTCACAGGCAAGAGCTTTATGACTCAGAGCAAGGCAGGAACAGGAGCTTCTAGTTCACACGAGCTCTCTCGGGTTCCCAGATGCATTGGTGATGCTATTGGTGACCGCACAGACACTGAACACAGGCTGAGTCTTAATGTTCGCTCTGGGTATCCCTTGGGAAACACAATCCTTTGAGGTGCTTGAGAAAAGCCTACTTTTGAAAAGATTCATTGTGAAGAAACATTCACCTTTCTCTTCCAAAGCTGTTTGTTAGACCAAAACAAACAAACAAAGAGAAAACAAAAACAAGACAAAAATACTTGAAAAAATGCTCTAGAACATTTCAATTTGTGACTTTGAAATAAAGTACGAAATACCCATCATTAGAAACTCCTTATAAGATTGGTCCTTGGCTGGGATCTCGGAACATCAGTTGTAAAGGGTTTTTTATACAACACAACCTTTTTATATTTAAAAGTAACTCCTTCTTCCCAGCACACCGTTCCCTTCTGGTATTATGTGATTTTGATATGGTCTAGGCAAAGAACCATCTGAACAAAACACCTGGGCAATTAATATCTGCTCAGTCTGACCGGCAGATAGGCGTAAGTCACACATAGCACCACACGTTTAGTCTCTGCATTAGAAAAGTGGGTCATGTGAGACCGCACGGGGAGATTTGAGTGTGCTTTGCTCAGGACTTTGCAGCAAGCGCTTCAGTCCTTTGCTTTCATGGTTTTCTGGCCTCCTACTCTAGAAGATTCCTGCTACCAGTGCATGTCTGTATGTAGTCGACGAGCATTGAGTGGTCTTTGCCATCCCAACACTGAGAAATGCAGAAACATAAGAAACCCATAGTTTTTCTGTATCAGTTACGTGAACTATAATTTCAAGATTATTTTGGTACTAACACCCTGCCATCCCAAATACTTTTGAGACCTAAATAAGTGGATATTTTATTAACTATTTTTTTTTCTTACCATGAAACTGCTAAAAATTTTACCAAAACATGATTTTGGAGAAAGGTTATATACACAGTTTTCTAGGATTAAAATTAAATAAATAAATAAACCTTCCACAGTGCCATTGTCATCAGCTCCTTTGTAGCTTCTAAAGTCCACAAAGAGTGAGGTCCTACATTTGGTCATTTTTGATGTACATTTTCCCCATCAAGGCAAATGCAACTCTAGCACCCAAGGACTTAGCTACATCTTTGACAAACTGGGATAAAGCACCTTCACATAATTTTAACTAAAGATTTGCACTCAGCAAACTTGGACTCCGTATCATTTATGAATTAGACAAAGTTGTGGTAGGAGAAATGGACACTTCACATTTTCTAAGGTTAAAAAAAATGTGTACATTAAGATAACACCTTGACTTGGTAAAATGACATTTGACAGGACTTTAGGTGAGACACATTCTTGATCATAACAGCAAGAGTAACATTTGGTATATTATTTCAGCCCTGTAGAATTTTAGCAGGCATTTCTATAAGACAAAAGAATTGCCATAAAAAAATTCTAAAGTTCTTGTTAAATGCATATCCTATATCTGCGTTCTTCAATTAGGTTCTATTGCTGTGATAAACATCATGACCAAAAACAACTTGGGAAGGTAATAACTTATCATCTAATTAATAACTTATCACTGAGTAAAGTCAGGAAAGGAACTCCAGGCAGGAACCTGGTGTCAGGAACTAAAGCAAGAGGCCATGGAGGAGTGCTCCTTTCTGGCTTGCTCTCCATGGCCTGCTCAGCCTCTTTTCTTGTAATATCTAAGACCAGCTGCTCAGAGGTATCACTGCCCAAAGTAAGCTTAGCCTTCCGACATTAATCTGCCAATCAAGTAAATGCCCTATAGACCTGTCTACAGGCCAATCGAATGAAGGTACTTCCTCAATTAAGATTCCCTATTCCGAGTACGTCTAGGTATATATCAAGTTGACAAGAACCAACCAGCAGATTGTGGTCTTTCTTCATTTATCACCTGTCTAATTGCTATTATAAGAACAATCACAGATCTATTATATGCCAGGTACTTACAAAGATGCATCATTAATAATAGAAAGAATAGCAAACACTCAGTCAACACTTTATACTGTTTCATTTGATTTTTCTCATTAAAACCTAGAAAATAATTTATTTACTTACTATAAAAGTAAGAACAAACAAACAAAGTTTGAGATCCTGAGTTAGATGAGCCAAAATCAAATATGCACTAAACCTATGTGCCACGAAATTATATCTTTACTCCCTAGTATTTTCTATTAAATTGTGAAGAAGTAATGCTGCCAGCAGGGGCTGCCTAGCTTCCTGCCTCAGGCAGAACACAGGGTGACTCTCAGGTATGCAGTCAGGAGAACACTACAGGGAACACTGCTTCCTCTGGCTCCAGGGCTTGTTAGATTTTTGAAACTTACTTTATAATGATGCAGACCCATTTTTCTCTTCCTTTAATTTGTGCACTTTGACTCTGCTCTTATGTTTTTAATTCACCCAGTGAGAAGCAGACGAGGAGTGGTTTCTGTATTTTATTAAGTCTCTGTGGGGTACAAATGAGCTCCAAGGCAATAACTTAGACTCCCCCGCTGCCTTGATTGGAACGCCATAGAAAAGTAGAGAGTGGATAGTTGAAAGATACAAATTTGTTTTTGTTTCAGTCTGGGAAAGTAGAAGTCTGTAAGAAAGAGCTCATCCTTGTATGTTTCTTATTTCATCCTTCTTCCTGGACTTGGAGGAGGATTAATTCTGTCTGTCTTGGTGTTACCTTTCTCATTATGGATGTGCCCTAGAGTCCTCTTATAAACACAGAAGGCCTATTAAATTAAAGCCTACCATAAACACTTAATTTTACCTCTTTAAAAAATTCTCCCATATTAAGAATAGATTTTTCAATGTAGCATATTTTGATTCTGATTTCCTTCTTCTCAACGCCTCCCAGATATCTTCGATACCCTCACCTACCCAAATGCATACTTTCTTTCTCCTATTAGAATATAGACATCTACAAATTAATAATTCAAGCAAAAATTAAACCAGAACAGGACAAAAGAAATGAAAAAGGAAACCAACAGAAAAAATTGGAGCCAAAGAAAAAGCACAAGAGACACATAGAGATGATGAAATGCATATTGGCATTCACACACACACACACACACACACACACACACACACACACACACACCATAAAAACAAAATCAGAAACTGCAATATATAAGCAAAGGATCAGTAAGGGAAAAATACAAATCAAGACAAAAGGCATTATGAGGTAAAAAGTCCTCCAGAAATACAAGACATTGTCTTTTGTGTTGGCCACCTGTTGTTTGCCATGGGGCCTGCTCTTAAGTGTGGTTTGTATACCCAGTGAGACTCCATTGGAGAAACTAATTTTTCATTTAAGAGTAGCTATCCCTATGAGCATATACGGGGGAGGTAATCCCCCTCAGGAACAGTCATAGGGGAGGGGAATAAGGGGAAAATGGGAGGGAGGGAAGAATGAGAGGATACAAGGGATGGGATAACTATTGAGATGTAACAAGAATAAGTTAATAAAAAAAATAAGTAGAAAAAAACAAAAAAGAAAAAACAACAACAAAAAAAAGAGTAGCTATCCATTGGATATAGATTCTGGTTTAGGGATGGAGAGCTATGTTTGTTTCCCCATCTCAGTGCTGGTACTCATTACAGTTTAGACTCATGCAGGCCCTGTGCCTGATGTCACAGTCTGTGTAAGTTCGTATGTGCATCATCCTGTTATGTCTAGAAAGACTTGCTTCATCTCCATTGTCTGTTACAATCTTTCTGCCTGTCTTTTTCAGCTTTCCCCATATCCTGACATGAGGGATTCTCATTCAGGACTGAGTGTCCCAAGATTTTTCACTTTCTTCACATTGTCCAGTTGTGGACCTCTGCATTTGTTGACATCTATTGCAGGCGGAAGCTTCTCTGGTAATGGCTGACCAGGACACTTATCTATCAATACAGAAGAATGTCATTAGGAGACATTTTATCACTATATTCCTTTAGCAGAACAGGAGTACTTGGTTTTCCCCTATGTCCACGGCTCATATAGTTTCAGGATCTATCCTGGCCATGTAAGCAGTCTCAGCTTGGGTTCCAATCTTTAGTCCAATTAGATAGTATTTATAATAACCAGCTACTGTGGTTACCATGCCAGTATCATACCAGTGTATCTTTCAGACAAGTCGCCAATGTAATTTTCAAGGTTTGTAGCTGGGTTCCTTTTTAGAAGTATACAGAGTGCCTCACAGTACCAGGAACTTTAGACTGCAGACAGGAAGGCTCTAGGTGGGCGTTAAGCTCAACTTCTCCAAGTTCAGTGATTTACAAAGGTGTAAGCAATAGAGATTTACCTTCAGTTCAGTCTTTTTAATGAGATTGCCAGTACCGGACATAGGTGGAAACTTGGATTTCCAAAGCCAGCAGTGATTCCACAGTGTTACACACCTTCTGTTAAACTTCCATATTAATGGCAGAGGGTGAGGGCAAAGCCATGCCTCGTCTGGTGACCAGTAGAACACAGGTTCCAGGGCTAATCCATGCAGTGGGAACCTCTGGGCTCCACAAGATCCCAGGTGAGCCTGAAGAATTGGGCAGCTACCTCACAGTGTCCAGGCAAACTCCATCTGGGAGGAAGGTGTTTCCACTATGGCTGCCCGGCTGACAGTCAATTTCTGAAGTCCAGCTGCAAATTTTTCAGGGAGGAAGGAACGCTTCCATCCCCAGGATAAATGTCAGGTCTCAGTTGATCTTTGTTCAAGTAGATGGTACTGGTTTGTTTATGTCATGAGAAACAGGGACTTAGAAACCTTGGGCAGTGGGAAGGGTTTTTGAGAATGAATGCGTGCCATTGGCTGGGACTAGGATGCTGACAATGCTGCATTTGCATGGAGGAAAGATAATAAGAGACAAGCTCATGTGACTGTCTGACTATGATCATGAATGACTGTAAACTGGACTGTATCCCTGTAAACTTGGGGACCGTGTCACATGATCCTAAGGCAGACACAGAAAACAAAGGAGCTTTGTTCCACTCCTTCTGTTCTCGGGATGAGATTTAAATCGCAAAGTTGAGATTTCCTGGCTTTGAACATATTCCAATCTCGCTAGTCCCATGCCGATTCCCCTGGAGGCATGTTCCAACAGCCCCACACACCTGTGGCTGACAGCTCAGGAGCTGTGACCCGTTCCAAGTACTGGAGGTATCACTTGGTCTAGTTTGGGGTTTCTCTCCCCAGTTACCTGATGATTCCAACTGAGATTTCTTTTATATATGTATATATTTTAAGAAGCTTCTACTGCATTAGGTTTCCATATGAATTCTCAGTTGACTCTTCATTTAGTTTGCTCTCCCATTATTTTCTTCCTTACTCCACTTTCATATCCCCTCCCCCATTTTATCCTTCTATTCTGCCCCTCTTATCATGGTCCATGTTTATCCAAGTATAGCAGGCATATTATAATGTTCTAGTGTTTAGTATTTCAACATAAAAGTGTGCATGTGTGTGTGTGCACATGCGTGTGTGTGTGTGTGCGTGCGCGCGCGCGTGTGTGTGTGTGTGTGTGAGCGAGAGAGAGAGAGAGAGAGAGAGAGAGAGAGAGAGAGAGAGAGAGAGAGAGAGAGATCGATCAGAGAGATCGATCATGTATGTCTGTGTATCGTTTTTATGCACAGGCCTATGGAGACAGCAGACTGATGTTGAATGCTTTCTACGTTCAGTGTCCTCCTTATTATTTGAAAGAGACTCTTGCCCTGAAGACGGAGCTCAGGAATTCAATGAGGCTGGCTTACTGGTGAACTTCAGGGATCTGCCTATCTCTGCCTACACACCACTTGCTGGGCTTACAGATACAATTTCCACACGCAAAATTTTGCACACGGGTGCTACAAATCAAAACCCACATCTCCGTGCTTGTACACCAAGCACCTTTGAATTGATACATCTCCTCAACCCTTCAATACAAGAACTTTGGAGGAGGATACAATTCATCCCATAGCAGTGGTTCAAAATCCAGGCTCAGTAAGTAGTCCGGGCTCATCACCAAAGCAACATGGGCCTTTGTAAGCTCATTAATTTTCAGTGCCTCCTCTTTTCTCATCGACAACATTAAAGTTCAGACAGCATTAAATGTTCTGCCTAACACAAAAGCCTTAATATCGTTACTGTTTACTGAAAACTCAATGCATGTACACACTATTATATGTCCGTTTCTGTGGTGTGGAGTCCTCTTTTAGCACGTGTGTGCTTTCCTTCTGTCCTGTGGTACTTATCCTCAGTTATCAGTCTCTTTAAACCCTTGACTCATGTATTTCCACCCTGATCAAAGATTCCAGCTTCTCATCGACATTGAGATATATGAGCATCCACCAAAGACTTGAGAAACTGCAGCCGCAACGAGACGCTGTTCAATCTAGTGAGTTCTCCCATTGCACCATTAATGCTGCCATCAGCTGACGGTTGATGAGTAGCCCTCAGCTGAATTTAGCCCCACACCAAAGTCACTGTCGATACAGTCGTAAGGCTCTCCCTCACTATCTGCATTGTAGCTCTCATTGCAAGTATTTCTTGAAGAGAGAGACAGAACACACCTACCCTCATCAGGTATAAACTGAGAACATCAAAGTATCTTCCGGAGGCCAGTAGGGTAAAATTTATTGTAAGTGTGCCACCGAGCGATCAAAAGAGATGTTCTTTGTTTCTCATCTGGCCTCTGAGAGCAGAAAGGTTGTACAGGTGGGAAGCAGTCACTCCTGCAGGGTTATCTTCTCCCCTTTAGAGCTGTCTCACTCCAGCAAAGGATCAAACTCCTAGTGCCCAGGCTGTGCATTTGTGTCAGGCATGCCCACATCTCCAGAGAGATTGGTTGCTGCTTGGTGCCCTCACTCAGCACTGAGTGCAGCCTCATGCTCCCATTCCTCACTTGATAATCTGAGATGCTGGAATTGCTGCAAATTGCAGCACAAACTCCCTTCTCTGGGTGAGAAACTCAGTCACAATGCCATCTCAACAGGAGAGATGGCTTACCGATCTGATACTCTCTCTTGAGTTCTTCCAGGAGCAGGGCTGTAGTCCAGGATTTTCTTTTTCCCTCTTGCTGTTGTTATTTATTTACCTTATATACCAACCTCAGCTTCCCCTTCTCCCTCTCCTTCCAGTCCTCCCCTTCTTACCTCCCTTCCTCCCCAGCACGATCCATCCCTCTTCTTCTTCTCCTCCTCAGAAAAGAGAAGTCCTCCCATGGATATCAATCAGCCTTGGCATATCAAATTACAGTGGGATTAGAAGCATCTTCTTCTATTGAGGCTAGACAAGGCAGCCCAGTTAGGGATCTAAAGGCAGACAGTGTATCAGAGACAGGCTCTGTTCTGGCTTTAGAGTCCCATATGAAGACACAGCTGTGGGAGAGTGCTGGGAGAGACAACTGGGTTAGGGGTAGGGTGAATCCTGAGGAAAGCCAGAAATGTAGAACAATGGAAACTTCCAGGAATGTATGAGGGTGGCCCTACCTAAGACTCCTAGCAATGGGGGATCTGGGGCCTGAACTGTCTATCTCCTGTAACCAGGCAAGACTTCTAATTGGGTGATTGGGACACCAACCCCACCACAAAACCTTAGACCCAAAATATGTTCTCCCTACAAGATGTGCAGGGGTAAAAGATGGATCAGAGTTTGGGGGAAGGGTCAACCCATGACTGGCCCCAGTTTGAGACCCATACCACGGAGCCCACCCCTGACACTACTAACGATATTCTGCTAAACTTGCGGACAGGAGCCTAGCATAAATGTCATCAGAGAGAAACAGTTGCTCAGCAGCAGGCCAGGATTCTTTATCCTGCTCCTCACATGTTTTATGTGCCATCCCCTTCCAGCTGCTGTCAAGAATAACTTGGGATAGACTAGGAAAGGAAAAGTGGTGAAGCTTCTTTTCAACCAAAATCTCATGATTTGAATACTTGCAGCTCTTCCTAGCATGCATGCTCTTCTGCTCACTAACACCTGTAACCTCAGCTCCAGAACATCTGATCCCCTATTCTGGCCTTCGCTGGCACCTGCACGTATAAACACACAAGAAACAATAAATCTTTTTTGAAAATCTTATGTTTTGATAAAGATGACATTTAGCCAATAAGTGGAAGAAAATGATACTGTTCTTGTTCTTGGGTTGCCTGTTAAAGAAGCCTGAAGATAGGTAATTTTAGTACCCTCAGTTTTCCCTCATAGGCCCAATGAGAACATATTCCAAATAAATAGAAATAAGGTTGCTGCCAGCGAATGTGTTTAGAATGCAAGGCTGTTAATAAGTCACATGGAAATATGAGACCTCTAAGGTACTACAAATGAATTAAGGAATACCAAGATCATAACAAAAGATGAACATGTAATACACTGAATTAAATTTTGAAGTGCTTATGAATTCGAAAGTGTGAAATTTATGTGTCTTGAGGATAATAAGTTTATATATATATATATATATGCACTGTTTTATATATATATATATACATATATATATATATAGTTTTTTGTGTGTTCATGCTTTTAAATATTCAGAACTATAGTATAGAGAAAAATGAGTATATCTTTTTCATAGAAAGTGAAATCAAGGGCATCAAAAAGACATTAAATAACTTTATCAAAGTCATACAATATGCCTATGAATATAAAGGGTCCTAAAACTTAAAGTCAGACAGTAGATACTACGCTAAGCAGAGAACTTGGACCACTGCTAGCACCAACATGTACCTACTTCTCCTGCACATTTAAAAGCATCTGTGCAGAAACATTGTGCAAACTTCCAGTATTTACCTAGAACAGCAGTTCTCAGCTTCTGAGTCATGACTCCTTTGGGAACAAAAGACCCTTCACAAGAGTTGCCTAAAACTATTCTTAATATCAGATATTAAGATTCCTAACAGTAGCAAGATTATAGTTATGAAGCAGCAAAGAGCATATTTTTATTCTTGGGTGCCACCACAGCATGAACAACTGTATTTAAGGGGCACAGCATTAGGAACACTGAGAACCATTGACCTACAGGTAGCATCACATGACTAGGTGGCCAACACTACTTCTCATCTGTATATCAGTTGCTGGTCCCAAGCCTTGGCCTCACTTTTTATTTGTTTTGTTTTTGTTTTTTATAAGTACTAAATTCTTAATGTGTATATTTTATTAAAACTATAAATATATAGATTCATACTTTAAAAGGAAAATATTGCCCCATTTTTTAAATAGATGAGAAATGTTATGAAAAAAAAAAAGTATGTTGGATGGAAAGTGGGATATGACTTTCCCACATACTCTGGTGCCTCACATTTGACCATGACCCCTGGAGAGGGAGACCTGGTGGCACTCAGAGGAAGGACAGCAGGTTACCAAAAAGAGACTTGATACCCTATGAGCACATACAGGGGGGGTAATCCCCCTCAGTAACAGTCATAGGGGAGGGGAATAAGGGGAAAATGGGAGGGAAGGAAAAATGGGAGGATACAAGGTATGGGATAACCATTGAGATGTAACAAGAATAAATTAATAAAAAAATTAAAGATTAAAAAAAGTATGTTGGTAATAAAGCTAAAGTTTTGGTCACAGATATTAAATGAAGAAACTGTCTTTCATTAACTATGATGTACATAATTTAGATACCTTCTGGCCTATATTTGCAAATACATAATGCCTGTGTTGTTTGAGGGTGGCATGGGACCAAAGTGTTGATGTAACATACCATTTTGAGGAACTGAAGAAACAGAAGCGGTTTAGTAAGAGGTCTTTACCTACAAGTCAATACGCAAGGCAAGTTATATATCAATCCAAAGCTACATAGAAATTATGTCTAATGAAGTAATTCTTGTTTTCTATTATGGTTGTTTTGGTTTTGGACAGAATGACCCTTAACAAATTATACTATTGACTAAGAACTACTATTAATTATTGAGTTCCCAGTTCCCTCAAGTATTCTGAAATATTCTGAAATTTTATTCCTAAACATATATTACCCTATAGTTGAATGTCCTTATACGGTACTGCATTTCCTGTTTTCTTTAAATATTAATGCAATTAATGGGACAGCTATCTCGGATTTGAGTATGTGCTCTGATCATTCACATACTTGAAAACATTGCATTTATTTTGTATCCCTAAAAATGAAGCATACTGCTTGTCAACTGTAATTTCAGAGCCACACCTCTGGCAAATATCTCAATCACTCTTCCTTTTAGCTTGAGAGCTTTTAGAAAGCTGTTAATTGCCTAACACCAAATTTTGATGAATTTCTCTTCATGCCTTAGGAAATCCCTTCTCCTTGGTTACTTTGAAGAACATTTCAATTGTGCTAGAATATTTGCATAAGAATATTTTTAAATTAATAATTGGAAGAGACACTTACACTACAAACAAATTGATAATCATGATTTGAAAAGTTGTCATTGTTTTAATAAATAGTGCAGTGTTTATTATTAAGGTAGCCGCACTACTAGAACAGTCCCAATAGCAATTATGTTATACTATTAGACAATGTGTCTTCCCCATTTTATTGGTAAAATAATTGTATTTAATCAAAAGACTATTGTGCTATCTAAATGGTTCCACACTGTAAAATTTTTTCATTGAATATCTTTAGAATCTACATTAAGTACTCAATTGTATAATATTGTATAATATTTAACGTATTTTGAGTTTAAAATATTAATGAGTACATACTAATAATTATTAAAGGAAAGGGTGAAACATTTTAAATAGATTTGAGGGTATGGATTACATGGCATTTAATATTTGGTGTTTTAATTTAAACAAAAAATATTAAGCATATCCCTAATATATATTCACTAAATGTTCTACTTCATGAAATAGTTACCTTGTGTCCCACCTTCGTCTCTTTGGTTTTATGTTCTTTCTTTATTTTTCTGTATAATATGGACTAATTAAGAAAATTAATTATTACTTAATCTGTAAACTAAATCATAGATTTAATGACACAATAGTATCAACACCTACTACATTCAGATAAGCTCAAGTTGCAAAAGTAAATAAAAAATGTATGTGTTCTCAAGAAAACAAAATTTATCACTCATATCTACTAACTATATTTAAACTCGCCAACTTCTGTATCACTAAATTTAGGCCAATTGCAGAAGTTCATATATCTAGCTGTGCAGATGCAGAAATGGAAGAATTAAGTTGACTTTGAACACAATCAATGATTCAAGTAGAGCTTAATAAAGTAATGTCTAAGAGCAGACTTGAAGAATTATTTATTTGTGTGTGTGTGTGTGTGTGTGTGTGTGTGTGTGTGAGAGAGAGAGAGAGAGAGAGAGAGAGAGAGAGAGAGAGAGAGAGAGAGAGAGAGAGAGAGAGAGAGAGAGACTGAACACATATGTTTATCAGAAGACAACTTTGAGGAGTTGGTTCTTTTCTTCCAGCCCTTATGTGTGTTCTGGGGCTCATTGGGCTTACATGGCAAGTCTCTCTAACTATTAGCAGCCAACTCACTATTGCAAGGAGCTTTGAAATTTAGCAGGAGTGTGCCAAAGAGAAAGAGAGAGAGAGAAGAGAAAACTAACATGAAAGCCTGTAGTGTGCAAGATGTTGTGCTTAACACTTCCATGGGTCGTCAGTTTCCTGGCAACAGGGTTAGTCTAAACAATACTGTTGTAAAGAGGGACGGGACATGTTAAAAAATAGTCCATATTTTATAAAGGTTAATTTTTGTTTCTAATTGTGTGTGTGTGTGTGTGTGTGTGTGTGTGTGTGTGTGTGTGTGTGTGCAATTACAGATGTTTTTTAAGGCTGAAAGAAGTTTTCAGATTCCCTGGAGCTGAACTTACAGGCAATTGTGAACTGCCTGACATGAGTTCAATGAATCCATGGGTCCTCAAGAAGAACAGGGAGAACACTTAACTCCTGATCCCCTATGTGGATCGGCCTTGAAGCTATGATGTAGAGGAAGCATCCATACAGGAAACTCAATCAGAGGTCATCATAATTGAAAAATTGATTAACCACAATTTTAAAAATTAAGGTGAGATATGACTATGCAAGCATTCAGAGAAAGGTGAAATGATGTTTTAAAGAAACAAAATATTTAAAGAGTCTGTATGAAGCCAAGTTTTGAATAACAGGTGGATGGGTGATTGTCAATGATTGGCAGGAAACTGAAGTCTGTAAGTATGAAAGCTGCATATAATGCCATGGGAAATAGCACTGTGTGGAGAAATAGCAGGCTGATCACCCTTTCCTATTGGATATAGAAACAGCCTAGAAACTGCCAGGGAACTCACACCCACAGAGCTCAGAGACCTCAAGGATGTCAACTTGACAAACAGGATTTCTGTTTGACCACAGGCATCAAACCTTAGTGTTTATCACTCTTTGATTCAACAGACATTGGTACAGTGTGGTAACTACGGAGATTCATATACAACACTGAGCGAAGTCCTGTGACAAAAGGTCATCACTTCATGTCTTTATCATGACTTCATGTCTTTCGAATATTGATGATTTGACCATATGAGCTGAGAAATGTATCTCAGAAAATTAGAAGTCTCTGTAATCAAATTTGCATGTCATTAATTTTCCTCACTAATTTATTGTTAGACACACAAACATAAAAATCATCCTATCATATGTGCAGCAGTTTTATAGTGAGTTACTTTATCTTTTAAATATATTTAGTGTACACCTGTTGGTCATTTCTGGTCCAGAGTAAACTTAACTTCTCAGTGTTATGAGGCTTGAACTGATAATATTAACATATTTGAGGGTTATTTGTAACGATAAAATCACTTTAAATCGAGGCTGCCTATGACTAAGATCATTGTTGTTACTTAGGGGATAAAATTCTTAGGGGAAATTCTTATCATGCATCAGAAGCAGAATATAGAAATTACACAAAAATTGCTAATTTCACTGGAGCTAATTTGGATTCCTTGTCAGCAAATACAATCTGCAGGGTTCACTAAATATCTTAGTATTTTAGTACAAAATAACAATATATCTCATATTTGATTTCTTAAAAACTTTATGTGTTTTCTCTGTAAAAGACCAATAATACTTATAAACAACTCCCAATAAAAATTGGGACCAAGAGAGTAAACAGAAAGCTTTCCAACCTCTCTTAGAGGAAATGGGACATTGCTCTCTTAAGGTTTCCTCAGGCTGATATAGGGCAAATAATTCTTTTGAAAGGCCCCCCCCTCAAAATTGGGTAAATAGTTAAGTAAGTCAGGGATAGCATTTGTGGTCCATTTTTCATACATTGTGAAATTTCAGGCTTAATAGGAGTCCTGTGTGGGTCAGGCTGATCTAATGGACCAATTGGGATCAGAAACTTTCTACAACATTGCCGTGGAAGCTGTCCTGTTCTGATGGGTAACAGAAACTGAGAAACCTGGAACTAGAACATCGTGGGTGTAGGATGTCAGCATACAGCTTGCTGAGAGGAATGAATACTGCCAGGTATGATCCAACATCGGTGTCCAGTTCTTGGAGTTGGCTTCAAATATGGCAAACCAGCCACTGGGGAAAATGTTCTCATTTCTGCCACAGACAGAATTCAACCTAAAAATGGGCAAATTTAAATGCAGGCAACGTTGACAGCCAAACTATGCCAAGACAGGGTATAGTAAGTCCTCAATAGTTCCTGCCTCGCAAATATGTCTGTCAGATATATTGGGCCAGAAGGCTAAAGAGGATGCTCCAACATTATAGAGAGTGTTGGGTGACTGCTCAGGCAGGAACTGTCTCAGTCAATTTTTTTTTTTATTTTGGAAGCTACTAACCCACACTCCAGGTACACTCAGATATGTAATTTTTATCCTTTTTCCAGTCTGTGATGCGGTTGAAGACCAGAGAGTTTAGCCTTTCAATTAAGCTTAGTAGGTTAGGGGTTAAGATATTTTTAGATCAAGATAGATGTTTTAAATTAATAGAGATGAGATATGATAGATATTAATGCCCATTCAGAAATTTAGACCCAGCAAGAAAGATGTTTACTTCAAGTTTGCCAAATACAAATGGTCAAATCACTATGAATGTAACATTTATATAACTCCTGATCGTCTCGTGGTTCTTCCTGCTGAATGTAGTTTATTTTACTCATGTGTAATAATATAAATGTATATGTTAAAAAAGAAACATAATAAAAATATTTTTAAAAACTGCAATATTTTCATGCCCATATATATGTATATAGATACTTTTGTGTTTGTATGCAAATAACAGAGAGAGGACGAGATATGTAATAATCAAGGAAACTGTGAGGTTTGAAAGTATTTGTAGGTCTAATGATAATATTTGAAATTTAGGAACACTGCATGTTTACAAATGGACAAAGCATGAAAGACTGGCAGATGACTCCATGCCTCTGGTAGAAGTCCAGTGAGATTGTTAAAGCAGGATTTTTTTTTGTATTACAGAGTAATATTAGTTTTTGATAAACCATAAAGTATTTGATCCTCTGTTTTTGGACTCAAACACTTAGTCTTTTATAGAATATGTGCACTAAAGTGATGTGTACTTGAGAGTTGAAAATAAATAAATTTTAGGTATGAAAATGCTGAAAGGTAACAGGTTTAGTAGAAAAAATGGAGCACTGTTGTGCTCCTGGAAAGTGTGATGGCCCCTCAGTATAGCTCAAGAAAAAAATCAGAAAAAATATGAACCAATTGGGAATTGAAAGCAGAGAAATTTGCATGCATGGTAAAGCCATATATTTTAGTGACCTCCTAGAATCATATAAAGTAAAGACTCCAAATGAAAGAAGGAAGTCTATAAGGAGTGTGCAGATTCTTCTAAGTAATGGGCTACCAGATGTCCTTGTAATAAAACAGGAACAACTGTAGATCAGGCATACTCCTTTTAATGCCTTTGGGGTTTTCATCAGAGTGACATATTGAAAGAGTATACGGATATTTTAGAGGGATGCCAAAGAACTCCATCTTAAAAAATGCATATGCAATAAAATGTATCAATCCATTTTTTAAAAATTTATCAGTAATGAACTATGTATCTTCACTCAGAGATTAAAACCTTTCACCACTGAAATAAAAACATATAACTATATATTTGAATTATTTCCTCTGTACACAGACTCATCAAATGTTTCAAAGTATAGAACATGATCATCAGTATTATTGATACAAATCAAAGTATTAGAATGCTGATTTAACCCTCAATATCATATAGGATTTTTACTACCATAGATGATCACTTAGTGAAAGCTGGAAGGGATGACTCAGCTGCTTAGTAGTGACTAATGCTCTCTCAGAGGACTGGGGTTCGGTTCCCAGTACCCAAGTCTGGAGGCTTAAGCCACTAGCACCTCCATTTCAAGGGCTTCTACACACTCTCCTGGCCTCCTGTGTGCAAATATAGACATGTGCACAAATATTCCTACACATACACACACACACACACACAGTACATTATTATCAGAACTATATAAAGTTGCCCAAATGTTCTTGAAACCCATGGTTCTGTAGAGCAATAAAATGTGAGGAGACTATTATAGGAGTCTGGATTTTCAAAGTATTAAAATCACAGGAACTGGTCATTTATGTATATTTTCTGTTCTGTTTTATACTTAACTATCTAAAGAAGTATGTAACTAGAGATCTGAAATAGAAACATAACGGTGAATATTTGTCTAAACCTTCACAGTATGCTCAGGTTCAAAGCTTAAAAATGGCTTTGTTTCATAGCTGAGTATCCAGGAATACTACCTGACAGAAAGAAAACAACAACAACAACGGTGACAATGACAAGCACTCCCCAGCCATTGACCGTTCACTTATTTATTAATTAATTTATTTATTTGGCATTTAACATAAAATCAGGTAAAAATCTTATTTTCATGAACTTAGCATATTTTCTTAAATAGTAGTATAGTGACTACACACACACACACACACACACACACACACACACAATATTTAACAGCTCTTTAAGTCTGAGGATTTCTCACTGTGTGTTCTCAAACTCTTAAGCAGTAATCCGTCTCTTACTCAGGGACCTATGCAGATTTCCTAAAGCTAATAAATATACTTTTAAAACGTTTTTGGATATTTTTTGTTATCAGAGGTGAAAGATACATAAACTGAGAAAAAACTCTTTGGGCTAAGGCCTCTTTTTTTTTTTTTTTTTTTTTTTTTTTTAAGTTATAGTTTTCTAGTCTTGGTCTTTTAAGGGCCTCACACTTGTGGTTAGTATTGTAGTCACTCAAGTCTTCTTTAAAACCGCCATTTCTAATGTATTTATTCTATGCTTCAGCTTTCTATTGTCCTCATCTGCTGCTAAATGCAGCAACATTTCCTGATTTGTGGAAAACAAAAGTAATCTATGGAGAAGACGTTCATGTTGCATGAAGCGCAGTAGGCATCTTTTTTTTTTTTTTTTTTTTTTTTTTTTTTTTTTTTTTTTTTGTAAGGTCATCAATGCATTCAAAACCTGATGGTACTGAGGATCACAGTCTCAAAGATTTCAGATGATGATCAGTTGCTACCATAACTGTGGGTCTATAATGGTACCTCCTGGTGGGATAACTCATCAGAGAAAAACTGTCTATATTGTGGCCAGTATGCAATAACGAGGAAGAGAAAGAAGAAACCAATGTCTCACAATTCCTTTCTAGAAAATATTGCTATGACTCAAACATCCCCAAGCAAACAGACTTATCTTTCCTATTGCCCCAAGCTGGAGAGAAGGACACTAAAACATGAACACTAACCTCCTAACTACAGAAATTAGGCCAAAAGAACATAGGCTAAAATGACTAAATATGGTTTTTAATCATATGGCTATTCCAAATATGCATGTTGCTATCACATTAGTTAATAACTGACACTTATATATTACATTGATCAAAACCATGAACTCCAGATCAATGGAAAGCAGTTGCCCTTCTTGAGAAGAAATCTAGATGAACATTTGGTGGTATTTTACTCATTACAATATAGGCAGAATAAGCTTATTATTCCTTGCCCAAATCTGAGTGATTTTCAGAGAAGGATGCTCTCACTATGGGATGACGTTAGGCGATTTTAAACCCTGATACCCAGCCAAGTTGTTAGGTAGCAGTTCCCTTTGGCATCCCAGTGTCTGGCTAAGATGTAAATTAACTTCTGTTGCTTTCAGAGAGATTGCCCACATAAACTCCTTGTTCAGAAACTGCAGAAGGAAATAAAGTAACTGACCAACTCAGAAGATTTGGAAAATGGAAAACACTGTAATGTTAGTTTCTGCTCTTGTCTATTTCTTTGCTATTTTTACTGGGACATAAGAATGCTTTTCTTTATTGTACTCCTGTAGATTGAAGGGTGGTGGTAGTAGTGGCAATGTCTGTTTTCAAAAACTGAGAAAAGAGTGCAAGGAAGACCCCTGAAAACTCTGCGCAAACATTTAGGAGAGTTTGAGCTTTGAAAAGAATCCAAGGAAAAGCCTCTAACTCTATGAAATTCAAGCACTATTCTCCACAAAGGTTTAGTGGCAGAAGGGGGGGGGGGGAATTTGCTCCTCCTTGTTTCTAGTGCCTACAGTAAATGTGATGCAGCATAAGAAGCCGATGAAAAGAGAGCGCTTTAATCACTTCAAGGAATTTGGTGGTCAAACCCAAGATCTATTTGTCTTCATTGCAAAATTTGATAGCGAGTACACTACATAGAATAGGATTCTAAAAGAATAGAGATATATTACCTAGCAGTGACTCATGCTGCAGTTATTAACCATATCACAATAAGGAAACAAATATTGAAACAACTTTTTTATTGATAGTAAATAATAGAAACAAATGATCCAACTAAAGCATAGGAAATGATGAAAGCAGATATTCTCAAAGGAACATATACATGTTAGGGTGTATATGATTATAAGCAAATAAGCTATTTTATTTTTACTCAACATGAGGCTACAAAGAATGCTGACAGATTTGGTTTCACTTATTTTACTCTGTAATATGGCTTGCAGTTTTCTCCTGTTTTATGGTTGTTTTGTTATTTTCCTGGGTAGAGTTTTGTGCCTTTTATTTGTGTTCAATTTTGAAGTCTGTTGTTTCTTAGTTCTCTCTCTGAATACATTAATCACTTCCTAATAATCTCTGTGTGTTGGGAGGGGTGGTGGAGAATCTTTTCAATTTCTAAGTCATAACTTCATCTGAAAATAGAGAAAATTAAAATATTGCAATGGAAATGGTTTTTTTTTGGAAGTTTTTTTTAAAAATATAATAATGGGTGGAGGTGTGCGTCTCTTGAATTTTTACTTCCCTTTGTGTATTTAGGTTCTGATTTTTGGCTCCTTTTATAATTAGTTACCAAAAGTTTCCTTTCATCCTTATTAATCTCTCTTCACCTAAAGTATAACATTGGCAACTGTATGCCCATGTCATCGCTTGTCTTGTTTTCCTCTGTTATTTAACTATTATTATTTTATTTTCACTTCGGACACTTGACTTTGATATCTTGAAATTATTCTCAAGTTCTATACAATTTTAGTGTGCCTCCTTGTGTCCTATATTTTTAGAGAAATTGGGTTGAGGGGAGATTCTGTGCAAATTCGTTGATGGCAAAATCTGCAAAAACAGTTTGAATGCCTGAAAATGAAAACTTATGGAAGCAAAAGGCATATTCAATTCTTTAAAAATTAGTTGAGAAGTGAACAAAATGGGAGCCATCGATCGGAGAGGCAGATAATACACCTAGAATGTTTATAGACCATCAGTGGTTCTCAGCCTGGGGGTCATGACTCCTTTGGGGGTTCAAATAACCCTTTACAAAGGTTGCATATCCTATATGCTGCGTGTCAGAAATTTAGAATATAATTCATAGCAGGAGCAAAATTACAGCTATAAAATAACAAGGAAAACATTTTTATGTTTGAGAGTACCACAACATGAGGAATCGTATTTGGGGGTCACGTCATTAGGAAGGTTGAGAACCACTGCTATATACAATTTCAGTTCTACATCATTTTCCAACACAGCAGGAGAAAAAGCAAAACATTTGACATACTTAGGCTATTTATTTGTACTTGTGGATATTTAAGAGAGGAGCAGAAGTCTTCAAGTCCAATATCCCTATGAAAAAGCAACGATGAAAAGTAAGCCTGCTAAAATGTCTTCAAATGGGTCGAATTTGCTTACAACAAAACACCACAGCTATAAATTATCTACCAGCTGAACATTGTAAGTGTTGGAAGAGAGTTGGGTAGTTAGCGACATTCTGGAAGCAAAGCGGCGATGGCTAGAGAGAAGTGTCATCTTTCCTTTGTGTGCTTAGAAGATTTATTTTACCCTTTAAGGTGCCTGTTCAGGTATTCACACTGTGGACATTCAATCCCATTCAAGACTGTAACGCCTCGTATATCTGGAAAGTAAACACCGGGCAATGAGGAAAGTGAAAGAATGGAAATGAGACATGCTCAGAGAAATGGAGACTGATGGAGCACTCACTCTGGACACTGTTCACTTGCTTATCATGTGGAAGGCCGGGATATGTGTGGCCTGGTTATGACTTTGTAAAACAATGTAAGAATCCCCACCTGGTGAAGAATTGAATCATCTGAATCAATTTACAATCGCTGAGGACCTTAATTGTGCTAGGTGTGTGAAAGCGAGGCACAAAGATAAATAACAAGCCCTCACATTTTTTTTTTTTTAAAGAAAAAATGCTGAGCTGAGGAGTTAATGGTCCTGCTTTTAAAAACCTTGAAGTAGACACACAGGGTGGTATATAAAGCCATACTTGAAAATTCAGTAATGGAAATGAATACCATGGAACCTAGTGGGGAGTGTGAGGCAATGGATTTGTCTTTACAGAGAAAATGTATATTTGATAACGACAGCATTTTTTAACCATGCAAAAAAAAATGGGCAGAAAAGTCCCTATTTTAAAAAATGCATCCCAATGGCAAATAAGGCATATTAAAAGACGCTAATTGTTCCTAATCGTCAGTGAAAATAAAGCCACTAGGAGATTCTTATATACGTAGGATGGCCTTTGTTGGTAAGTTTGGGGTAAATAAATAAATAAATAAATAAATAAATAAATAAATAAGGAAACCGTATTCACTGTTAGCAATGTAGATGAATATACATTATTGACAATTTTCAGCTTTTGGGAAAGGTGGCTTTCTCTAAGAGTGTGTGGTCTTGCCGGGGAACTGATCACTCTCCAGTCAAAGACCGCATGTCCAAGAATACTTATTCATAAAAAAATTGGTCTTGAAGGCAAACTATATGTAACAAGCCTCAAAATACCCCAAACAGAACTTCCACAGAGCTTACTTAATCCAATGTGGGCCTTATGTCCAGGGGAAATGGTATCAGTGTGCTGAGAAGATATCTTTATTGAGCATAGGCCCATTGCAACATGATTCCCAGTAGCTTGGGTAAGGAAACAACCCATTACGTACAGGAATGACTCCCAATGGAAGATAGCTAGCCATGAGACAGAAAGAATGCCTGCCCTTTATTTTTGAGATAGAGTTGTTCTGTTTTTTTTGTTTTTTGTTTTTTGTTTTTTGTTTTTGTTTTTTGTTTTTGTTTTTGTTTTTTTTGCATGATGATCCTGCATGTCCTGGAACCTACATTGCAGACTGAAGCTGGGCTCAAACTCTCAGATCAGCCTGCCTTTGCCTCCTGAGTGCTGAGTTAAAGGCATATGCCATCACACCTGGCTGCCATTTTCAATGTTTTGGATACTGAAGACATTAAGGTGTGAGAAATAAGGAGGGAAAAGACAAATCCTACATAATCTTATTTATATTCAAAATAAGCAAATAAGTCATAACAGAATATAATGAACAGTGACTACCAAAGGCGAGGGAAGATGAGAAAAGGGGTTTATTGTTGAAAAAGTACCGACTTTTACATTATAATCACTGGTATCCTTAATGCACAGCATGGTAAGCATTAATTGTCAATGATTTATTATATATTTATTTTTTTAGCTCTTTCATTAGTTCTCAGGTTTACAAATGTATTTATATCATACACATCTCGGCCAACTCTTCACCGACTTACCCAACTTTCTCTATACTTTCAGTTTTGTGTCATTAAAAAAAACTCTTCAAGACCCATTTTGTGCTGCCTCAACCTCCTTAGGTTGATTATGGCAATCATTTCACTAAAAGTGAACAAACACAACACCACATTGTGTACTTCGCATGCACTTTATTCTGTAAATTGTAGATCAGCTTTACTGGTTGAAAAAGCTGGGGAAAAGTAGGTGTATTCACTCCTGCTGCCACTGTTTAGAAGCCTGGCACTGCCAGGCACAGTGGCACACGCCTTTAATCCCAGCACTCGGAGGCAGAGGTAAGTGGATCGCTGTGAGTTCAAGGCCAGCCTGGTCTACAAATCGAGTCCAGGGCAGCCAAGGCTAACATAGAGAAACCCTGTCTTAAAAAATAAAATAAAATAAAATAAAATAAAATAAAATAAAATAAAAAAAGAAAAGAAAAAATAAAGAAGAAGAAGAAGCCGGGCACTATCAGTGACAGTGATATATATGGCAGGTCACAGGTTCATAGTTACTGAGCTCACACATTGGAATGTGGCAAGAGACATTTTGTGTGTGTGTATGTGTGAAAGGAAAAAAATGGGTAAATATTTCTGTTAGGCTTCTTTTCTGCTCTGTTCTCGGAGATAGACTCCTTAATCTTTTGCCCTATATGAATTGAAATTCACTGTATTCCCCATATCCGTTTGGAACTCCTAGCAGTCCTTCTGATAGGATAACAGATGTAGCCCATTGTGCCTGGCCAAAATAACTTCTACAGCCACTTTTTTAAAAGATATAAAACCTGTGTGAAGATTTCACACAGACAACAATGGGTAACATTAGCAAATTCACAACGAGAAAAATATGTTAAAGAATAGTAAGTAATTTTAAGCATTCAAATGTTGAAGTCTCTCAGTAGGTTGGAAGCACTTTCAGAAGTATGTTTCTGCACATCGAGTGGCTAGGCTGAGAGCTTCAGATAACAATCCCAGTCATGAAAATGGCATTGGCTTTCAGAATTTTACCACCAAATTGTCCCTCCTACATACTCATTTGTTAAATGAATATTTAACATTGAGGATGTCGTTGGGCAGGTGCCTCCTAGGTGACATGTATGATCAGAAATATGGATGCCATCCAGATGGTCTTACAGGTGCTCTTTGTTTTGGCTTGGCTAAGCCAACGAGGCAGTACTGATGAAACTTGATAGGCTGGGGTCAGTTTTTAATGGAGAAGGGCTGCCCTTCACAGAGGACTAGGGTATGGGAGTGGGTGGGGAGGGATGGGGGAGACCGGGGAGGGGGCTACAATTGGGGTGTACAGTGGATAAATTTTTAAAAACATATTTAAATTAAAAATATAAAGCAAATATCAAATTAAGGAAAGTTGGCTTCCCCACTTTGATTCTTAAGTCAATTTGCTTTCCTGACACACACGCACACAGCCTTTAGCAATAAGAGCGGCAAAGGCACAGGACAGAGGAGAACTCAGTGGTGCTAATGAGTACAGATTACGGATTTATAATAGTTCGCCTACCTATTAAACATCTGCTACCTGGTATATAAACTTACACTAACATCTGTGATGCTGTTTTCCAAAAGTCACAAAATAGAACAATTTTGACTAGTTGTGAAGTTATCATGGAGATAAAGAATGTATATGAGATATTTAGCATTATGCCTAGCATGTAGCAAATTCTAAAAGAAAATAGAAAAATACAGCACAGCTTAAATATAGTGAATTATATATATGTATATATACATATACATACTATATATACATATACATAGAGAAATATATATACATATATTTGTATATATATACATATATATGTGTATATATATATACATATATTTGTATATATATAATTTCTCCAAAGAGTAAGACATACTCCTAAGTTTCAACTGGTTGTATTTGCGATACTTCTATCATTCACAGATGGGTCAGTCCCTCAAAGTGGGACTTTTACCTCCCTGTTGCTTCTTGTCTCCTGATAGCCTGAAAATGGATGTAGACCAAGTCACCTATCTGAAACAAGCACTCTGTTGTCATTTGCAAGTATTGTGTGAGATTTATATTACTTTGTTTGACTCCATGTCACCAACACTGCGTCAGGGAGCCAGTGTCAGGTGGAGACAGAATCCCAGCCTGCCTCTCCGCCTGCCCACCCCTGCGGCTGCCTTCCTGCTCCCTTCCCTGCTCCACCCTGTTAGTTTTGTAAAAACTGAAGAATTTTGAGTGAATTAGCCCTTTATATTTTTTAAGTATTTATATTGCTTGTGATTATTTGTTATGAACTTTTACACTTAATGCTAATAAAGAAAACCTAGGAGAAAAAATATTTACATTAGATTTCTGATACAAAAGAAATGCTTCATCTTAACACCATTATTATCACCACTCAAACTGGAACCTTGAAAGCAATATGCCAGGAAACCATACATTAGAATGATCATTTTCCTTTTTAATCATTTTCTTAAAATACTATTTAAAAATTTTTAAGAATTTCATACATATATAATGTACTTTCATCACATTGCTCCCCCAAAATGTTTCTTTTTCTTCTTCCTTTGTCTCCTACTCTCCTGTCTGTCTTGTGTTTGTTAACGGCTCCCTGCATTCCGTCCGTGTTGCCTGCATGAGCACAGATGCAGGTTACTTAGATGAGCAAGGGCCATTGCTTCAACATAGAGGACTATGACTCCCTCTCCTCTGCAACCTCCCTGTTGATTTCCACAGTGGCTGTTCCAGTTTCCATCCCATCCGAGCATACAGGTTCCAGTTTATCCAACATGCTAGACATTTATTTATACTTTTTATCGCATTTATTTTATTTTCTGAGACAGGTTCTCTCTGTGTAGCCTTGGCTGTCCTGAACTCACTTTTTAGACCAGGCTGACCTTGAACTCACAGAGATCAGCCTCCATCCACCTGCCAGAGTACTGGGAAGCATGTGACACCATGCCCAGTGTATTTATATTTTCTTAATGAACACTATTTGACTGGCGTGAGAGGAGTTTTCAATACAGTTTTAATCTGCATCTCTCTGATGGCTACTGTAGCAGAACTCACTTTGCCTTTGTGTTTATCAGCAATTTGTGTGCTGTGTTCTAAAAAGAAGCTCTGCATTTCACTGGCCCATAAATTGATTAGGTTGTTTTATTTCATATTGTTTGGTGTTTTGAGGCTCTGTTTATGTTGTAGATATAAAAGAATTATGAAAACTCTAATAATTATATTAACATTTTTTTTAATAGCAACAAGAATGGATTACACAGTCAAAGTCACAGCATTTATATGAATCTTTCCTACTGACTAGGGAAATACATTTGTACAAACAATTTACATGTAGGTGGCCAAAGCATTACTCTGTGTTTGTGAGATTCATATTTCTTAATATAATAACTAATATAAAAACTTCCCAGATATAGACATGCATGTCTGTGAAATGGCACTAGTGATTACCACATTCCTTTCAAATGCCACATATGTTACTTAGGCAAATTATATACTTAGGCAAATTATATACTCATTAATACATTGCTACTGAAACATCCCAAGATATTTTAACTACTATGTGAATGATAAAAATAATAAAGCCATGAATATATATACACACATATATTCTTTATTATATTCTGCTGTGTCATATAATTGCATTATGTAGAAGAAATGGCTAACATTATTTGTAAAAAATAGACAAGAGGTACTTATAAAGCATATGTAGGCTGATTTTCTCCTATTTTCCAGTCTGTTGTCAAGTTCCCTGAGTCCCCTACTCTCTCAATTCTCAAGAACTATAACACGAAGTTGTTTATGAAGCTAAGGGTTCCAGTACCTGAGCCATGTTTTCCGGACGTGTAACTAGACTATAGACTCTCTGTCTCTGTCTCTGTCTCTGTCTCTGTCTCTGTCTCTGTCTCTCTGTCTCTGTCTCTGTCTCTCTGTCTCTGTCTCTGTCTCTGTCTCTCTCTCTCTCTCTCTTTCTCTCCATCTCTGTGTCTGTTTCTCTCTCTCCTCCATCCTTACTTGCTCACTCTCTTCATCCTTGCTTCTGCCTCTGTTGCTGCTGTGCACTTGGAAACCAAGAATTAAAATAAATACCAAGGGCTAGACCACTCACAGTGAAGTGCAAGAGGAATAAATTCCTACCCAACTGCCTTAAACCTGGAGCAATATGCCACTCTGAGTTTGAGGCTTTAAGTCTGTGGAGCTACTGGTCTAAGCGCTTAGACCTTGGGCAATCATAGGCCAGGATCTGCCAGCCATGAAAGACATTCTTTATGCAGAACTGTGAGTCCTACCTGGGTAGAAATGGATGGTAGGAAACAGGAGACCCTCAAATCAATACAAGGAAAAACAATATATCGTTATCAAGAGCTTGAGAATGTGTGTGTTCCATGCGTGGGTGTGGGCTTCACTTTGAGTTCTAAAATGGACAATGGTATTGGTTATAAGCTATGGACAGTAAAAAAAAAAAAAAACATTGTTCTATATTTTTAAGTGAAAAATATGCCATATAAATTACACCTTAACAACCCATTAGTAGTATAGTATAAATATATATTCAGGTGTTGAGATTTTATATATATATACATATATATATAATATACATAATAAATAAAAAGATCATAACCTTATCTAAACTGCAGGGTAAATTTAAAAAGGACCCAGATGGTAGTAGCCACTTCTCAAAGTCTTATATATGCTTGAAAAAATATACAATGAGAGACAGCCACATTTTCCTCCCCATTTACGATTTGTGGTATGAAAAGTAGTCTAAATCTAGTTATTTTTATCAAAAGTAATAAACCTATTAATCTCTGAATAAGTATATTTAGTTTTTAACCATAGACATTAACAATGAATGCTTATATATTTTATATCACTACAAAGTATTTCTTATTTGCACAAATGTGGAAAACTAAAGCAAACTTTTAATATAATTGTGTACCTCAAACTGTAGTAGGTGATAAGACTTTTTACAATCAGTAAAAAAAAAGTTCAGTCAAATTTTGTCTCACTGATTTTAACAAATTTAGTTTCTATACCTATACTGTCTCCCAGAAAAACGACATTCAGTGAGTTATAAAATGAAAATATAACACTAAGAGTTAATGCAGCATTTGCAAGTACATCTTGAGAAAGTGCATGTTCTTCCTTTCACCTCTGTGTGGTCTGTGATTATTCCATCACTGGGTACTAATCAGGCCCATTTGTTCAGCACTGTCAACTGGGGTGAACACATGTCAGCCAGCAGAGGGATGTAATCATACTCCATCCAGGTAGCGGGAAGTTAATGTATAGCTATTATTTTCATAAACCATTTAGACAAAGTCAGAAGTTCTTAGGAGGCTCTAAAGCCATGAAGTTCACTTCTAAATTATATGTTTTAAATTAAAGACTGTCCCTTGCATTTGAAATTATCAGAACTTATTTATATCACCTTGAAGTCAGATTAAAACTATACCAGCAGCCTCCACAAACACTGAATAAGTATTTCGAAAATGGAGGCAGTATCTTGCAAGATGCCATTTTAATAGGTTTATGAGTTTAAGAGATATATATTCCCTCAAGACCATGCCCTGGGTATCAGTGCCTCAGACATTGTTTATAATGAGAAGATCATATAGGGTTTTCCTCACATACTTCTTAAAATCTGTGTATGACTATATGCTTTGACTTTTCCAATTGCATCAAACAAGGCTAGCTTTTATATGAGCTTTTAGTTATTCACATAGTATGCATATAAACTGACCCAGAAATGTCTTTAATCTAGGGCTGGGGAACCAGCTATATGAGCAAAGTGTTTGAGGAGCAAGTTTAAGAACCTGAGTTCAGAACCTGTGCAATTGTGATAAATTGTATGTGTGTATATGTGTGCATGTGTGTGTGCCCATGTGTTCTGTTTGATGATAATCTTCTCCTACTTTTTGTTCATAAGTAGCAGTGTTTATACTTTAAGTTAGTTGTCTGTCAGCTCCTATAGATTGGCCACAAATCTGAACTTTGCAATCAAGTTCTCTGCATATATGAGAAGCTGATCATGTAGCACATGTTAAGTCTAAGGCAGATGATAAAAACATGCTAGTAATCAATGCTTCTAATTTGTTACTATATTGCTATATGCACTCGTGAACTATTGGCGAAAGCAAGTCATGTAGCAAAACACAAGCTGAACAAAGGAAGGAGGATGCTGGGCCAGGGTCACAACTTATGAAGTAATTCTCTGAAATGAAGAAGCAAAGATCTGACCACAGTGTAATCTAACACCGAGCACATTACTGATAATATTTAAAGTTTCGTGTGTGTGTTTATGTGTGTGTATGTGTGTGCGTGTGTGTGTCTGTGTACTGTATGGGGAAGAACCTTCAGACTCCATAAGAGAACATAAGATCCTCTGCAGTTACAGGTGGTCATGAGTTGTCCATCTGAATGCTGGAAACAGAACTCATGTCCTACCTCTCAGCCATCTCTCCAGCTAGGCAAATTAGCATTCTTAAAGAGTTACAGCTTCTATGATTTTTCCGTTGCTCTTTACTAAATATTTTCATTCATCGGAAGTCGTCCACTTTTTACATCTCATTCAGCCATAACAAATTTGATGGAAAACATATAGTTTTAATAGTTGGAATATTTATATTTCAATATCCATGACACATATTTGTATAATTAAAACACTGAATAAATTTATTTACCCCAAATCTAAAGGTTCCTTGAGTTTTGGGCAGGCTGATTCATACCTTTAAAGAGTTATTTTATTTAGTGTGTGTATGTGTGTGTGTGCATATGTGTGAGGGTATCTGTGGAGGCCAAAAGAGGGCATGATCCTATGGGACTAGAGTTAGAGACAATTGCAAGTTCACAGACAGGGATGCTGGAAACTGAACGTGGCTGCTCAGCAAGTCAACAAGTGTTCCTAACCACTGGACCATCTCTCCAGCCTCCAAAGCAATGTTACTTTACAAAGACAAACAATGAGAAGAATTGCATCCTTGTGTGTCTCCTTCAGTAGGGAAGGAGAGAGAGTGAGAGAGAAGAACTCTGCTCTACCAATGAATGCAACGAATAAAAAAATTAATGCTTCCCCTTTTTGGTGAAATTATTTTGCAATAATCAAAGAGTTAGTGCACTCAGTTTCTATCTGCTCTGCTTTTTACCCCCAGGGCAGGCTCACAGCTTGCCTTTGGAGTTGGAAGTATAATCTTTAAAGCGTAAATCTCTGAGTTCAGCATGGCACAGTAGATGGATGGATTCCATTACTGTCTTTGGAGGCAATGGTGTTAAATCCTTTTTTCATTTGCCTCAAAAATGAAGCCCTAAGCAAGTTTTGCAAATGGCAAGCATAATAACATTTCAGCTATGAACCCAGGACTCCTAATGTTAATGTTCTAATTCATTATAGTAACTCTTTCTCCATCTGAAGTCATTTTCTAAATGGTTTCTAGGCCAAGCTGCTTAACATGAAAAAAAAATCTAGGTTTTGGTTGCTTTTGCTACTTTCTCTTTTACTTTTCTTATGTCATAAAATTACAGAATATTTTCTAAATCAATTTCATAGTTTATGAGAATCTTCCTGTTTGATTATTTATATTTGATGGTGAAACATAAGATTTCTATATCTGAGAGAATTCTATGACCCAGAGAAGATAGAGTTAAAATTGATAGCTCTAGAACAAAGATAATAAACATCAGCTTAGAAATGTCTTGTGTATCTGACTATTATCAGCAGTGTGTACATTCATGTTGTGATGAAAGAGTTGTGATGAGACAGATGAGTTTGTACAGATATTTGACCCAAAGCCTTGGGACCTGAATTAGACACCCATGACACAAGAAGGAGAAAACTGACTCCCACAAGTTGTCCTCCATCCTCTATATGGATGAACACATTACCAAAAAATGAATATAAAGATTTTTCAGTATGTAAAAGAAATGAGGATAAATAAAAGTATCAGCCTCCATAAACCCAGCTAAGCTTTGACAGAAGGACAAACAGAAAGGCCACACTCATATACTCTCTCTTCTTTAGGTTCTTGCCAGCATTTTTAATAGATAATAATTAAGGAGACAATTAGAACCAGACAACCAATTCATGGTAGGCTGTACTCCTGTCCATATTTTCACCTACTTGTTCTAACTAAATACCTATTTTCTTATTGGATTTTCATTTCTGAATTCTTTTATTTAGTTTTTAATTTATTTTTATTTTTAAGAATTTCATACATTAGTACTGCGTTATTAGGTTGAGAAAGCCACTCAGCTACAACAATGTACCAAGCCAGCTAAGGGAAACAAACAGAAACTCAGATTCTTATTTCTTTCTTTTTTAAAAATTTTTTAAAGATTACTTTATTTATATTATATCTCAATTGTTATTCCATCCCTTGTATCCTCCCATTCCTCCCTCCCTCCTGCTTTCACCCTATTCCCCTCCCCTATGTCTGTGACTGAGGGGGACCTCCTCTCCCTCTATATGATAATAGGGTATCATGACTCTTCCTGGTCGCCTGCTATCCTTCCTCTGAATGCCACCAGGCCTCCCCATCAAGGGGATGCTGTCAAATATGGGGCACTAGAGTTCATGTGAAAGTCAGACACCACTCTGCACTCAACTGTGGAGAATGTCCTGTTTATTGGCTAGATCTGGGTAGGGGTTCGATGTTTACTGCATGTATTGTCCTTGTTTGGTGCCGTAATTTGAGCAAAACTCCTGGGCCCAGATCTGCCCATCATAGTGTTCTTCTTGCAGGTTTCTAGGACCCTCTGGACCCTTCTATTTCCCTATTCTCCTATATTTCTCTTACCTATACTCACTTATAATTGGACACTAGCCCAAGGGGCATGTCCCATGAAAGTCTTCACTTACTAGGAAATTGGGATAGATGTGAAGACATCCTATTGGGACGCTAGGCGACAGATTCTTATTTCTAATGTTCTAATTTCCATACATCTTTCAAAGCCAATTGAATATTTAGTAACGAGTGTCTCTGGTTACATAATGCTTTCTACTCTATTTTCTTTATGTTTATAACACTTTGTTAAGTTTTTATTTATATACATGTGTATGTGTACGTATGTGTGTGTGTGTGTGTGTGTGTGTGTGTGTGTGTGTGTGTGTGTGTGTGTGTGTGTGTGTGTACATGCTGTGTAGGTACCAGCGGAACCCAGAGCATTTCAGATACTTTGGAGGTAAAGTTGGGGACCCTTGTGAGCTGCCTGACTAGGACACTGAGAACTGGACTCCAGGCGTCTGAAAAAACAGTGAGTGTTCTTACCACTGAAATACTTCTCCAGTTCCTCTCATAACATTTTTTAAAAGCCCAGCAAAGGAAGCCATTGGAGACCAGGGAATCTGAGAGAGCTGCCCAAGAGCTCAGGAAAGAAAAGGAGGTCGGCAGTGGTTCTTGTCTCTATTCCAATGATGCTTATCCCACTTTGCCCATAAAGCCATTGCTGTACAGTAACACGTTCTGATATTCTTTACTTTGAGAAATCTGACTACGGTTTTTGTTGATGCTATTTCCCTTTGCTACAGGTGTTTTGCTTCTTGCTCAACAGCTATTTCAATTAAACTGTCAAGATACATTTCACACTCCCCCAACCCTGGCATGCAGAAGGCAAGCAGAGACAGCCTTTTATTAGAAGATTGGAGAGTTTGCAGTGAACATGGAAATGCTTTTTTCCCCCCACACTTGATTCTGATTTGGGAAAAAAAAGCACCAGGATAATCTTTGGCCATTTGAAAATAAAATCAAAGATTTGGTTAATTGAAACTGATTTCAATAGGTGCCGAAAGTAAAACACATAAAATTTTGCTTTGCAAGCTCTTCAAGAAATCAGTTATTAGTGGCCTCTTGAAATGGCCGCCAGTCATCACTTTCAGAGGTATTTAATGGTTGTCCTGGATCTAAATCATAGCTTGCATGGGCACGGATAGTTGCTAGCTGTATTAGGACCTGAGTCAGCACTGTCCACAGCTGAGCAAGATCAGTTTATTTGGTGGCTCCCACCCAACTGGAAAAGTGTTGCAGCTCTCACTGTGATGATGATTAACCATTTCCCTTTTGACCTGATAGAGAAGCTTCTTTGGACATCTTCCATTGTCCTTCTATTGCTTCTGGTTTTAAATGAATTCTTGAGGAATGGGATTCATACTACAAATTAAAATCTTCTTGTAATAATTTAGAGATGATTATGTGATTTCAGATTGAAGACGATTGGCAGATTACACAGTTTATGAACTCAAGTTCCTTTTAAATATTCCCATTGGTGTTTAAAGCACAGAGGCCTGACTGATGGATTAGAATTTCGTGCTTTGAGGACTGACACAGATTAAATTCAAAGCTGACTTAGATATTTTTACTATCCCCTAATAGCTGTTTTTTGTTTGTTTTTTGTTTTTTTGTTTGTTTGTTTGTTTTTTACTATCAGATAAACTTCACAAACCACTGACTTCCAGCAATCAAAAAAATCTAGGAATAGCGTCAGATAACACCTGCACCCCATGTCAGATAGTTCTTCACTTTGCCTGCCTGATGACTGCTGTTTGGTAAGTGCCTTGTTTGCAGTTTTCCTCTGCCTTCAAACAGTCATACCAACCACTCCATAGTGAAACGTGCCACTGAAGGTGAACAGTTCCATGTCTAGGGTTCAAGCTCATGAGAGACACTGATTGGTACTGTCCTTTTCATAAGAGACCTATTAGAAGGGAGATGCATACCAGAGGCAGCATGCAGAAAGCAGCGTCAAGAGGCTCTGAGGAGATAGCAGGCCTAAATGTCAGAGCGGGCCTTAGTTCTTACAGGTTGTAGAAGAAAGAGGAGGGAGCAAGACTGAAAGTGTCTTGTCTTGAACCTATGTTTGGCTGTATTTAGGGACAACGAATGAGTGCTCACTGGAAGAATGTCATGTAATCAATCAGTGTGTCCCTTGGTAGCCATTACTGAAATCAGGTCCCTGACTCAGTGAAATTGAGTATCCAAATACTGTATTTTATATGGAATTTCCATTGTTCAACTGAAAAGGAGGAGTTTCTCAGGGTTATGCAGTGATGAAAAATAAGAAGAAATCTGTGAGCTTGTACCAAGATATGTCATATTTAGGTCACAATATACTACCTCTCAGAATATACCTTTCCCTTGAGAATGAGAGTCCTACTTGGAAGTGACAAGCCCAAACCCTTATTATAAAATTAGGAACTGTATACAGTGTAGGGTGACTTCTCCAGGCAACAGAGTAGAATAGTAAGAGAGCTATCATGGAGGCCATAGATGCAGATACAAGGTGGTTGGAGCCTCTATACTTTGCTACTAAGGACTAGTGTTTATAGTTCAGCCACAGCAGTACAAAAGCAAGGAATAGGAAAGGTAGAAATCCTATGTTATTTTTAAGATTACTTATAGAACTACTTTTTAACTAAAATTTATTTGAAGCAATCAGTTCTGTAAAATAAACAAAACACACTTTAAAAACCATCACGATAGCCTTCATATTTTATTATGAGATTCTTTATTAAGAGATTCATATTTTATTAATGACTATTTAGCCCTCTCTTGCTTTTTAATTACTTTTCTAGGTTTGATGTACACACATAGTTCATATAATATATGATATAATATAGAGTTAATGAGTAAATAATAAGGCACAAAAATGAGTATTCCACTAAGTGTTATATAAGATCAAGATAGGCAATGCTACTAAATATATAAATATTGTGTATATTTATAATATGTTATTTCTGAGTATGGCAGTATTTTTGTATTTGTTTTATCCTTAAGGGATATACCACCTTTCAAAGTGTGTAAATATAACAAATGTATTCTAGGGGAACAGATGAAATAGTGAAGTAGAAGGGAAAGAGTTATAAAAAAAAAAAGATATAATTGATGAAATTTTTTGTTCAAAGTCAGTATGTTTTAAATACAAGAGTTAAGATATTTTAATAAACAAGAGATCATGGATATCACTCCATAGTACTTAAGAATTATAGGAAAATATTTGACAGTAAATGATATGTGACTTGAACTATCTTTCAATACATTATGACATCATTTCATATAGAAAAAAACTTTCAAAATATCATGGATTGGTACAGACAGCATCTACTAAATTAAGTCTATCACTGGTGGAGCTAAATGTGTTTCTCCAGTGCACAAAATACTTGGCATAAACTTCAAGGCAAGTACAACAGAAAGGCCATTAAGTCTTCCCTCTATATGACCATTCCTTCGGAATTCTTTATGTGATGTGAATGCTTATTAATGAACATCACTTATTTTCATACAAAATATATCGCATTATCTTTTGTTTAAAATTGAAATTCCTGAGTCCATAAAATTGAAAACATTAAGAATTTCACACCATCTTTATAAGATGACACATTTGGTTTCAGATGTGGCATTTTTCTCAATTACTTAAATGACTAAAAACATCCTTTACCACTTCTTTGAGTTATATGAGACATTTTCCAAATGACATTTATGAGCAGTACTTTCTAAATCTATAAAATCTGTTAAACTCACTTTCACTTTGGGAAGAAATAATTTAATATTTATTTCAGCTGCTTAAATTTTTTGTAATAATAACAAGAATATGATAAGTGTATAATAAGCAGCTCATTCTGTCCTCTTAAATTAACATTTAGGTGTGAACAAGAGTAAATTGTCTTATCCAATATAACAACTTAAAATTCATGACTCAAGTGAACAGTAAATAAATACATGCTGACTTTTAGAATAATAGAATTCTAAAGAGAAAAGTATTGATGAACACACACACACACACACACACAAGCATCTCTATTGTCATATCATTAAAGGAATGTCTAGATATATTATAGAGGGAAGATATGGACTATGTTGTATTGTAACTTTTACTGGGGAGATGTGAAAAAAATGCCTACTTATTTCAAGTAGAATTCTGATAAAAAATCAAAGAAAGGACTTTCTCCAGGTCAAGGTTGGCAAACCAGTTCAGTGTATTGGACTTGCTCAGAGTACATGAAGGAGGGGTTACTTGCATGACCATGAATGACTAACAGGCTTTGTAACCAAGAAGCCCATCCCAGAATGGGTTAGGACCACAAAATATATATTCTTTTAGGTCCTTCAACACCCTGCTCTGAGTTCCACCAAGTCCCCCTTTCCCAGCAGCTATGTACAGCTTATAACGCATGTAGAGGGTTCTTGGGATCTTATAAATTTCATGGGCTTCCTGAGTCTTGTATGTTTTATGAGTATCCTCACTCTTGTAAAGAGTTCCGTTAGCTTCTCTAATCTTACTATTCTGCTTTCTACCGAAGAATTACTGCGTTAATTTTGAGAGGCCAACTAGCCAACAACTTCCACCTCTCAAGGAACAGCAGAATGAGATAAAGTGAACCCTCTTTACTACAAACTCCAAGTTGCTGTGGTGTGGGTATTTACATTTGAGATGATACCTTAAAACAGAGACTCCAAATTTACAAACTGATCTCCAGAAGGATTGCCTTAGAAATGCCTCCTCGTCTTTTGCTGATGCCCTAGAACAGCGTGTCTCAACCTTCTTAACATTGTGATTCTTTAATGCAGTTCCTCATATTATGGTGACTCCCCCAACCATAAAATTATTTTTGTTGTACTTAATAATTGTAATTTTGCTAGTATTATTAATTGTAGTTAAATAACTGTGTCTGGTGTTCTTAGGTAATCACAGGTCAAGACCAGTGCCCTAGAGGTTAGGATTTGCCAAGGAAACATGAAGGAGTCTGTTTATAAAGCTCAATTAAAAGAAGAATAATTTTGGACTAGGCACTGACAAATGGATCTAAAACTCTAAAGTCATATATCTCAGTGGGACTGTGGAGACAAATGCATGGACCAGTTTCAGTTTTGTCAAAAGTAAGAAAATCTTCAACAAACTTTTTAATCCGTATTTTTTTTTTAATTTAGATAATGGATTAAAGACCTGTCTGTTTTCGTGACTTAAAAGCACAGTTTATTTTTAAATCCGCCCAACTTGATGGTGAAGAGTGACCGTTTTAGATAATACAATTACTGAATCCAATCCGTGATCTAGCTCTGAGAAACAGAAGGACGGTCACCGGGAAGAAAAAGACAGTGATAGTTGCCTACAAGAACTGCTCCAGTGAAAGACCCTTCCCTTATTCCCACTCTCAACGCCCCTCCCTCCCCCATCTTCTCCCTTTGCCATCCGTAGGCCTATGGACACTAACACTGAGGAAGTAGTCCAAGAGGTGCTGTGAACCAACCACCTGAGCCCAACCTTATTCGCTCACCCCCAGAATCCAGAGTTAGTAAACAGATATCACTGCAGACCTCCGTAGCGTGAGGTGGGAGAGAAGGCTGCAGGTTCAGCTGTTCAAAGGGTAGAAATTAACTGACATTGGTTAACAGATCTCTGAGCTGCAGTCCTCACTAAGGGTTCTACTCTGGCTCTGGGTTCTCCCCTTCTCTCTCCTGTAACTCTTTTGCTTAGGTGCAGAGGTTATGTAGACTATGGATTTCAAGCAAGGACTTAAAGAGACCTAGACAGGACAGGGCACTTCCATATTACGTTAAATCTCACCGAAAGCTTCTTTATACCTTATGGACTACCTGGTGCTCCAGGAATTCAGGTCAAATTATGAAATGCACGTTGGCCTCGATAGACATTGCCCTCTTAGCAGAACTATTTTGGTGTGGGTTACCTTAGATTCCAAAAATTTCATTCCATAGGGTCACACATGTGAAATCAAATGAACTATGGGTTCTTGGTTCACAGGGGATTTGCAGGGGTGGCGACCATTTTGGCCATTAGTTTAAAGTCCCTCACTGAGATTCTTTCCCTGGACGACCCTGTATTTATCATATGTTCTTTTTGAGACATTATCTCACATAGCCAAGCCTGACTTCAAACTCATGGTATAACCAAGGGAAAATTTCAACTCTTACTCCGTCGGCTTTGATTGGCCAAGCGCAGAAATAAACGGTGATTACCACTATCCCTGGCAATAATCAACAAATTAGTCCAGATACGATGGTTTTTTTTTTTTCCCTTCATAGCTGTAATTTAGAAAGGGAAGAATCCAACATAAAAGGATACGTGCCATGCATGAAGATGGATGGGAATTTCTGCATTTTTGGAGACTAAGAGAGAACCATCCTCCCAAGTTTGCGGCATCGGTAGTGAAGGAAAGTTGAGCCAGAGCATACCTCCATTGAAGCCTTATTCAAATGGTTTCACACGCGGCTACATAAAGCGAACTTAGTGCATTTCTTTACAGAGGATCTGAGCAATCACTGTCTCTGTGCAAATGAACGTCGAAGCCTTTTCTTTCCACTTTTTACCTACAGAAAAAGGACCACTAAGGCGCTTCTCATTCCCAGAGAGGCTGCTATGGAAACGATGCGTGACAAAGGGGGAGAGGCAGCCCTCCCTGTGCTTAGACAAAGAGGGGACATTTCCACAGGGTTGTCAGTTGTACCTGGAGCCAACAAAGAAGTGACAGAAAATGATACCACACAGTGAACTGAAGAAGAGAGGAGAATTCTGTTTTGCTAATTGTATTTTCTCAAGGCCCATAATTAAAAGCCAGCATCGGGGCGGTCATGGAGAGAGCAGATTCGCTCTCAATCCAAGGGGTGGGTTTGTAAATTGGCAACTTCTGCAAACTGCTTTTCCTCCTAGAAGTCGAAGGAAAGAATTCATGTCATTTTAGGATTGAATAAATACCACCCCCCAGCTTATATGAAGGGATTCGTGCCTGTAAACTGTAAGATTACATACAATGGCTTCGGGAAAGTCGAGCTTGCTGTGAAAGGTTACGTTGTAGCCCCATTGGATTACTGGACTGTGCTTTGTCTGACTGTACAATCCACTCCAGTTTTGCCATCTTTAACCCTTTTCTCACGAAGCCAGATCAAGTAGCCTAGGTGCTGTCTTCATTGCACAAAGGGCAGTTTCCAGAGCAAGCTCAAACAACCATTTGAAGTCCCTGCTACAGTTCTGGGCGCCAAGGAACCAGACGCTCTGCACCATTGATGTTCACCTCCGCCTTCAAACACAAGTTCCCTTCCTGTTCCTAGCAGCACAATGTAAAATAAAACGTCCTCAGAAAACCCTGAAGTAGAAGACCTCATCATGCCCCATTCAAAAACAAGAAGGTTGCTATTCTGCCGAGAGAGAGAGAGAGAGAGAGAGAGAGAGAGAGAGAGAGAGAGAGAGAGAGAGAGATATTTTAATACTAATTAATAATAAAACCTGTGGGAACGGCACACGTCACATGTCTAACACCTCAGGGTCATCTCACACAAAACTTTAACACCAGGATCAGCAGAAAAGCAATTTTTTAAAAGGTGCTTATAAAAGACATTTAAAACTTTCTGTTGATACTTACAGGCACTGTCTGTTAGGACAAATCCATGCTCGTAATAAGCCTGGAAACCAGAGCTTGGGGCACTGTGGGCACAGGTTCAGAGACAGGAGACTATGTTCATCCTGAAGGGTGTTCGCCTTATTATTTCCCCTGAAAGTTCTTGGTCTAACGCATTACCTCTGCTGCAGCTGAGCTGGAAAGCCATTATTTCCTTGTTCTCACCAGATCCTAGCAGGTCTTATTTATTTCTGGGAGCTTCCTTTGGGTCACCTCTCTCAGGGTCTCACTTGGACAATGTACAGCTCAACCTCCAGCAAATGATTTCTGTGTAGCTCCAGAGATCCCCACTCCTGGTGTTCCTGAGACCCAGACTGCCAGTTTAATCCTCTCTTCTCACAAGGTAGCCTCTCTTCAGTTCTGACCTCTGACACCTACTGTTCGACCTCAACAAGATACCAATATTTGGTCCCAAGAGGTCCTGAGACCCAAGCTTGCCAATTTTTAATGTCTAACAACAGCTCTTGTATCTTTTTTAGCCATTTTATACTTGGTTGGTAGATAACCCAATATTAATAGGAATTACAGATTTTTTTAACAGTGGAGAAAGATATATTTTCACTGGAAAAATTCTTTCTTCAAATTATTGGATAATTGACTGTTGCCTTTTAGGTTAAATTGTACCACAGATAGTAAGTCTATATAAAAGGAGAAACAGCCAGCCTTTAACTCTTGGACCCTGAGGAGTTAGAGCCTAATGTTAATGACTCAGCATGCCTAAATCTGTATTTTTGTGCACAACTAACTTCTTGTGACTACATCACCTCGAATGGCCAGTACTCTAAAAAGACACTAAGTTGGCCACTTCTCTGTCTAGGTGTGGACCTCATAAATTGGCATCCAGGGCAAGACCAAGCAACTCCCTGTAAGTGTTGTGAAGGAAGTTCCATTCTCTGAGAATTTATTCAGCATCTCCCTTTAATTTGGGGGGTGTGCATTTTTAAAAACAAAGTTTTTAAATACATCCTATCTCTCTGTATTTTTTGCTCTGGTCAATTCTGTCTCTCTCACATTTTTGGCTTATCAACCTTTGTGGTGACTGTGACTGACTTTCTCTGTCTCTCTCCCTCTAACCTTCTAAACACCCCCCATACCTCTTTCTATCTCAGTAAATTCATGTATAGTAGGAGTGTGTTAGGTCTCAAAGAAACCTGGGACAAATGGCTAACTGAGGTGTCTATTTAACATATAAAAGTGGATGTTGGTGACCAGTCTCTCTCATCATCAATACCAGTTATAGGGTCCTGATCCCATTGGGCACTTTTCACCCTACCCCACATCCTAAAACTCTCCAGGCCCTGAGCTCCGCTTCCTTTCCTATAGTATTTATGCATGGCACTTGGATTTTTTTTTTAAGATCTTAGAACGTGATCATTGAGATGGCTCAGTGGCTAAAGATTTTTTTCCCACTAATGCTGAGGATCCAAGGCCCATCCTCAGAGTCTACAGGGTGACAGAAAAGAAAGCTTTCTTCTAACTTCTGCACACACACTCAGTGGCATGTGTAAACCCCCTACACATACACACACACACACACTAAAATAAGTAAAACAATATTTTAAAGTGAGCCGGCCATGTGGCATGCACCTGTAATCCCAGCACTCGCACTTGGGAAGCAGAGGCAGGCAGATCACTGTGAGTTCAAGGCCATCCTGGTCTACAAAACAAGTCCCAGGACAGCCAAGACTAACACACAGAGATCCTGTGTCAAAAGAAAAGAAAAGAAAAGAAAAGAAACAACAACAACAACAAAACAAAAGACACAAACGAACAAAAACTAAAATGTATTGTACACATTGCCTAAGATCCCAGAATAGAGCTGTGTGTAAACTGAATTATCCGATGTTTGCAAACCGCCCTATTCTAAAGATATTCAATAAGCAATTGAAAAAAATCTATCGAGTATATTAGAAAATTTTCTCAATATTTTAAGTGTAAAATAAATGTTAAAATGGCTAGGTCTCAAGCTTGGGAAAATGGCTATTTAATATATCAAAGCAGACCCTGCCACCAGCTCCTTGAAGCGTTCCTCAGTCCCTACCTATTACACCGTATGGCCAGTATATTCCAGCCCTGAGCCTGAACTCCCCACAGGCTTCCGCTGAAGCTCTTCCCTATGTAACTGAGCTGTTTTGGCTATGCTGGTCTTTTAAAACCTTTTTCCTGGTCCCCTGGCTTCCCAATCCACTCCCCTCACATGGTCATGTTAGCTCTAAATTTCCAGATGTCTCTGCCTCTGGATATGCACAGTAAACCTTTTCCTCCACCATACCTAGGAGCAATCACAGCCTCCATTTTCTTTTTCTTTCTTTCTTTCTTTCTTTCTTTCTTTCTTTCTTTCTTTCTTTCTTTCTTCCTTCCTTCCTTCCTTCCTTCCTTCCTTTTTTTTAAAATTCAAAAGCATGTTCTTTACTCTTCTGTTCTGACAAAATACGCTGACAGGAGTAACTGAAGGATGGGAAGAAGGATGTGTTCTGGCTATAGACTGAATGTACTATCTGGCTCATAGTTTCACCGTGGCAGCAAAACCATGGTTGCAGGAGCTTGAGGCCGCTGTTCACATTGCATCTGCAGTTAAGCAGTAAACAGCAATGGACACTCGCTCCCAACTCCCTTTTTCCTTTTATCTCACGTCAGCATCCAAGTCCCAGGAATGATGACACCCGCTTGTTAAGGTGAGTCCTCCCATCTAAAGGCAGTTAGTCAACATAAGTCCTCAGAGGCATGCCCAGAGGCTCATGTCATGTAAAGAAACCCTCACAAGTATTACCATATAGGCTGGTGAACTAGGTGACTGTTAATTTTCTCAAGAGGGTAATTCACACTAGCTTTTGGGATGTGGTAAATATATAGCCATAATCTGGAGAGATTTTTGTTTTCTGAATTCAAGTATGATAAGACATATAGACTGAAAAATAAGAAAATATAGCATTGTGTTGGAAAGCATTAAGAAAATCTTCTCTAAAACCATCAAAAAGAGAGATAAGAAACCTAAAGAGTCTATTAGAGGCTGTATAGTCTATTTCTCTATTGATATAGTATTTTATGTAAGCATTAATAGGGATTTTTTAAAAATTGCTGAGTGTTCATTGTCGAACTGAAAAGCCCAAGATTGACTTGTGGCTACTTTAATTTAAAATGTGTATGATTTGTGAAAGCATAAGGCTAATAAAAGATTGGTTAAGAATTAGAAATACCTGTGCAGAGGTATTTATAGTATAAAGCTTTAATATATGTTAAATGTATATTATATTAAATATAATATATAAACTAAACATATATTTTAATGAATATTTATATTTAAATTGTATACTTTTATAACATAAAATTATGTATGATATAATATCTAAAATAAAAACCATAGCAGACAATATAAATATATTTATATAATATAATATGTAAATAATGTAAATTATTATATAATACATTACATAATATATTATATCTATATATTAGTCTGTCTATTTACAACTATTAAATTTGTGGGGAATAACACTGGCTATGTTATCACATTTTACAAGAAAAGCTATGATATATAAAATATTGGTGTTTTTGTTTTTGTTTTTGAAGACAGGGTTTCTCTGTGTAGCCCTGGCTGCCTGGACCCATTTTGTAGGCTGGCTTCAAACTAACTCAGTTATCTGCCTCTTTCGGCCTCCCTGGGTACTTGTGTGCTGGTATTAAAGGCATGTACCACCATGCCTGGCTAAAATCTTCATTTTTTTAATCATCGAAGATTAAATATCTTTAATTATATTTTAAAAAATTAATACCATTTATATTATGCTTGTTAGGAGACTTTGAGACAGAGGAAAGGAACACTGGCTTTGTAATTAGAGCATGTAGTTTTGAGATTTACTCCTTTCCTAACTTCTGTAACATATTTTGTGACAGCAAACTAATTTTAGTAATTTTGTTTCTTTGTCTTTAATGTGAGTGGAGTAAGTTTGAACTTTCAGAAGACCTGAAGCATTTGTTCCACAATCTTTCCTTAATTCATTAATAACATGTACTAGCCTATTGTGTGAAGGTGATATAAAAAGTTAGTTATTAATATTATATACATTGAATGTTACTGGCACTAAATCTTTAAATATCCTAGAGTGAAGCTTCACGTTCATGTATACAGTAGAGGAAAATGTGGGTTATTGTTTTTGCCTTGAATATTTACACAACAGATTTAACTATATTAAGTTTATGCTCTCTCCTAAGTTCCAGTTTACCCTTGAAATATCTCTAAAATCATAATGATAAATCTTATTCTGCTAAAATCTGGCATGTTGCCTCCAGCAGGACATCTCCAAAGATCCTGTAGTGATGTAATGAGGGCGTGTTAGGTGCTTAGCACCAGTCAATTCCAGCAAACATAAATTAGCAATATCAAGACAGCAGGTGTTCAAGTAAGAGTTGCACACACTAAGGAAACATGTTACATGTGGAGGGTACCTTCTACACAAATAACATTCATCTTAATATGCAGAACTTGACTGCAAGCTAAAACGTAACTAATGTCAAAATTGGATGGAGAATCATTCACCAGCTTGTACAAGTTTTTCATAAAGAAACTGGTAAGATAGAAAAAAAAAACAGCAAACTATTTCAGCTTTTCTCTGGGGGTTTCATGGTTTTCTTGTCTTAAGGTTTGTGTGTGCGTGTGTGTGTCTGTGTGTGTGTGTGTGTGTTACATGTGTGATTGCCCACAGCAGTAAGATGAGGGCTTTAGATACCCCAGCATTTCTGAGTCGCCGAGGTGGGTGCTGGGAGCTGAACTTCGAACCCCTCCAGAAGGGCTCTTGATCTCTGGCAGAGCCATGTCTCCAGGACTCCTTTAAGAGGCTAACATTAGAATTTCAAGTATTATTTCTAGCGTTTGTTTTCTTTCTGCATTTCCATTAAGCTCCAACACAAACTGAGTTTGTAATCACATAAGCCACAAGGAGTGTCCTTGTCTATCTCGTCATACAAGCCCACCCTGAAAGAGTGAGAGCCTCCATAATCTTCCTATGCCGTTCCACATCACACTGTTGAAGATTTCAGTTCTTGGGACAGGGTCTCACCATGTAGTTCTTGGCTGGCCTGAAACTCAGTATGTAGAAGAAGCTAGCTCCCCACCCACAGAGATCCAGCAGCTTGACCCTCTCCCCTGAGTTCCAGGATTAAAGGTGTGCATCTCAGCCCTAAGCGGTATTTAAGGAAGTCCATGGACTACAGTGATTTGATATGCCTGTATATTCTGAACTTTGAATTTATACATTCGTTTTGCTGTTGGCCCTAAGGAGAGTTTGGGCATAAAGATTACATTCTCTTTATTTATTTCATACTGCTGATGTGACTGCTTATGTGGATTTTTACCTTTTTTTTTTTTTTTTTTTTGGTAATTTTTGCAAATGCATAAGTGAATGAATATATTATAAAATTATAGGCTACAAACAAACAAGAAGTGTGTAACTGTTCCAAATAAAGAAATATAAAAAAATGTAGCCATACAACTTTGAAATATTTAAGTATCTTGTGCATTTAGTATTTTCCCCCATCGTTTCTGCTTTACATGATCATGATCACATGAGATGTTGGTTGTTTATTTTGTTCCTTCTTGGTTTTAGGATGTTTTAAAAAAATTAATGATGACTAGAGTTCTGAAGCATTTTATCGCCAATGCTGATATTTCAGCTCTATGAAATATAGTACAGAACTTCAGTCTAGTCACAAAATAATCAACATGGGAATCCACTTCACTGAGCCACCATTTTGCATCAGATAATACTGAAAGCATTTGAGACAGTCCCCAGTCAATAGTCAAATGAAGTTTTGGCTTGTTTCTCCTGAACATTTTTCTTATGGTCAGCCTCATCCTTAGAATTCTTTTCGGGAAATTAACCCTGAGTTTGAACTTCTAACTGAGAAGGGAGAGAAAGCCTGACACAGGCATGTGGGACTGTGGAAGGGAACAGAATGAAAGAAAACATCTGCTACCCACTCTGTGCTCAAATACGACAACTCTGTCCCATTGGATTCAACCACATACCAGAAAAATCAATTTACCTCAGAATATAATTCCCATTGTGAAACAGTTTAAAGGTTTCCCCAAATAAACCTTTTTTTTAAAGTGCTAAAATAAATCTCTAAATTAATTTCTAAAATACTTTTCTTATTGGTGTACTATAGCCAGAAAATAAGCATAACATTAAAATTTTATTTTTCCAAAAAAATTTTTTGCAATAATATAACAGTTGAGATCTTTTTATTTATTTTATTAGGAAAACACTTTACTCTTCAGAATATAAGGCAGAGGAAGCATACAGTTTCTACCCTTTAACCAACTCCAAAGGTTCCAGACCTATCTCTGGCTCTTCCTTAACATTCTGGGGAATCATGTCAATCATTCATTAATTAAAATAAAAACCACATTGATTTCCTCTGAGAAGAAATGAGTAAATAAATGATTCTTTTAAAAAAGGGTAAGGCTTTGATACCTTTGAAATAACAAGGTGAGTACACTATCATTCATGAAACATTTTCCAACTATAAAGCAAGAAAAAAGTAACTCAAATAAAATTAAATTTCAGATCCAGCAATTGCCTGGAATGCACAAGGCCTCAAGTTCAATCCTTAATAACCAAAGCCAAGTAATAAAAATTTTGGGACTAATAAATATTCAAAATATGGAATGTCACTATGACATTTTTTACATGTGTACATATGGTGTATTTGTTCATATTTGTTTTCTTTCCACTATGCACCTTTGTAGGTTCAATTTTCTGAGCAATTAGATTTTATTACGAACTTATTAACTGAGAGTACCTCACTTATAACCCGACTAACCTAAACAAGAGGAAGAGGAGATTAAAGAATTCAATAATGAGACGGGGTTTTTCTGTGTAATAGCCCTGGCTGTCCTGGACTCGCTTTGTAGATCAGGCTGGGAACTCATAGCGACCCACCTGTCTCTGATTCCCAAGTGCTGGGATTAAGGGCGTGTGCTACCATGCCTGGCTGAGCAGCTGGTGTTCTTAAACCACTGACCCATCTCTCAGCCCCCATCTACGTCGGCAAAGCTGGCCAATGATCTCAGGGATCCTTCTCTCTGTCTCTTTGTCTCTCCCCGGTGCTATGCTAGGTTTATAAGCACTTGCCACCACGCCTGGTAAAGTAAAAATAAGATGACTTTTTTTTTAATGTGTTATCTGTCTGTCTGTCTGTCTGTCTGTCTGTCTTTCTGTCTTTCTCTCTCTCTCTCTCTCTCTCTCTCTCTCTCTCTCTCTCTCTCTCTCTCTCTCTCTCTCTCACACACACACACACACACACATGGCTGTCATGGCACACTTGTGCAAGCTAGATACTGGCCTGTGGGAGTCAGTTTTTGTCTTTCCACTATGTGGGTCCTGCAGCCTGAGCTCAGGCTGTCTGGTGGTGGTGAGTTCCCCTGCCCTGAGCTACTTTGACTGGCCCCTGCTGCTACGTTCTGCAAGAAGAGACTTGATACCCTATGAGCATATACAGGGGGAGGTAATCCCCCTCAGGAACAGTCATAGGGGAGGGGAATAATGGGAAAATGGGAGGGAGGGAAGAATGGGAGGATACAAGGGATAGGATAAACATTGAGATGTAACAAGAATAAATTAATAATAATAATAATAATAATAAAAGAATCCAATAATGAAACCGTAAGGATATCAGTTACGAGGAACGATTCTCCTGGCATAATCAGCAGGATTTCTTCTGCTGGAACCTGGAGCAACTGGAACCTGGAGCCTCAGCTTGAGCCCAGACACCTGCAGCCTTCCCTTCATAGTTCTCTCTAGGAGCATCTTGAAGTGGAGTGACAAACAGCCAAAACTATCCCAAGTCTACAAAGGCCCCACCTCCTGTTTTTGGCTCACATTCATATCTCCTCTCAGAATTTGTTCAAGGATGATTTTCAGCTGTTTAACAATCAATCCCCCCCCCCCCCACACACACACACATAGGGTGGTTCGACTTCTAAGGAGATAAACATCACCTGCTCTGTCACAAGTCTTTTTCACATCTCACACTTGGGATCTAAATAAAAAAAAAAGGTTATCTCTCCTTCACACCTTCACCCTCCCTCATTTTTCTGCAGGTGATCTTCCAAAGTAGAATTTGAATACAAAGAAAATATGCATTCAGAAGGACAAATAGAAGAGACACTGAGACACTGGAAGTGGTTGAAGAGAGGAAACAGGACAGGAGACCACCATAGAAGACCTTTGAAAGACTCCACCCAGCAAGGATCACAGCAGATGCTAAGTCTTACACCCAAACTGTGGGCAGAGCACAGGGATTCTTATGGAAGAGTGGGGGGAATAGAAGGATCTGGAAGGGATAGGAACTCCACAAGGAGCCAACAAATTTCGTCCCAGGGAGCTGGCAGAAACTGATGCACCAACCAAGGACAACACATGGAGAGAACCTACACCTCCTGTTCACAAGTAGCCAATGGGCAGCTCACTCTCCATCTGGGTCCCCTGTAGGAGGATCAGGGCTATCTTTGATATGGACTCTGGTTCCAGATCTTTGATCACTTCCCCCTGGTGGGGAGCCCTTGCCAGACCACAGAGGAAGAAGATGCAGGCAGTCCTGATGAGGGGTCAGTTGGTAGGGAAGGAGGGCTCCCCACTACAGAGGACTAAGAGCAGAGGATGGGAGCAAGAGGGAGAGAGGGCAGGAATGGTAGGAGATGGGGGAAGGGTTTACAATCAGGAGGTAATGTGAATAAATTACAAAAAGTAAATATTTAAATAAAAAATCCTTAAGAACAAAAGGAAGAGAGAGAGAGAAAGAGAGAGAGAGAGAGAGAGAGAGAGAGAGAGAGAGAGAGAGAGAGAGAGAGAGATCTGCACTACCCAGCTTTCTGAATCAGTCTTATTTAATGTTTTGTTTAACAGTGTGACTTTTCTTACCCAGTCATCTCTTAAGGGACAACAAGGCTGACCCTGTAACTTGGCCATTTTTGAATGGCATCCTGATAAACATGGACAAGAGGTGTCTCAATGGTATGTTGACTTGAATTCTTTCAGGTATGTACCTTAGTATGACACTTCTATTTTAAGTTATTTGGGGACTCTCTTCACCTTCTTCCTTATTTTTGTTAGCATTTATAAATGTTTGTCTTTTTAGTCATAGTCACTCCGAGTGGGATAAGCAGAATATCAAAATGATTTTGATTAGCTAAGGTCCAAACAAGCTAAATATTTTACAGTATATTTATTAGCCTTATTAGTGTATTTCTTGATTGAATTAATTGTTCCCTTGGTGTTTGATTGACTTTTTTCATTCCTTCCTTCCTTCCTTTCTTCCCTTCCTTCCTTCCTTCCTTCCTTCCTTCCTTCCTTCCTTCCTTCCTTTCCTTCCTTTCCTTCCTTGTCATGAACAGTCCCACTGTTTACTCCTGGTCCTACAATACCTGACAAGGGGCCAGCATATGTTTTGCATTATGTAGGCTATCTCTTCATTCTGATAATGTCTTTTGTTATTGTTGTACAGAAACTTTCTGAATTCATGCAAACCTAATTTTCAATTCTTGCTGTTATTCCCCCAAGTAATTGGAGGGTTGTTGTTGTTGTTTGTTTTTTCAGAACTATCAATATTTATGAGTTAGAGTATTTTTCTATTTGACTCTACTCGTTTCAAAGCTTGGTTTCTCAATGTAGGCTTTGTTTTCTTTTGAACTGATTTCTGTATGGGTGAGAGATAGGGATTTAGTGTTATTGTTCTACAGTTACAGTTTTCCCAGCACTATTTGTTGAAAGTTAGCATTTCTCTCATATATGTTTTTAGTGCATTTTTGTTCTCTATTCCTATTTGTACTAATTGTATTTCCTTTTTCTTGACATATTTATCTCACTAAGAATGCAAGATTATATCAAATGAAACTAAAATGCAAAAGATCATTGTGTTGTTCCTGATTTGAGAGAAAATTATTTGTTTTTTTTAATTATATACTCTTTGGATACAGGATTAATTTTCATACATCTTCTTTTATGTTAAGGTGTGATTCTTTTGTTTTGTCCCCTCCCCAGTAGTTTTATCATAATGGTACACTAAATATCATCAAAGGAGTATCTTCAATCTACCTATATGATAATTAAATCAGTCTAATGAAACATCCTAACTTCTCTACTTGGTTCTCCATTCAAATATCTATATATAATTATTTGATCTTTAAACTATTTATTTATTTATTGGTTTTTCAAGATAGGGTTTCTCTGTGTAATCTTGGCTGTCCTAGACTCACTTTGTAAACTAGGCTGGCCTTGAACTCACAGAGATCCACCTGTCTCTGCCTCCCAGAGAGCTGGGATAAAAGGCAGGCAGCACCACTACTTGGTTTTAAACTTTCTTTTTAAAATTATTGTTATTGGAAAAATATTTTCACACAATATATTCTGATTATGGTTCTGCCTCCTTTCTCCCAATTCCATCATGTCTTTCACACCTTCCCATATGTTATCATTTTTATGACTATATTTTTTAAATGAGAGAACACTAGAAACAATTTTTAAATTACATAGTTAAACTGTAGTCACAAAATTATTTCAATAGCTAAAATTATTCATTATAATATTATGAAACCGGTTTATTATAATTTTAATATATTTGTACAAAATTGAATAATAATTTTAAACATAGCCTATGTTCCATAAATAATTGTCAAATCAATTTTTATTTAAGTTATTCTACTATAAGAAATTAACCAGATGTTTAAAAATTTGAACGGATTTTTTTACTTCCAAATAGTTTTATAATCCAGATAGTTTTTAAATTTTTAAAACTGTTATATGTATGTAAATAATTGGTATCATATCTATGGTTAATGATAGCTGTGTCAAGATATAATTATGTATTTATTCATAGTTATGATATGTACATATTATATGATATATACTTATCAGTTTTGTACATGAATCAACCTAGCAATTACTAATATGTATATCTTTAAAGCCTTCGTGATATTTTTTAGATGGGTTGCTTTTACTTTTTAATTTTTTGAGCTTATAGTATAATTGTATAATTTCCCCCCTTCTCTTTCTTCCCTCCTATACCTCCCACATACCTGTCCTGGCTCTCCTTAAAATTAACAGCCTCTTTTTCACATAATTGTTGTTTTACTCACGCATGCATTTGCACACACACACACGCACACACACACACACACACACACATGCATATATATTTCTAAATACTTAACTGCAACCTACTCATTTTGTGTTATGTGTGTACGTGCTTTCATGGCTGGCCAGTACGGAAGATAAAGAACCAGCGTGCTCTTCTATGGATCTGTAATTTTTTGAGGAGCTCTCATAGCTACAAACGAACACAACAACTTCGGTGCTGGTGTCTAAAAGTGTTGTTAGTCAGCATTTAGAAGGAACTAGATTAGATGGACCCTGAAAGTGTTTCTTAGTTCTAAGGATTGTGATTTAATACCCACAAGGAAACAAAGCACTAGGGATGAATTATTTACGCAGTACAGTCAAGCATCGTTGCAGTGGCATTAATAAACTTCAAAAGGAGTCACCCCTCAAATATAGCTATGGTTTTCTTTATATATGGCCATTAAAACCGGGATATCTTGAAACTTTCAGGACTTGTGAATGAATGTTATGCAAGAGCCTGATATTGTTTACCCGTATAGATTATCTTCTATCTCTTAATCATATGGATTTATGTAGAATGTTAACATCAGATTATTAATTCATCTCAGGAGACCTACAAAATCATTCCTCCATTAAGTTTGTAAGCTAGAAACTTTTGAGCTTTTTCTCCAAAAAAAAAATCATATTTTTACCACATGAAAAATATCCTCAAAATATTTTTACATTATTCTTGAGTGCGTCTACTGCCTGAAAAGTGCCATAGCTCATTTAAAAGTCAGCACTTAAGAAAAAAGTCGGCACTTTGACATCAGCCTAGGCTCTCAGTTTGATAACATTTTGAATAAAGTGTCAGGATATTTATTTACATTGATGTAGCCATCTTTCTTCATTTTCACTTTGCCACTCTTTAAATCTGATTTTCCCCTCCGTTTTGTTACTGTTAACACACTATGTTTTCTTGTTGTTGTTAATCACATTAAACTTTACTGCACACATTGTAGGCACATAGTGCTCTGATTTGGCTATCTCTTGAGTGTATGCTAAGGAGATGATATTTTTGGAAACTTGGTCTTCAGTTTGATAATAGTGTGGGGTAGTGGAACCTCTCTTCTTTCTTTCTTTTTCTTTTTTCTTTTGTTTTTCCTTTTTTTGTTTTGTTTTGTTTTTGTTTTTGTTTTTTGTTTTGTTTTTTTGGCTTTTTAAGACAGGCTTTCTCTGTGTAGCTTTGCTGTCCTGGACTTACTTTATAGACCAGGTTGTACTTGAACTCAGAGATCCTCTTGTCTCTGCCTCCCAGAACGCTGGGATTACAGGCATGGGCGTCATGTCTGGCTAAGGTGGAACCTTTAAAAGGGGGTATTAACCAAGGACTATACATGAAGAGAACCTAGATTCAGATGTGGCCTATGGACATCTCATTCTCCATGTGGATCTCCTAGTAAGGGGAGGAGGGTCTCCCTCTGACATGGACACTGGTGCCCACTATTTGACCACTTTCCCTGGGCGGGGGCAGCCTTGTCTAGCCACAGAGGAAAAAGATGCAAGCAGTCCTATAGGCTGGGCTCAGATGGTGATGGAGGAGGGTTCCTCCTTTCTGAGGACTAGGGGGGGAAGATGGGGGGAAGAGAAGTGAGGGTGGGAACAGAAGGATACTAGTAATGGGGTAACAATGGGGATGTAATGTGAATCAATTACAAAGAGAAAGAAAGGAAGAAGGAAGAAAGGAAGAAAGAAAGATGGTATAGAATGGGTAGATTGATAGCCACAAGAAGAACCATTCTGGGAAGATATTAATATAGGCCCATTAAATTTTTTATTTCCCGTAACAATGAGTTATTATGAAAAAGCAAGAGTGCTCTGTCCATGCTCCATGTCTTCCTGCATGGTCATGTGAGCTTTCCTCTCTGATGTTCTGTCCTGATACCACCTGCTCTGATGTGATATAGACAAAGGATGGCTCCCCTGACCCGAGACAGGGGTGTTTATACTTTCAGCCTCCAAACCCGAGCTGTGCATGCTCCTCTTTGTCTCACAACTTACCAAACCTTAGGTATTTTTGCTATTGCAATAAAAAATGGTCTACTATATTTAGGATACTAAAGACTGGCTAATGACATTTTGAAACTAGTATGCCTTTGAAACCTCTCTAATGACAGTAACTATCGTTAACTAATAAGTTAGCAATGTGACCTATGGTACTCATGTAAATAATAAAAGTTTGTCATTTTTGACATATTTTATAGTTAAAAAACATACAACATAGAATGCCCAAGTCTAGAATCAGATTGCTTCCAATCATTTCTCTGTTCTAGCACTTGATTGCTTTGTTGATTTGAATAGATCAATTCATTGTTCTTTGTGTCCTCTTCAACGTGATCTGTATGTCCATAGTAGCCTGTATTTCATGAGTAACTATGGATATTAAATTAATTAACTTACATTATTCTTCCAGATATCAGAATGTATAAATTATTGCTAATATTCATAAAATTTTCAACGTTAAGTGAACATGTAGTTTGTTCTACAAGTCTCAATACTTCATTGTGTGGTATGAGCTCCATGCTTTATTCATAAGCTGAATACTAGGATGAATATCCTTTGATGCACAAGGTACAATTAAACTGTTAATTATAGAGGTTACAGGAGACATTTGTGCTGTGTGAAGCATTCCATTATAAGCTCTATTCTGACTTTCAATATCAGGTACAATTGCTCTCAAAAAAGTTGAAGTCAGCTTTTATTTTAAAAGTGCCTTAAACATTTCAGTGAGATAATTTAATGTATTGGTTTAATGGAACTCTCATGATACAGTAGAATAAATGGGCTGTTAAGAATATTGAAAGAATTAGGGAGCGGGGAATTTAAAGCACTATATTCAACTTTTCTCAGACATTATAAATGTAACCATTAAGACATAGTTCCCTGCTAAACTGCAGCATACTTGCAGGAACTTTTTCCCCTTCGATTATGATTTAGGAATGGTGCCTACAATATGTTCAATGAGTGAGTCTTGGTTTTATATACAAAAGCACTTCCAAAGCATAACTAGAATGATTTTCCTATGGTGCTAAATTACCTACTTAATATGAGATTCAAGTAAATTGTCATACAGAACTATCTAGAATTATCGTTAATACTGGGATGAATTTCCAAAGGTTTTCCAGTATATAATTAATAAGTTAGTGCTTTAGAAGACTAAAGTACATTGTTTTGCTCACATCATAATGATAACGCCAATTTATTAAATATATACCTCATAGACAACTGCCTATGTAACATCTTTTACTTAATTTCACTTAACCTCTGAATAATATTTTCTATAGTTGAGGTCAGCACCACTCCCTATAAAATTCACTCTACTCCAAAAGTTAGTAGGGACAGAGGCTCCTGAATTCACTTCCACTTGCTATCTGACCTAGAATCTGAAATGAGAAATCCTGGCATGAGGAGACAGAGAGAGAGAGAGAGAGAGAGAGAGAGAGAGAGAGAGAGAGAGAGAGAGAGACAGAGAGAGAGAGAGAGACAGAGAGACAGAGAGACAGAGAGACAGAGACAGACAGAGACAGACAGAGACAGAGAGAGGGAGAGAGAGAGAGATGGAGGGATGGAGGGAAGAGGAGGGAAGGAGGGGAGAGGAGGGAGGGTAAAAAGGAGGAGAGGGGAAGGAGGAATATACCACTTGTATTCTTAGGCACCTTAACCTGCAAACGGATGTGGGGCTGGGTAGAGTCAGTCAGCAACAACTGGACCTATTTATATGACTTCTTTTATGTGTTACTATCAGCTTATATGTTTATAATAGCTTATTACACCTTGTTGACTTGTTTCATTTTAACACTGAGTAATTCACTTTGGATCAGCCACCTTCTGGTTTCTTGAAGCCAGGTCACTCATTTATTTTCCTGCTGTGCTGCCTAGTATTTACATCAATATGAAACAAGTAAAATTGCCTGGGAAGAGGAATCTTAATCTTGAGAAAATTCCTCTATAAATAGGCCTTCGGGCAAGGGTATTAAGCATGGGGAGAAATTCTGTAAGTATAACTTCCCTATGGTCTATTCTAGTCTCCGCTTTGAGGTTCCTGCCTTGAGTTCCTGCCCTGAATCCCTTGAATCATGAACTGCGGCGATGTAGAAGTAAAAGCTAAATAAACTCTTACCCTCCCTACATTTCCCTTTGTCATGGTGTTTTATCACATCAATAGAAACCCTAGCTAAGATGCCTATTGAAGAACATCTAGGTTGCCTCAAAAATTTGCTATGAATAAAGCAACTGAGAACAACTTTGTGTAGGTTTTTGCAACAGTGTATTTTTCAAGGCCTTTGTTTAGATTTCAATGCCCATGGTTGGTTGCTGTATCTTGGAAAGTATGTGGATGATTTCATAAGAATCTGTTAAACTGTACTGTTCTAAGATGCCTGCGCTGTTTTGTATTTCTGCTAGCCACGTTCCACATGCTCTCCAGTGTTCTGTGTCACAGGGTCCCAGATTTGAGGTTGCTGTTTTCATTTGCATTTCCCCCTTGGCCACATAGTTGGGGTATCTTTTCATATGGATACTGACCACTTACATATTTTCTTTTTTGACATACCTGTTAATGTCCTTTGTCTATTTTTTTAACTGGGATATTGTAGTTTTACTATTTTTTGTATATGTAGACAATAGTCCACTATTGAAGTCTTTTCGAAATATTACTTCCAATATTTATGTTATATATTTGAATAATAGCCAATTATCAGAAGTATCTTTGACATTTCTATCTCCCAATTTTTAGGCTGTCTTAATATATTTTTTTTCTCAGAAAATTTAATAAGGCCATATTTTTATTTGTTTCAAGAATGTTTTATTGCTGTTGTGTCTAAGAGATCATTTGCATAGTCAAGGGGATGCTAATTTCTGCTCTTTCATCTTCTAGAAGTTACAAACTTTACATTTTACGTTTATGCCTTATGACATTTTGAGTTAACTTTTGTAAGATATGCAAAACCTCTGTTCAATTACTTGCTCCCTCTCTCCTGTCCCTCCTTCCCCCCTTCCTTCTACTCATCCATCCATTCCTCCCTTCCTCTCTTTTTCTTTCCACTTTTCATTCTCTTCCCTTCCTTCACTTCCATTCTCTCTCCTTCTTTTTTCTCCTTTGGTCACATAGGTGTCCAGTCAAATAATTTAGAAGAGTTTCACTTCTTCATTACATAAAATATCAAATCCACTTATGTATGAGTTGCCTGTTCTACAGGTACTCAGGCAAACTTCATCATTTTTATTGTTTCTCTTAGATGAAAAAATCTCCATATATTGTTTAAGTATTACTTCATACTGGTTCTAACACGAAGCAATATAGTATTATTTGTGTGTTTCTAATATCTTTCTCTATCTTTTCAACTTTCCTATGAGTCTTTCATTATTTTTTTACTATGTTCAATTAATTATTCTTATTTCTATATATTTCTTTGCTATAAACTCCAAGCTATTTTTATTTTTATTACTATAGCTGTGTAGTACAATTTTATATTAGATATGGTGATACTTCCAGCAGCCTTTTTATTACTCAGGATTGTTTTAGCTAGTGTGTGTGTGTGTGTGTGTGTGTGTGTTTTCTATGAAAAATTGTGTTGGAATTTTGATGGGGTTTACATTGCATCCGTAGATCACTGTTTTAGATGTCCATTTTCTTTTATTTATTACTGATCCATGAGCATAGAAGATTTTTGCTTTGATATATTTTTCAGTTTCTTTCTTCAGTGTCTTAGCTTTTTAAATATACAAATCCTTCACTTGCTGACTAGAGTTACCCCATGATATTTTAATTGTTTTGAGGATATTGTTAATGGTATTTCCCCCGATTTCTTCTTAGTCTGGTTTTCATTTAGAAAGCACCTGTGTGTGTGTGTGTGTGTGTGTGTGTGTGTGTGTGTGTGAGTGTGTGTGTGTGTGTTAGTTTTGTATCCTGCTACTGTGATAGAAGAGTTTATCAGGTATATAAGTTTCCTGGAGAGGTTTTTAGGGCAACTTGTGTATAAAATTTTATCCTCTGCAAATAAAGACACGTTGACTTCTTCATTTTTACTTGGATCCTCTTGATCTCCTTTTGCCTTAGCTAAGATTTCACATATTATACTTAATAGGTTTAGAAAGAGTGTAACCAACCTTATCCTTTTTTCTGAGTTTAGTGGAAGTGCTTTGGATTTCTGTGTGATAGGTTGACATTGACTATGGGCTTGCTATAAATATATTTTATTATGTGGTGTTACATCCCTGTGTCCTTAGTCCCTCTAGAACTTCTGTCATGAAAGAATGTTAGCTTTTTGTGAAATACCTTTTCTGCATCCAAACATTGACCATGTTTTTGGCCTTTCAGTATATTTATGTGGTATATTACATTTATCTATGTTGAACCAATTCTGAATCTCCACAAGGAAACCATCCTGATCATGGGGAATGTGTTAAGGCCTCTTAGGTCTTAACAACATCCATCTTTCTAAGATGTATTATGGAGTTAACGAAATATTTATCTATATATCCACAATATTGCTTTGATTAATAAAATTAGATGGACATTTCTAAAAATATCTAATGAAAAATATTTTTATAGACCAAAGTCTACCCTCTACAGGATCCACTCAGTAAACATGCTCTTGATGTAAAAATAAATATGCAAAATTTTCTCTAGAAAAAGTAATTTAAAAATAAGAAACTTGCAGAGACTTTTTCTGTTTTTGAGACTTCTTCGTAGGACAGAGTTATCTTTAGCTTCTCCCACACTTTACATACTTTATGCCTAGTTGGTTTCCAACCCCAGTTTTATCGACATTTTCCAAGATAAGATATGAGTTAGTGGGTGGAATACTGAGATTCCATGACTTGGCATTTAACAATCACGACTATGTTTGCTTGAAAGATTTTAAGTAATATAAAACTCTCTCTCTCTCTCTCTCTCTCTCTCTCTCTCTCTCTCTCTCTCTCTCTCTGTGTGTGTGTGTGTGTGTGTGTGTGTGTGTATAATCAGAATGTGTAACATATATGAGTCTTCTCATCACTGATGTATTGTACAAATTCACGTAAACAAGTCAGAAATATGAAATGAAAAACATGGATGATTTATTTAAAATCATTGCAAATGAGTCATATTTGTTGAATGATAAGCAAAAAATAAAATCTGAAAGCATTACAAAATCAGGCTCAGGTTGTTGCAATGGATCAGCAGGTAAAGGCATTAGGTAACAATCCTGGTGTTCAGAGTTAGATTTTCCTGAACTTACATGATGGAAGAAGGTAATTGACCCCAATTAGCGGTCTCCTGACCTCCACATGGGCTCTACAGCACAGGCAGACACCCACATTCACACATACACACATATCTGCACAAAATAAAAAAAATTAGATGTAAAAAACCTCATTTGTAAATAGTGCTGTTCACGTTTTGAAATATTTTTTCTTCAGTATCTGTCACATTAATGTGACATAAATATATACCTGTGTAGATATGCATAAATTTGCCATGTCTAAAACTATCATATTACATGATTTATTAACTTTCTTGTTGAAATATTTTAAACTGTGAGAACATTTTAATAGCATTCTCAGTAATATGTTTTATTAAAATATGATGTTTGGGTATATATATTCACTCATTACTTTGCTGGTATTTCTGAAAGTTTCTTTGGACTTTATTCCTCCTTTTCTTCTTGGGGTAATAAAAAAGTTTCATTTTTTTTTCTAAAGTTTTCAGTGTCTGAATTTATGTTGCAGAGATGAGTCCTGTTAATATTCTTAAGGACACTGTTTCAATCAGTTTAGCTTCCAGAAATATTGTATTAAATTTCACTCCCAGCAGCAATATTTAAAAATGATAGCTCAATTTCCACATCATAGAATAGAATTTGATTATTATTTTAGCCTATTGCCTACAACCTTCATTTTATTTACTTGTATATAAAATGCATATTTATTTTCGATGTTTTTATCAGCATCTGTGAGACATTAGGAATGCAGGGAGTAAATAAATTGGTAAGTTTCCAAAACTTTCAGACAACAGAGAAACATAGACAAGAATGAGACAAATTCAAAAATAACAGTACAATGTCAGTGTGGTGTAGTAGAAAAAACTGTAATGTATAGGAGGAAAACAGAACTGACATGAAAATAGTTCATTGAACCTTGCACTATAGAAGGTCCACTCACCATTAGAAAGAAAAGCAGCAGAGCCTAATTTGAGAAAACAAGCAAGGCTCAGGGCAAGGAGAACACACTGCTCTTTGCTAGAAGTGGCTGGACACACAGGTAGGTTAATATACAAAATAAATATCAGGCATAATTGCTGTTGGGTAACAATGAGAAACCACTGAAACTATTGAAATGGGAAGTAGATATATTTCATAGCATAGTTTCATCTTTTTGATTTGACAATATCATGCCTATATAATGCATTCTGATTATTCCTTACCCTGCACCCTCTCTTATCTCCCTCCACTATTTATCACCTTGACCCTCTCGATCAGCCTTGGTGACCTGGCTTTGTCCTGTGACCCATCGTAGCCATCTGTGTGATCATTTGACAGAAACTAGCTATAGGAACCGGATCAGGTCATCTGAGGGCATGTTACCAAAGACATTTGTCCTCTCCATTTCTGAATATGCCAACAGCTAACACTCCAGGAGTGAGAGGAAAGTCAGCCACCTAGCCTCTTCCTCCATCCATGTAACACACACTCGGTGCAGCTACCCAGATTTGTTCTGTGTTCATGATCCAAACACTTAAAGGTGGCCTTCACAATTTTCTCTGACTTCTCATTCTAATAAAGTTCACCCTGGCATCAGGTTTTTACATCCTTCTTATTGCCTCTTCCCTCTACAATGTACCTAAAGCCTTGGTGGTGGTGGAGGTAGGCATAAAAAAAAATCTTTAAGGTCAAGCACTGATCTGTCACCTATTTTCAGCACATCTTTCTTCATTATTTTGTAAATGTATTCTTTTTTGCCTGTACATGTGTGTTTGAATGCTCACCATGTGCACACAGTGCTCAGAAGAGACACCAGATCTCCTTGAATTGGAGAAACAGGTGGTGTGAGCTGCCATGTGGATGCTGGGAACCAAACCCATATTCTCTCTGAGAGTAGTCAGTGTTCTTAACTGCTAGGCTATGTCTCCAGGACAACTGTACTTGTTTGTTGTTGTTGTTGTTTTTTGTTTTGTTTTTTAACTCTTAGCTACATTACAAACGTTATTTTTATTCTTTAGATTCATTTAAAAGTTTACATGGGTTAACATATTCATTTTAAGCACAAGGTAATTAAAGCTAAATGAATTAGTTAATAAATAAACGTAATAGGTTTACCATAGGCTTAAATCTCACTCCAAAGTTATTCTTTATTTTATTTGAGAATCCAATTATTTTCCAAACTTAATTACAAATTATGGAAAAGAGATAGCTTTGTTTTTTAATATTTCTAACTATAAGAACCTCAAAATAAAAAAGATAAAAAGAAATATCCACAATATATTATTCTTCCTCTTCAAATCTATACTCTTTTTTTTTATTAATTTATTCTTGTTACATCTCAATGGTTATCCCATCCCTTGTATCCTCCCATTCTTCCCTCCCTCCCATTTTCCCCTTATTCTCCTTCCCTATGACTGTTCCTGAAGGGGATTACCTCCCCCTGTATATGCTTATAGAGTATCAAGTTTCTTCTTGGTAACCTGCTGTCCTTCCTCTGAGTGCCACCAGGTATCCCCCTCCAGGGGACATGGTCTAGGAATGATCATAATGAGTGAGTTAACCCAGAAGCAGAAGGACTCAAATGGTGTTTACTCACTTATATCTGCATATTAGCCCAAGGGACATGTCACATGAAAGCCTTCACTTACCAGGAAACTGGGACAGAGGGGAGGACATCCTATTGGGACTCAAGATGAGAGAAGTATGGGAGAATGGCAAAGTAGAAGGATCCAGAGGGTCCTAGAAACCTACAAGTAGAACATTATGATAGACAGATTTGGGCCCAGGGGTCCTGCTCAAACTAAGGCACCAGCCAAGGACAATACAGGCGGTAAACTTTAAACCCCTACCCAGATCTAGCCAATGGTCAGAACATTCTCCACAGTTGAGTGGAGAGTGAGATATGACTTTCTCACGTACTCTGGTGCCTCGCATTTGATCAAATCTATACTCTTCTAAATGACTTCTCAACATCACATATAAGAGAAATAGCTAAAAATAAACAGGTTTTCATTAAACTTGCTCCTTATGAGTGTCATTTCGTTGATGAGTGTGGACAAGAATGCCTTGTGTTAGCTGTAACAGGATTGCCACCACCAGCAGAAGGACGGAGACAACTGTTCTCCTGACTTGTCTGTGAGATGGTTCAAAGTTGAAAACACACAGCTTCTGGCAAAAACATGTACTTCAAGGTCACTGGCCAATGTTTAATGTAAAATCTGTTCATGTCTTCTTGAGGATGCCATGGCTTTAACAATACTCAAATATGACCAGAAAATTATTTCATCTGACACTTTAACCAATGAGGAGTGGATCTAACAATATCTGCACATATCCCAAGCCCCTGGAATTGGATTCTGTGGCAGAGTCCCCAGTATCTAGAGTCTTTTTTAAACTCTAGAAATGATGATTTTATATTGTGATTAGCATATTTAAAATGAGCAATTGAACCTAGTGAAGACAATATTATCTCCTGACAGTCCGTGAATCTAGTTGAACATAACCAGTGATAACTTTTTCCTTTAGAAATATTTAGAAAAAAGAATTATTCAGAGAGATAGTGAAGGTAAATATGGGGCTGACAGTGAGGGAATGCTAGAGTGGAAGTACACCCTGAGTCCATATTCCAGCCAATACGTTCAGTATGTATTACAGATTCGTGTGTGAGTCCTTCTGTAGTTTAAACTCTCTTCTCCTCCCTTTTCCAAACTCCCTCAGTGACTCATGCTGTGCTTAAGGAGCTAGTTCTGATAGCTAAATGGAAAGGCACGCTATGCTTACAAAGTAAACCACATTATTGCATCTGTCCCAGGCCACAGGAGTGAATGGAAAACATCAGGAAAAGCAGAATGAGTATTTAAATTGTGTTGGAAATGGTAGAGGAAAAGTCATGTCGTCTTTGAAGGGTAGTGGGAATCATAGATATGTGTCATAGAGATTCTCCATGAATTTCACTACTCACGGCTAAAGCACCCGAACAAAAAAAGGATAGTCAAATAACTTCAGAAAAACAGTTTTAGTGACTCAGCACCCTAGAGAGAATGCATGCTATAGTTTAATATTAATTTGATTTTTATAAGACAGTGTATCCTGTAGTAAAAGCTGGCCTTCAACTCACTATAAAGTAGTGCAGAACTCCTGGTATTCCTCTAAGACCCAAGTACTGGCATTACAGGCTTGTACCGTCATACCTAAAGTCCTATTATATTTTATATCCTGAATTTATTCCCTACCAATCATAATTATGACAATAAATTCAATGCTGAAGGAGAGATCCTGAATTCTGCCTTTAGTTTTACTGGTTCATTTTAAATTTTATGCTGTCTAAAATTTAAATATATATATTTATTAAATAAATTAAATATAATATATATATACACACACAAAATGGAACATTACTCAACTATGAAGTAAAATGAAGTTATGAATTTGAAAAAAAAAAGTGGTGGCTAGACCTAGAAAATAAAATCGTAATCAAAGTGACCCAAATTAATAACCTGCATATTCTCCTGCACATGCAGTTTCAAACCTATACGGTGCATGTGCTTGCGTGTAAACAGCTGTAAGTCTTGTAGACATCTAATTGTTTACTAATAAGACCAAGAAAGTGCCGTGTTAAGTGCTTTGCAAGGACAGAAGGCAAACAAAAGTATATATGAATCATGAGAGAAGGATACAAAGTGAACTGCTGTCCTAGCTTCAACGTTATCATAATTATTTTTCTCTCGTGTGACTGGCAAGTACATGAACGTGTCATTGATAGTGAAACATAGAGTCCTCAGAAAGTTTCATCATTTGTGTAGCCTCTTACTAATGTGATATTTTAGCTGTATATTTCACTGATATTTACAGAATTCAGGATGAGCAGGTGTCTGACGCTTTTATTGTTTGCAAGCTAATTATGATAAAGTGATAACAATCAAATAAAATAAAACTTAAAATAATTTGTACCACAAAACCTCACTAGAATGCCTTGGTCCAAATTAATCTGAGGGTGCGTCAGCTCTATCAGAAAAAAAAAAGTGATAGAGAATAAATGTGAGAATGCAGACCCCAAGTCCCAAATTTGGAAGAGAGGGGTGGTAGGCACATGATCTAAGTGCTTCCCTCATCACAAACTGAGGGGGAAAGCCTGCCAGAGCTCCATGGAACCCCAATTCAACCAAGCAAACAAGAAGCAACAGAAATGTGACTTGACAGCTAATGAGGGTTGCTTATAAAGGGTCTGATTCCAATACATGTAGTATCTTCCGCACTTCAGGGCACACGGGACGCTTGCTTTCACATGGTGTTTATGTCTCCACCCTGTATGCTTGAAGAGCACATAGAGCTGCTGTCCACAGTTAATGCTCAACCAATACTGAGGATGGAGTACCAGGGATTGAGAAGGGTTCACTTAGGGTCATTGTATGAGACAACAGCTCTTCTTGGGTGGAAAAGAAAGTCCCAGAAGCAACACTGTGAGGCAATTAGTGACACTCTGACCACAGTCACGATCGAAATTCTGGTGTTCCATCTACTTTATCCGTTTGATTCAACCCAAGACTAGAAGCTAAGGGTGAGTGCTACCCACATCCATGGTGAGTCATTCCTCTTCAGCTAAATATTTCTGAAAACACCCCCAGAAGTGCGTTCCCAAGGCGATCTAAATCCAGTCCAGCTGGCAGCGGAGACTAACCCTGAGAGCTAACATCCTAGGTGTTTGGTTTTTTTGTTTGTTTGTTTGTTTTGTTTGTTTTGTTTTTGTTTTTGGTTTTTTTGTTTTTTTGTTTTTGTTTTTTTGTTGTTTTGTTTTGTTTTTTTTTGCACCATCCTGTTACCTCACTTCTCGTTCTCCAGAGAGCTATCATAATAAATTATAAGCAATCTTGGCTTCCTCCTTTTCGCCTCCATGGTAAGAGGTGGTCTCTGACTCAAAGGAAAGGCAGCAGCTCTACTGCTCCAGGCCTGGAACCTCCATATGAGTTTCACACTTTCTCTTTGGAAGCCCAAGGTTTATATGCTGCTCCCACAGCCAGGCTTTCCCAGACGATCTGAATGCCTTTGCTTCTTAATATTAAGACTCTTTTTTTTCCACTGACATTTGCTTTGCATCATGACTTTGGAAGACAGCAAAATGGACAGAGAGAGGGAGAGAGAGTTAATTTTGGAGAATATATTTTCCAGCATTTCAAACATCAGTATGTTTTCTTAGGAGATTTCTATGTCCATAATATAGATATGCATGCAGATTCAGCAATAAGGCATGGTTTATGTTTATATAATGGTCGCTAAAAACCTGAGTGTGGCTCTACCATCTGGCATTATGCTGTCTAGTAGAAACTAGACTTCTTCTTTAACTTAATGTAGGACATATGACACTTTTAGGGAATAAATGGGGAGTAATATAAGAATTTCTAGGCAGAAGAGTTTTTTAGAAGGTGAAATGAATCATGTGAGGAAGTAGACAGGACATAAGCCCGCATTTGAATGGATACATGAAAAAGGTATAAGCTATTGGAGACAGACAGGAATAGGTGACCCATCGCCCTGCCCCAGTCTTACATCCCGTTACATCCTCACACACAAGAGGGAAGGATGGCAAAAGAACAGGAAAGTGGAAAGCATTGCTACTTTCATTTTTAAGTTAAATACAATCCCAACAATTTTGTCTTTTATGTTCCTGACAAATAGGAGATTTGGTGACATTTAAGTTTGACCTAAAATTCCTTAAATCTTTTTTATGCTTTTTCTTATTGTGCTAAACTTAAAAAAAAAATTGTATCAATTCTAGGATGAGACTAGAATGGTGCAAGGCTTTTAATTTAAAATGTGATGCTTCAAAGTAGCTAGTTAGCATCATGAAGCCTTAGCAGAGCTATTTACTAAAGGTAATGAAAGGAAACTTGAGACTAAAATTCACATTTCATCACACTTTCCTAAAATGATACTTCAGGTTCTGACTATGTAGCACTTTATCATCTGCAAAATGTTCTAAAAGCTATGTGCTTTACAGGTAACGGTTTAAATGACAGTCATTTAAAAATTATTTTTCTTTTTAAATTTTACAGGATGTATTGATCAAATTACTTTTTGAAAAAACATAGGACAATCAGAACACATTTTAAAACTTCAATTATGATTTAATCTAAAGCTACACTCTAGGATTAAAATATGAAAGCAAAAATTCATGCAACTTTTATTTGGGGCAAATAAAATTTTCTATTTTTTTTTTGCAGTGTGAAATTTCAGAAGTTTAATATTTCCTATTCCTTACAGACATATGGAGTATCTAGGAAAAATATTTTCTCAGAATGTATCAGAATGAAAAACTTTTTAAAAATCCAAAAGTGTCATATTACTTAATTATTACGTGATGGCAACAACATTAAAAATGCCATGTCCCCTGGAGGGGGAGACCTGGTGGCACTCAGAGGAAGGACAGCAGGTAGCCAAGAAGAGACTTGATACCCTATGAGAATATATAGGGGGAGGTAATCCCCCTCAGGAACAGTCATAGGGTAGGGGAATAATGGGAAAATGGGGGGGGAGGAATGGGAGCATACAAGGGATGGGATAAACATTGAGATGTAACAAGAATGAATAAATTAATAAAAAAATATGCAAATGAAAAATAAATAAATAAAAATAAAAAATGAAAAATGATTGCCAAAAAAAATGTTATACCATTTTATGATTTAGAGTTTACTTATTCTATTAAGTTTCTAGAAGAGAGGAATTATGTTTTGTTTACTCATTCTGAGGTTAAAAATTAAAAACAATTTTTAAAAATTTGGCATTAAGTCACACTTAAATCCAGGCTCTTCCTCAGTCATCCACTAATATCTTCAGAAGGTATTTTAGAGTACACAAAGTGTGACAGAAAATGAACTGCCTGTTCTTAGGGACAAATTTTTTTTTTTTTTTTTTTTTTTAGATACAAGCAATGGGATTATGGTATACTGCCTTCATTATGTTGAGGCATGTCTCTTAAATCCCTAGATTATGCGAACGTTTGTCATGAAGGGATGTTGGATTTTGTTAGAGGCCTTTTCTCTTTTTTTTATTAATTTATTCATATTACATCTCGATTGTTAGCCCTTCCCCTGTTTGCTCCCATTCCTCCCTCCCTCCCACTTCCCCCTTTCTCCCCTCCCCTATGTCTGTGATTGAGGGAGACCTCCTCCCCCTATATATGCTCTTAGACTATCGAGTCTCTTCTTGGTCATTTGCTATCCTTTCTCTGAGTGCTGCCAGGCCTCCCCATCCATGGGACATGGTCAGAAAAGGGGCACCAGAGTTCGTGTGAGAGTCAGATCTCACTCTCCACTCAACGGTGGAGAATATCCTGTTCATCGGCTAGGTCTTGGTAGGGGTTCGAAGTTTACTGCCTATATTTTCCTTGCCTGGTGCCTTAGTTTGAGGAGGACCCCAGGACCCAGATCTGCCTGTCATAAAGTTCTTCTTGTAGGTTTCCAGGACCCTGTGGATCCTACTATTTCCCCATTCTTCCATCCTACTCTCGCCTAAAGTCTCAATAGGATGTCCTCTCCTCTGACCCACTATCTTGGTAAGTAAAGTTTTTCATGGGACGTAATCACTTTGGAAAGCTATCTGGCGCTTTCTCAGAAAAATGGGAATAGGGCTTCCTCAAGACCCAGCTATCCCATTCCTTGGAATATACCCAGAAAATGCCCTACCACACAACAGGGACATATGCTCAACCATGTTCATAGCTGCTTTATACATAATAGCCAGAACATGGAAACAGCCTAAGTGTCCCTCAGTAGAAGAATGGACTAAGAAACTGTGGTACATTTACACTATGGAATACTACTCAGCTATTAAAAACAAGGAATTCCCGAAATTTGTGGACAAATGGATTGATCTAGAAATTATCATAATGAGTGAGTTCACCCAGAAGCAAAAAGAGACAAATGGAATATACTCACTTATACAAAACATTAGGGGCAAAATCTTAACTCTCTAAGTGAAGTGTAACAGGATGGGGCAGAGCACTTCCTGGGATACTAAGAAGACAATGGCTTTGAGGGTCTCCAAGGAAAAGCTAACAGTAGGTTGACACCTCTGTCACCATGAGTAAAGGAGATCCCCCGCAAAAAGTGCTAAGAGAAAAATGTCCTCACATGCTTTCTTCATTCAGACCCTCAAGGAGAAACAGCAAGATTCTTTCAACCATTTTGACAAATTTTTGAAGAAACGTTGGAGGGACAAACAAGAAAAAGTGAAAGCTTAAAGACATGGGAAAAGCAGACAAAGCTTGTTGTGATAGGGAGAGAGAAAGGGAGAAGGAAAATTACATATTTTCCAAAGAGTAAGAGGAAGTTAAAAAAATCTTACTGCCCTTTATAGACCACCATCTGCTTTCTAATTTTGCTTGATATGTGGTCCAAAGACCAGAAGCAGAAACGCCAGTGTATCATTGCAGGGTATTAAAAATTGCATCAAATATGTCTGAATGTCCAGCAGAGGTAAACCACCATCTAAGCAAATAATATGAACAAATGAAATTAAAGATCTAAGAAAAAGGTGAAATACGGAAAGGATATTGAATACCAGGACTCGCACGTGAAAGAAAAGAGCTGCTAACAGGCTCAAAGAAAATGCACCAGCCTACAAGAGGAGGATGAGCAAGGAAATGAACAGCGAGGAAGGAGAAGTGGCAGCTCCTGCAGTGCAGTGTGAGGACTGCAGTGCATTGTGAGGACTGGGTAAATGCTCATGGGACGCTCAAGACTGTGAAGACCACTACTGCCTTTACGATAACCAGATTTTTCTAAATAAATAGCTTCACTCCTGCAATCTCATCACTCGGGGAGGCAGAGGCAGGCATCAGAACTTTGTGAGTTTCAGGCCAGCCTGGTCTCCAAAGGAAGTCCAGGATAGCCACGGCTATTCAAAGAAACCCTGTCTGGAAAAACAAAACAAAACAAACAGAAAAACAATTAACTTGATAAGAAATATGTGAAGAAAGTGCTTTCTTAAAAAGCAGCTGGTATAATTTCCAACTGCACAATTCACATTTATCATATATGTAAAGAAAAACTATATTAATTAGCCCTCATCAAAGAAGGTTCTTTTGGGAGCAGATGAAATCTATCACAGAAATCTACAAGGGGTCAAAATTCAGAGAATTTTGTGGTTGTGTACACATCCACAATTGGTACATCTACAATGTAACTTCTACACCTAATGCTCAGGGGACCTCATGGAATAGAGAGCAGAAAGACTGTAAGATACAGAGGACAGGAATATATAGGTAGTACTATATATGACAGGGAAGTTGGAACCTGTAAAATAAGAACAATTTGAAAGTCTATCCATAACTAACACACTGACAACACTATTGACAAGCTAACATGGATGAGTGAAATGAGTTAAAAGGCCACATACCTAGATGCAATAGACTCACATATACACACATATGTATATGTGTGTGTATAAATGTAATACAAATAATTAAAGAAGAAGAATTAGTCATGACTTTGAGAGGTACTGGAGGCCTTAGGAAGACAGAGAGTAGGGGAGAGATAAAATTTGTATAAATACAATACTCATGTATGAAATTTTAAAAGAATTAAAAAGATTGTAGCTCATAGCTTTTGAGGAGCAATTATATAGATTTTTAGAGTCCTGATATTGAATTTTCTTAAATATGTAATGATTTCTTCAATGTCAACTTCAATATATATATGGAAAATTCATGATTTAATATCAGTAGTAAATGTAGATGGTGCATTTTGTGATTTAAAAATAATTGTAGTAAAACAAATTATATACAAATAAAATGATTATTAATAAGTAACTCAACTGTAAGTCATGTAATATATTATCATATGCTTAAAACCTGGTGAAAAGAAATAATAAGCTAAAAACACACTGTCACTTCATTAGTACTGAAAAGAATATGCAAGTAACTGTATGTGTATAATTTCTTTTTAATATTTCTTTCTGAGGAAGTACATAGAATGGCAGTATTATCAGCTAATTTATAAACATATCTGAGGCATAGGACTTCTGATCAGAATTCGTTTCTACAGTATATGCAGTAACTCATTTGCATATGGGGATATAAATGAGACTCCATGCCACTATCCATAGGTATGTGCACAAAGAGCAGGGTCTGAATATGGGCTCATAACTGACACTACCTAATCAAACGTTTATGATGCATACAGAGTTCACAACTTAATCTAGTGTCTAGCAATAAACAGTGTATATGTGTGTAATTTTCTTATATCATCATTAGCACTGTCATCACCATTCATTATATTAATTTTCCCAATGAAAATGTATTAACTATATATACATATATGCATGTATTTATCTAATCAAAAAGTAATATTAGTTTTCTATACCTGAAACATGTTTTAACCTATAAAGCTTATTATTTCACATTGTAATTAACTCATATGCCATTTAGCATAACAAAAATTGGAAGTAATTTACAACTATAGTCCAATAAAATTTATTTTCTATAAAGGAGGCTTATTATTCCATACCAGAGAAGCCAACAACTCCCCCCCCCCCAACAAAAGCACTTAAATTGAAGTTGTCTGCTACTGCAAAACTTCTGACATCATCTTGTTTGCTTATTCTAAGGGAGATGGAGTTATTTAAAATGTGTTAATTCAATTCCGAATCCTTTAATAAACAAATGCAATTTTGAGCAGGTTGGTTTCAAAGTATTTGTGTTTAGGCATTCATTAATTAATTCCTTGCTTAGACAGAATGCCTTCAACCATTTTTCCTGTGCATATATTCCTCTGAGTCACTAACAACGCAAGTTCTTCCACTCTACTCAAGCCTTATCTATGACAGCCGTGCATTTGATTCTCACTGATTAAGGTCCAAAGCTAAGAAGGATCCCCAATAACTGCTCACTGAATCAATGTGCATTCTGATTCAATGTTCTAGTGATATCCTCATTGAAATGTCAGCAACTTGTCTCCGACTCATTTCATTTGCTACAAAGAACACATAGATTTCTATTACTTAACAAGAACATGGCTCATAATCACAAGTGAAAGGTGTTAATATCTATTATTTTTTTAACATGACTTGCAGTGTTTCTTCATTTCAGCTTTTATCAGAATTTTAATTGGCATTTTAATAAGAGTAGACTACAAAACCTTTGCATGATAAAGAAGACAATAGCTGGCAAGAAATGCCCATTGTTAACGAGCCCTTGAAGTCATGTGAAAAGGCCTTAAAATGGGCTCTTCAGTGATAATTTTACACTTTTAAAAGTAGCTGTAAATTATCTTCTCATGGACACGCAGCAGAGCAAGAAGTCATTGAAGATATGCTCTAATTAGGGAGCCAGTTAAATTTAAATGAGGAATGAAAGGCTTTTATTTCTGTGGCTGTTTCTCAGGCTTGAAAGAGAATTATCTCCCATAGGTTAATATGTTGAACACTGAGGGCCCCATTGGTGTCACTGTTGGGAAAAGTTGTGTAACCTTTAAGTTCCAAGAGGAAGTAGGTCACTAGAGACAGGCTTGAAGTTTTATAACCTGTTTGCTCCTAAGTTCCTGACTACTAGTGTAATGTGAGCCCCAGATATCCATCTCCCACCTCTGTACTGTTCTCCATTGCTACTGTGTCTTCCTCACCCTAAGGGACTGGATTTCCTGAAGCAAACTCCACCTTAAACTGTTTGTGGTCAACCACTTGTCACATTGAGAAGAAAGTAATTAATGCAACTACTTATTGCTTTTTGTATGCGGGATTTTTATTTCTTCAATTTCCTCATTTATCATCTGTCCCTCATTACACAGGTTTCTCAGTATTTAGTGGATACGACTTATGTTTCCCTGGCCATTTATTGGCTATATGATCAGTACCTGTGAATTTACTTTTCCTCTTCTGTTATCTGCTTTCTTACCAATAATGGGGTAATTAAATGCACTCTAGTAATTGTGTAATGAGGTTAAAGTGAGGGATAGTAATAGATGAAAAACAAACAAACAAACAAAAAACAAACCCTCCTCAGGGCTGGTTTGTTTTTAGTCAATGCTAAACGACAGAAGTTACAACACTGGTGAATGGAGCCTCTGAAAATCTCTTCCCTATGCTTTTCATGAAACAACATAGCTTTTCCTGAATGTTTTGCATCCTCTCCACACATGCAACCCTTTTCATTATTTTATACCCAACTCGGATATTTCAAGGTCCTCTGGTGAACATTAATATTGTATGTTTCGCATATTAAGAGTTTTTCCTATTTATTAGAACGCTTTGTTATGTGCATATTACCCTTCTGCATTGTAATAAAACAATACTTGCCTTCCTTTGAGACCCAACTCTTGGCAAGAATATAATTTAAAAATCAGACCATTTCTGAGATTCCCCACATTTTTATATAACATATATACAAACATATATATGGGCTTTCAAGGAGTTCCTAGCCAACAGTGTATAAGAATATCACTGACTGTTACAGATGCCTGTGACACAAGCCTTAATACAGATATGGTATGTCTCTCTCTCTCTGTAGAAACTTCCAACGTGTGTATATTTGATTTTACTATAAGGAAAACTTCACTTTTTTATTCTTTCTCCCAAACATTACAGAAAATGTATCTATTGTCTCCACACTCAGCTCTTATGAAGCTGGCTTGGGAAAGGAAAAATAAGACAAATAATAGCTTGAAAGAACAAGGGTTGAAGTCTTGTAAGATCAGGAAGTGAATGCTTTGTAATATAAATTCATAGAAAATGGAGATTATTTGGTGAAAAATAAAATTTAAATAATATACCACTAATGTGCTTTTATTGTAGGTGTAACAAAAATCAAATCTACCATGGTTGTCCACCAGAAATTATGAACACTGTTTGGGCATTCCTGTGTGCAAGAGGGAAAAGTGGGAACACTGAGCTATAAATTTATCATCAACTCCTCATTCCTATATCTTGGAATAAATTAGTGGAGGTCACATTTCATTCAGCACTTTTTAAAAAATATTTTTATTGAAAAATAAAATCATTCATGTTACATCTCAATTGCTATCCCATCCCATGCATCCTCCCATTCCTCCCTCTCTCCCGCTTTCACCCCATTCCCCTTCCCTATGACTGTGACTGAGGGGGACCTCCTCCCCTAGAATAAGATGCTAGGGTATCAAATTTCTTCTTGGTAGTCTGCTATCCTTTCTCCAAGTGCCATTGGGCCTCCTCATCAAGGGGACATGGCCAAATAAGGGGCACCAGAGTTCATGTGGAAGTCAGTCCCCAGTCTCCACTTAACTGTGGAGAATATTCTGTCCCTTGGCTAGGTCTGGGCAGGGGTTTTATGATGACTGCACATATTGTCCTTGGTTGAAATTAAGAAAGCTACACCCTTCGTGATAGCCACAAGCAATATAAAATATCATTCAGCACTTTTAAAGTAAGTTACCACTAGAGAAAATAAAACCAGTACAGAAAATAAAACCATTAACTCCTAACATACATACCCAGGTTTACTGCTCGTAATGCAAGAAAATAATCAGCCAGGTACCATGTATTTCCCCTTTTTTCTATGTTCGCTGCTACATGTATCCAACATATAGCAAAAATTTGGAGCCTGGGGATAACTGTACTAGTCAGAGTAAGTCTGAACAATTCTATTGCGTGGAAGGGAAAGCCATTGAGATCATTGAGTTTTACATGGAAATTTCAAAGAAAGACACAGGACCTTGAGGACACAGACTGGTGAACAGAGTGAGAGGGCCAAGGAGTAAATAGACAAAGTGTACCATGTCAGGTACACTCCAGTGGGAACATTAATTCCTCCCAACCCAGGGAGTTACGAAGACTTGGGGAGCCTGCTGTGGGCTTAGTGATAATACTTCTTGAGCATGAATTTGGACACTTCAGTTTTGTTCTTTGCTTTCTGACTTTTGACCTTTTGAAACAGTGATTGCTAGTTGCCTCTGCTCTGGCTCTTAAATAGAATCATAGGTGTCTATAAATCAAGTTTAACATGCTCGGATGAGTGATTTCCCCCATGTAAAAACATAAGCTTCTTGTGGTTTTCTAAAAGACCTATATTTATTTGAACGTTGTTATATCTCTTATTATCCCCTATAATATAGGGAATTTAAAAGGTGATAGTAATAAAACACTTTTCCAACTTGTACATAAAATGAAGAATATAAATTTAAAAATCAGAAGTCAGAATTTCAAAAACCAAATGCTGCCAATTATTCCTCCAAAATCTTAGTTGAGAAAATCTTTGATGAACTATAATGTATAACTTGAGAAAATTTATAATAAAGATACTATATCTAATTTAAGATAAGAGTAATAGACTTATGTATATTAATAATATTCAATATTGCATATATATGTCTACACATACATGATATATATTTAAATTATATGTGAAAAAAGCCCATTGAGTATACAATATTGTGCCATCTTATACTTGAGAAAGCTGGGATATGAATAACTTATCAATCAATACATAAAAGCATCAGTTATTGAGCATGGAAAAAATAAATTCAAAAATCTGGAGTTAATAACACTTTGCCAGCTATGGTGTTACACCACTTGTAAGAAAGAATGTGAAAGGCTGTCTCTTTAAATGTGATTTCTTTAAAAAAAAAAAAAAAAAAAAAAAAAAAAACAAGCATAGTTCACCTTGTCATACATGAAAAAACATTTATTGAATTCCTACAGTATAGCCATACCATGACCAGTCACATCTGAATTGCTACAACGCTCAATGGAATTAGCTTTATATTGTTTGGATGAAAAGATAGTATTGTTTTGCTGATATTGTATTCATTCTACCTAGGAGCTCTAGTACTCTAAAAACATCATTAATTGATTGCTACTGTTGTTTGCTTGACGGAGTTTACCTACATCATCTCACTCCACTTTAAAAATTCATATCAACTCAAGCAAAACTACTATAGGGAAGGATGGCATGCAACATGGAAATACTCAACAATAGTCTAAATTTATAATTGCTGACATGTTAGTGGGCAGATCAAAACATAGTTGACCTAACAAATTCATAGACCAATATCCACTCAAAAACAGAGTCCCAGATCTAGAGATTTCAGGTTAAAAGTAGTTCATTTCCACAAGTAAATCATCTAAATTTGGCCTCAGACCCTGCCAAAATCTGATTGCAATTTTCAAAAGCTTTTATACAAGTAAACTTGTCTCTATAAGTTCTTATATACATGTGTCCTGGTGGCACTCAGAGGAAGGACAGCAAGTAGCCAAGAAGAGACTTGATACCCTATGAGAATATATAGGGGGACATAATCCCCCTCAAGAACAGTCATAGGGGAGGGGAATAATGGGAAAATGGGGGGGGGGAGGAATGGGAGGATACAAGGGATGGGATAAACATTGAGATGTAACAAGAATAAATTAATAAAATAAAAAAAAAAGGAAAAAAAAAGCCTATAACTTTCCTTCAGAAATACCTGTGGATATTCTTTTTTAATATTTATATCTAATGGGTGCCTGGGATTGCTTATTATGACCAGTTTCTCAAAGACTTGTCAGGTGAAGGACTGTGCTTCTGCATAAAATATGATCTTTTTAAATTAGTTGCAATAAAGGAAGGTTTTGACATAACAAAATCTAGCTCTAGTTATTTAATTTAAAAAATTTTTTATTTCTTAATGTGTGTACTTCCTATGTGTACTTCTCCTGCATCTTGCATACTTTCAAATTCATGGCCTCTATTCTTTTTAATTGTTGTTACATATATATATATATATATATATATATATATATATATATATATATATATATATTGTAGTTAGACCTGAAAAGATATACATACAAGTAACATTACATATACTCAGCAGGCTGTATTTATATGTGTAGAAACACATTCGTATACACTTGCACACACACACACACACACACACACACACACACACACACGTAAAGAAGTGAGGCCACTCATGGGCATGAAAGAGAAAGGTGAAGGGTACATGGAAGGGTTCAGAGGCAAGAAAGGGAAGGTAGGGGGAATGATGCAGTTATGTAAAAATATCAAAAACATATTAAATATTTAAACATATCTAAGGAGACTGTGTCATTTTTCTATTACATATGTAGGTTAGATGACGCCCAGACCAGGGTAAAGCTCTCTATCCCCTCAGACACTGGTTTCTCACTGTTGGACTACTCCAATCCTTTTATCCATGGATTCATTCTCTAGAGTCATCTTATTCCGCAGTAGCCTTGCAGAGATTATGCTGGCTTTGAACTTCCTCCTGGTCCCTTCTTCCCCATTCTGCTTTCTGCTCTATTCGCTGGTAACAGCCAGGTACCCTTACCTTCCATGGCAGTGATGGTTTTACATTCCACAGTACTGCTCTCTGAGACTAGTGCACTTGGCACTTCTACCCATGCTGTCACAAGTGACAGGATTTCTCTCCGTGGTGCATATATGTGTCATTTACTTTTTGACACCACATTAATTTGGTAGTGTCGAAAGCCATTTAAAAGGAGGCATGGATGATGATGAGTTTTATTCTCACAGATAATAAAGAGAGCTACCCAGGATCTTACCATTTCTCACCTATAGTTAAGTGAAGCACACTGAACATGTGAGTGGGGATGTTTCTTCAACACTCTAATCCCATAGCCATTGGATATATACCCAACACTGAGGTTGCCCTACCATATATTCGCTCTGTTTTTTAGCTTTGATGGATCTCCTCCGCACTGTGTTCCACAACTGGCTACACTCATTGAAATTCTGCCTAAATAATGCACAGAGACTTTGTTGACCTCTCATCTTCACCAACACTTGCTTGGCTCTTCTGACAATGGCTTTTCTGACTGGGGTGAAGCTATAGCACTTCTGTATGAATGTGCATTTCCCCAGTGGGAAGTGAGCATGACAATTTTTTTTTAGTATACCTCTTTGTCATTTGTCTGTCTTTTTTTGAGAGATATATTTAGAACTTTATTGCCCATGTTTTAAAATTTTGAATTTTGCTGCTGAGTTTTAAAGTTACCGATATATGCTAGAGCATGACCTCAGTTCAGATAGTTTGCACAAAATTGTCTTTAAAGACCATAGATACTGTACAAGTTAGTTGCATTCTTAATCGTGACTAAGTATGTTACGTGAATATCAATTTGGAAATCATACAGAAGGGAAGAAAAGATTCTTCTTCCAATTATATAAATATGGGTATTTAGTAGAGATTATACTCAACTTACTAAAAATGTACTATGATTGATAAAAATAAAACTATATCATTTTTCTGGCCGCCAATGACTACAGTTTGTGTTTACAGCAGCACTTAGGTAGTTTGAGCATGTTTGAAAGACTAAACATCATGATTTTTAAGCAATTTAAATAGCGATTGAGACAGACATTGGTCTTCCTTGGGTAATATGCCCCATGGTAGACAGGCAGCTAGTCCTTCATTTCAATGATAGATTACTCCACACAACCAACTCCAGTGAGAATGGAGAACTTTGTTTCTAAAAAAAAATCATTCATGCATGAAATCAAACTGCAGCCCAGAGGGATTACAGACTGTATAGAGGAGGAGAACTTGAAGAGGAAGCGAATGAGTCTTGTTTCCTTTGATAATTTTACTTTTAGGCAGACTCTATGTAATGCAATAAACAAACCACAAGTAGACCATCATACCAGGGTGGGAGCAGTAGAAGTAGGAGTGTCACTTAAATGAATTTGAAAGGCCATTTAGAAGACAACCTGGAAGATGAGTCTTATTTCTTACAAAAAAAAGAACAGAACAAAACCTATGTTGCAGCGCAAAATAAAATAGGTGCGGGAATTGTGGCCTCTTAAAGAGGTTGCCATAGTCGAAGCAGATATTTATTTCTGCTTTCTGAACAAGGACATGTCAGTTTTCTCTGCTACATCTGAGGAAATTGATACACATTTCACTTCTAATAGACATACAACTTCATGCTAGGTAGGACAGATAGATTTACCTTTTGGGGTTCTTCTGTCCATGGGAATGTCACAAAGGTACTAATAAAGATGCTAATGGCCAATTTCTATAATTCCTTGCTATTTCTATCATTGCAATTTAATGAGGGTTTGATTTTTGACTGAATATTACTAGCCTTTCTGAGATAAAGCATCAATATTATATTCTCTTCTTGAAAGACATATGGAGTAGTATTCTATGGTCTAACCTCCACTAACAAGGAATATGTTGCTAGTTTGATGCAGTGAGCAGGATTTTTTGCTTTGGAATGGGTTTATGGATAGGGCTGTTGATGGACCTTAAAGTATTTTGCTATCTGAGCTAATTGTGTGTTAATTTGTAAGAACATTCTTTCAATTAAGAAGAACACCTTCTTTTCCCTTGTACAAATATAGAGTGTGAACCTGCACATGGGAGGGATGGGCATGACATTGATTTTAAAGTGCCACAGAAATAATCCTTTTCAGGATATGTATTTATCTGCAAGTGGCAGATAATTGCTTATGCTTGTATGAATTATTTTTGTAGTAGTTATTTTTGCTTATATAAAAGAAAAATTTAAAGGCACTGAGATTTTTTTCATTGTTATGCAACTCATGATGGCCTGCAATTTTCTTCCATCACTAATCAATGAATGGTATGAATCATTTGACATTAACTTTATATATGAAAGACATGTGCTGACAACTGAGATTATTTTTTATGAAAAATGGGTAAATATCAAGTAAATTATTTTTAAACTAAAAAAAAAGGTGTCTAAAAATTTTGTTTAACAGTCACTGACCCATAGAATGAAACCACATGAGTAATACAGTACAACCTCCTGAAGTGTCTTAGTCAGAGAATTAAGTCCTCCACTACCTGAAATCCATTAGCACCATGAGTGCAAAGTAACCCGCTGGGGCAAATCCCACACTGTGACATGCTGAAAACTGAGAAAAATCCATCTTTGTACTTCTTTTGATGTTTCAGGCAAATGTGACATTGGTCACATTGGTGTTATTTCCTAAAATTACACAGGACAAGAATGAGCACTCTGCTCTCTACTCAGTGGAAGTTCTAACTTTAGAACCACCTGTCCTGGAGCACAGAACTTGAACTGAACTGTTCGTTTGGCTGGATCTCAATTCCTGGTTCCATTTAGCTGTGGGTGAATGCATTCAGGCAGAAAGCCAATTTGGATGGTGCAGGTGTCTTGTCCTTGTGACCTGTAGCATTATACACAGGAGAACAGGTTTTCGGTGTTTTAAAAATCATAATATAAAGAAAAGTGAATTTGGGTGTGACTGGTTATGGCTATAACCTCTGTACTCTAGATGTGGAGCAAGATATTAAGTTAGAGGCAAAGAGGTAGGAGGGGGCGAAGGAAGGGCAGATGGAAGGGAATAAGTAAAAGATAGGCTGTGCATTTCCCAAATGGCTACTCTGGCATTTCAGACAGATGTAAGATTAAGTTCTCAAGGATATCATAATTTAGTGGGTGGTTTTTTCCTATCCATCCTGCTGTGCTTGACTATCTAAGACTATGCAGTACTGCCATAGTTTTAGTCAACCTCTGAACAGATATAATGGGCCTTTATAACATTTTCTTTAGTTTTCTATCTCTTACATTTATTCTACTATACAATTAAAAATATAATACCAGGTTTTAGGAATGGATTAATGATAATATTCTAGCAAAATTCACTTGTCATAGAACTTCAAGTTTTTCTCCACAAATGGACCAATATTGACTTCTATGAAAATGATGTATAAGCCAAGGAGACAGTCTTGGTTACAAGGACAGCTCTCCTTCAAATTGTAACACATGCACTCACTACCCAGGTAGACAGTCAATTTCAGTTGTCTACGATTAAACAACTAGCTACTGATCTTAATTTATTATTATCATGAAAATAGTTAATTGAAATTATTTGCAAATAAATTTATATTATCCACTTTAATGCTCCTGACACAAATTTAACTAATCATTTATTGTATCTATAAGTGAGAATAACTGCTTGTACCACTTTTATTGTTGAATGTATTTTTGCTTTGTATATCAGAGGCTTTTTCTCCTCCTAAAGATGGGTATTATATCATCACTTTAGGTCGATGAGTATTTTACATTATTCTGTCTAATGCAGCAAGGTTTCATTCCATGTTTATGATTGTGCTATTTGAGTAGGTGCAATTCAACAAAATATCTCTACTCTCAAATCTCATTATACTGTTTTCAATAGTATTGTCAATACACAGTTTTTATTTATAAAGATTATACATACTAAAACATACTGGAGCTTATTTTTGGAATTATTATCTATTTCATGCATCTGGTTCATAATGATAAGGTAGAGGGGAAAACTTGGCAGTCAGATTTAATTTCCAAAGCTTAAATGAAACCCTGACACCTCTGTGGAAATGACGGGCAAACATAATGCATAAGAGGTGGATATGTGACTGACTGAACATGTCTCTCTGTGTTGTGCACATTATAACCAATTTTGGAGATAAAAATCTGGATGAAAAGTTGACAAATTTGGCGTGTGAAATTTAGTAAAGAGTACTTAAGTCACAAAAAGAAAATGATTATTTCTGATAATAGCTTCTTGTGTTTCAATAAATAGTCTATTGGACCTATGTTCTGGGTCTCTGGTGAGGCAGGGAATCATGGAAGAAGCAAGTAGTAAAATGAAATTTGCTTTTGGTTTTGTTTTTGTTTTCATGGTGAAGAGCAAGCAGAGGCCCTAGAGAAGAAAGAGGCCCTGCACTAGAGTTGCACAGTGCTCTCTCACAGCATAATTCCACAGACCTTTAGGTATTCTGGATCCTACAATCTTTTTGCCCATCTTAAGCAATGTTCCCTGATCCAGAGATGCAGGAAATGTGATGGAGATACATTCACAGAGGCTGCTTCCCCATGATCTCCCCAGGTCTACACATTGTGTCCAGTTGTGATTTTCTGTGACAGTCTTCACTAGCTCTAAAGAAAAGCTTCTTGGATGAAGTGTAAGAACTGCACTTATCTGTGATTATAAGGATAAACTTGGGAATGCAGTAGTTTTTATTAAGTATAAATTCAGTAAAAATTTTTTGCCAGAATTGGCATAATGTAGACGTCCTACTTTAGTCTCCTAGATCACATAGTCCAGTCTCTCTTCGGTTATCTGATATTTTATAAGTATTTGAGTGATTTAAAAGGAAGTTTGGGTGGGTAGGATTTCAAAATCGGTTGTTTCTACAGCACCTCCATTGAGACACGGGAGCGTCGTGCCGTAGTCTATTTGTTCATCAGTATGAATTGAGAATCTAGTAGCATCCATAATACCTTCAGCATGTGAATAATATGCTCTACCACAGTGCTGTGCAACATAATGAAAGAACCCTGTCATAGAAAACTGAGTGACAGGTATGAGCCCGTGTTCACTAACCCTACATGGGTCGAGCATGGCATTACATTTATACACTCCTCTTCACTCTCATACCAGCCTTATGAGTTCACCTCCCATCTACTTGCAAGCCAGACACATTTATATGGTTAATGGGGCTCTAAGAGGAGGTAAGATATGGCATTGCATAAACATCCACAATCCCCTGTCACCAAAGGAAGTACTGAGGCTGTGAGTGGGACCACAGGGCTCACTTTCATGACCATTTGTAATATTTACCAGAATGTTAATTGAAAAGATGTAGCAAATGACCTTCTTTAATTTTTCCTTCTCAGGATTTCTCTAAGTAGGCTAGCTTGGTCTCCCTGGCTCATGACTCTGCTGTGTGAGTTGCACACTACCACCTATCTGAGATCTTGCAACAGTGATCTGTCTCTATGTTGTTGCTACACAGATGTCAAAGGAAATGTAATCAGTAAGATGGCTTGGAGTGAGAGGCCTAAGAAGGCAGAGGTCAGGTATCTAAGGCAAAGTGGGAGGTACAGACATTCACAACTGTGCGTCTTAAAGAGCAGCTACTCTTACTTAGCTAGGTATACGTCCAAAGTACTAGTTAATATTGGTTCTCTTAAGAAAATCAATCTGTAGTGCCATATTCTCCCTCACATGTTACCTTTCTGCTGTAGTGATAAAGCATAGTCACCAAGGCAGATTGCAGAAGGAATGGGTCAGCTGAAAGTTCACATCTACCCAAACACAAAATAGAGAGGACAGAAAGCAGAAAAGAACTACAACGCTGCCAGCCCACACCTGGGGATATAATTCCTCACTGGAGGCTCCATCCACCTCCCCACCAGTGCCACCAACTGGGGACCAAATGTCCAAACACATGAACTTATGAAGGATTGATTGATTGGTTGGTTAATTGATTTACTGGCAAAGATGTGGAGAAAGGGGACACTACTCCATTGTTGGTGGGAGTGCAAACTTGTACAACCACTTTGGAAATCAACCTGGTGCTTTCTCAGAAAATTGGGAATAATGCTACGTCAAGACCCAGCTATACCACTCCTAGGCATATACCTGAAAGATGCTCCACCATACAACAAGGACATTTGTTAAACTAGGTTCATAGCAGCTTTATTTGTAAAAGCCAGAATCTGGAAACAACCTAGATGTCCCTCAACCAAAGAATGGATAAAGGAATTGTGGTACATCTACACAATGGAATCCTACTCAGGTATCAAAAAAACAAGGATATGTTGAAATTTGCAGGTAAGTGGATGGATCTCGAAAAGGTCATCCTGAGTGAGGTAACCCAGACCCAGAAAGACAGGGATGGTATATTTTCACTTATAAACAGATATTAGGCACATAATACAAGATAACTACACTACAATACAAAGACAGATACATCAACCAAGGACCAAGCATGATGTGGACCTCGATCCTCTGCTCAGATGTAGCAGCACAGTCTCCTTGTGGGTCCCACAATATGGAGAGTAGGGACTACTATGGACATGGACTCTGGCCACCGAACTTTGATCACTTCCCCCTGGCCGGGCATCCATGCCAGGCTACAAAGGAAGAGGTTACAGGTAGTACATATGAGATTTGATAGGCTGATATGAGATGGTAGAGGAGGATTGATCCCCTTTCTGAGGACTAGGGGAGGGAGGGAGAGGGAATGAAGGACGCTGAGGAATAAGGAGGGGATGATAGAGGGGGATACAATCTAGATATGAAGAATTTAAACTGCAGAGCAAGCAGTTCTCACTATATGGGACTAGCTCTGAGACATGAAGGTCTAGGTACAGACAATGCTTCTCTTTGGCTACAGAATCCCTATGAATTATAATTAGATGCCATTCTTTGGATGGCACGAATTTTATATTCAAACCACAACAGATGTAATATGACACCCCAAATGCAGGTACAGCTCCACTGTCTTTATTATTTCCTCATTTTAAATGCTATCTAATATTGTGACACGTACACGTCGTGGTCTTTATGAATAATTTCTTTATGTATGAAATGTTGAGATTGTTAATACTTTCTACCTGAAATGTGTGTATGTGCGCATGAGCACGTGAATACATACATGCAATCATTTTCTTAGAAGCAATTTCTCAAAGCACTTCCCTTTTGAGGCATCATTTCTATTGTGTGAATATCCCATTTAAGGAGACTGCTGCTGTTTGAAGTCATCAGCCATGTGCAAGAATCTCAATATTTACAATTCTTTCATTCTTGCTAACATAAAAAAATTTGAATCCTATTTCTTGAGCTATCATTGACAATGTGCTTGAGTATTTCTCACAAGTAATCTTCTTCACGGACTACCTAAGTTAATTTTTTTGTAGTAAACAAGTACTTATTTGAACATCAGAATGGAAAGAAAACTAAATATTAATAATCTAAAACATGATTTTTTTCTTGAATTTGTTTTCTTGTATTTTATGCTAATACCAATATCTGCCTTTGTATGGTGATCTCACTAGTATTAATTTGTATACAATCAAATAAAAGTTTATATTTTTCCTATGATTTCATTTAAAGTTCTTCCCTACCAAGGTGCTTTATTCACAAGTATTGCCTACTAGTTTGAATTTTAAATTTCTTTCATTTTTTAAATTTTAGAATCACAATTGGAAAATTAATTCAACGTTTCTTGTCTCATAATGAGAATAGTATTATCATTTAATCTAATATTCTTTCAATGGTTCATGTTTTGAACAGTTGCATTGTAGCCAATGAAGATATTTTGGGAGGTAATGGGATGCTTAAAGGCTAGTGTCTAGCTGGGACTGAAGACGGGCATTTAAAGATGATGCCTTGGACCTCCTCTTCATGGGCTTGCTTGCTACTGCATCCTGGTCTGCCTTGAACTGCTTTACTCCTCTACTTGCTCTTACCACATTCACTGAGTGGCTATATCAGCCTTCCTTGCAATGAAGGACTGGTACTCCCAGAAACCATCAATCAAGGTGAGTCTTTTTTTTTTTTCTTTAGTTCCTGAGTTTATTTGGTTATGGTGGCAAAATAGACATACAGAATATATGTGTGTGTGTGTGTGTGTGTGTGTGTGCATGTGTGTGTTGTGTGTATACTCTACACATCCTTATGTGTGTTTATGTGTATACATTTCCTTTTGTCACACCCCTGATGTATATCTTAATACTGCTTGTATATTGCATGAATCTAAAGCTTTATGTACATATAATCCATCTGTCCACATTAAAACATATTCATTTGTATTATCTAAATATCACCCTGTATCTAACTTTTATTTCACTAAATATATACTTAAGTTATTTTTATGCTGTATTAGTTATATTCATGTTGCTATAATAAAATATTATGACCAAAAGCAACTTGAGGAAAGAGGGCTTATTTACCTTAAAGTTCTAAAACGGCAGAGTCTTCATGGAGGGAAGGTGTGGAGCGGTCACAGGAGCTAGAATCCAGCTGATTCCATTTTTTATCTGCACAGAGAAATCACAAAAAAAGAAAGAAGGGTGAGGTTATAAATCCAAATCCCATTACCTCTAATATATCTTCCCCTGCAATGTTCTACCTCCCAATGTGTATAATCTCCACAAAGCAGGGAGCAATGGTCAATACATCGGAGTCTATCAGGAACATTTCTCAATCAAGCCAGCACACACGCTAGGGCCACCATGCAACTTTTGAACATTTGTTTTCCATTTCATATGAGATATCTTCTCACCATATTAAAATAGCTCTGACTTTCTGATACTGTATATTTAAGTGTGCTGCTAATTTCATTTTTGCAAAATCTTTGGATATCTATTTAGAAAAAGAGTCTATAAATTTAAATAATACAAAAGAGTGAAAAGCATTACTTTGGAGTTGGATAATGGTAACATCTTATTATGCCCTTATCCATTATTTTTATATGTGCTACTTCCAAAAAACACATTTTTATAACATAATGTTTTCTAAATTTAGTGAGATATGTGAGATAGATTGAGTATATATATGTAATAAATATATATTACAAAAGGTCATTCTAGAGCAAGGGGTTAGAGACTGTTTTCAAGTTACAAATGCAAAATAATAAAGAGGAAGAACAAAGGCAGGGTGAAAGGAGAGGGTGCGTGATGAAAACAGGAGCAGGTGGAAGTGCAAGAATGCAAAAGATCAGCTACATCAAGATCATGTTAAGTCAATAGGAAGAGCCAAGGGACAGCAGGGCTGACTGACAGATTCCTTGTCAGATTCAGAAACGGGTAGTATCTTCTTCCACAAGAAGTGTGTGTGTGTGTGTGTGTGTGTGTGTGTGTGTGTGTGTGTGTGTGTGTGTATAAACTGGAAAAGTTTAAAAATTCAACTTCCATGCCACACAGTCTGAATCCCATCTGATTCCCTATTGTTTTGCCTCAGGGTATTAATTCCTTTATGGTAATACAAGTCATGTCTGGAGTGAAGTGGTGGATAGAAAAATTATGAAACTTTGGTTGTTGAACAGTTTTATAAGAGTAAGTGTGCAGAATCCATAGGCTCTTTCTCAATGGTTTCCTGTATTTATGGTAACCCAAACTAGATTTTAGTAAAGAAACTACATTTTCCCTTACAAATTTAACCTGACAAAAGAAATAAAAATTGAAAACTGAGAGACTACAATAAAACGTACATCCTGTTTCTTATGCCTCCACATAACTAGTTTTCTTCTCAAGACCTTGAAACCAGCCTTCAATCGCCTGATTAAGTCCAGACAAGGTATCACAACTTTTGACCTTTAAAACTCTCATATCTGTATACTTATAGGCCTCTAAGGCAAGCTGTTACACAGCATCAGAAACCAATGTGTGAAAGGTCCTTGCGCCCTTGATCCCAGCACCCTTTCATATGCAGTTCCTAAAATGTCCACTGTCTAAACCAGGATCAAGCAGGTGGAATCTTCCGTTAAGCTTAAGTCAAGAGTGAGTTAGACAGACTCCATAAAATCCATGACTGAAGGCAACAGGGAACAGAAAGAAATTTCCACAGTGATAAGTGATGTCAGGATAGTAAAAATGATTATGGCTAGAATCCAGAAGATTCCTTCAGCTAAGCTGATGTAATAGAATAAACATGGAATTTTAACGTACTAAGGTTAGATAAAGACAACTGGTATTTACCAACGAATAAGTGAAAAACAGAAAGTAACATTCCCTACCCTTCTCAAGTATAGGGCCATGATTGAGCTCCCCAAACTAACCAAATCAGAACACTTAAAACCACAATAGTAAAATAGACAGCTCAACTCTTGTGCAATATTTTATAGTAACTAGTGATTTCTATTATTCAATTATGGTAATTAAACTCAAAATCCATCTAGATGTGGTTTACGGGAGAAGAGAAGGCTACATGTGTCTAGTGGTCAGCTGACTTATGGTGGTTACAGGTAACTATATTTCCATTTTATTTAGTAAGAAGCTAATTGACTGGGATGTCTAATATTTAAAAGAATAGTAGAAGGAGAACTAGGTGTATTGTAAATGTGTAGGCAGCAGGTAGAATAAATGGCATGCACTGAAAGTCAGACCTGCTTCAGAATAGGAGGAAATCAGGAGTTTGTGGTTTGCTGGTGTGCCCAAGAAGCCTTTTATAGTAATTTTGCTCATTTTATGCTCTGTATAACTTTCAAAGGTAAGAATGTAGGAAGTCATTTTAAGAAGCACAAAAATGCTACTTTAAGCCAATAGTATGTAAAATGGCTCAAATAGCAGAGGATAACTTAAGATGTAACATGTAGGAACTACACTGAGGAAATACTCTGAATCCCAAGCTCTCTTGCAATTTCACACTGATGAGGTTTTACAGGATGATGCCTTATTTGTAGAATGTCACTATTTCACTTGATATTACGCGTGTATTTAAGTGTGTAGATGTGTGTGACTATGACAGAGGTAACGTATATCTTCTGCCTAACTTTTCTTAATAATTTCTTAACATCAATACAATGGTAATAATCTTCAATGTTGAATGTGCTACAATTTATGAGCTAAGCACAGGGATCGCATTAATTTTGGCACAGGAATCAGTGCCTTCTTATGGTGAGACTTTAAAAATGCGTGAGTGTTAAGGTTTTGTCACTTAGGCACACACTTTGTCCTTCTATATGTATATCTGTCCATTTACGGCCCATTTACCACTAGGCTGGCTATCTATATGTATACATCAATCAAGTTATTTCAGCTCACCAGTTCATATATAGACATCCAGTTCCAATTTAACCTTTTTTCCTCTCTGAGACCTTATAATCAACATTGTTATACAGGAGGATATACATCTATAACTTAAAGCCTTGTGATGAATTAACTAACCATACAAAGAATGTATGTACAGTTCCTCATTTCTTTAGTCTAATGGTAAATATCCAGGAGTTCTTCAGAGTTTCCTATGTTGGCTTTCCCCCACCGCTATTAGCAGATTGTTTTCGGTTGGTTGGTTGGCTTGGCTTGGTTACATACTTAGCCTCTTTTCCGGTCTTTATAGCATCTTGCTCATAGCTCCAGTTTGTTAAATTAGTCAATACCAATGCCATGAAGAGTATATTTTAAGTCTAGAATTCCTTGCCCCACCCCTGTAAATTCTGTAATGATCTTTAGGTACCAGATGCAGCTATTGCTTTAGATTTTGAATAAACTCAGTTCCTGGGGGAGAGGAGGGAAAGAAGCATTTGCACAAATTTATATGTAGATAGTTACCTCCTCTCCATGGAATGCTAATTCCCAAGAGGACAGTTCAACACCAGTAATTTTTGGTGGTTAAAAAGGGATTAATAATAAGTCAAAGTGCCAGCATATTTTTTGAGATTGCCACAAATCCTCAAGATATTTTCAAGATGTTTTGTTTGTTAAAGTGATTTTGAAGTATGTTTTTTTTTTTTTTCTTGCAGTGGTTGTTTTCTGGGGTAAATTGAGCTACATAAGCAAAGCTTCTAAAATTTACTCTCATGAAATAATGGCCCTTGATCATATGGATTAAAATATGCTTAACTTCAGACAAATTGAAAGCAATATTTTTCAAAAAACAACCAATAAATACTAACATTTAAAAAACTTTAATACCTTCTAGTATAGAAAAAGTCCTTTGTGTGACTTGATATGAATGGCATCCCTAAAAAGATAAAATTATTGAGACCGAAAACAAATGACTTCAGGATTTACAAGGCTTAGACTATCTTCAACTGGACACAAGGGAATTTTGTGCTGGAATAAAAATGTCCTATATCTTGATGCTGATGACAGGTACATGAAGGCATACATTTGTCACAGGCATCAAACTCTACATTATGAAAACGGAGAAGTGCATTGCTTGTAAATTGTATCTTAACATAAAAACATGTATGAAGTGGAAAGGATAAATGATAATAGGTAGTGTATGGGAAGAAAATTTTATTGAAATAATTTGAAATGATGCTGAGGAATGGACTATCTAAACAAAACTCCATTTTGATTTTAGGCACTGCAAAAGAGGACTTCTGTCTTGTTGTGAGTTGATGTTATTTTTAGCAGAAAGATTTATTTAAAATAAGACTTTTCCAATAAAGAATTTTTACTTTTTCTTTTTTTAAATATTTAATTAATTTATTCAGATTACATCTCAATTGTTTTCCCCTCACCTGTATCCTCCTGTTCCTTCCTCCCTCCAGCTTTCACCCTATTCCCTTCTTCTAGGTCTGTGACCAAAGGGGATGTACTCCCCCACCATATGGTCATGGGCCATCAAGTCTCATCTTGGTAGCCAGCTTATCCCTTCTCTAAGTGCCACCAGGCCTCCCCACCAAGAAGAAGTGGTCAAATATGGGGCACCAGAGTTCATATCAGAGTCAGTCCCCGCTCTCCACAATTTGAAATATTTTCCAAACTAATAAAGGTGCAAAGCATTTTTTTTTTGCATATGCAGGGTAAAGATGAGCCAGTGAAATAACCTTACAGTAAGAGATAAAGGCCTATTTTGGGACTTGTTATGTTTGATTTAAAAAAGGAGTTCTTTCAAAACTTCACTCAGTATCCCAGTTACCCAGCCTACCTGGGATGTGTTGAAAAGACAAAAATCTAGTGAGTGTCTTCATCGAGTCCTTTAAAAAATAAAATGTAAGTTCTGGTTATTGTCAGTGAACTCTGACAGTCCAAATGACATGAGGCTTGCCCTTGTAAAGTCTGGTTGTGACCTTACTAGGTAAAAAGGAGTGTGTGACACTGATCTGTAAATTAGAGATATTAAGGTAAGATTCTCAGAGTTCTCTGGTCTGCACACTAGTAAAACACATGAATATTGGCCGATTGGGGTCCTCTTGGGTCCTTACTTTATCAGGTCATCCCAGTGAAGGGATGAAAAGTATCAGCATCCTCATGAGTTCCCTTCACTGACAACAGCAGCAAAGCCACTGAAGTAGCTTGTAGAGAACTGCTGCTTTGCACCAATCACAAATTGGCTCCCCAGGTTGCCAAGGAGTCTCAACTTCTCCAGCACATGACATCTGATGAAGACTGAGAAACACAGGAAGCCATTGTTTCTTGCAATAGGAATACGCTATGCCAGAAGTGTCAGATGTACCTATCTTGTATTAAGAAGGCTTAGATAACTGTATTGAGCATGTTAATAGAGATTTCATAAGCTACATGATGGCAGCTCTGCAGAGGACAACAGATTTAGAGTTTGTAGGGCTCAGTAGTATCTGGGAAGTCCAGCATGTAGCAGGAAACAGTCCCTTCTTATTTACATGGTTTATAGTTTAGAATTTATAATTCCACTTATTTGCTTTAGAATCCATGGCACAGTTATAGCCAACACGGGTGGTTTAGAGATTCAAAGAAGTAAGAGAAGAGGAAAAGAATAAAGTCTCTACAGGGAAGGACTCTCTGAGAATAAAAACAGATTTTAAATTTGAAATATTCTGGAGTGTTCTGTTGCAGATTCCAAAGAGACTGAAGAGAAATTTTGCCTTGCTTAAGCAATTATGGAACCTCAGGACTTGTGTGGCAATGTGCAAAGTACCCCTTGGTTTAAAATGTGGGCTGCTGCTCTCCAGGAATGCAAATCAGTGATGCCTGGGGATCTGAAGAAAGTGACCATTGAGAAGAGCAGGAAGGGAGAGAGTAGCACCAAAGACTCTCCCAGTAACCTGCCCCTTCAGCAACATCAGATCTGGTCTATTTCTCTATTGTGTGAGATCTCAAACTATGCGCTCCCACTCCCAGGGATCACCTTTAACACCAGGGCTATAAGGGCATTCTTTCAATCAATACTGAAACAGACCAGTGCTGAAGAAGTGGTAAGGCACTGAAATAGGCCTTTGCCAAACACAGCTTCTGAAGCAAACAGGTGGCTTTTGTCCCACAAGTGCAGGTAAAGTAGTTGGTCTCTCCTATTACTTTAGTATGGGACTAGTTTGCATATACATCATTTAATCTGTAGAGTTCAATAATTTAACATTAATCACTATGGGTATACCAAAGAAAAAGGATTGAAGTACGGAAAGAAAATGCAAGTATCTACTACACACAGAGCACATTTTTAAATAACGTTTAAAAATTCTCTTTCTTTTCCATTTATGTGGGGGGATGTGTATTTATGTTTTGCATATGGGGGGGCTACACATGTTGGCTTGGCATGTGTGTCAGTTTGCGTAGTGGAGAAGTGTCAATACAGGAAATCAACCTTAAGTATTCTTGTAGATTTTCAGTTCTACCCAGAAATCACCAATATGGCTTGTTGGCTAATTAGCTGGCTCTAAGGATATACTGGCTTTACCTTTAGAGGCTACTGTTTCAGGTGCAGGTCATGTCTAGCTGACATTTATGTGGGTTTCTGGGGATTCAAACTTCAGTCCTCATACAATTGTATTTCAAGCATTTTAACTGCTGTTCCATAAGACTGTTCAGACGCACAACACACTGAGAATGGACAGAAGAGACAAAGAATTCTCTGTGTCTTAAATGTCTTAAGAGGGAATGCCAAGCAGAACTACACAAAAGCTTACACCAGGAGCCTTCAGCATGACAAGTGGGAAGATTTTTCTACTAGTTATCTTGAACTCCCTGTTAATTAGTTTATATGAAAAATTTCCAGGGCCCAGGACATATATCTGTCTCTACTAGTCTGATACCTGATCCTGGGTTGATTAATAGTCACACAATATGATCCAAAGTATGTCAATTCCTTAATCATAGCAATTGAGATGTGAGCTTAATTAGATGCAAAGAGAGGTTTTGACAGACCTCTGCCTACAATCTCAAAACTGAGTCCAAATGCCACGCCAAACAGACAAAGGAAAACAGACTTTACAGGGGTCATCCAGTCTTCATGAGTCACTATCTTGCCTTTGACACAATTTTTGGAAAACAACAATGTCTATTTCAGCTCCATGGTCTCTGATTTTACCCTAAGAAGTCATAATAATGGGAAAATAAGAAAGCTATCATATTTATGATTAGCCACATAGGAGAGAAGAAGTATTGATTACAGGGTCAAGAAGATACATGTTGATGAAATAAGATCAAGCCACTTGAATGTATTTTTTGATGACCTCTGTGAAAGAATTGCCTGGCCTGTACCTGTTTAACTTAGACTGGACACAAAACTTCTCCTGGACTATAAAACGTGAAGGATGTATCACATTTACTATCTCCTTGAGAATGTGTGTATATAAAAGAAATTCTTTTTAAAGGTATAACTTAAGGGAAAATGGGAAAGAAATGACCACAATACAGTATTTAATCCTGAAAGACATGATTAAGGTTATAATTAATTGACACATTGAAGTACAAACTATACTCTGTTTATATTGATGCATGATACAGGCTTTTTTTCTTTCATCAAATGGACCCTGTAGCTCCACATGTTTATGATCTAAGCATGTCATTATAAACATATCTCATCTTTGACCAGATTGTACTATTTATTTTATTTGTTTTTAATATTTGGAGTCAAGATCTTATTGTGTAACCCTAGCTGCTCTAGAATGTACTATATAGACCGCGGCTAGCTTTGAACTCATAGAAATACATCTTTCTCTGCTTCTTAAGTGCTGAGATTAGACATACTTCAATACATTGTTGGATAAACAGATTTGTTGATGTGCTTAGTTGTCATATATACATGATATGACTCAGAAAAAAATTGTAACTTGAGCCGGGCATAGTGGCATATGCCTTTAATCCCAGCACTCCAAAGGCAGAGGCAGGTGGATCACTGTGAGTTCGAGGCCAACCTGGTCTACAAAATGAGTCCAGGACAGCCAAGGCTACACACAGAGACCCTGTCTCCAAAAAGAAAAAAAACAAAACAAAACAAAACAAAACAAAAAGGAAAAAAATGGTAACTTGATAAAGTGGCTTAGAATTAAGCCCTACATAGGGTCTGCAACAAAGAACAAAAAAACTTTGGAAAAACGACAAGACAGAGGAGAAACACCTTGTGTCTCCAATTGTGAGAAAATAAACATGGGGAGGCTAATGATGGATGAAGGCTGCTTTGTTTTGAATACTTTTCTGTCACAGTGGTATTTGTATTCCTACCTGACACCCCCAAAAAATCCAAATAGGCATGCAATAATCATTTTATTAAAAATTTATAAATGTAAGACTCTCGTTTGTCAGCTCATATCATATAAGTTTAGCTGTCATAGCTATCTGTCCTGGTTTTTACAGAGCAATCCTGGTTGCTTAGGTGGAGTTTTTCTCTCTTTTACCTTTAAAAATTAGTTAGTTTGGATGTCACATTGTATGGCCAGTCAACATAAATTTTTATGTAATGTCATTATATATAAATGATGACAGTGATGTTAAAGTTTAAGCAATTATATCAAAAGCCACAGTGTAAAAGTAACTTTTATTTGCCTGATATAATTGTCATCTTAGAGGCTTACTGTTAAATTAGCTCTCCTATCTAGTCCCTTCTGAACTCTGGCTGGCTAGTTCAACTCAGATCTCTGGTTCAAAACTCCTCTCCATGCTGACTGATTCAAGCTGGCTTCTCTTGGATTCAGACTGAATTGCACTGCTTGGTCTTATGTGAACTTCAGCAATATGTTCTAATCTAACTCTTTCTCATACTCTGGCTGGTTCTGTCTTCATCTCTTTCTTCTCTCTCTTTCTCTCTCTCTCTCTCTCTCTCTCTCTCTCTCTCTATCTCTCTCCCTCTCTCTTCCCTGTCTCTGTACAACTGTCCTGGTAAAACTGCCTCTGATTTCCATTAAGTGAACTGCCATCAACTGAACTGCCTCTCAAATGACTTCCAACTCACCAAACCAAACTCAAACTCTCCCCATTTTTTAAATGGCCTCTTTTCCCCTCTGTTTTCCTGAGAGTTGGGTATATCCTATTCTGTCAAATCTTTCTATGATTTATCACTTTGTCTACCTGTCAATTAGACATCACTTTCAAACATGGCTGCTTCCTTCTACAAAAAACAAACAAACAAACAAACAAAACAACCACAAAACCAACCAAACAAACAAACAAAAACAAAGCAAAAGAAAAACAAACAAACAAAACTCCCTAAACCTTTTTACCTTTATTGTTTGGTATTAAAGTTATGTACTGAGTGCATGTCTGTATTACAGCCAGAGGGATTAAAGGTGTGTCAGTCCGGCCTGATCACACAGACCTAGAAGGTCTTTGGATGTGATTCCTTGCCATAGCAGCCATGTTGTTTGATTAAAATTTCTCGACAGCACAGTACATTACACATTTATTTCCTTTGTGTTTCTTTTTCGTGTAACAAGTCATTGACATACTTTGAAGGTTTGCCACAATTTTTTTTTAGGAAAATAGTTAGAATGTAACTTGGATTTAAATTCTGTTACAGTTTCTTCAAATTTAAAAGCAATAGAGAAGAGTTTACTGAGTCTTGGTGTCTATTGTGGGTTTAATGTTGACAATCCTCTTTGTTATTGGTGGTGGGAGTGGGGCATTCCTTCCCAACACCTCTCACTGTGTCAGATGCCCAGGATCATGACAAATGTTGGCAGAAGATGGAAAGAGTTCCGTGTACATTTTCTACTGCTGCAACAAAGTATCCAGTCATCAATCACTTAGAGTAAGGCATGTCTGTTGCTGCTTTCTAGTTCAGGTGATCAACTGTGTCATATACAATCTGAAGCGTGATCTGAGACTTCCAGAGCAAGAAAGGACACACAAGTGTTTCTGACTGTCTAATTAGTGGACACACCAAAATAGATCCCAGTCCAGAGTTTATATAGCACCTGTAACTTAAATTGTGTTGGATAATGTATGCTAACATTAAAAACTTCCTGCTTTAAGAGCATGCTCTGTGTGTTTATGGAGAACAGACAACCAAACGAGCCAGAAAGACAGCTATTGGCATTTCCTTAAGGAGTTATGTGCATCAACCAGCTTCTGATCCTTTTTGGCTTGGCTTTCTAATGCATAAAGCATAGTATATGAGCATATTATAAAGTTTTAGTATTTAATATAATCACAAAATTTTACAAAATACTATATACTTGTGAGCCATTGGGATTAGGGGGTGAATCCAATCTCCTGCATGACAGAACATTATCTCGATGTTTTATTAATGGAAATAGACAATTTTCAGACATTTTCAAACTATAAGTGCAAGACAATATGAACAGTCTTAGGCTCAGACCTTGAGTTCTTATCTGATAGAAAGTTTAATCATGAAATCAATATTTTGTGAAGGAAAAATCTAGTGAGCTCTGTGTGCCTGGGGAGAATATTTCATGGCTCAGTGACGATACTAAGTGAGTGAAAATCATTGAGGTGGAACCTGAGAAGGAAATTCATAAAATGAGCATTCAGCTGTTTTTACAAGTTATTGGGCAATGCAAATCGTGTTTTTGTCTAACCTCCATGATTTTTTAAAAGCTCAGATGCTTATACAGTGGCTCATCAACACAGTATTACTTGCATGCAGTTATTATTTTTTAAACATCTTGAGTTTATCTCAACCTAATTTTACAATTTTTCTAGTCATTTTACTTTAGTATTGAATAAGACTAAGTGACATAGCCATTTATTCAGTGATGGGGAGGGGATCGCAGTCCCTAAACCATCCTCTAAAGTTAATGGCAGTTTAGGGACTTTGTAACAAGGGAAGGCATTGTCTCTAATGATTCAGTTACTGCTGAGTTACTCAAGCTGTAGTGAACAGCATCATATCTGTGTCCAGAATTGTGGCCCTAGTTATGCCCAGTGAGCCATAAAACAGAAACAAATATAGGAGGAGAAAAAGGCATGGAAATGTGACAAGGTACCTGGTAGGAACTGGAGACTGGGAGACTGGGAGGTGTGGGAAAAAGAAAAGACATTATAGAGGTGTGAGTGTGACCAGAATGTATTTACATGTATGAAACTGTCATCAAATGACTTCATTTATAAAAGAGAAACTGCGGTAAATTATACACAGAGTTTTCTCCCTCATAGGAACAACAATAAAATTTTTTGTTCGTTTCTGTTTTTAAATTTTTATTTTATTATAATTTATTCACATTATATCCCTGTTGTAATCCCCTTGCTCTTATCTTCCTTTTCGCACCTCCCTTCCTCTCCATTATACCCTTCCCCTAGACCCTGAGAGTTGGGGGTCATTCTCCCCAACAGTCTGACCACAGAGTACCAGGTCTCATCTGGATAGCCTGCATTTCCTTCCTCTGTTTTCCCACAGGGCCTCTCAGCCAATGAGCAGTGATCAAATTGCAGGCATCAGAGTTCCTGTTAGAGGCACTGCCTTGCTCTTGTCTACTTGGGGAATGAGCTGCACATCAGCTCCAACTGAACAAGGAAGGGGTATAGGTTCTCTGCTTGTAATGTTCTTGGTTGGTGCAACAGTTTGTGCAGGACCCCCTGGGTCCATATCAGGGAGCTTTGATAGTCTCCTGTGGAGCTCCTGTCAACATCCCCTCCCTGTCCTTCCATCCCTCAACAATTTCATACAACTTATAGCACTTCGCCCAGAGTCTAACTGCAAGTCCTAGTTTCTGTTCCAAACCCCTGTTGAGTGGAGTCTCTCAGAGGACATCTATTTTGGGCTAATATCCACTTATAAGTGAGTATATACCATTCCTGTCTTTCTGAATCTGGGTTACCTCACTCAGGATGATCTTTTCTAGGTCCATCCTTTTGCCTGCAAATTTCAATATTTCCTTGATTTTTTTTTATAGCTGAGTATAGCTATAGTTGAGGATTTTATAGCTGAGGATTCCATTGTGTAGTGTACCACCGTTTCTTTCTCCATTCTTCGTCTGAGGGACATTTAGGTTGTTTTTAGATTGTCACTACTACAAATAAAGCTGCTATGAACATAGTTGAGCAAATGCCCTTGTTGTGTGGTGGAGCATCTTCTGGGTATATGCTTAGGAGTGGTATAGCTGGGTATTGAGGTAGCACTATTCCCAATTTTCTAAGAAAGCACTGGATTGATTTCCAAAGTAGTTGTACAAGTTTGCACTCCCACTAACAATGGAGGAGTGTTCCTCTATCCCCTCATCCTTGCCAGCATGTGCTGTCACTTGAGCTTTTTTATCTTAGCCATTCTAATGGGTGCAAGATGGAATCTCAGAGTCATTTTGATATGCATATCTCTGATGACTATGAGCATTTCTTTAAGTGTTTCTCAGCCATTTGAGATTTCTCTATTGAGAATTCTGTTTAGCTCTGTACCCCGTTTTTTTAATTGGGTTATTCGGTTTGGTGGTATAACAATAAACTTTTAAAAGCATTTAAGAGTCAATGTGGGGTAAAAAACACAGTGTCACTAAAGGAAGACAATTATTAAAATTAGATGCCCCCACCCATTTTTAAGTAAAACTGTGGCTGTGTTGATCAGATTTCAGGGAGATGCACAGCCACATCTATTTTCTCTTCCCTTAAGACTTCTTGCTTTTCTCATGCCATCTTACTGGCTATTCATTTTTAAAGTTACCCTTCTCTTTAATGGGGGAGATGGAGCCCCAACTGAGCATGTCTTGTCACCAACTGAAGCCTATAAATCTGAGAATGGGTTACATCCTTTTGAGTTGTTTTCCAAGGGGGCCATGTTTAAATCCCCAAGCATCTAATTTCAAGGCTATTGTTTTGCTCTTCATAAACAGCCCTCTTGCTGAAGAGAATGCCCCACACCTCATTGAACACAGAGGAGTCAAACTGGTGCCTACCTAGAGCCTTTACACCTTATGACAAGTGTTCATGGTATTGAGAGGTACACTGCATCCCACCAAAGGAGAAAAGTAAATGCCAATCTAGCCACAAACCCTTCGATCTACACTAGTGACCTGCTTGCACGGTGCGCTAGTGAAATAGTGGCAGAAAGCCTGTGGGAGTAACAAACCAATATCTGACTGAAATTAAGGTCCACTCCATGAGATGGAAACCATACCTGACACCACTCGGTGTGGCTAAGAACATGAGACTAGATAGGCAATGGACCAAGAAAAAAATAAATATTACTGTTTTGCTAAAGGAACATATCAATAAGATGACTCTTATAGATATTCTGCTATATTCATAGGCAGTGTATTGATCAGCCATCATCATAGAAGCTTCCTTTTGCAGTAGATGGGAAGAAAAGCAGAGACCCACAGATGAACAATGTGCAGAGAGCTTTAGAGACCTTAGAACATTCAGTTCTAATGGGAAGTTTCCAACGAATCACTCCCCTCTGGGCTCACAGAATGTGTGGGAAGACTGTATGAGCCAGAGTGGATGGAGGACAGCAAGGAAGCAAGAGCAGGACCTATGTGTGGATGAACTCACAGAGATTCTGTCAGCATGCACTGCATTGCACAGATTTGAGCTGGGAGGGGTCCCAACACTGAGAAAGGAAGTGTATAGAAGTCCCCATTGCTAACCCAAACGATATCTCAGTTGATAACCACCTGCAAGTAAAAGATTGTTTTATTCAGTCGAGTCTCACTGGGAGTATAAACCACCCTCATGCCCTGGCATTATGTACAGCACTAGATGGCCAACACAAAACAGACTCAATGATATGTTGTCTTATAATATTTTGCTAGTCCTAATTACATGTTCTTTGGGTATATGTTATGACTTCTGGTTTTATGCTCATATGATTTTTGTGTGTGCATGTGTGTGACTCTATGTCTATATGTGTTTCTTGATGGGCTTTTTGGCTCTTTCATTCTATTTGTTTGTCTTGCCCTATTCTGATTATTAAAAATTTTGTATTATTATTATCATCATTATTATGTTATTACTATCATTATTTAGATGGAGAAGCAGAGAGGATCTGGATATTTTGGGGAGGGAATAATATTCAGTATATTAAGTAAATATGTAGCTAATTGTAAAAATACATCCTTATTTTAAATTTTGTGTGTTTACATGTGTGTGCACATGTGTGTGTGTACGCGCGCACGCAGGGATAATTGAAGGTGAGAATGCCCATCAGATCTCCTGAGCTGAAGTTATAGACATTTGTAAGCTAACAGACTTGGGAGCTCGGAACTGAACTCTGGCCCTTTCTAAGAGCAGTACTCACTTTTACTGGCTGAGACATCTATCACTCCAGCCCCATTCTTATTCTTGAGCAGAGGGATTTATAATTTCTTCTTTGGAGTATCAAGTCCCATGTGGTTATGGCACTCACCAAAAGACAAATCTATTTCCTTTCCTTAGAAAAAGGTCCCTGTGTGTTAGTAGCTCATTAAATCTAAGACAGCTCACACCTTAAAGAGGGCAGCTATTGTAAGTTTGCAGGCAATAAGAGGTGCCAGCCAAGTCTCTCCCACGGGAGCTCTGCCTTTCTGCAGTAGTGTCTTCATTAGTCTCCAGCATTCAGGTCCTTAGGACCAGCATCAGCTGTTTCCAGGAAGCTTGCTAGAGGCCATGAGTCTCCCTGGGCAGCTCAAACCTCGAAAACCCAAGCAGGTAATGCTTGTTTCAGCATCCCCTCTAACATGGCTCTTCGGACTTCTGTTGGATCCATGACAGCCTGTCTGGTTACACTTCTAAGTTTTGCCTACTCCCTTTCCCTTTCACAAACATTGGTCTCTAATATATGGTTCAGAGCAAACTTTTACTGTGTCTTGATGAAGCTCTCCAGTTTTGTGGCATCACTGACTCTTGCTGAAGTGATGGGAGAAAGTGGTTTACTTTGCTTTGCTTCTAGAGGGATTGCACTTTAAGAGACACCTGAAAATGTAATGTCTTTATCCACAATTGATGAGCCTAAAATGTTAGAATCATTACAACCCTGTATGCTCGAAAGCTACCCAAAAGGCAAGAAATCTCTACTTACGATCATTTTAATAAGCCCCATTAGGAGTCTCATTATTCTTTTTCAACCATTTCACAAACACAGAAAAATGTACAGTTATCTTTATGAAAATCAAATTCTTCCCCTGTCATGAGGATATTTAATTATTTCAAGGATGACAATTTGCCAGACACAGCAGTTAAGTATGTATTCATTTTTATAAACCTGTCACGTAGCAACCCCTGTCAAATTATGAATAAGAACACAAAGTAATGAAAAACAAATGCTAATGAATGAAAATGAATAAAAATGAACATAAATAAAAATAAATCTAGATTCAAAGCAAGGACATAGATTAAATTTACCTGATACACAGCCTATGATCTAAGCTTTCTAATGCCAAGAGCTAAAATTTGGAAGGAGGCACTCAATAGGCAGAAAAGGCGAGGCTTGGAATGAGGCCATATAAGAGGTAAATTTTTAGAGATTATCCAAAAGAAATTTCAGATACCATTGAAACCTGCATGAAATATAAAACATTTTAAATTATACATTTTAACTTGTATTACCTGTTTACAGGTTAAGACTATGTTAAAGATCAACCTATTTGTATCAGATCAAGTTAGTAGCTTATTAAAATTGCAAGTGTTAGTGTAATATTTGTAGAGTCTCTACACCGTGAAATACCATGTGAGGCTGAGAGGCATCGCCTCTACTGAAACTATAATTTACATTCAGTCCAGTTTCCCAAACATATAGTGATACCCTCATGACTCATCAGGGCCTTGGCAACCAACACTAAGGAGCCGCGTGTACATTAGAATGTCCCATGAAAGCCTTCACTTACCAGGAAACTGGGACAGAGGGGAGGACATCCTATTGGGACTCTAGATGAGAGAAGCATGGGAGAATAACAAAGTAGAAGGATCCAGAGGGTCCTAGAAACCTACAAGAAGAACATTATGATAGGCAGATTTGGGCCCAGGGGTCCCGCTCAAACTATGGCACTAGCCAAGGACAATACAGGCGGTAGACTTTAAACCCCTACCCAGATCTAGCCAATGGACAGAACATTCTCCACAGTTGAGTGGAGAGTGGGCTATGACTTTCAAACGAACTCTGGTGCCTCATATTTGACCATGTCCCCTGGAGGGGGAGACCTGGTGGCACTCAGAGGAAGGATAGCAGGTTACCAAGAAGAAATTTGATACCCTATGAGCATACACAGGGGGAGGAAATCTGCCTCAGGAACAGTCATAGGGGAGAGAAATAAGGGGACAATGGGAGGGAGAGAAGAATGGGAGGATACAAGGGATGGGGATAACCATTGAGATGTAACAAGAATAAACTAATAAAAAATTAAAAAAGAAGAAGAAGAAGAAGAAGAAGAAGAAGAAGAAGAAGAAGAAGAAGAAGAAGAAGAAGAAGAAGAGAAAAGAAGAAAGAAGAAGAAAGAAGAGAAGAAGAAGAAGAAGAAGAAGAAGAAGAAGAAGAAGAAGAAGAAGAAGAAGAAGAAGAAGAAGAAGAAAAGAATGTCAGTGGACTCTGTGATAACCAGCCCCAGGTTGACGAAGGGAGAACTAGAATTTGTATATATGCAAGATGGAAAAGCTCTAGTGTCAGCAGGCCAGTGCTGCAGAAGCATACACCTGGAGTTTTAGCAGCTGAAATTGTTGCTTTTCAAATAATTGCATTGGTTTCTAGAGGGGCTCTCTTATGTATTAACATTATCCACAGACTTCACACATTCTGCAACATTCATGTTGCAGTTGGCCTGCCATAGTCTTTACCTTCACTGCAGATGGCCCATGATTGGTTGAGTATTAGCTCATGAATAATACTCTTTATAGGGATTCCATGCCTTGTGTACCTCTCTATCTTCTGAATAAACCACATGGGAGAAAGATAAGAATGAGGGGGGGTTTCTGCCTCTTTTTCAGTTTTATTTTTAGTAGATTGATTACAATGATAATGTATATTGTTGATTGGGAAATTATCTTATTTGTTATGCCTTTTTCCTTTTGCAGAATCCAAGGATATACATACTTGAGATCTAAGGTCTTAGATTTTTGATTATCACACTGGACAAGTAGGCTTTCCCTTGGTGTCTTATTCTTAATGGCTCAGTTTTATTATCTGCTTATCTGAGTATCACCCAAGTAGCCTAATTTTAGGCCATGACAGTGCTCTCCTACTTGGAAGATGGATTAAAAGTCATAAAATAATACAACAAACAGAAATTCTCACATTCTTCACTTTGTCTCATTGTCTGCAAGTATCCAGAAAATATATAAATTGCATACATTAACTTAAAGTCAAACCTAACCTCACAAAAAAGAATATATATATACATATATATATATAGACTAGTTCATTTTTATTTTTTCCCTACCTTTTAGAAATATTTACTTGGAAGTTATCATTTGAATCTTATTTTGAATGTTGTATTGTTGACAGGAGAAATGCCTCATCCCTTATTTTGATGTCCCAAATGCTTGGAAGTGCATGAAACAGCTCTGTACAAAATCTGCTCAAAACCCCAGATTTAACACATGCTGTTGTTAAATAAAAAATGTTGTAATGTTTTTTTTAAATCTATGTATAAAAGGGTAACAATAAATGAGGTTTTTAAATAAGAAAAGTAGGTTTTTGTCTGTAAATTGTCAAAGCACTGTCAAATAAAAATACTGAAACTGTTTACGTTTTTTTAATATGGCATATAATTTTGGCTGTGTTGTTTTTATTGATGTGTATAAAGGGCATTCTACCTGCAGAGATTTTCACAGTTTATCTTAGGACAATATTTTTATAGGAACTTAATATTTATATTTACTATATCCTTTCTTCCCCAAACCAATGAAGTTTCTTTTCTACAAATATATCTTCTATTTTTATTAGCTCATAAGCTATATCTTAATATTTCTCTTGATAGACAGGCATAATAAATATTTATTTAAGCTGATATCATAAAGACAAAACAAATGTCATATTTTAAAAATTATAAGATGACCTTTTGAAACCAGCATAATGATCTAATGCCAAAATACATAAGAGACATGGAAGACATTACTTTTCATTTGTCATGTACTACAACCAGGGGCATGACATTTGTATTTAAAAGGTCAGGATGGATGGCATAATTGTATACTAAGGTTAACACCCACTAAAATTTTAATTAGATATTTTACAAGTGTATCATTGAATTTAACATTGGTCTTACAATAATTGAAACTGGATATGAAATTTAACTATCTTAATATTACAAGGTCACATGCAAAAGACGCCACCATCAAATAAAAGATATTTGGTTTCAGGACTTTTCTTCTGGGTCATATGTCCACATGCATTTAAATATCCTATGATCCCAACCTGCAGAATATATATACATGATGCCTGAATTATGAATACATATTGCCTCTTAATATACCACCACAGCAAACTCATCTTCTGGCCTACTGTTTATATGTATGTGAATCAGAATTGGGCAAACTTCTATCTGCTGGTTATCAGTTACTTCATATTTTAGACTTTGTGAGTTTCTCAAGTCTTCAGGCGCAGCATGAAAACAACCATGAAAAATATACAAACAAATACGTGTGTGGCTATGTTCCAGTAGCAATGTATTTAGAAAGCAGATGGCAGTGGGGTGGCTGCAGTCTCTATCCTGATAGGAAACCAGTGCTATAGAGCTTTGATAGATAAAATTTCCTCTTAAACTTTAATGTGCAAATTATCATATAATCTATTTTAAACAATATTGCTCATGGTCATCCACCAAAGGAAAAGCAGATCCATTTATTGTGACCAGCTGCCTGTTGGCTCAAGCCTTTTGGGACAATAGTATTCTTTTTTTAATAATTGATTTCTTGTATTTTTGGTATTTTTTATGTTTCTTTTTAACATATACATTTACATTATTACATGAGTAAAATAAACTACATACAGCAAGAAGAACCATAAGACAATCAGGAATTATATAAATGTTACATTTATAGTGATTTGGCTCTATGTATTTGGCAAACTTGAAGTAAACATCTTTCCTTTCTTGTTGGGTCTTCATTTCTGTATGGAGATGAATATCTATCATATCTCATCTCTATTAACTTAAAACATCTATCTTGATCTCAAAACATCTTAACTCCTAAGCTACTAAGCTTAATTCAAAGACTAAACTATCTGGTCTTCAAACCCATCAGAGACTTGAGAAGGGATAAAACTTAAATACCTGAGTGAACTGGAATGCAGGTTAGCAGCTTCGAAAATAAAAAATTGACTGAGATAGTTTACTACCTGAACAGTCATCCAATACTCTCTATAACATTGGAGCATCATCTTCAGCCTTCTGGCTCAATATATCTGACAAACATATTTGGAAAGCAGGAACTATTGAGGACTTACTTACCCAATCTTGGCAGAGTTTGGCCATCAACTCTGCCTGCATCTAAACTTGTATATTTTTAGGCAGAATTCTGTCTGTGACAGAAACAAGGACATTATGCCCAATGGCTTTTTGCCACATTTGAAGTAAACTGCATAAGGAGGTACTTTGATGCTCATCTTCTTCTTTGAGGCACACTGGGTGTGGCTAGGAGTTAATTTGTCTTGTTGTCAAAGAATCTTTAGGATAATAAAAACATTTTTAAATGCCACGTTCTGTATGTCTCTGAGGCGTTTGAAGACCTTATTTAACTATTTTACCTCATGTATCTATAGAGTCATATCTATCTATTAGACCTAGCTTCTGATCCTAATTGGTCCAGCAGTTCAGACTGTCCCACACAAGACTCCTATTAACCCTAGAACTTCACACTTTTTGAAAAATGGACCACGAATGCTATCCCTGGCTTACCTAACCATTTTCCCCAGTTTTTGTGGGGGCCCTTGAAAGGAATTATTCACCCTAAATTAGCCTGAAGAAACCTTAAAAGAACGATGTCCCATTTCCTCTAAGGGGGGTTGGATAGGTTTCTGTTTACTCTCTTGGGCTACAGAGGCTTATTTTCATTGGGATTTGGTTATAAGTATTATTGGTCTTTCACAGAGAGGAAACTAGGTTTGACTCAGATACATTATCTCTTTTCCTTTATCTTTCTTTTGTAGGTAAGGAGATAGGAGCTGAAAATAAAAAAAAAGGGGGATATAGAAATATAGAGGGAGGATAGAATAAAAGGTATGTTATTGAATCATCTCAAGGCCCTGATTGTTACTCACAGATAAGGCTAATTTTTAATTTGTCCTCAAAGATCTAGGCTAAAGAATGGATCAACCTTAGAGTACAAAACAATAAGAGAGCATATACAATTACCTTATTGAAATAAATTTAAAATTATAGTTGCCAAAGTCAGTCTTAACACAATTAAAATAAATCATCTTTAAACCAGGGTAAGGACCATTCTGAAATGATTTTAAAACCACTTAAGCATATTTTAAAGTAATATGTTAAAACGAGGTCTAAGTATGCAGCTACACTGACACTGAAGAACATATTAAGAATGAAAATAAACATGTTTAACTGTGTCAAATATATTTTTGTTCAATATTGCTGATAAAAATAGTAAAAATTTACTTTCTGGGGAGATATTACAAGTGGGTAAAGTGCTTCTTGTACAAGCATGAGGACCAGAGTTGGGTCCTTAATAGCTATTACAAGCCTGGTATGTGGATCTAACGTAAAACTGTAGAGACAGACAGGCCAGTCCCAGGTCGAAAGGAGTCACTGGCCATCTTCCTGAAATTGTAAGTGCCATGTTCAGTGAATAAGGTGGAGTTTGATAGAGGAAGAGGGAAATGCTCTAGGTGACCTCTGATAGCCAAAGGTTTATGAGCAACCTAGTAAACCTTTGTGTGCACTCATGCTTCTCTCCCTGCCCCCTCACCAAGCACATATGAATACAATTCATGTCCATCTTCAAAAAGTATAGAAATATTATTGTTTACTTTGGTATCATATTTTGAGAAAAAAATATTCGCTTTCATATCCTGAACATTATATTTTTTTCTACTTAAACCCTCTTTTCTCAATGTTTTGCCCTTCAGGAACCTGGCTGTGAATTTCTAGATCAGGGTTTGTTCAAGGATGACTCAGTTCATGAGACACAATGAAGACATCTTTTATCACTGAAACACAATACCTGAAACAGACAGGTCAAGTGTCTGGTGCAGATTGTGACTTAGCACTATCACTCAATAACCACAACCCCATCCCCACCACAAAATTATTATCTCAAAGCAATCATGGAAGAATAGCAAGATAGTGCCCTGAGGCGCTGTACATAAAGCTACTCACACTTCCTGGGATCTTTTTAAACCACAACAAAGGAATTACGTAAAATAACCACTAAGTTTCTTTCTAAACAGCAAGAAAATGATCTCACATGGTATATGGTTTCTATACAAAAAAAAAAATCTAGTAAATCATATTATAAAAACATAATTCAAAACTAACATAGATAAAACACAAATTGAATTAACCAACAAGGTTAATATCAATTTCAGTAAAAATAGACATCAGACAAGTATTAGAAAAATGTAAATACAGACTAAGACAAGCTCTTATAAAAACAATTAAAAAATAAAGTAAAAACAGGTATTTCCATTGTGATTGGCTAGAACTGGGTAACAGGCAATTTTACAACTTGATGGCTTAAATAATAACCATTTTATTATCAAAATAATGTGCCAGGAAAACAGGGAGGGACCTGTTGGGAAATGTACCCCCACCAAGTCTCACTCAAGAGAATCCATCTACTGTCTGGCCTGGTCTAGAAGATTGATAATAATTTCACTCACATAAAGGTGACAGTCCTGGTTTATTGTCGCAGGGAGAGCTGGAAGGCCGTGAATCACCTGTGTGCAACTCATTCTCTGTGCATCCGTAGGCATCTCCCTTGGAGACTGATTATCCAGACTTCACTCTAGGTTAGAGATGCCATTCCTTTTAAAGGTGGTGCCAGTGAGCTGGACACGTATTGCTTCTGCCCTCACCCTAGTTCAAAGCATTCACACAATATCCTGGGTCCAAAGGCAGGGGATATAAAGTCACAACTCAAGCAAAAGGTGTCAAATGATTTGTGAACTTTAAAAAAATATTCCCTATGCAGACAGGCTACACACTTAAAAATAACAATTTAACGAGAGATTAAAAATAACTATGATAAAGATAGTATTGAGTGAAGACATACCACTGTCTTTTACAATAGTAGTCAGTCTATGCAATGACAAAACAGAAGCTGCACTTGAAAAACATAAAATATGATATCTATTTGAAACTTTTTTCATTATAAATTACATTCTGGTATACTCAAATTCATGGTTTTGCTCAGGCATCGTCAAAGAATCTGCTTCATGAAATAGATGGAAATAAATACAGAAACCCACAGCTGGACAGGACTCAGGGAGTAAGAGAACTTGGAGCACTCAGTCTTTTTTTTTTTTTTTTTTTTTTTTTTTTAGATTGGTTTATCAATATTCTTTTTTTTTTTATTAATTTATTCTTGTTACATCTCAATGTTTATCCCATCCCTTGTATCCTCCCATTCCTCCCTCCCCCATTTTCCCATTATTTCCCTTCCCTATGACTGTTCCTGAGGGGGATTACGTCCCCCTATATATTCTCATAGGGTATCAAGTCTCTTCTTGGCTACTTGCTGTCCTTCCTCTGAGTGCCACCAGGTCTCCCCCTCCAGGGGACATGGTCAAATGTGAGGCACCAAAGTACGTGAGAAAGTCATATCACACTCTCCACTCAACTGTGGAGAATATTCTGACCATTGGCTAGATCTGGGAAGGGGTTTAAAGTTTACCTCCTGTATTGTCCTTGGCTGGTGCCTTAGTTTGAGCGGGACCCCTGGGCCCAAATCTGCCTATCATATTGTTCTACTTGTAGATTTCTAGGACCCTCTGTATCCTTTTATTTTGCTATTCTCCCATGCGTCTCTCATTTAGAGTCCCAATAGGATGCCTTCCCCTCTGTCGCTTGGAACTAAACAGAGAATTCTCAACAGAGGAGTATCAAATGGCTGAGAAACACTTAAAGAAATGCTCAACCTCCTTAGTCATCAGAGAAATGCAAATCAAAACAACTTTGAGATTCCATCTTACACCCGTCAGAATGGCTAAGATCAAAAACTCAAGCGACATCACATGCTGGCGAGGATGTGGGGAGAGAGGAACACTCCTTCATTGCTGGTGGGAATGCAAACTAGTACAGCCACTTTGGAAATCTATCTGGTGCTATCTCAGAAAAATGGGAATAGGGCTTCCTCAAGACCCAGCTATTCCACTCCTTGGAATATACCCAGAAGATGCTCCAGCACACAACAAGAAAATTTGCTCAACCATGTTCATAGCAGCCTTATTCATAATAGCTAGAACATGGAAACAGCCTAAGTGTCCCTCAGTAGAAGAGTGGATAAAGAAACTGTGGTACATATACACTATGGAATACTACTCAGCTATTAAAAACAAGGAATTCCAAAATTTGTGGATAAATGGATTGAGCTAGAAATGATCATAATGAGTGAGTTAACCCAGAAGCAGAAAGAATCAAATGGTATATACTCACTTATATCTGCATACTAGCCCAAGGGGCATGTCCCACGAAAGCCTTCACTTACCAGGAGCACTCAGTCTTAAATGCTCTGTCTCTATCAAATCTCTCCCCTCGGGGCTCAGGGAACCAAGCAGGAGAGAAGGCAGAAACATTAGAAGAACCAGCTTGGATGAAGAACACCAAGGAAACAAGGCCTTTTAACACAGTACGACTGATGCACCTATCAACTCACTGAGAGTGAGGCCAAATGCACAGGGCCTGCAGGGGTCTGCGCCAGATGTGGTCGCAGCACTGAGAAGAGAGATGGGCACTAGCTTACACCCCTAACCCAGAAGTTATGTGCCCCTGATTATCATTCAAAAATGAAATGTTAGTTTTCTTCAACTGAGTCTCTCTTAGTAGACGCACCACTCTCTAACGTAGGCACCATGTCCAGGAACAGATAAGCAAAATGAAACAAATTCAGTAGCATTTACAAACTCTTTTTTTTTTTTTGTCTCGATATGTTTTGTACATTTTATTTCTGTACTTTATTTATTTTAACCCTATAGGCCTTTCGCTTATGCATTATGGTTTCTCATTTGGTGTTTTGTAGGTGAGGGATTTCTATGTGTGTCAATGTACACATCTCTGTGTCTATATATGTTTCTTATGTTTTTCTTTTGCGCTTTGCTTTTCTGTTTATAGGTTTGTTTTGTTTAGCTTAGGTTTCTTTGTTTTGATCTTCTTCAATGCCTGTTTTCTGATGAGGTTTGGGTGGGTGGGGTGACAAAGAAGACCAAGAAGGAGTTGGGGTAGCAGTGACTATCGTAGAGTGTATTATGGGGTAGCAGTGTCTACCATAGAGTGATATGAAAAAAATCTATTTTCAGTTGTATAGGAGTCTTGAAAAAGGAGACGTCCACAAATTAATCTAATGAATTAGTAGTTCATAATGTCAACATGCAAAGGTCAGTAGTATGTATGAAAGCAAAGCAAAAGAGTCTGTGTACAACAGCAAATGACTTTAAAATTAGATTCTACAGAACTCCTAAGAAAAACACAAGACAGTATAATTTGTTAAAGGGACAACTCAAGTTTAGGGGTTAAAAAGCCCTCAATATTAAAAAGATAAAGACCTTTGTAGTGGATGTAAACATGTTTTTGTTTTGATCCCAAGTGCGGGATGTGAAACAAACTTGCGAGAGAACAAACGATGTTTGTCCATTCGAAGAGGACATGCCTCTTGCGGGGGCGTGGTCTTTGACAACTGATAAGTATCCTAGTACAGACTTTTTCTGGTTTTGGTATCATTTCCTATCAGTTGGATGTTTATCATTCGGCTTCGAGATATTCCTAGAGGGATACACACCAGAAAAATCTTTGAGAGTCCAGATTCCTGCTGATCTGGAGTACAGCTGCTGCGGCTGCAGTCACTCTTGCTGAACTGCTGGTTTGCTGTCTAACCAGTCTGTTGAAATCCTGACTACAAAGAGTGGAATCACTCCAAGGAAAAGGGTCTATAAACATTTACCTCTCCTGTTCCCATCAATCTCCTTTCTCTCTTATCTAGGATAGGTGGGTTGGAAGGGAAGTATAAGGATTAAAGAATTCTAAACAAGGTAGATTTGAAAACGTTCTAAACCTACAGAACTTTCCCTACGTTCATTTATGTAACCCTTAGATGACATATATCGTAAGTTACATATATGTCACACAGTAAAATATATGACGTATATTACAATAAATATTTCTACGCACATAGAGGGTATTATGCATTTCATAATTATAAATTATTCATAAATGATACATTGTTGCAGTACCTTTTGATTGTCCACTTAACACAATGTATAATCCCTGGAAAGGGATTCTTAGTGAGAAATCATCTAGAGTAAGTTGGCCTGTGGATATGACTGTAGGTCTGGTCTTAATTTGGTTAAATGAGTTTGAACAGCTTACTCTGAACATGACCTACCACTTTCCATGGGCTTAGCCCTGGACAAAATGAGCTGCTGGGAGAAGACTGGGCATTGCTATGCATTAGATCACTGCTCTCTATTCTTGCCTGTGGATCTGCTGTAACTGGCTGCTTCACATCCCTGCCCTTTTAACTTCCCCCACGGGATTCAACAACTAACCTGGAACTGTAAACCAAAAAAAACAAAAAAAAACTTTTCTCTTAAGATGCTTTTGTTTGAGTATTTTATCACGGCAACAGAAAATGGAATTTAAAAACTCTTATTTAAGGAACAGTCATAGGGAAGGGGAATAATGGGAAAATGGGGGGAGGGAGGAATGGGAGGATACAAGGGATGGGATAAACATTTAGATGTAACAAGAATAAATTAATTAAAAATAAATAAATAAATTAGTTTTGAGCCAAAAAAAAAAAAAAAAAAAAAAATATTACTTGTTTTTCTATTTCCTAACGCATGACAAATTCGTTTGTAAATTCTTGTAAAAAGAAAGCTAAGGCAAGAATAATCAGAGGACCGAGAAAACCAAAAGAGAGAAGGATAATGGGGGGACCTGGCCTTGTGATACGGAAGCATAAAGAAACAACGAAAAATATACATACTGCATCAATTAGGTATAGTAACTTAGCACTGAAAAGCAATGTGCTAAAACAGATAAGTTAAAGAGACGAGTTTTTTTTAACCAAGAATTTATTTGGTTAAATATAAGTCAATATGAGGGAATAATAAGTTATCCACAAATTTGTTCTTATCTCACACTCCAGGGGTACAATGTTCTCAAGTACCAGAAATTTAAATGCAAACTAAAACAGAGAGTTTTCTACTTCTTAGTTGGGTTTTTATAGTTAAAAAAGTGAAAAAAAAAAAAAAAACCCGAGAAATGTTCTTTTAAGAAGACGCTGCTCAATTAGAACAAAGGGCCCTGAGACTGATACAACGAAAAGAAAAACCTTTCACAAGATAGGCGTCACACGGTCACAAATCTAACCAAGGAAAATTACCTCGCACATTAGAAGCTCAATACACAAGGTGCCAGCACAGAATCAGCTCACCGGGTCCAGGGAGGGCCTGTTCTCTATCAGCCATGGAAACAGACTATTGTCACATCTAACGGCCACTAACACAGCTTTTCTGCATCCCTGAATGAAATGAAGAAGACAGCACATGTGACTGAAAGCCCATGACCCCTATATGTAGGTCCATATCAGCCCTAGAGCAAGGGACGGGCTAAGCATGCACAGGTCATGAGACTTTTCAGCATAGATGTTCTGGAATTACAGGAGATCAGATATTCTTATTTAGAGAGCTACAGTTTAATTAGTTTTGAAGGAAATAGAAACCTAAACAAATTGAGACTTTGTTAATGTAGGGTTAACACCATGGGTGTCTACATGAAATATAAAAAAGGCCCCTTTTTAAAAATGAAATTCACATGATGAAACTTCCACACCCTTCTTAAAAAAGAACACAACCCCAATCCCCTTATAGGATTTTAAAGGTGTTAAATGGGAAAATGTTTGCAGTCAAATTATTACAGTTATTAGAACATAGAAAAAAATCACATTTCCATGGATGACATAAGTTCAAGGAAACAAATCAATAGTGAATATATCTACAGTTCAGAGAAAGTTAAGAAATTCAGACTCACTGCTAATTATCAATAGGGAGATTCCTTGATAAATCTTGGCAAGGTAATTAAATGAAAAGAGAAATCTAACTTTCTCTGAGAGCAAAACCAGGAAGAAAAAATTGACATTTCATCCAAATGCACTGAGTTGCTGCTGACAAAGGCTAAAAAACGTAATGGGGTACCTTTTTTTTTTAAAGTAAAATACATTTTAAAAAATAAAATTACCTTAATGAACAAGTAATTCCTTTTAGTGGAAAAATAGGATTTACTAAAATCCTTCTATAGAGGATTATAATTATGACTGAGAGGACACAGCCGGTGGGGGCGGGGGGGCGGGGAAGATGGCATGGCTGTGAGGTAGACCAGAAAGACTTGATTGCTGAAAGAGATGGGACTTGTGAATATGACAGCAGGAGCCATTTATTGGGATGTCTCTATCTTCACCATTGACTGTCTAAGTGCATAAAGAGCTGTCTAGCTGGAAATGCTCTAAGGCCTGACTCATGAGGAGTCTTCTTTGGAGTCCTCAGTATAAAATTTAGAAGGACAGATAACAGATCTCTTTCTGCACCCAAACAAAGCTAGTCACAATTGGATACTTTGAAAATATTGACTCTGTTGGAGTATGACCATAGGAACAGATTCTAAATTGAACTCATAGTTTTATTATGGTTCACTCAAAAAATATATTTTTAGGGAGTTGGAAATGAATATGTCCAAGATGCACTGTAGACATGTTTGAAGATGTTGAAGCAAAGCTAAAGTATATTTTAAAACACAGTTTTGAATAGCAATTTCCTCTGAATCGAAACAGTCTACTACCTCCAAGGAGAAGGGGGGAGTCACTTGAGACTCAGGAAGTAAACAAATATCACATATCTGTAAAAACTGAAACCTATAAGATTAATGAAGGACACTGTCCAAGATTAAAGAAGCAGAAAACAGCAGCTGGGGAGGAGACCGACAAGCACATCTGCCTAGAGGAGATACTGATGTGTGGAGCTGCCTTCAAGTCCTGCAAAGAGCTCTGGGGTTCCAACTGTTATGAGTTCTTGTCCCCTATGCTTGCTTGGTGAGGCTTTCAGCAGTGCAGCCATATGTGAGTCTTCTCTGCTCCTGAAAGTAACTCTTCCCTATACTCCCATGAGTAGCCTCAATGGACACATTGGCTTTCCATGGTAAATTCTGAAGTGCTCATTACTTTGATAAGTCTTCTGTTCTCTAACCAGAGTAAACAGAGATGTGCATGTTGTCTCATTGGAAAAATGGACTAAATAAATATACACAGACATGCACACAGGTTTTTTTCCTTAAAATGTTTATATTTACATACATGTGAATTTATATACAAAATCTCTTTAAAAGCATAGATATATGTTATTGTATCTAAAGGAAGGACAATTATCTAATATGAAAAACATATCTTGGAAAGGGACTAATCATCTCTTTACACTAATTTAGACCCCAGGCAACTGGAACCATGTTGTAGACTCTAATACAATAAGGATAAAGAAGCTAACCTTTAAACTGAATTGTATAATTATGTGTTTTGTCCTTAAAAGCAGATTTAAAATTTTGCATCCAAAATCTCATTTAAGTTGTCACAAAGTAAGATCTAGGACCATTAGCTATCTATTTTGTTTTTCCTCTGTTGTTCCATTGATTGAATGTACACTTAAGTTTTTTTTTTATACATGCACCATGTGATATGTTGTGGTGGTGATTAAAGGCTAAGGAGCTTTCCCTCCAATAGCAATAGTACAAGAGGAATGCATATCTTGGTAGTAACCAACAGCTCTCTAATTGAACTTAAGACTTGCTCAACAAGAAGGAAACCATGCCTGGTACTAGAAACCTAGGTAACTATTAGTGCTAGTGAGGTCACGGTTATTGGAGAACACTTTACAATCACTAATTTATTAAACCAGAATAAATCCTAACAGCAGCACATAGATGCTTATCCTTATACACACAGATAACATATAATTTTTTTGTTTCTCATCAAGGACACTTCTCTTTGTTAATATGGAGACAACTACAGAAAAGCACCACTAATCAAAATCCCCAGTCTCAAGGGATATATCTACAAAACTCCCTGGAATACTACAGAAGTAGGGAGGAAAGATTGGAAGAGCCAGAGGATCAGGGACTGTGCTGTGTGTCCTACAAATTTCAGAAGCTATACTCATAAAGTTTCACCAACATGACTACACAATTATGAGCTGAACAAGGAAGACTCCAGTGATCATACCAAATGGATGGGAGAAAGGCTCATGAGTCCTCAGCCCTAGACAAAATCTATAGGTAACCAAGGGAAGCTGAAAACAAAGAGATGGCCTTCCCAAGGAAGACCACACCAATTGGTTCTCTAGTTATAAACAACACTGAGAGCAAACACACAGGTAGCATTATATGGATTATACAAGTAATATTTTGGAATCCATATGACTATACCTGTAGATATATGCATGTAATAACAATTATTAAAAAAAATACCAAAAATGAGGCCATGAATTTGAAGGAGAGTGGGGAGGAGATGCATGGGAGGGTTTGGAGAGAGGGAAGGGAAAGGATTAAATTATAATCTCAAAAATTAAAAAAAAAATTGCTCTGAAAATGCTAGCCAATACAGTTAAAAGGCAGAAAATAATACAATGTGAAAACATGTCAAATGGGAGATAAATTGTTAGTTTTGTATAATAGAGTATGCAACCTTGAAAGTGTGAAGAAGATTACACACAAAAACAGCAGTTAAAACATTGTGTTGGATGGTTAGGTGTGTGGTCGATATGCTCAAAACACTAGACTTCACCACTAACAATTATGTGAAATCATTAAGGAGCAAAAGACAAGGTATAACCTTTAGAAGAAAAGCACTCATAGATCTGTGAAGAAAATTTTCCAACATCATGATTAAAAATAAACAATTAAGCTTAGCTGTTTAGGGGTTAAGATGTTTTAGGTCTAGATAGGACTTTTTAGGTTGCTAGAGATGAGATATGATAGATGTTGATTTACATTCAGAGTTGTACACTCACCAAGATAGGGAAGATGTTTTCTCCAAGGTTGCCAAACACGTATGGGCAAAACACTATAGATGTAACGTTTATATAATTCCTGATTGTTTTGCGGTCCTTCTTGCTGTATGTATTTTATTATATGTGTGTATAGTAATATAAATATATATGTGAAACAAAAATAAACAAAAATAAATAAACTGTAGACACAGTAAAGCTGAGGAAAATGCCCTAATTTCATTTCTGTGGCTATGATAAAATACCCTGACAGAAAGCAACTGAGAGGAAGAGAGGTTTTATTGGGCTCACAATTGTGGGTCACAGTGCATCACTGCAGGAAAGTCAAAGAAGAAATTGAAGCATCTGTCAATCAACCCACAGTAAAGAGGGTAAACTCTTGGGTCTTTGATCACAGACAGCTTTCTCCTTACTAATACAGTTCAGGAGCTTTCATTGGAAATGGTGCTACTTACACATCTGGGTCTTGTTACTTTAGCTAATAATCAGGACAATCTCCCACAGACATGTATATAAGCCAATAAGATCTAGACAGTTCCTAGTAGCACTCTTCTCAGATGACTCTAGGTTGCAACAAGTTGACAGTTAAAACTAACCAGAAAAGAAAAAGGGCATTATGTGTGAACATTAACCTCATTCAGAAAAGCAAAACAAAACCAATTAGGAGTGGATGTAAAACTGGAAATTTATGAAAGAAATTAAATCACGTTAATATAGAGCCTTCCACATTTCAAGTCTGCAAGGTGGGATGCCAGAATCATATCTGTAAACATAAATTTGGCAATATTTGTGAAAATTATAAACAAATGTCCTTTTAAGACAGTAGGCTGCCTCAGAACAATGCATCTCTTAGTTATCAAACCCAGGACACCACTGTTTTGCAAAATCAATTCTTTCCTAATAGGGCAATGTCTAAGAAATATGATATAGATATGAGTCCAATGTGTCTTATACATTTACTTTGATAATTATATTCAAGATATGTCAATTGAACAACATAAAAAAATTACATCCCAGATAATATACTAATGACACATTTAATACTCAAAGAAAAACTGGTACTTATAATATTACTTGTTGCTACATAAAATAATGCTAACAAATAGTGCAGAGAAAGAACGCGACGTTCTGACCATAATAGAGAACAGGCACCTACACTGCAAACATGGCAACCTTTTATCACTGCACCATTTAAATAAGCAAATCTGAATGTTTGGACTAAGTAGTTAAAACTCCCCACTCACACTTCTCCTCATATCTCAGAGGTCCTTGAAAGTACAAAGATATCCCTCATCCTCTTCAGCCTCTACTTTGAAGCCTTTCTTTGTTTCATGTATTTTTCATATTTCTAGGCTAAGTTTTCTGATGCATGTTAATAATAGCCTTCCTTAGCTCAGTTTAAAAATTGTAAATTTTATATCTTATAGGTTTGCCAACATGTGATAACACTTTGATAATTCTAGAATCATTACATTCCTATTACTCTATAACATCCTTCAGCGTAACTTAGTAAGTAATTCTAGCAGTTTCCTAAAAGGTAGAAACAATGTTGGCAGCTACATGGTTTTTGATATATATTCTTTTTTTTAATATGAAAGTGGAAATCAGTGGGAGGCAGTACTTAAGCTAAAATCCAGTCACTTACTCCTGCCTGAAGCAGAGGAGACATTGGCCATAAAGTGCCTATTGCATAACCATGAGGTAACAATATGAAAAGCATAGACCACATCCTGAAAATTAATGAACAGAAATGTTGACAGTCAACCAGTCACACTTTCAAACCACCAATTAACCTGGAACCAAATATTTTTAAGTTCTTTGTTAGGTGAGAAAAGCAAAAATAAATCCAGGTATACACATTGGTTCAATTTTTTCTATTGCATTTAGCAAGAATTATTCTTAAGTGAATACAAATAATATGTTGTCGTATTTTCACACTGCAGTGTCAACGGTCACCTGTTGCTACCCTAGTATCTTCTTGCCCCGAGTCCCTTTGCTGGAACAGGAAAAGGTCTCTCAGACTTCATTTTACAGTATAGTCCAGGCAAAGTGAAAACTATAGTCTTTTACTGTATATGGTAGGTGTGTTTGGCAACAGCATTTCACTCTACCCCAAGCTGGCCTTGAGCTTACTCTGTAGAACAGACTGGCCTCAGGCTCACCATGTAAATCAGGCTGGCTTCATACTTCCACCAACCACCCTGCCCAGCCTCCCAAGTGCTGTGATGTTACGTCTGAGCCAAGCCTAAAGTCACATCAGAAGTCTCTTTTTGAGTAAAGGTTCATAAAAGATACACGCGTTGTTCTGTTGCTTATGCTAAGAATAGGCCTCTGCTTCTTTTTTAAAGTGTCAAGAGATGGTTGTCTCCCAGCTCCTCTGCTCTGTAAAACTTATCCCTGGATATAATTCAGCTAAACCAACAAGGCATACTTATTTTTAATTTATGTGATTTTTTTCTACAATGAACATATGTCCAAATGGAGTAATTTCCAACAAAATAAATTCTCAGAGATATTTCGCTGTGGATCATGAAATTCAGGAAAGAAAACAGAAAGGCAAAAACCCTAAATGTTACACTTTGTTCCAGTGACTTTTAATTGCCTGCTTGATACAACATAGAATCAGCCATATGTAGATTTTAATAGGGGAGTCCTTTAGACTGGCCTTGGGGTCTGACTGTATGACTGGTGGGGATGGTCGTAATTGTTAACTCATGTAGGAAGACCTGTGTCATCCTGGTCAGGGGGGACTGAGCAGTGTAAGACTGGAGGAACAGAGGTGAACTTGCTGGCAAGCAAATAAAGATTCATGCATTTGTCCGTTCTCTGTTTTTGAGTGTGGACATGATGCCCTAAGTTCCTGCCTTGGCTTCCTCAAGATGATGATGGAGTGTGACCTGGAACAACAGGCTGAAATGAACTCTTCCCATTTATTCCCTGTGTGGCTTATTTTTTTTTTTTTCCGGCTAGGATATTTCATCCTGGCAATAAGAGCAAAACCAAACTAGAATGTACCTTTCCAATCCCTCCAAAATAAATCACAATTAATACATTTTGCTTTGAGCACACTGGTTTTGTTCCTGCCAGCTAATGATCAACGTTTTAATCCAGTTAGCGAGGCCACGTTTGTTCAATTCATTCTCCATTCCTAAAATTCACTCAGTGAATAATCTAGATCCTAATGTGCCAGTAAAAAAGACTGCTGTTCTTTGTTGGTGCTCTTGTTTCTGTATTGCTTTTGAAAAATTCAACACTAGATATGAGTATGCGTGGCTTATCTTGATGTTTCTGTTGCTGTTATAAAGCACAATGACCCAAACCAGCTTTGTGAAGGAAATGGTTTCCATCAGCTTACGAGCCACAGTCCTTCATTAGGGAGTTCAAGATAATAATTCAGGTAGGAACTGACATAGGACACTCCCCATCCCCATCCCTCACTCTTCTTCTTTTTGTATATATCTCAGGTCTAACTGCTTAGGGATGGCCCTGGCAACAGAGGGTTTGGGCCCTCCTATAGCAATTTAGCAATCAAGTAAATGCCCCCACAGATATGCCCATAGATCAATCTTATCTGGGCAACTCCTCAATTGAATTTCCTCCTCCAAGGTGACCCTAGTTAGTGTCAAGTGGCAATATAAATTTCCCAGTGCTTTTGGACTATGGTAAGATTGCATTGCTTTTTTTTTTTTTTCCGGTTGGCTTGCTACAATAATTCATGAGCTTGAGCACATCTCTCACATCATTAAAGCAAAAGTGGACTTTGGGAACACCTCTGTACCCATCAGTAAGCAGGTAAGAAAACACCGATAGAAGGGGCCTGAGCTGCCGAGAGCCTGTTGGGAGGTGTGAGCCATGAGTATCTGTCATCAATAATTCAGTGGCTAATTTACCGATAGAAATATACTTAAAAGAAGGAATCAGTGTCACCAGGATATTCAAGACTTGAGAAGTTGAATTTTCTTTATCTTGAAAGCTCACACATACATATGTCATCCATACAGGATGTAGGGACCTACGTGTAAAGAGATTTACTATGTCAAACACTCAAAAGTGCAAAATGTGTCTTCTTCAGAGACATGTGGGTTGTGCCATAGGGTAGCTAGGACATTCCACTCCCTGGCAGAGCTGTGTTGAAGACTCTGTGTATGAGTATGGGCATGTATTATGGTTAGTGTGTGAGAGTGTGTGTATGCTTTGATGTGCAAGAGTGTGTGGATGTGAGAGGGCAAATGTCTGAGTGTGAAAGTGAGCCTGTGTGAATTTTTTCTTCTATATATATATATATATATATTTTAAAGAGATGTGTCCAAGCTTTCAGTCAGAAGTAAAGAGAAGCTGTGGGGAAATGCATTTTCTCATCTAGTTCTAATTCTCCCTGGCCTGGTTCCACAGTTTTTGCACCCCTCCATCTCTTCTGCACTGCACCTTCATCACAGCTGGGGCAGTGACTTAGGCTATTTTCCTCTGGACTAAAGCATCAGAGGCCTCCTTCCCAGTGTCCTGCAGCTATGGTAAGGACAACAGGACCAACTGTGCATCCATCTTCTAGTACATCCCATGTTCTTTACTAAAGCAAACAGGGAGATTCCAAGATGGCGGCAACAAAGACATGCCCATGCCATGTCTAGTCTGCAGGGAGGGGACTGCAGACATTACTGGAAGCCACAGACCATATACGCTGGAGATCACTGGGTGAGAGAGATATGCATAGTATGGAGCAGCAGCCCAGGGAAGAATGCAGCTCAGTCCCCCAGAGCCTGAACTGGACCCTGCCTGTGAGCTGCAAGCTGTGGCCTTGCTTGGCAGTAGGAACTTGGTATATGGAACTGAAATCTCAGTAGTGAAACATAAGAGCTCTTGGCCTAGGGAAATCTCTGGGGAGTGGGTGGGTCCGTCCTCAGATGTTCCACCCTCCCACCCAAGCTCCTAGCCTAGGGAAATCTTGGAGAAACAGGTGGATCTGTCCTCAGACCCCTACCCCCACCTGCTCCACACCAGTCTACAGGAAGCCCAGGTGCCACACATGGGGGCCCAGATGGATATGAATATGTTTGTCCAGTCACAGCAGCGCTGTCTGAGCGGGACCAGGTAGGAGCCTAGCTGCCGGCCCCAGAGGACTGTCCTGGCACAATTGGTCACAATGGACCCAGCCTAGCCAGGCTACACAGCTTAGCAGGGACTCACAAGCTCTCAGGAAAGGCTGGGCAGGCTGGAGGGGATAGGGAAGAAATCTAGCCAACCAGCAACAATCGGAGGCAGTAGCTTCTCTCTCCATGGCAGGATGAAAATAGGCCCTACTACCTGGTTGGAGCAGGCAGAAACCTAAACACCTACTAGAATCCAGCCAGGTTTCAAGCACTCTAGGGTGATCTGAGCCTAGGACTCAAAGCCTCAGGCATCTGAGGGCTGAGTATTCAAAGCCCAGCCAAAGACAGGATAACCGGCTCTACATACACTACCTAAAAACTGACACTGCAGCTGCAGGGCACCAGCACCTACGTTGGCTGACCCAGTGGGGAGACCAGGGTGTGGAGAAAATTCTCCAGGAGCCAAAACCAGGCCACATGCCTATCCCATTGAAGAGTTCCCTGATCACCACAGGCAAAGGCCCTCGACCTATAATCAATCACCAACAAAATGCTCTCAATGACCAGTGAAGGACACCAGAAGCTACCTCCCAACATCAGACACAGCAAGATGACTAAAGGCCAGTGTAAAAAACATAAACAACAAACCCTAAAACAATATGGCATCTACAGATCCCAGCTATCCCAAAGGAAGCAACCTGGAGAACTCAAACACAATTGAAATTCAAGAAAATGACCTCAAATCCTTAGTAATGAAGATGAAAATGGAGGAAATGAATAAAATATGTAAATAAATGCAGGAAGACACAGTCAGACAGGTGTAAGACATATAAGAGGTCTATAGAGAGGCACTGGAAGAAATTCAGGAAAATACAATCAGATGAAAGAAATCAATAAAACAGTTCAAGATCTAAAGATGAAAATGAAAACAATGATCAAGGCACAGACAGAAGGAAAACAGGAACAGGCACATTCCTCAACATAATAAAGTCTTTATACAGCAAGTCACAGCCAACATCAAATTAAATGGAGAGATACTCAAGGAAATTCCTCTAAAATCAGGGACCAGACAAGGCTGCTTACTTTTTCCATGTCTCTTCCATATAGAGCAATAAGACAACAAAAGGAGATCAAGGGGATAAAAATGGGAAAAGAGGAAGTTAAATTATCCCTATTTGCAGATGATATGATAATGTACGTAAGTGATGCCCAAAATTTCACCAGTGAAATCCTACAAGTGATAAACACCTCCATCAAAAACACTGGATACAAAATTAACTCAAAAAGTCAGTAGCCTTCCTATATACAAATGGCAATCATGCAGAGGAAGAAATTAGGGAAAGTACATCCTTCATGATAGCCACAAGCAATATAAAATATATAGGAGAAACTCTAACCAAGCAAGTGAAAGGCTTGTTTCAAAACAACTTCAAATCTCTGAAGGAGATTGAAGATGATATCAGAAGATGGAAAGATCTCCCTTGTTTATCCATCAGAAGAATTAGCATAGTGAAAATGGCCATCTTACCAAAAGCAATTTACAGATCCATGAAATCCCTATCAAAATACCTATACAATTTTGTAACGACATTGATAGTTCAACTCTCAACTTCATATGGAAAAACAAAAGCAACAGTAATTAAAACAGCATGGTACTGGCATATCAATAGGTTGGTTGATCAAATCAAAGACCCAGGAATAAACCCACACAACACATATGGACACTTGTTTTTGACAAAGAAGCCAAATCTATTCAATGGAAAAAGCATAGCATCTTCAACAAATGGTGCTGGTCTAAATGGATGTCTACATGTAGAAAAAGGCAAGTAGAGCCATATTTATCACCGTGCACAAAACTCAAGTCCAAGTGGATTAAAGACCTCAACATAAAACCAGAGACACTAAATCTATTAGAAGAAAAAGTAGGGAAAAGCCTGGGACTCATTGGCACAGGAGACAACTTCCTGAACATAAATCCAACAGCCCAGGCCGTGAAGTCAACAACTAATAAATGAGACCTCATGAAGCTGAGAAGTGTGGAAGGATATGTAGGCTTTGTCTCAGGTGAAAGCAGTCTTGGTGGGCTTTGTCCCTTGGAAACACTAAGGATATACCACTGAGATTGACCTTGAGATAGACTAGGGGGAGCCATCTTGGGCCTGGAATTTAGGAAGGGACCTGGGGACTCTGACCGGTCTATTGTGTTTTTAATTAAACATCAATGGGGGGGGGGGAAGGATCCTGACCTGGACAGCCATTACACACCAGAGAGATGCTGGGAGACTAGGAGGCTACAGTTTCTTGGAACAGGATCGCATGTGAATCAGGGAAAGGACCAGTTTACAAGCCAGAGACACCTGGGATTCCATCTGTGGAACAGATACCTGAAGGTTTACTCTTGTTTCCCTTTAACCCTTTCTCCCTCTTATATAGGATAGTAGGACTGTATAATAAAGTCTAATTGTTAAGAAACAGAGCCAACAGAGAAGCCTCTGTAAGACAGAAGACACTTTCAACAGAACAAAGCAACAGCCTACATTCTGGGAAAAGTTCTTCACCAACCCTACATCTGACAAAGGTCTAATATCCAAATATATAAAGAGATCAAGAAATTAAACAACACCAAACCAAATAACCCAGTTAAGAAACGGGGCTCAGAATTAAACATAACTCTCAACAGAGGAATATCAAATGGCTGAGAAACAATTAAAGAAATGCTCAACCTCCTTAGTCATCAGGGAAATGCAAATCAAAATGACTATGAGATTCCATCTTACATGCATCAGAATGGCCAAAATAAAAAACTCAAGTGACAGCACATGCTGGTGAGGATGTGGAGAAAGGGGAATACTCCTTCATTGCTGGTGGGAGTGAAAACTTGTACAACCACTTTGGAAATCATCTGGTGTTTTCTCCAAATATTAGGAATAGGACTACCTCAAGACCCAGCTATTCTACTCCTTGGAATATGCCCAGAAGGTGCTCTACCACACAGCAAGGGCATATGCTCAACCATGTTCATAGCAGCCTTATTTGTAATAGCCAGAACCTGGAAACAACTGAAATGTCCCTCAGGCAAAGAATGGATAAAGAAACTGTGGTATATTTACACTAAGGAATACTACTTAGCTATTAAAGATAAGAATCCTGAAATGTGTGGACCAATGGATGGAATTAGAAATGATCATACTGAGTGAGTTAACCCTGACTCAGAAAGACTCACATCGTGTATACTCACTTATTATTGAACTCTAGCCCAAAAGGGATGTCCCCTGAAAGTCTTCACTTACCAGGAGATTGGGATAGATGCAGGGACCTCCTGTTGGGACTCTAGGTAAGAGAAGTACAGGAGAATGGGGAAATAGAAGGATCCAGAGGGTCCTGGGAACCTACAAGAAGAACATCAAGACGGGCAGATCTGGACCAAGTGAGAGACTGCTCAAACTACTACACCAATCAAGAACAATACATGCAGTACATATTGAATTCAGATCTAGCCAAGGGACAGGACGCTATCCACAGTGTGTGGAGAGCGGGTACTGACTCAGACATGAACTCTGGTGCCCCATATTTGACTACTTTCTCTTGGTGAGGAGGTCTGGTAGTGCTCAAAGAAATAATAGGAAGGCTATCAAGACAAGACTTGATAGGCTGTGACCACATGGTGGGGGAGGAGGTCCCCTTTTGTCACAGACCTAGGAGAGGGGAATAGGGTGAAAGATGGTGGGAGGGAGGAATGGGAGGAGACAAGCAAGGGGCCAACAACTGATACGTAATCTGAATAAATTAATAAAAACATAAAAATTAAAAAGGCAAACAGGTTTCCTTGCCCACAGATCTCATGCTAAAAGATAAACAGGCTTCAGATGCCTCTTAGTCCTCTTTATGTATAAAAATCTGGCCTTACCTCTGCTAGAGTAACTCTGCTAGAGCTACTACCAATAGGGCTAGACAGTCTATCTTGTTACCAGATTTTAAAAAAAAGAAACAGGTTTCAAATGTAACTTTTTACTATTCCTTTAGCTAAAGGACAGTGACTGTTCCCAGAAGTCTCACCTGTATCTCATGGCAAATAACTAGACAGAAAGGAAGATATAAAGCTCACATAAAGCCTAAGGATACAGAAGCTTAAGTTGCAAGAATCTAAGAAAATATTTTAGGGTCTAAGGAGGCCTAGATAGTTTTAAGAAGCTAATTTAAGTTATTAGAAAATGCTTCAGATTTCTCCCTGTTGCTGTATTACTGTCGTATTAAGACTGTTCAGCACTTCGACATTCCACTATATAATCCACTATCGTGGTTCCAATGTCAAAATTTTAAATTTCCTTTGATTTTTATTTTAAATATAGACTTACAAGTTGCTTCTCATTGTGCTAAATGTGTATGCATCCAGTCTTGTTGGATAGAGGGAACAATTCCCTTTTTCATGATGTGTAGTCATACTGAAAATAAAGATCATGTGAAATTTTTCCCCTTCTGCTTCAAAAAATAAAAACGTATATTCATTTCTATGAGTGCCTGCATGTCTTGTTTCCTGTTTCTGAAATACCAGACGTGCTCAGAAGATGAATCATATCCTGTGGATCTAGAGTTTCAGGCAGTTATAAGGTGCCGGGACTTAACCCAGGCACACTGGAAGGTCAAGCAGCCTTAACCGTTGAGTCATTGCTCCAGTCTTCTTATATTTTTTAAACAATAATTTATACTAGGAGTTCATTTTATATCAAATACCAGATACTATTTTGAATGTTTATGCCTTCATACAGACACACACACAGACACACAGACACACAGAGGCACACACACACACACACACACACACACACACACACACACACACACACACACACACACACCAACCAGAGGTTTCACTCTTTTATACATTAATCCTTCTATTGGTTACTATACTATTGGTTGTTAAGTTAGTGACTTACCTTTCATTGCTCTTTTCCATAGACCAGACCAATATCTATTATTATAACTCTTCTTTTATAATAGCTTTAGGTTACTGGACTTTTCTCTGCTATATGAATTTAGTTGTGTTGCCCATTCCTGAGCTTTTGCAATGTCAGTGGTCCTCTTTATCATATCATCTCTAAGAAGGAACCCATTCCTAAGTTACTCAGACCACTTCTTCTGGTCAGTACTCTGTTAGATCTTAAGATTTTAACAAACTTTGATACTTAAAATATTCATATTTAGCAACTTCTAATTGGATCTTAACACCTGCTTTATCCACACTTGATCTAACCCCCCACATCTTTCACTGTTTTGTAGTCAACTGGCCATGGATTGTTTTCCAAACAAAAGGGGGCTAGATTCTACTAGCATCACTCAGCGTTTCCATGACAATTTCATTACTAAAATTTCCTTAGTGATATAGAAATGTATAAGCCAACCATTGTAAAGTGAGTGTATTCAGTGTATGTGTATGTAGGTGTGTGTGCTTGTGTGTGTGTGCTTGTGTGTGTGTGCTTGTGTGTGTGTGGTCTCTGTGTGTATGCAATTTGGTTGCACAGTTACTTTTGTCTATGACTGTTTTTGCATGTGTGACAGGAGCTATGTCTTTGTTGGTAGGTATGGGCCTCTACATAGTTTATGTAGAGGGAAGTATTCTGGTTTTTTTCTTTCTTTGTTATTTCCTAGTGACAGTCTCACTCAACTGAAGCTAGGCATTTAGGCTAAGCTGCCTAGACATAAAATCTTGTGAATTGACCTGTCTTTTCTCCTTTACACTAGGATTATAAACATTTGCATCCACATATGTCTTTTATGTAAGTCTTAGGGATTCAAACTTGAAGCCTCAAGTTCATACAGCTAGGACTTTTACCCACCAAGCCATCATTTCAGACCCATAGTACACTTTAGTTAGAACATATTTCACAAAATTTATATATTTTAAAAAAGAAGATGAAATCAAATGCAAATAATCTGGTAATTGCTTCCCAGTTTCTAAATGAACTTTATGCAAAAGAGCTCTGTGCTTTGAGATAGGCTTTGATAAAATAAAATAAGATAATTTTAAAAAACCTAGTTAGAAGCTTCTCATAAAATAGAAATGGTATTACCATATGACCCAGCTACACCACTCCTGGGCACATATTCAAAGGACTACTACATAATATTTACATATACATATTTATTATTACTTTATTCACAATAAAAAGAAAATTGAGTCAGCTTAAATGTGCATTTTTAGATGAATGGATGATTTTTCTCTGTCTGTTTCTGTCTCTGTCTCTGTCTCTATCTCTGTCTGTCTGTCTATCTGTCTCCCTCTCCCTCTTCCCCTCCCTCCCTCCCTCCCTCCCTCCCTCTCTCTCTCTCTCTCTCTCTCTCTCTCTCTCTCTCTCTCTCTCTCTCTCTCTCTCTCTCTCACACACACACATACACACACACATACACACACACACACACACACACACACACACACACACAGTTCCATTCAGCAAAAAGAAATGAAAGTTGCAGGACAATGGGTGGAAACAGACAACATATGAAGTGAGTTAACCTGGATCGATGCAAAGAATTTCTGTTCCCTACAGATGTTGATTCCAGTCACTGCTGAGCATATCTGTATGGTAAAGAACAGGAAACAAGAAAGCGACCCAAAGACTGAGAAATAAGAGACTTCGGGGAAAGGTAGATGGAAAAGGTAATAAAATAACATGTAAGAGTTGGACACAATATATGAAGGGCAAGGTGGAAAAGGAGATGGTAAATGAATGAAGGGGAAGCCAGGTATAGGAGTGAGAGAATCAACCAAAACAAAATATTTATAATAATATCTCATGGAGTCTGGTTACTTTTAAAGCTAAATTAGAAGGTAAAAATAAAATGTTTTTAATTGAGGAATTTAAACAGAAAAGGAGATTTATGAATTTAAATTTATTGGACCTAATTTTTTGTTTGTTTTTCTGTTTATTTATTTATTTATTTATTTTTTTTTATTGCTTACTAAAGACTACCCTCAGGAGGGCTTGCCATGAAGGCAAGCACATTGACTATGAGGGCCCAATAGAGCCTGGAGATATACATTAGCACAAGGGTCCTTGAGAAAGCAGCTTTATCATTCAATAACTCTCAAGTTTGATTTTGAAAACAAACAAACAAACAAACAAACTGAAAACAGTGACAATCAGGTATACTTTCTTTAGTTGACTGAACTTTGTCACGTAAGCCTTCATTTCACACAAGAAATGTCTCGGAGATAACTCATGTTTTTACTGTCCTCCAAGAACCCCTGGCAGGAAGGAGCCTCTTCTAGGGACCACACCAATTCCTGAGAAAGAATGGCTTATGGATAGAACATCTGCAGAACGTCAAGTCCCATCACCTCTCAGTTCACTAGGCCCAAACAGCTTACAGTTCTCTTTGGCCTTAACTACATGGCCAGATTCGATTCCCGCGTTTGCTCAACTAATTTGATGCTTCGGTGGGGACATTGGAAGTGTTTTCTTGCTGACTATTACCTCTCTGGGGCAGTGACAAGAATTTTAAAACTGTCATTTCCTCATGCTATTCGTACCCTCTTTTGGATCTTTACAGAGGGATAAGAATGCATGGTGATTTTCTTTAAAAATAGACTCGGGAATCCAGAAAAAATGTCATACTGCATAATCCTCACAACAACCTGGGGACTGAATTCATTAACTCATCTGTCTCTACCCCAGGAATTAGGATGAGAGAGTAGGCCAATGCTTCTTTCACCTGAAAACACGCAATGATAAACTTAGCCTTCCTTGCTGTGAGGCTTCTCTTAACTGTTTCTATGTGGATAAGAAAACTGACAATTACTAACGATGCATGCATGTGCTATTAGTCAGCCATATGATGCATGTATGTCCACAGACATTCAGAACCATGGTTTTTATTACACAAAGTACTTTTTCTTGAGAAATAATCCATCTTTCCTGGTTTCCAAATTCCCACTGTGAAATGCAAAAGAAAAATTTTAATACGTTTTGTTCTGCACATTTTGATATGGTGCCTTCCATAGCAAGAACCGATTAATCATTCTTACTGAATAAAAAGGACAATAGACAAAAAAAAAATGATTGTGAATGAAAATGAAATATGTCAGGATATAAAAAGGTCCCCAGTTTAAAATGAAAATTGCTGAAGAAAATAAACCCAATAGACAAAAGGCTTCACCCTCTAGGTGCCAGTATATTTGTGGTAGACGGGGCCCTCCAGAGACTCAGAGCCAAAAGCAGAAAGAGATTTATTATGGGCAATTGGCTGGCCCCATTATGGAGGCTACAAAGTCCTGAATCTGCCATCTACAAACTAGAGACCCAAGAGACGTAGTACTGTAGTTCCATCCATGTTCAAGTTCAGCAGAGCATAACATTACGGGACCAGCAATTGTATTTTCTAATGGGTCACTAAGGACAACAGTGAGAAATGTCCCTCTCATTTATACCCTTTAATTCCTAGACCTGTGAGCTCATCTGTGAAAAGATGTTCATGGCATGTGAAATATTGGTTAGCACAGATGGCATCAGAGGGGACATAAACTAAATCTGCAAAGGAACGACACTCAGATGGTACTGTAAGTCAGTTTCAAGTGAGCAGATATAGGGAACGTGCTAGAAAGGGGGGAACCTGATGCTATTCAAGGTACGTGATGAGATATAAGCAGAATGATACAGTGTACGGGGCACGACAAGTGTGTGCCCATTTTCACACTATTTTCGCTGTGCAGTGAGTTATGTGGCCGAATTGAATGCCCTTTGGAATGATATGATGATGCATAGGGTATCCATAAAGGCAGTTTGCGCACAAGCATTGTGTGCAGTGTCAATCCAATATCCAGAATAAATGTTTACATCGGCAAAAATAGAACACATCCTCTTCCTAGATGAAACTGATTTATCTTAATCATCTTTCCCCATAGCTGGCAGATTACTCCAGGGAAGAGGACCTAAGATAGGATGCCGGGTTTACTACTGATGAATTGAGCTTGTAGCAGAGGTATTCCAGGTTGGCCACAGTGAGTCAAAGTTCATGTCACTAAGCGTGCACATAAACTCCATTCTGCTCACAACTGACCACATTGCTCATGAATCCATTGTCTGATTACATGGACTCCTGGAGAAAGAAACAGCTTATTTATGGTCCCAGAGCAGGTCATCCTTTCCTCTTGGTTGTGGAAGTCTTCCCCTGGCAGCAGGAGTATCCATGTGTTTCGCAAATATCTTCACTCTTTTCTGCTCCTTCAGAGAAGTCAAATGGACCTCTCAAATGTCTTTGGCATTAATTTCCCAATTTCTTCCTTTTGAACAAGTAGCCATAGCTCATGGACTCATTCATATGTATAGGTGTAGTCACCTGGTCATGTCTCTTCTCTAGCCAAGTGAATATGTGGGTGCCCTGCCTAAGACTTGGACTTTTCCATTCACCTCACTCCTTCAGATATGCCCTGTTGGTACCTGTGCTTCATGTAGGACCATCTATAACTGGGCCTGATTTTTCTCTCCTTGGTTCCACTGGTCATAAGGAATTATCCATGAAGCTGAAGGTTCAGAGGAAACAGGACAGCAGTGGTACATACAAAGGCACCGGATCCCCCTAAGTATATATCTTAACTATGCTTTCAGAGCCTGCTTGGGTCAATTCAGAGATATAGCTCCCTTACATAATGGTGGGGTACTTGACAGTTAAGGATGGACCACTGAGGTTTCATCACAGTAAGGTAACTCACAATCAGGCATTTGTTATCTCTGTCATACCTCTGATTTCAATGAAAACTTATGTATAGTCTTCTGGATAGCTAATAACCATGGGGAGATATGAGCCTTGTTCACATAAATATTTTAATATTTTTGAAAATAGTGTTTGCTTCATGTAAGCAACTAATCAGTCCAGTGGTTTATATTTCTGCCCTTTGTGGATCTTATGGTTTGTAGCAGGTATAAGCTTGGCTCAGGAACATCACATATATTTTCTATAATGGCACACCAAAGAACCATATCCTAACACACAAGGACTTTTGTAGTCTTAGAGGGCCTCCATCTGCCTGTTACTACAGCACAAGACTGGCTTAAAAACTCCTTTCCTGTGAATTCTAACAGCGCCCATGATAGTTCCATGAATGGAAAATAAATTATATGTTCTTAGGGAACAATCATATCAATAATATGACTGAAATTTTAAATAAAGCTTTAAAAATTGACTTTAAGAATCACTTGATAAATATTTATCACTAAATATTTTTTATTAATTTTAATTATCTGTGCATGAGAGTTTGCCCATATGTATGTATGTGCATCAGATGTGTGCCTGATGCCAATGGAACATGGACTAGACTGATAGTTCTCTATAACTGATGTCAGTGAAGGCTGTGAGCTTCTGTGAGGGGGCTGAAACACAAGCCATGTCCTCTGGAAGAGCAGATGGGGCTCTTAAACAGTGAAGCCATCTCTCTTACTCTTTATTTTGCAGTCGTTATTATTACCACAATATAGTGGTAAGTGGTGACTTAGCACATTGAATGAATTCTGATCTTAATTTTTTTTCTATTTCCTAGGTGTGTGTTTGTGTGTGTGTGTGTGTGTGTGTGTGTGTGTTATGTTTTACTTTTTTCTTTATTGTTCTTTATTATTCCCATTCATTTATTCTTAAAATGGTTTTCATTTTGACAGTTATGAAAAATCAAATGTTTAATGTTAATTATGAAAAAAGGCAGTAGAAGATTGCCATGTGTTCTTTTAAAAAATCGAATGGAATGTGCAAATTTATGTGATCAAGTATAGCAGAAATCTCTTGAAGCCTGAGAAATAATTAGTGTCACTCAAAGATAATTTGTAGCAGCCAAGATAATTTCTAATTAATAATTGACATTTCAGTAGAAGCAGATACATTAAATGCATGAATTCTGGAATATGACTGAACCCAGAAGAAGAATATTTTGACTGTCAAAGAGTAATTTCTGTCAGGAATTATTATCTTTGAGTTATGCAACTAATGAATTCCACTACAGATTTAAGAAAAATGATTACACAAATATAATGCCAGTTCTTGATGGATCCACTTCTGAGACATTTTGCTTTACACTAATTGTCTTGTGTTTACCTAAGGACTACATTTGAATGCCATCAAAGTGGTTCTGTTTATTCTGATATCACATCCACAGTCAGTTCATTTATGCATATTAATGCTAAAATGAAATAAATTTTGTCATTGCTATAGGCAATATTGTACAATCAAAGGAAATCGCAAAGGAGACTTTTTCAGATCACACAAGTACATTTTTCCATGTCTATTTCATTTTCCGTTTGTCTGTAGGCAAGTATCAGTAATGCAGTGATGCAGGTGGTTTCTCCCTCCTGAGAACGATGTTCCTAAATACCCTGAAATCTAACGTTACAGAAATCCATACATGTTATTTCTATTGCTTTTTAAAATTTCTCTATAGTTACATGTCCCTCCTTCGTGAGAAATTAAATTCATGTGATTGATTTGCTATTGCTATTGTTTTGTTTCATTTTTGAGGTTTGTGTGTGTGTGTGTGTGTTTGTGTGTGTGTGTGTGTGTGTGTGTGTGTGTGTGTGTGTGTGTCCTGCTAAATTTTGGTACAGTTTCAAAATTATCTATTATCAACTATAGTCATTAAATATTTGCCTTACCGATAACAGAGTTAAGTAGTGTTTGCGTTGTGTCAAATATGCCCTTTGATCTTTTCTTAAACTCATGCTGTATGGTGAGTATTTTTATGAAGTTGATATTTATTTTTTACAAGAATAATTTGATTTATCATGAGTTCTGTACATGAAGTCAATATGTTTTTATCTTAGACATTAGTTAGAAACCCAAATATTTAAACTCCTCCCCAGTGTCAATACGAAGCTTGTCAAATATAGGATTGATAGTGCAATACCGATGTCAGTCTCATACCCATACAAGAGTCGTTTAATTTTAAAATAGAGAAGGCTTTGAGAGGTTTACATTAACGAAAATTTTCAGTGAGACCCATATAAGAAATATGTGAGGAAAATGTTTTTCTTGAATTGACAAGGCAGAGAAACAATACTACTGAGAATATTTTCTACTTAGCATAACCACAAAACATACATAACAGATACAATAACCAAAGATGAAAGTGTGGTAACTCAGGGTTAGCCCAAGGGGCATGTCCCACAAAAGCCTTCACTTACCAGGAAACTGGGACAGAGGGGAAGGCATCCTATTGGGACTCTAAATGAGAGATGCATGGGAGAATAGCAAAATAAAAGGATACAGAGGGTCCTAGAAATCTACAAGTAGAACAATATGATAGGCAGATTTGGGCCCAGGGGTCCCGCTCAAACTAAGGCACCAGCCAAGGACAATACAGGAGGTAAACTTTAAACCCCTTCCCAGATCTAGCCAATGGTCAGAACATTCTCCACAGTTGAGTGGAGAGTGGGATATGACTTTCTCACGTACTCTGGTGCCTCACATTTGACCATGTCCCCTGGAGGGGGAGACCTGGTAGCACTCAGAGGAAGGACAGCAAGTAGCCAAGAAGAGACTTGATACCCTATGAGAATATACAGGGGGACGTAATCCCCCTCAGGAACAGTCATAGGGGAGGGGAATAATGGGAAAATGGGGGGGGGGAGGAATGGGAGGATACAAGGGATGGGATAAACATTGAGATGTAACAAGAATAAATTAATAAAAAAAAAAAAAGAAAGTGTGGTAACTCAAAAGCTTTATTAGTATGATTCTTTCACGGTCTTTACCATTTCATCATAAAGTTATTATTGCGTGTTATGTGGCCTTTCTTAGGAGGACATGAACATTCACATTCATTCCATCAAAATCTAACTTGACAAAGCACTGAGTTTAGCTGAGATTACTTATAGAGCACTGGTGAAGAGCTACTGGAACTTAGAAAAAAACAAACACAGCTGCATTCCAGAAAACTCCATCCCAGTGGATGACTCAAGAGAGCCCACCCTGGAACCCCTTAGCTCAGCTGATGAAATTGTTAGTGCTATGCCATTTGGCGGAGTTGGCTTGTGAATCTTGCCATTTTCATGAACTTTCTGTGTCTTGCACATTTTGCTTCCTTCTCGTGCCTTAGGAATCTACTTCCTACGTCAGTAAAGCATCTTCCCGTTTGGAGAAGATCACGCATAACAACAGGACTTCTGACAGATGGAGAGGTACAAGCTGAACTACCGAGAGATTCTACAAATGGAAGTCTATTTTCCTGAGGAGAACAGCATAAAAGATCATTTTGGTTCATGGGTTTAGAAGTTGAAGATCAAGTTCTGATGTGGTAAAGTATAATAATACTGATTCAAATTTTGTTATGTGTCTTACATGTAGTCAACACATTTAAATATCCCCTTATTTATCTTGGTTTGAGTAGTAGGAGAACACTGAATGCAGTTGCTATGAGGATGCTGGTCAGCAATGTTGAGGATCTAAAAGTTGGGACAATCTGTACATGTGGAATATAGCTGTTGATTGGGGTAGGGATCTGTAGGATAGCTTGATTTTTCAGCTGGTGAGATAAGCCAATGAGAACATCACTTACAAGATGAAGGATAGGGAGAGAGAAGAGTGATGTATCATTTATTTGGCTTCCCATATATTAAGCTTGAGATTCCTGCCATGGAGCTGAATATTAGAAGTCATATTCAAATATTGACCAGAATGGAAGTTGTCAGTTTAGAGTTGATGACAGAGTTAATTGATCTTCTTAGAGACACACTCAGAGAAAAAAAAATACTGGTTCAGAATTTGTTGTTCTAATTTTTAAATATCTGATATTATTTATTCAAAGAAACAGGAAGTTCACCCCATATGCTATAGACACCAAAGAAAAATATTCAAGCCTTTTCTTTTTTTCTAAGCAAATATTGATAAACTAGTATGTTAAAGTGATTTTCAAGTTAGTTTAGATAGAAACTTTAATTTCACTAATTATATTTGAACCTAGAGAATAAAGTGTTATAAGATACCCAGGGGATAATATTTTATATTATAAATATTTTTTTGAAGAAAAGCTGATAGAACAGTAGCTAGAAAGAGATATAAAAAAGCTGTGTGATGCAGATGCAGAAATTTCTGTGTAATGAGAAATTTCCCTTGCCTTTGCATAGATGTCATATAGACTACCGGTGGAGGGAAGAAGATGGGAGAAGAAGAGAAAGTTCTTAAGGAAGAAAATTGTGAATGGGGCCCTGATTGTGTGCATACAAATAGAGTTTCTGTCTGAGAAAAAAACTGGAAATGGCTGGTTGTGCCAGACTTGATGCATTTAAGTGCAAATATATATTCTCACAATTATGGAACATATTGCTTGATATTTTAATATTTTTATGATGATGTAAACACAAAGAAATTAAGAAATTTGATTATAGTTGTTAAGACTGTAATTTGACCAGATATCATTAATGTATGTAAAGTGTTAAAATAATAAAACCCTGTTAGTGATGTGATACACAACACAGAGCAAAAAAATATGTCATAAGTAAAAGACAAATATATTCATGGAATAAAAGACGTAAGTTGAAAGTACCAAGAAAGGCAGTATCTCCATGTGATATAGGAAGAATTGAGAAACAACTGTTCCCATTTAACAAAGAAATGAAGAGCAAACTGCACAGACACCTACTTGTTAACACATTAGAAAGCTGTAGGCTTTTACAGCTGTAACCTTGCTTTGAGTACTCTGCAGGGAGGTTAGGAAGTAGCACAGAGAAAGCCTTAGATGACAAAATCTAACTCATTCAGGAGGCCTCTTTACGTGCGCTGTGACAGTGACAAGAGGCTCTCATCTTTACTCTCCAATATTTATATTCTCTTTGTGTGATAAAGGAAAGTTAGGGCTTGGGTCCTGTTAGGACGCACTGGCCTTGTGGTCCTAACTCATGTTGAGTTGTCATTAACAATGATTGGCATGAAATCGACTCTTTGTTTTAGTTTGGAGACTCTCATCCTCATTAAAAGACTGTAGGATAAGCAAGAAAACATTCAACGGAGGGTAGAATCCAATAAAGAGAGGTGGGGAGAATTTTAGAAAGGAAGAGGCATACGCTTTTCTAGACATAGTACAAACAAGGAGAATGTTTAGCAAGCATGGTCAGTGATATGCCCACAGACAAAGAACGTCACCTGGCACTGGAGGCAGCACGTAGCTGGAAACATTGATGTTGCCCTCACTGCTCTCAAATGTAAAAAAAAAAAAAAAAAAAAAAAAAAAAAAAAAAAAAAAAAGCCCATATTTTAAAATCCATTTTTAGGCTTGAAGAACCTATCCTTCTTTGCATTGAATATGCATCTATCTGCTGCATCTATCTTTAATAACGGAAGAAAAGAAAAAGATGTCTCAGGAAAAAAATTAAATAAATAATAGAGAAATCGCTTCATCGTAATTCAGAATAAAGTACTGCAATTGCTTCCATTTTCCCAAAATGCCACAAAAAAAAAAAAAAAAAAAAAGCAAGCTTGAGAGGGACAATATCTTTGCATCTAAAACGATTTTGTTCCCCTTCTTCAGCAGAAGCAGTTAAGCAGAGAATGCACAATGGAGAGCCAGGAAACAGTTGGAATGCATTTCACATTAATTTTCTTCAAAGACTAAAGATCTAAAAATACTAACCTGCAGGTTCCATTAGTTTTGGCTCATTTCTAAGCCTTGACAGGTGCCGAAGAACATAATCTCATGTGTGCTTTTCAATGTCACAAACTGAAAAGTTAGCAGTAAAAGAAATTTCAGGTAACACTGTGATTCATCACAAGTCTTAATTTGTACATCCCTCGTTTAATATTCTTATGCTCAATGCATGACAAGATTCAGACTCATATAATAATGAAATCGCCTGATGTCAGGATGTATGGAGCAATGATAGTCTGCTTCTATTCTCATAAGGGTGCTCACTGACAGCTAAGATGGGGGATAATTGACACTAATTGGTACTCCTGATTGCAGAGGCATGTCCTCTACATGATAACTATCTTTGCATGGTATTTTGGTACTCTCTTGTATCTTCTGTGAAAATCAGCCCTCTGGTATCTACAGCTGAATAATAAAACATGTTTATAACAACTAGATGTGGTATTCTGAAAACTACATTACAGCTTTAGCTTTAGAGATGCATTCATAACCAATGAAGAAAAGCTGTGGGCTACAAATAATGTTTTGCTTATAATGTTTTTCTTGTGTTCATTAATGGACAAGCATAAATGCTAAAAAAAATTTCTGCCTGAAATAAAGCCACAAATGCTGTCAAAGATGTGTGAAGAGCCTGCAAGTTTCTCCCCTTTAAAGTAATATTTAAATAATTGAAATCTTATTAGATATGATTTTAATCCTGCTTTTCCTCTTAATATCTTCAAATAATCAGCCTTTCCCCAGTGTACTCCCACAACATTGTCTAGTTGCAATAAACATCTTTAATAGCTGCATACAATTATGTGAAGTGCCTTCCTCACCATGACTTGGTCTTCCCCTCCCTGCTTGGAAATTTAGGCTATTCAGATTTTGCTATTATAAAGCCAACTATTTTTAATATCTCTATGCATTTTGATCTTCTCAATTTTTAGTTCATTGTCATATGAACAGTTGTAAATTTCCAGCACATCCTTAGAAATTCTTAGCAGAACCACCCCGTGGTATCGATCCACACTCTACTCACCAGGTTTAAATTAACCCATCTGAACACATTCCAGCCTAGGCCATATGTCCTTTTCTGTTTCCTCTAACTATATTTCACTGATGGTGAGGGTCAGAGATGCTGCTATGTTCTCTTGCTAATTCTATGAGTAAAAGAATTAACCATTAGCTGCTTTTGCCCCATTAAAAATTAATGAAACCATGTAAATTATTACACTTACTGTTTTCAAGACTGACATTCTATAGGAAAGAAATGTCTATCATAAAAACAATAAATATTTTATGTGCATATCTGTACTTGTGTGTGCATATCTACATGTGCTCTGGTGAACAGGTACATAGATGTTAACGGAGGTCAGAGAACCACATTGATTCTCATTCCTTGAATATGGTCTATACTGTTTGCTAACACAGGATTTTGTTTTGATTTGTTTGGTTTTTTTTTTTTTTTTTTTTTGCCTCGAGCCCACTGAGTCAGCCAGACTGACTGGTGAGTGAGATCTGGAATTGATCTCCCTCTGACTCCTTAGCACTTGGATTACAAACATGGAGCAGCTTTATTACATAAGTTCTGGAGGGCTTGACTTAAAGTTCTAATGCATTTGTGGCAAGGACCCTACCTACAGAATTATCACTACATCCCCCCAAATCAATGTCTATTCTCTATTTAATCTATAGATTTTGATTATCGTTTTATATATACAATTTTAATATTTCTAGGAATAAAATTCTAGCCAAAATAGTTCGTTGCTATTTACATGGGAGACTTTAGTATTTTTTTAAAGACACTAAGTGCATCACTGCCCACAGTGGTTAACAGATTGTCTCAAAACTACATAAGATAAATTCCCTCCTTTCATGATATATACTTTATCACATAATAAGCTGATATTTAATAAGTTCTATTTCCTGGATGCCAGTTCTTTTTATCACTCTGGTCTTCTGATTTGACATCAGTTTTGCACCATTTAAATTAGGTCTTGGTAGGCTAGACTTCTCTCATTGATTTTTCTTCTACAAATTATATTTCTTTTTGTAGTCTGCCCTGCTCATTTTGCCTGTTAAGATTCAGAATCACTTGGAAAAGGTTTAAAAATAAATTCTATTAGTTTACTCAGGATAATTGAATTAATTGATTAATACATATGGCCTAAGATGCATCTAAAAATAGTTCCCCAAAATAATAGGTCAATATAACGTTATCATTTAATGTCCTGAAGACTGCTTCACAAAGTCACTTTGGTCAAAGTAAAGGAAGCTACCTTTTTGCAGTGGGCAGAAGTTACAACATAGATTAAACCTACCACAGTGTAGAGAATGGATGGCCATGAAAAGCTCAGACATAAAGAGGACATCTATATCAATCCTCCAAATCTCATCTTGGAAAAAGAGGGCAAAAAGAACGAAGGAATCTAGAGTTTTGGAAGACTGCTACAAAACTGTCTTACAGACACCACAAGGCTACTGCTCTCATGTGATCACCTCAGCTGCAGTTGCCAGCACAGGAACAACATAAAACTGGCTCGTCACCAGCTTATCATATATGAGAGGGGTTCTTCAGGGCCCTCCCATCATTGAGGGATTGTTGGAAGTAGTTCAGGGGGAACAGGGGGATTAATTTTCTTCAGTGGTATATCTCCTGGTAAGTTGCCTCTGATGCAGTAAATAGCCTTTATTCATGTCCACATAGATAATCATAATTAAATTCAATTGTCAAAAGAAATGACATAGTTTTAATATTCTCACTACTATAGTTTTGAGGAAATTAGTTAGGAAAAGTGTAAAAGCTGAGTGATGGGGAAGAGTGCTATGTAATGCTGTCTTCTGGACATGCCATGGCAATTTCATTCATGAACTCACATAGTCAGCTGCATATGATCTGCATAAGATCAAGCCAACCAAAATACCAGTATAGATGAGGTAGATGATCTTCAGGCCCCACACTGCATAGTTTCTGGGAAAGGAAAAAAAATCTTTCTTTATTGAGAATATAACCACTGATAGAGTTTCTATTCTCTAGTGGCTGGCTCCACACACATGCACAAATTGGTAGCTCTAACTGAACTTCTTAGTTTATCAAAAAGCAGCCAACAAATCAAAAAAATGATATTATGATGGAGATCTTTGTTAAGATAGATATGAAAGAAGTTGGAGGATGAAAATGAGAAGGCCCATATTTTAATGTGTGTGCATATATACATATATATATACACATATATGACAATTTTAAAAATGAAAATATTAAATGACAGCAAAGTAGAACAGGAACTGTTGAGAAGAACAAGGTTTCATTGGAAGAGAAAGAGGAATGAGTGGATGACAGGCAGGTGTGGAAAATGACCCAAATCCAGTATATGCCCGTATAATAGTTTCAAATTACAAATAAATGACTAAAACAGTTTCTTGAGCATTACATTCTATTGTATGATGCCTCTGTGTCATGACATGATTATTGGTTATTAAGTCTACCAATCAGTGTCTGAGAATATCTTGAAATATATGGGTTATAGAACTTTAGTAGTCATCCTGTTGGCTCATTATAGATATCTGGACCAAGTAAGACCCAAGATACAATACTGGATATTGACATGGACCCAGAGCACTGCATAGAGCAAGGAGCGGAGTGTGTGAAAGAGTCACAGACCAACAGTTATCTATCCAGACACCAGAATGCTGTATGTTTCCCATACTCTACCAACCACAGAAGGTTGGACTGAAAGCTTACACGGGGAAGAAAAAAGCCGCCTTCCATTTTATATCCAAACCACCAGAGTCTGAGCTAGCTGGGGAAAGTTAATGTCGCAGTAGCTTTGCATATCAATACTCTGTACCTAATATTTGAACACTGTGCAACACTGCACATCCATCTAAAGTAGCTCTGTACCTAGAAGTATTGTTTAATGATATTTATTTTCCCAGGGGAAAATGTTCTTAACACATTCATACCTTCCAGAGAAAACAAGGCAGAGACTATCATAGTAGTTTTCTGTTTTATTTAACTATACCCTAACTGACTTTTATATAGGGGGCGCTTGTTTTGTTTTGTTTTTGTTTTTGTTTTTTCTGAGATAGGGTTTTTCTTTGTAGCCCTGGCTGTTCTGGACTTGGTTTGTAAACCAGACTGGCCTCAAACTCACAGAAATCCTTCTGCCTCCGGCTCCTAAATCCCCGAGTACTGGAACTACAGGAGTATGCCACTGTGCCTATTTATAGTGGACTCTTTAATGAATTAATTCATGAAAAAAAAATAAACTGTTCAGTAGCAAGGGTCATGATGAACACAAAAGTAAGGAAAAAAAAGCAGGGAACTGTTTATTTTCTCCTTATATTAAAAACAGATTCTTTACTCATATAATATATCCTGATTACAGTTTCCCTTCCTTCTACTTCCAGTTCTTCTTTCCAATCCAAATCTACTCTTTTCCTGGCCCACATTAGAAAAGGAAAGGCTTCTAGGCTATGACTACAAAGCACACCAAAATAAAATAAAGTAAGAACAAACTAAAAGCATGCCATCAAAGTTGGACAAGGCAAATCAATGGGGGAAAAGGTCCCCAAGAGAAGGCACAAGAATCAGAGATACACTTGTTCACACACTCAGGAGGCTCATAAAAGTGTGAAACTGAAAGCCATAGTATATATACAAAGCACTTGTTAAAGATCCATGTTGACTCAGTACTTGTTGTTTAATCCTCTGTAAATTGGTATGAGCTTCATTCAGTTGATTTAGAGGCCCTGGTTTTCCCGGTGTCCTCCATCCTAGATGTCCCTCAACAGAAGAATGAATAAAGAACTGTTAAATTTATACAATGGAGTGTTACTCAGCAGTTAAATAAAATGAAATATTAAAATTTGCAGGCAAATGGATGTAATTAGGAAAAACTCATCCTGAGTATGGTAATACAGACATAGAAAGATGAATATGGTATGTATCAATTTATATATGTATATTAGCTGTTAAATAAATGATAGCCAAGCCATAACCCATGGTCCCAGACAGGTGAGGACTAGAGGGGACACATGAGTCTCCTCTGATTGGGGAGTGGGGATAGATTAGATATGATGAGTGGACTGGGGACTGGGGGGAGGCTGATGGGAAAGGAAGGATCAAGTGGGAGGGAGAGGGGAGATGGTGTTAAGGGATGGAATGTGGGGAGAGACAACAAGAAGTAGGAGGCATTTGAATGGAAGAATGGATACCTAGTACAGTGGAAATTGCCTAAAATATACGACAGTGATCCTAATGACCTCTCCAAATAATGAGGCAGATGGTACCCCAACAAATGTGGCTTCCAGTACTGGGACTGAGTTACATCCACTTGAGTTGTTGTCCAAATGGTCCAAGGGAAATCCTCAGACAACCAGAATTTTGCCAAGATAATAAGTTGCTCTCTATAAAAAGACATCAAACACCCATTGTTGAAGACAACACCCACACAACTCAATGAACACTGAATTGTCTATCTTGTGCCTGCATAGAGCCTTCACCTTCTACTTCACCTTCGTCTTCTCCTATCTTAGGCATGGGAAGGTATTCTGAAGGCTAACAACAGAGAAACCTAAACACCAACCAAGCTACAAACCCTTTGTTTCGCAATGCTCTCCTATCTGCAAAATATGCTAGTGCAATGGTGGCACAAACTTGGGGAAGTAAGCAAAGATGGATTGACTTAAGGCCCATTCAATGAGATGGAACCCATACCTAACACCAAGAAACAGAAACCAGATATCTCAGAGATCTAGGGTAAAGCCAAACACTACTGGTTAAAACAAAACAAAACAAAAAACTAACAATAAAACGACTCCTCATGATATTCTGCTATAGTCATAGATCAGTGCTTTATGGGCTTCTCATTAAAGTCTTATGTCAAAATAGGCAACAATAATAACATAATAGTAATAATAGGTATTATATAGTTATAATTGTTACTGAAGAGTCTTCAGCAGCCCAATAAACATATTGAACTCTTTCCAATTGATTTCTAACAAAAATTGAATGTCAGACATTGTAATAGCATGTTTATTGATCTACACTGCAAAGTAAATGGAATCTACATATTTTATAATCTGTGTGGCTAGTAAGTGTGTAATGCACCTCTTATAAAAGTACATGTGTTAATTTCAGTTTCCATTTGAATGTCTAGTTTTTCAAACTGAATATGAGAATTAGGGATGTAGTTCCTTTCAAACAAATGTGTTTATATACTTATGTCAACTATGTTTGATCTTGTGTGATGGACTTCTGCTTTCCTTTAGCACTGACTACTGATTTTGCTTCTGGTATTAAGAAGGTTCTGTTTACACAGGTATTTTTATCTCCATAGTAGAAGGCAAGGATGTATGTTGCCTTCATTTATTTATTGTTTGAATATGTGACCTCAATTGGCTCTGACCTACCCCTAGGCCTCATCTATAATCTCACTTAGCACCTTCTGATTTTCTCCATGTTATCAAGTTCCTGAGACAGAAGTTTAAAGGCATCTTCATCTAATGGACCCATGATTCTCATTCATTTTCTGTCCTGTCACAGATTGCTTTAGTGTTTTTCTACCCAGTACATTGCAAAGACCAAAGGAGGCAAAAAGAGACAGAGAACTATTGCTATCAGTCAGACTCTAGCACACCGTAGTGTGTCAGCTCAAGTCTACAGCACTGACAATCTAGAACCAAGGAAACAGAAAAGTAAATGTGAATGTACATCACATGTTTAGTCATTAAATATAGCATTGATTTATAATTGCTCTTAAAGACGTTTATCTGGTAATTGTAAAATATTAGAATTTGATTTTATCAAAAGCTTAAACACAAATACTTCATCTGATGTTTTAAGGTCATTTATTTTACTAATAGATGCCCCAATGTTGCATGTATATTTGTAGATTATGCTTACTCAGTTACAAGAATTCTTTTTTTAAAAATATTTTATTAATTTATTCATATTACATCTAAATTGTTACCCTATCCCTTCTATCCTCCCATTCCTCCCTCCCTCCCACTTTCCCCTACTCCCCTCCCCTATGACTGTGACGGAGGGGGACCTCCTCCCCCTGTATATGCTCATAGGGTATCAAGTCTCTTCTTGGTAGCCTGCTATCCTTCCTCTGAGTGCCACCAGGTTTCCCCATCCAGGGGACATGGTCAAATATGGGGCACCAGAGTTCGTGTGAAAGTCAGTCCCCGCTCTCCACTCAACTGTGAAGAACATCCTGTCCATTGCCTAGATCTGGGTGTTTGAAGTTTACTGCCCATATTGTCCTTGGCTGGTGTGATAGTTTGAGCGGGACCCTGGGTCCCGATCTGCCCATTATAATGTTCTTCTTGTAGGTTTCTAGGACTCTCTGGATCCTTCTATTTCCCCATTCTCCCATGCTTCTCTCACCTACAGTCCCAATAGGAGGTCCTCCCCTCTCACCCACTTTCCTGGTAAGTGAAGACTTTCATGGGACATGCCCCTTGGACGGCTGTCTAGATATAAGTGAGTATATACCATTTGACTCTTTCTACTTCTGGGTGAACTCACTCATTATGATCATTTCTAGTTCAATCCATTTGTCCACAAATTTTGGGAATCCCTTTTTTTTAATATCTGAGTAGTATTACATAGTGTAAATGTACCAGTTTCTTTATCCATTTTTCTACTGAGGGACACTTAGGCTGTTTCGATGTTCTGGCTATTATCAATAAGGCTGCTATAAACATGGTTGAGCATATGTCCCTGTTGTGTGGTGGAGCATTTTCTAGATGTATACCCTCTCCATTAATATAGACAATTATTTCATCAAGGATTTAAAGCCCTCTCTTTAGGATTTATCCTTACGTTTATATTACATTTTAGTCATGTGGCATAAAATGTATCAGAGTTGTTCTTTGTTAGCAATTTTTCTAATTCCTTATTTTCAGGCTGACATAACAAAGTACCAACATTATGATGCTCCACTGCTCCTATCACTCTGTAGGAACTCTCAAGGAGACATCTTCTAGTGGTTCTCAACCTTCCTAATGCTGCAAAACTTTAATACACTTCCTCATGTTGTAGTGACTGCCAATCATAATGGTTTTTTTGTTTTGGCACTTCAAAAGTATAATTTTGCAACTGTTAGAAATCGTAATGTAGATATCTGATGTGCAGAATATCAGATAAGACCTACATGGGAGTCACAGCCCACAGGCTGAGAAGCAGTGTTCAAGGCAAAGCGGTGCATGCCTGGTATCCCAGTGACAGAAGGAAGAACCCTCTCCTGACTTGCCTGTGAGAAGGAAACTCTACTGTGCAGCCTATGAGGTTTGAGAGCTGTCCATAGCTGTCCCATCTCTTATTCTAATCTTATTGAACAGTGGCTTATATCTGTAGTCACCAGAGATAAGGACCTTTCACTATTATTTCACTATCACCCTATTATTCTTATGAATTTACTTAAAACTTAGTGAAAATAATGAAACAATTCCTTACATTATCCTACTTAATTGACATTATAGATAATATTAAGTGACTCCTGTGTACTTAAATGAAGTATTTTTATAGATTGTTTTATGTGACATTTCTTTATATTGTGTAAGTGGGGGTGGGGCATGTGTGTGTCACAGGGTGTATGTGGAGGTCAGGAGACCACGTGATAGTTCTCTGCTTCCACAATATGGCCTCCTGGGATCTCACCAAGCTTGAAAGAAAGCTCCTTTACTGGTAAGCTAGTTCACTGATCCTTATGTTCATAGTTGTTTAGTTTTGCTTAGTTTTATTATTTGTTTGTTTTACTTTCTTTTGTTTTATTTTGTGTCTGACGGATACATTTTCCATGGGGTCTGGTTCAATTACTTTTGCAGTTTTACAGTATGTCAACAAACTCTACCAGATACTATAACAAAAATGCCTAGTCCCCTCAAATAGAGTTAGAAAAAAATCTTGCTTTTATCCTGTCCAAGATAATATTCACTAACAATATTTTCTCTTTGTACCCTGATAAATCATATGTAATATTTACATATAGTATATGTAATATTTATATATTTTTATATATGTGTTATACATGCATACACATTCACACACACACACACACACACACACACACACAGACATGCAATCAGTGGCCCACGTGGAAAACAAACATAAAAGTCCCTTGAATCATGTAAAGTATAATTGAAGAACATTCTACTTACAACAATTTCACTGCTGTCTAATGACACCTAGAATCCAACAACCATGAAGGGAATTAACAGGCTGCAGAAAATATGGAGGCTCACCTGCCCTTTTCTACTTCTCTCTAAAGTGAGCCTCTTTCCCTTCCTCCTCTTTTTTCTTCCAACTACTTGAAGCAACGGACTTAGCTGCTGCTGTAAAGAGCTTTGAAGCTGAAACTAGTGTGCTATCAGGGAATATGCTTTAACCAGATTCCAAATGATTCAAACATGGACCAGAATGGAACCTCATAACCTCATTCCGTTTCCTTAAACACCTTTTTCACTCTTCAAATAGATATCTTTCCCTTGTAGACCATGAGTTTATATCAATTATGCTTTTGTGAAATACATTCTTCATTAACATGTTTTGAGAGTTGTGCTATATTATGAAATCCACTCAAGCCTTTGCAACTATGCTTTGAATTAATAGAATTCTCCTTACTCTTCTAATTTGTTTCTTCACTGAAAAAAAAACAAACAAATGAGTAAATAGATAGACTGAAAAAGTATTATCGAAGCTAAGACAGAGCTGAGCAATTAAAATGCACACTGTGGTTAGTCTTAACGAAGTTGCTTAGGACTATTAAGAAGATTTAATAGATAAAAATATGATCAATAGTAAAATCTTTGAGCTATGAATTGGCTCATTAAATGTAAACAAAAAATACTTTGTAATGATTTAAAGACCAAATACCACAAACACCATCATTTCCCTTTATTGTTTATGAAATAAATTACTTAGCATTCTGGGGGTTCCAGTTTCACAGTTTCGATGCTAAGCCCCTGAGGGTGGTGTGTCCAAAAGGAACTTTCTATTGTCTGCTATGAGAACTAGAAAAAGACAGAAAAAGTTTTCCCCTAAATATGTGAACTATTTCCTAATACTTTGTTCAATCTGTAGCATTCTAATTTTGATTTACACAGTTTGAGCCATATCTCCTACAATGCTTCAATACATACTAATGCATACAGACATAGCACTTTCCTTTCTGTTTATTGAAAATGTATTCTCTTCATTTTCCAATATGAACCAGCATGCTAAAAACCTACCAACACTTCTGTGATTTAACCTCCATTCATGGCCTCCCCATCTATAATAGATTTTCAATAGAAAGGCCTGTGATTCCTGAGTTCTCTGATGGCCACCTTAATGGTAAGAAGCACCCCTCACTAGGAACTAATGTATGTTGTCATACTGCCCACGGCTGTTTAGAGAAGAGCTCATCTTTGTGTGTGTGTGTGTGTGTGTGTGTGTGTGTGTGTGTGTGTGTGTGTGTGCGTGTGTGTGTGATGTGTGTGAACTTCAACCCTAGTTACCTGAGTAGTAGTGTGATACATTGTCCTATGGAAAAGCTTTCAGCAAAGTACAGAATATACAACAAGATTTACAAAATACTCCAGGATAAACGTGAGCACGCGCGCACACACACACAAACACACGCACACACACACACACACGTACACACATGCACACAGATAGATGTTCACACAGATACAAGAACTAAGTGCCTCTGCATGTGCCCACACCACCTCAGAGAGCTGATCTTATTTTCATGTCTTGCTCTCTCACATTCTAGACCAGCAGAGCTATCACAGGGCTTGGAAACCTAAGTAAATTCCCTCTGATAGAGGAGAGCTTTGTATTTTAAGGACACTTAGAAGCCTACTTTCAGAAGCTCTTAGTTTCTTTCCCTCATATTTTTTCCCACACTGATTGACATCAAGGGCAGCCATGCCATTAAGAAAAACACCTCACCCTTTCATTTTGTGTTCTTGCTATCTGGCCCTGAAAAATCAGTCAAAACATGTGGAAAAAAATAAAGAGGGCACATGAAGCTGGGAGTGAGATTGGGAGTGAGATAGGGAGGGGAGACCCAGGGGTAGTTGATGCTAGGCTATGGATTTGATTAATAAATGTTGTGTAAGTGTACAAGATGCTCAAGGAGTAAAAATATTAAAAAAATAAATAGAATAAAATTGGGACTAAGCAGTGGATAAATTTTCCCATTGCCTGGATTATTTGCCAATCTATAGCAACCGTTTTATAGCACATTTAAGCTTTCTGCCTCATGTACTGTTTAAAATATTGAAACTTTAATGGAATATTGCATCATTCACACCGTATGGAAATTTGTGAAGCATTCACGAGTATACAGCTACATAACTTATTTTCAACCATGTAATCCCTACTCCTATTTTCTTTTTGAAGAACTGAGCTATCTATTTTTACTCTCCTCAACTATGAGCTAGATAATATGTTTATATTTGGTTAGGAAACATACCACTCTGAACACAACCAGAAAGTCATTTGCACAGCTTCATAGATAGTGTACATACAATAAATTTTAAGGGGTGTCTTAAAAGCATGGTATAACCTGAAAATAACATTATTTTAGATCAGTTATACCAAACACTTACCTTAAGTGAAAATGGAGAATCTACAAACTGACAGTCTGGACTATATTTTCCTCCTAAAAACATTAATTTGCCTGCCATAATTCTAAAGTGTTTTATTTTTCTTCCTTTCTAGATTTTAACTAATCTTGTTGTTTTAGTTATTTGCTATCAAATGCTTAATCTTATCTTTTCCTGAACAATCCTTTGTTTTTAGACACTTGAGTGGATTCTATAATTTCTCTATTTTGAATGGTACTGCAGTGGACACTGACACAAAAATACATCTTCGGTATTTTGACTTGGAGCTTTTTGAGTAAATATAAAGAGGTGATCTAGCATGGTCACATGGTATTTACGGTTTTAGATTTTTGAGAAATCTGCATAGTAATTTCCATACAGAGTCTTTCAGTACCTCATTATGAAATTTTTATCTCAAATGTATAGATGTTCAACATTTCAAATTTCTACATGCATACTGATTAAAAACTTGAAGTTCCATTAGTTTCACTCTCTTCATTCCCTTATCCTTCAATGAATTAGTAAGTTCTGTGCTTACTATCATTATGAAAAGTGTTGATTTTGAAAAAGTGACTCCATATCCAAAATTATATCTCACTAAAATGAGTGTCACATCTATGCTGGCTGTTTATAAAGTGGCAAAATTGTATGTGTCAAACATTTGGTAAATGGAGATTGACTCCATTAGTAACCAAGTTAAAAACCAAAGTGCTTAACTCTTAAATCTTTTTCTGTGTCAATTTGCTGAGAAATATATTTTTTTTTCTTTCTTTCTTTCTTTTTTTTTTTTAAGCAAAGGTTAGACTTTAAGTCTAGATTGGCCTTCAGTTTTTTACGTAAGACTGATGGCCCTTTAACTTCTGATCCTCTTGTCTTACCTTCCTAGTGCTGAAATAGGAGTAACTTTGCCATCACACCTGGACCCCCACTTTTTTATATTGATCTGAACCTTGCTCTGCTGAGGTATTGTGGTCTATTGTTTAGTAGTGACTTTCTTTTTTTCTACAGACAAATTGATTTAATGTTATTTCTTCCTATTCAGTCTGTATCCCTTAGGTTATTTAATTATTTATTTGTTTTTTATCTTGCCTAATTGCTCTAGCTAGAACCTTTAGTTACCAGTGAGCAGGTTACTGGTGCAAACATACACCCTTGTCTTGTTTATGGCTGGAGGCAGAATACTAATTCCTTCTAATTACAATTACCATCGCCTCCTCCTCATTTCACCTTCTTATACTGTTGCTACTTATCAGAAATGTAAGTATCATTTCTACTTCTGACGTGTGTAGTTATAATATGAAAGAGACAAAATTTACCAGGTATCTTTCTGTAGTTAATGGCATGAAATATATTTTAGTACTTGGTTTATAGGTTGAACTTGGTCCTTGCAATGTGCTTGGTTTTCATTGCAGAGTAATTCTGGCTTCAGATAATTAATTTAAAATGTTTAATCTCTTCTAATTTTTAGAAATAAATTATTTTTCAATATTTAGTAGAATATACCAAAGACAGCATCTGGTCATGAATTTTTCTTTGTGGAAGTCTTCTTTCTCACTAGTCAATGTCTTTAGCTTAAAAAAAATCTTCCCAATATTTTTTTTCCTTTTTGAATAAGCTTCAGTAGTTCTTGTCTTTGTAGGATTTAAATAATCTAAATTATGTAGTTTTTTGGCATGTCGTTTTTATAATATTGCACCAGAATCTGTTTTGTGGTGTTGGTAGTTATGTCTTTTACAAATTCTCAATTTTAGAAGTAGAATTTTGGAAATTTTTTAGTAAAATATTGAGAATATTTTTCTAGCATATTTACACTTGTAATAATTTATACTCCAAATCTTATTGTTACCTTTGCTCTGCTTACTTGATACACATATCCTTTTTTCTTCTAACACATTAATGCAGAAGGTCAGATTATTGACTTGAGATCTATATTCATCTTTAATATGTGTATACTTCAAATATTAATTACTATTGATTTTTGTAAATCAATTTCTTTGTTTATGTTTTAATGATGTGTTTTTAAATTTTTTTTCCTGCTTCACTGAGAAGTAACTGGTTTTATTTATGAGGGTAGGATTTTTAAATCTCCTCATATAGCCAAGTATAAAACTTTCCCAAGAGATGTTTCCAAGTGGATGAAGACTTTCCTGGAGTACCATAGCAGATAAAGCACATGCTTAAGAACCGATGCTCATTACCAACATAAACGAGGAGTAAAAAAAAAACAAAAAACAAAAAAAGAGGAGTAAAAGTCCCTACCAATAGAGAAGGACTGATTGTGACACTTGCTTAAAAACATTAAACAAATATGCATAAATTCCATTCCCACTGCTGGTCCATAACAGTGTGCTGGAGAACGGCTATGTTTGTTGAGGGGTTTTTTTGGTTTTTTTTTTTTTTTTTTTTTTTTTTTTTTTTTTTTGGTTTTTTGAGACAGAGTTTCTCTGTGTAGCCTTGGTCATCCTGGACTCACTTTGTAGACCAGGCTGGCCTCGAACTCACAGCCATCTGCCTGCCTCTGCCTCCCGAGTGCTGGGATTAAAGGCGTGCAACACCACGCCCGGCTGTTTGTTGAGTTTTTAAGGTGCTTCTAGGCAACAATGAGACAGAAGTTGTCAGGCCTTGCTGGAGAAGGCAGGGTCCTTTCTTGAAAGAGTCAGATAATACAGAATGGTTAGGTTAGCAGCTTTAGAATCTTAGCCTTTATATAAAGAAAAGATAGAGAAGGAGGAAAAGAAAAGGCTTTTGAGTTAGAACTAAACAAAAAATGGGGGCGGTTATCTGTGAGAATCTATAAGCAATTGCCTGGAGGGAGGGAAGACCCTCCTGGGACATGGATGTGCATTGTCTCATTAAGGAGATAATTATTCATTTCATCTCCTTACTGTTTATTCAGGTGAGTAACCTTTCCTGAAAGGTGATCTCCTGGCTAAGTGATTCACAGTCCTAGGTGATGTAATTCTTAAGGGAGGGCACAATAATAGTTTTATCATGTCTCCAAATCTGTGAAGAATCAAAAGCTGGAATCCAGGACTTCCATACAAATAGAAAACCCACGATATATATCTAAATTTTAATATATTCATTACTTTAAAAAAGTGTCAGCTTCTCTTTTAGCTTGAAGTGGAGAGATTCAATAATAATTCCATGTCCTGTGTATCAGACCCTTTATTCTATCACTTGTGAAGGATTCAGGAACTAAACACTGCCAAATAATAATTATTAAATATCTCTTTTCTTTGTCTTTCTATGCCTACTTTTTTTATAATATATTTTATTAATTTATTCATATTATCTCAGAGGAGTTCACAAACATACTGATCATTTCACTGTTAGCACAGCAGCAGGACTCAGCCTAGAATGGAAACCTGTGTAACAAGAATCATCCTAGTGACCGTATTTTCTTTCAACTTAAGAGAAACCCATCAGGCCATGGCTATGGGTCTTCTGTAAGCTCTCTGTCTCAAACTTTGATTCATTCCCCACCTAGTTCCTTTTCAAATCCCCACTGACCTCCAGACTCTTACAGGGGAAAGCCAATGGGTAATAGTATTTTATTGTAAAATATCGCTGGTAAGATTTAACCAAAGCTGGAGAGATAAAAGTTGAAACTAGTATGTCTTACCTTTCTGTGGTCTAACCTTCTCAGTCTCTATTATGTTCCCATACACTTTAGCATCTTACTTTTTCCAACTTTGACCTACTGCTCCACTGGAAGGGTAACTTCTGGAATTTGGTCTCTGGTTTAGAGATCTAGCCCCTGAAAACATCTGAGCATAACAACTTCCCTACGATCAGGTTTTGTCCTTTTGTTAAAATAGCAACCTGTACCATACTCCCTTCTGCTTCTCATAAATAAAAATATTAATGAAAATATATTACTTTGAGTAGAATATACATTTTTAAAGCTGAATGATTTGCCCTGTGATCATAGACAATTCATATTTGATCAAAATGAATTCATTTTACTCTTCAATAATTTATCTGAAGAAACTCATTACATGGAACTTTGAAATACTATCTGCCATGAATAAAGCCTTGATTGGAAGATCAGATTTCCTCTGCAAATTTCTAATTGGGTTAGATATTGTTTAGTGTTATGAACGCTCACCTTAAATCTCCTACTATTTCTGCAAATGCAACTCCATCTCTCTAACTGGCTAGAATGAGCGATGTACAACCGTATAATCTGAACAGAAGCCTCAAGAAGACTATAGACTACTGACAGATTTATGTGAAAATTACATGATGGTCGTTTCAAAATGTTAAAAAGTCCAGCAAATGACAAAAATGTAAAGTTGTTGATAGCAGGCAGTTGTGGTGTTAGAGGGCTCTTAGACACACATGTTTTCCTGAATAGAGTCCTTCTGCAAAGAGGAAACAGTGGGATGCTGATTGCCTCCCAGCTCTGGCTCACACATTCAAAAGAAAATGGTCTTTTTTTAAACTATAATTTATAATGCATTATGTAATTTGCTGCTACAGTGAGTGTGCAGAAAGTATTTGTTTAATTTGAAATTTAGGGACTGCTGAGAGTGCACCAATTAGTGTGACAAAGGAAAAAAAAAGTCTTTTACTTGCTTTTCCACATTCCACGTTCAATACCAATTTCAAACAGGAGCAACGTTTTTCTTCCTGTCATTCAAGGTTACCACGTGTCACTTCCTTTGTAAGTGGGATTCTAGTAATCACAGTTCTGATGTCCACTTACACAACCAAGTTTATTATAGTGCTGCATGCCCTTCCAGACACACGCTGTGCCTAACACTAACTTCTTTTTATTTTTTTTATTTTGTTTTTATTTGATTTTGTGTATATTTTTCCTGCTTGTATGTCTGCCTACCACATGCATGCCTGCTGCTTGCAGAGGCTGGAACTAGTATTATAGACAGTTGTAAGCCACTATGTGGGTGCTGGGAATATCTCTTCACCACCATATTTATTAAAAAAAAAAAAAAAAGAACAACCAAACAAAAATGGACAATGAGAAATTACATGATGTTAATCAATGAATCTTTACTTCATATATATTTCTAAATAAGCACTGAATTATTTCAATTATTATCTTAATACATAGTTAGAAAAGTATTTTAAATTTTTATATCTATTTATTATTTCCAAAAAATAACCACTCCTATTGTAGTTTATGAGGATAGGATACATGTTCTGTGTGGTTCCTCTCTCTCTCTCTCTCCTTGTCTGTCTGATCCTCCCCCTCTCCCTCCCTTCCCCCAGTACTTTGAGGCTTCGCTCTCTACTGGCTAGCTTTCACAGTGCTGGAAAGGAAAAAGCCATCAGTTTGAACCCAACTTTGAACCATATGAACTAAATCAATGATCATCCTGGCAAGACCTGTCCAATGATACAACAGTTGCATGAACGTTATGGGAGTAATCAGTCACTTTGTGATGTGACTGAAGGCTCACTCTGTTATCAGAGCCAAACACCTATATTTAAACAGATCACAGGCCCAGGAGAAGAGCTACTTCTATTACTCTGATACTCATATGTAATACAAGACTAACTCATGTTGAGGATTGGTAATGTTTCAGCTAGTGTAACTTGTGCATCCTTTAACTTACATGTCCAAATTCTTAAAGGATGTTTCTTAGGATTTGACTTAAATGTTTACATCAGATCAACTTGTGAAGCTACAGAATTTAGGACAGCAATAATTTCTTAAAAATCTAAACCAAGACCAAAATATTATTTTGGTAACTGTTAGTGACTTTAATCCTGGTCATCAAGGTCTACCAAAAACATATGGAATCATCAATATCTTAAGCCAATGGCAACAAATTAAGATAGAAAATAATTCTATTACTATTAAGAAATAATAATTGTCTACTAAGACAGACAATTGTTGCTCTCTAGATATTTCTTAGGAAAAAATTCTTCTACCAGACAGTTTCATAAATTGTAAGATATGTCGTCATAATAAAGAAGTTTAGCCATACTCTTATTAAATCAGCCACCTTTGCTTGAACTACCTTTAGGTGAGACAGTGACTTGTTATAGACAAATTTAATTGAATTAAAATTAAATTAAATTAAAGATACTCAGTCTTCCACCCCTCACCCCTCCTCTTCCTCCTTGATTCTATTCTGTCTCCTAGATTCATCCTGGTTGACTTACATATTCATTATTGTTAACCTCTGTGTAAGTTATGCTTTGTTTTAAGCATTTTACTTTGAAAGATGTAGCTAACTGATCATTGTTTTCTATTTTTATCTAAATAGTGAAGTTCTCCTCAGTCCTGTTATGTTTCCTGTATTTAATCATTGTAAATCCCTTGCTGTTTCCTTTTTTTTTTTTTTTTTTTTTTAGGTGGAAGGGGTTTCAAGGCAGGGTTTCTCTGCCTGGGCTCCCTTTGTAGACCAGGCAGGCTGTCCTCAAACCCACAGCGATCCACCTGCATCTGCCTCCTGAGTGCTGGGATCAAAGGTGTGCACCACCATGCCCAGCCCCTTGCTCTTTCTTAATTGAATCACCTTCCAATTCTTGCACAGGTAAAGGAGAATAGGCATTCATATTACTGTATATAAAACTCCAGGTAATACTTGATATTGGAATAGAAACTCTTTATCAGAATTCTTAAACAGAGACAAGTTTGACCAGAATGCATTACCAACGAATGGAAGGATTCTGGTTCAACTTTTAATATTTACATCTTTTCTTTTGATGAGCAATACCTCAATATTTTAATTATTAAAATATTCCTGATTTTATCTCTCCTTGACTCACACACTTTGATCTTATTTATCAAAGTGATTAATATCTTAGTTTAATTTACTTTCTCTGTGAAGTAGGTGTTCTCTTATATTTGTATTTTGCTATAAATATCATATCCTTTGGGCTAAGAGGGTTGGATTATAAGTATACTAGAAACAGGGATATCAAAAATATTTTCATTAATAAGATTAAGATAGTGATGCAACAAGTGACAAAATAAAGTCAAAGCAGTTTGTAGCACTTTCCCCAGGAGAAAACTGTTCAGGACAGAATCTGTTGATTGGCTATAGCATTTTGTTTACAAGTTAGTTTTGGCCTTATTAATAAAAAGTGCAATTCCCCTAAAAAACAATTTCTCAGCCTGACTTAGAATATAAGTTTACTGGTATAAGCATTTGATACTCTAAAAAAAATTTTTTTTTAAAGCTGAAATTATTGCAAATAACATCTCCTCTAAATGAAAATCTTCCAAAGATAAAGATTGGGTAGCTTCTGTTGTGGATTTTGGTCTTAGTCCTCTCAGAAAGCCAGTGTTTTTTCTAGCATAAGTCCAAATCTTATAGATGTGTCCTTACCAATAAGGACATAGTGATATGGGCCTTGGAGGTGAATAATTTTTCTGCACATATAACTAGCTCACAGGGTAATAAAAGAAGGCTAGACCCCTGTGATATATGTACTTAAGAGTTGTTCTCACTTAATCTATACTTTTTAACTAAAAATGGAATGAGCATAGACAATAAAACAACAATTAAAATCTAGGCCTGTAGTAATGTACCTTAAGGTCATGGACATCTGATTCAATTAGCCTCTAAATTTCTAAGAACCCATAAACAATATCAATAAGATTACCTCTAATATTTCTTTAGCCAAAGGATTCCAGAGCAGTGAGGGGGGTTGAAGGATGTACAAAGAAATAATCTGTACTTTCAGCAATTAATGGGGAAACTTCGAAAGAACAATTTAAGTAATTAACATATCTCAAGTATCAGTATAAGTCATCTGCATGAACTATATACCACAGAATTAGTTTTGACAGGTGAATAATAAAATAATAGACAACTGTCATTTTGTATTTTTTTAAACCTCTATTTGCTGTGTTATCCCATAGTTATTCTGTGTTCAAACAAAAAGATCTTTGGTATCCCTTTCCCTTAAAAGGGCACCATCCTACCTATATTGTTTCTCCACTCAAGACCTAAACTAAATGTAATTATCCTCTAGACCCATAAAACACCTCATTCCATATACAGTCACATTGGGAGTTAATGTGAATTTGGGGTTTTCAGTACAATTAACTCCACAATAGGGATAAACCTGATGTCAATGAAAGAAAAGCATATGGTCTACAGGAACTTTCCTTTCTTTAGTTCAATTCATAAAGTTATTCATTCAGCCATTTCATCTCTAATATTACACACACACACACGCACACGCACATGCACATGCACACAGATTTCCACTCAGTCTTGGTTTTACATAATTTCTTTCCTTTGCAGACCATAAAATCCAGAGATTGGGTCATAAAGAAAACTTTGGACACATTCTTATCAGTTTGTAGGTTATAAGTTTCTTTCCAGAACAAGCTTGTTTCATGAAGAAATAATTTATGCCAGCAGGCCAAGGAGAATGCTGAAAATATACTAAGATCCTCATCAGGTACTTAACTTTGGATGCTATTTATAGTCTTATTGAATAACACTTTAAATGTTCATTCCATAGGATGGAAGTTCTGGTGCCATTGATGGTGCTTTTGCCTCTTAGGTACCCTCCCTTCTTGGCTTGTGGATGGCATCTTTTCTTTACTTACATTGGCTTTTCCTATGAAGATGCCTTCCTGGAGTCTCCTTCTCTTGTTACACGGGTTCTACAATTATTGAATTATGTGTGTATTCCCATGGCCTAGTTCAGCTTTATATTACCCCTGCGTGGTCATTCCTGAAAAATTGCCTTTGGGGCTCATGGCCTGGGACAGCTTCCTTGAGATGAGCATCCACTGGCCAGCTCAGAGATGACATAAAGGAAGTTGATTGGTTGTGTAAACCCATATAACCTGCTGTCTCTTCCTGAATAAAGGAGTCTGTGACCAGTATGCTACTCACCCCCTCAGGCTGAACTCCTTGCTCTCACCCACAGGCTGGACACTCAGGAAGAGGAAGAGCAATGCCCCTGCAATGGTTGTGTCTTTAAACATAATTACAACGAAGGTGAGGGTTTCTACAACAGAATTTGGGAGAGAAACAGTTGGGTCTGTAGCATTGTTCAGTTACTGTTCTGTCTTATAGCAATATTAGGATTCCCACCTACAAAGCTGAAAGCTGGCCCATGTTTTCTTATTTCTCCTGATGTCTTATTACTTTGCCTGGGTTTTGGAATCTCTACAGAAGGGTAGCTTTAAGGTAATCGGACATATCATTTGAAGAGATGATAAGGTTAAGGTATTGAAGCCTAGTATATTACCTGACACTGTGTTTATTCTGCTTCATTTTACTGTCAAACTAGTCAAGGGTGAACCCACATTTAAATTGAGATGAGAAGAAATGGCCTTCTTGAACTCTGTATATGAGCAGAGGCATCTATCAATAGAAGACAGCAGATTGGTAATTTCTCCCCCTAGAGCTCCCACACCCTAAGAAAAACCACTCTTCCCAATGCCAATCAATCTAGGGAGACTAACAGTAGAATGTGGAATAAGTTTTATGATATTTATGAAATCAAGAGACTTCTCTTTTTGAGTGACGGAATAAATACTGTCAAAAACTAAGTCCTAACAATGCCTGAAACACCCGGGGAAAACAAGCACCGGCTGAAATAGCTTGAAAACGCCATGCTCAGTCTCATTGACTCTATCTGCTCTGTGATTATTGTCCTTTGTCCCACCCTTCATTAAGCTCATTAAAGTTATACCCTGCTCTTGGGCTTTCAGTGGAAGAAAGAAGAATACGGCTCTGTACATCCTTCGTGTGTTCTATTATAAAGGGCAAATTCATGTTCTTTGCCCACACTAAGGGGTGATTGATTAATCCAAACAGAGATCAAGTAAATCAGAAGTTACCTACAATATAGTCAGTGATTAGGCAGCATGAAAATGACGGGTTAGCTCCAAGGACACAGTGACCTTGGTAAAGTTCTGTCTATGCTTGTGCCTCTGTAACATGGGTGCATGATGGCAACATATAAACCCCTGTCCATTATCAGATCCTACTAAAGTCATCCCTGCTTCACAATACATATAAAGCAGGAATGTAAGCACTGCAATGTACCATGAGTGGCCGTATAAGATCTTGCGTCTGTGCATGGACTTACACTTACACTTTCTTAATAAATCACGGTAAGTATCCTCACTGGTTATGAGAGCTTCAACCAGATTTTTGTGAATCTAATGACTGAGTGAAATTGAAAATTATTGTTTCCCTGCCTTCATTTCTCACTGTTAACTCTCATTATGGATTACCTTCAGTCTCACAGCTTCCAGCTTTCTGACAAAGTTCCATTCTTTTGTGCTTCTGTGCATTTCTCATTGTCTTTACCTGATACTCTCTAACCTTTCCCTCACTCCAACAGTACTCTATAGTCGCACTGAATGCAATGTTCCTCCTTCAGCGGCTCATTTCCTACCAGCCAGTCTTTGCACTTCAGGACTCTGCCAGCTGGCCATGAGCGCTTTGATAGAATGGATTCTGTCTTGCATTCATCTCCAGGATGGAAAAAAACTAGCAGTAAATATTTTTAAATGATTAAAGGAATGATATCATTTCACATTTAGATTTTTAAATGCAGAACTCCTTTCTGGCTCCAACTACTGTGAAATTTAGATTTTGAAGGAACTTGGCAAAAATCACAAATTAATCTCCATATGGTCTTTCTGCAATGCATATGCAGACTGAATTCCAAGGAGAAGCCTCACATCACACAGGCCTTGGAATAAATGAATAAATGTGCAATGTAAAATCAATAATCATTTTTCAAGGATGTATTTTTCTCAAATAAAAGAAATTACATCAAATATATTATAAAATTGTTTTGGTTTAAAATGTCATTTATGCCACCCTTCCTTTGGAAAGAATATATATGACTAAATAAATTGGTTAAAATGTATTTTTTGACAACACAGTTATGACAATTCTTTTGTAAACTAAAAATTAATACTTTGAAAGAAAATTGGGAATGTAAATAACATATACTACTACCTTAAATAATACATGCACTGTAACGTGTTTTCTTTTCCATTTGCAGCCTTAGAAACAATAATATTATAAACTAATTTTTCTGTTTCAAAATGAGCGAAAAATGACAAGTTATTTATTTTTACCTGTGTAGTGTTGTTTTTGATACAATAACATAGATTTAAATGTCAATCGATATATGATCAATTGTTTTATTGAAAACACAGAAACAAATTGTAGTTAGCTTAAAGCATAGGAGAAAGTCTTGAAAAACTATTATATCTTACAAAAGCAGAAATAAGGTAAGATAGTTAGATTTGAGGCATTATCAGATGCTATCTCTATGCTACTGTTTCTGACAAAATGTTTTTTTCTTTCTTTTTTTCCTAAGACATGGTTTCTCTGTGTAGCCATGGCTGTCCTGGACTTGCTTTGTAGACCAGGCTGTCCTCAAACTCACAATAATTCCCCTGCCTCTGCCTCCCAAGCACTGGGATCAAAGGCGTGCACCACCATGCCTGGCTGTGTCTCTGACAAAATGGAAATAAGTGAACAATTTCTCAACTCTTCTGACTATGTTAATTCTCCAGTCAACCCAGAATATCATCAGGGTACAGGAAGGCAAAAAAATCTAATCTTTCTACTTTTGTCATAAAACACTTGTGACCCCTAAATAAGAAAAATATTTTCAAATACCTAGAGTGGTGAGAAATGGGCAGCCTTCAAAATCCCTACATATTTTTAAGATATTGGAAAACAAAACACACTGAGCATATAGGCTTATTTCAGTGCTTAATACTTGGCACCCCAAGTTATGTGATAATAAAGAGCAATGGAATATTAGAGGACCAAGTCTTTTATCTGCACTTTATAAGAAATTTACACCAAAGCATTGTGATATAATAAACGAAGCAATACGTTGGTGCAGTGATGATTTAAACCATTTACATAGTTTTTATAACACAAGGTTCTACAATTACATGGTTAGTATATCAAAGACTAGGTAACAATATATTGTGTTTAGTGGCCTCTGAAGCAACAGCAGACAAAGCAGAAAAGTGCGTGCCATGTGTTTGTAAAACACCTACTCTCCTTTAGACACTCATCTTGTGTGTTGACTTTTCTTCTTTAATACACATGCTATCTTTTGGGATGTAAAAACATTTTTCATCAAACTTTTGAAGCAAGACAGTTCACCAACAGCACAAAGTGATGGGATGCAACAGATTAGAAGCTGCTAACAAGCATGGAATTCCAGCCATCAAGGCCATAGGTGTGCTGGAGACTTGGGAACTCTTGAAAGGGTCTACAAGTCATACACCTGGCAGTTTGCATATCATACCTGTCCTTAAAGAGACATTCATCTATGTGTGTCTTATCCCAACAGTAACTAAAACTTTGCAAGCCGCCCCTAGGTATCCCAGTACATGTATATGATCTAACACTGAAAAAGCTAAGGCACAGGAATCCATCCTGAGCTGCAAAACAAATTTTAGGCCAGCATGGGATACAGTGTAATATACTATTTCAAAAACAAAAAAAAAAAAGAAAGAAATATTTGTCAAGAAAATGCATTTTCATGTTTTATAAAAACTAAATGTAAAACAATGCTATGTAAAACATTTTAATATTCATAAGGTTGTTATTAATATGTAGAAAATAGTTAACAGTAAATAGGAGCTTTTAGAGATAAAGTAATACAAACAGCATGTACATATATGTGTTACTTAATTTTTAGAGTCAACTAAATGGAATTAAAAACAGTTGTCATTGCAAGATTCTGTGATAATTGCTTGGAATCCCACCACTCAGGAGGGGTCAGAATGATTTCAAGTTTAAAGAAAGGCAGTGTTTTATATCAAGAACCTTTCTTATAAAATAAAACAAAGAAGAAATAACAAAACAAACAGGAGACAGACACACAGAGAGAGACAGAGAGAGAGAGAGAAAGAGAGAGAGAGAGAGAGACAGAGACAGAGACAGAGACAGAGACAGAGACAGAGACAGAGAGAAACAGAGAAACAGAGAAACAGAGAGACGCAGAGCCAGAGATAGAGTGATAGAGAGAGACAGAGATGCTGGGTGGTGGTGCACACCTCTAATCCCAGCACTTCAGAGGCAGAGGCAGATGGACCTCTGTGAGGTCAAGGCCAAGTGTGGGCTACAACACAAGTCCAGGACAGCCAAGGCTATCACAGACAAACCCTGTTTTTAAAAACCAAAAAGCGAGAAAGACAGAGACACAGGACACAGACACACCGAGAGACAGAAACAAGGAGAAACAGAGAGAAAGAGATAGAGACACACATACCCACAGAAACAGAGAAGAGAATGACACAGTATTGTTGTTCTGTTTTACGCCTTCAGTAAACACCCAAAAGGACCGGAATTTGATACTACTTACTTTAAAAAAGACAATTTCTTTTTAAAAGGCCAGTTTTAAATCATAATGTACATTGTTAGAGGATTGAATAGGTAGAATGTGGTTTGTATTAACTCTTAAATGAGCCCGAGTAATGGTACTGACCTAGAAAAAAAATCCACATTTTCCATGGAATAATTTGAGGACCCACATGTAGGCCCACACTTCTAAAGCCATCTGATGCAGACCAAGAGCTCAACAACACACGTTAAAGACAAGACACCATCTACAACACATCGAGCTAGTCAAACTAGACACGTACATGTAGACGAATGAAACTAGATTCCTACCTCTAACTGTGAACAAGTCTTTACTCATAGGTCAAAGACGTCAAAATGAGATACGATACCCTGAATTCGGAAGAGAAGAACGTAGAAGAAACTTGAAGACTATGATTGAGGTTCCTATATTGCTTATAAAGGAAGATCAAATTCTCACAGACTGTACTTGTTGAAATATATACTGGAGTAACAAGCGAAATTCTTTCAATACATTTTAAAGAATATCATATAATAACAATAAATAAATGCAATAAAATAAATACTCATTTAAAAAAGGTAAAAGTCTCAGTCATCACTAAACATGTATAAGTGAATGAATGCTGTTGTAGAATTGAAAAAGGATTACATTATGTCTAAAATAGTGAATTGGTGAGTACCCAATGCTGATATGGGAAAGTGTGTTAATGGCACAACCTATAGAACTGTGGGAAATAGCAAATTCCTCTCAATAGTAACATCAAATGAAAATAATCTCATTAACTGAAAGATACAGAATTACTGTGATAAGACACAGGGGTATTGAGAAGTATTAGGTTCTGGAGGCCTGAGGGGACTCTTCAGAGAGTTGCCCTCAGCTTTCATCCTCACACAAGGCCCCCAATGAGTCTTGGATCAATTACCTTGAAGAGCCTCGGACTAACGCTCCAGGCATCTCCTTCAGGAGTCTGCCAAATCTCCAGGAACAAAGGACAAGTTTGACTTTGTTCACTTGTTTGTTTTTATACTCTTTCCTGGGTGGCAGATATTTTCATAGCATATGATTTAGTCCTGCACAGTGTATATGTTAAAGACCACGGAGGACCCACATACCAAAAAGTGAAAGCGTCCGCATCACAACACAAGCAGCTTCCTTAACTCTGTCTCAAAGACAGATGGAGGAATGAGTCAGGTTATAGGCTAAGACCTTCAGGCCGAGGGTCTAAGACATGCTTGTAATATGTTCTGAGCCAGTCTAGTCTGTAGAGTGAGATCCTATCTCAAGAAACATAAAATGTTATTTAAAATATTTGTGGAAGACGGTGAGGTATTTAAAGTGAAATGGATGCTAGGGGTAACTATGCTGTACCATGAATATTTAAATACAACATAAATTTCTTATGTTGTGGATCTTCATTAGGTGGTAGCGTTGGAAGTGCCACTTTGGCATGTTACTGGAATTGGGTAATAGGTGATGATCACCATCTTCTTCACATTTCCCACTTTCCCAAATAATAACTAGAAAGCATACAAAGCTAAAACACATACACACGGTTGAGTCTTTTGCATTGATGACTGAAACCACAGCATCTGTGACTCCTTTACTTGACTCCTTAATTATATAAAAAGTCTAACACAGAGTAAAGAAATTTGAACCACTCATACAAAGTGCTACCTTAGGAATATCCTCATTTAAAAAAAAAAAATGAAAACGATTCTTAAAGTTTCAGAGTTAAAATAATGTGGAATATTTTGTGCTTCCTATGAGAAGTTAAGTGACTATATGAATAGTTTCTCTTGGTAGAAACATATTTTCATTCCTGATAAAGTAGTCGGATTATCTACTACACAGAATAGAGTGCAGTTATAGACAAGAGTTAAAGAGGGAAAATATTTGAAGTGTCTGTAGTATGGAAATAAGGTTGTGGTGTATGCATCTCTCTAGTTTAAAACAGAAATGTGTTGAATCCTTTTTTTATAAAAAGGAGATAACTTTCTTCATTAAACTGTCCCTGGCTTTTGAAGAACTATATAATCAGAAACTAACAGAAATTATCATATTAAGGGGCCATTCTTGTATTAAAATATCTAATGTGAATAAAAGCAATATTAAATTGGAAAAGTAGGCTTTGTTTACTGGTCATTATAAAGAAAAGATGTACTTAGTTGAATTATTTAACTTTTCTACTTTGCTTTGGAAGGTGGCACTGGCTATTATGTGTATTTTCTGCCAAATATGACGTTATACCTGGAAAGGTGCTAAATTGACTGGTCACCAATTTACATGGCTTTCAATACACTTTCAGTATTGGAAGGATGAACTCTGCGTTACATAATCAGGAGCACATGAGAGCTCCCATTGATTTATAAGGCAATCCAAGTCTCTTTGAGAAACAGGAGATAGATTTATGGCAAAAAAGTTGATTTTTGATTTGCTTTCATTGCCTGTGAACAAGAGCAATAAGACATTACCCAGAAACAACAGCAAATACTGTACAGAGTAGGCGTAGAGAGATGCTTAATCTGTTAAACTCTTGTTGCATAAGTATAAAAAAAGACCTAAGTTTAACACTGAGGTCCCAAATAAAAAGCTGATCATGGTGGGATGCTTGTAGTCCCAGAACCTTGGGGGGAAAGTGTGGGTATGGAGGGGAGGAGCAAAGACAGAAGCATTCCTGGGACTTTCTGTTACATGGTCTAAAAGATCGTGTGAGTACCAGGCTCTTAGTGATTAAAAGCATGGCTAAGCAAGGTGGATGTTTTTTTACACACACACACACACACACACACACACACACACACACACACACACACACACCTATCTTTTACAAATGAAGTATGAAGATGATAGTACATGCTTGCCTTTTATCATGCTGACTGAATCAGGATGATTATAAGTTCAAGACTGGCCTGGGTTACACACCAAGATCTCATCTCAAAAACAGAAGAATAAGATGTTGAGATGGCTCAGCAAGTAATGGTGCTTCAGACTAAATATGGCAACTTGAGTTTGATCCTCAGAATCCACATGATCAAGGAGATACCAGTCTCTTACTAGCTGTACTGTGACCTCTGGAGCAGTATGCATGCACACACACATGCACACACACACACACACACACACACACACACATACACACACACACATATACACACACACAGTCACACGCATATGTGCCTGCACACACACATACATACATAGACACAGAGGGAGGCAAGAGGGAGAGAGAGAGAAGTTATGAGATAATCATGAACTTTGTTATTAATATAGGCTATGTTGTACATTGTTATTAATATAGGCTATGTTGTACTTTGCTATTAATATAGGCTATGTTGTACATTGTTTTTATTGAGGCTAAAAAGGAGGAGGAATTATGATGTGGAAAAACATTAAAAAGAAATGTAAATGCTAAAAACAGTTCATTATTGGAAGGAAAAGAATCGGAAAAGGAAACTGTCAGGAAACATTTCCAGGACAGAAAACAACAGCAGCCCACAAGTGGCTCTGGGCCAGCTATGTAGCTTATGTTGTTAGAGTAAGCACGGGTCCTCCAGGAGCTTGACCTCGGAGCTGTGTCCTGTGTGCTCAAGCTGACCTTGTCCCCAAAGGTCTTTTATACGTCACATTATTTATTATCTCTCATACAGTATTTATCAATCTTTCCTTATGTGTTCTTTTAATTTCTTTCAAGCTTGATTTTTTTGGCTTGAAACTTTAAAAACTCACAACTATAGCCAAATGTTAAATGATGTCTCCTATTCAAACACTTTCCTAAGACTGTACTCTTGACACATCCTAGGGAATTCTCAGTGGTGAAGTAAATATTAAGACATGTATGTGTGTATGTGTGTGTATTCTTTATGTTTAAAACTATGTAAAATAAATGGAGCATCTCAGACATTGTTAAGGACCCTAGAATCCAGTGTAGTGTTGCCGTTATCAGGAGTCTCTTTGTCACATAGGAGTTTATGTAGGGATCTTTTGGAGTCTCTAAAGGTATGGGAAACTTTCTGATCCTGTTAAAAAAGGTTACCCTATTTTTAAATTTTAAAAATCAAAATTATTGACACATGATCCCTATACAGTAAAATGAAATTAATTTAAATATATACATATATAAATATCCAGAAATAATATTCCCATCCATTCCTAAAGTTTCTCTTCACCCCCTTCCCAGGAATTTGTTTCCTAGCAATATACCTGAGCGACCACAATCCATCTTTGTATCCCTATAACTTAGACTGATTTATTTTAGAGTTTTGTGTGAATGCAATTATACAGCAGGTGTTTTTAGAGTCTATCATTTTTTATCTATGGATATTTAGAGCATTTATTCTACTTTTTGGGACTCAGTAATACATTCTGTGCTATTTTCAGAAATGCTCTATAATTTGGATATAACATCATTTACTTTTCAGTATCTGCTTATCATTTATTTAACTGCAATTGGCCTTGTTGACTATATTTGGGGATTATAACAAATAAAGAGTAAATATTTATGATAGACCCATTCTCTCTGTGCTGCTGTATGACTTCATATCTAGGACTGAAGTTACTGGGTCATATGGTAACTGTACATTAAAATAATAGTAAATACCAAAGAGCATTCCTAAGTGGCTATATCATTTGACATGTTCTCCAGAAATATATAGGCATTCCAGTTGTCCTGTGCCCTTATCAATACTTATCACTACAAGTTTGTCCAGGCTGGTGGGTATGTAGCATTATATAATCATGCTTTAGTTAGAATTTCCATACTCACTAATGAGGTTAAATATGATTTCCTACGTTCAACTTTTATCTTCTTTAAAGAAATATCTGCTTTAAAACATGTGTTCTTGCCAGGCACAGTGCTTCATGCCTACAACACCAGGGTAAGAGTCTGAAAGTCACTGAGAGAAGACTCAAGACTTAAATAGTATGCAAAAACAGCCAGCATGTAGGGCTGAACCATCTATATTAAATGGTGGGGACACCAGACAAAGGTACACCGGCCTTTTATAGGAAACTAGGGTAATTCTAAGAGGATGGGCTATTCTATAATTTGATTGGGTGAACTGAGGAGTACATACATGTGTTGTAAGCTGATAGGCTAGGGTCGGATGGCCAGTCACCTGAGTGCAGTCCAGGCCCATTAGGCCATATAGGGCCACATCAATGGCTAATCTTTCCAGCTTGGTCTTTTCTCGGACTAAGAATATCTTGCTATATTATTCCAACCAGGATTAGCTGGTGTTGCCCAATCCCTGCAGACCCTACATTATTTGTCAAGGAGCCATGGGCCCTGAAGCTATGTGACTTTTGTCATGGCCACTCAGATAATGTCAGATCCTCTCACCAGCACTCAGGAAGGCAGAAAGAGGAGGATCTCTGTGAATTCAAGGCCAGCCTGGTCTACAAAGTACGTTCTGGACAGCCAAGACTACACAGAGAAACCCTGTCTGGAAAACAAAAACAGAACAAAAAACAAATTGTTCCTGTTGTATTGAGATTTAGTTTTGTTGAGTTATAACTTCAGATATTCTACAAAAGTTCTTATTAAAAATATATCATTACTCAATCTCTTCTTCTTCTTCTTCTTCTTCTTCTTCTTCTTCTTCTTCTTCTTCTTCTTCTTCTTCCTGTCTCTGTCTCTGTCTCTGTCTCTCTCTCTCTCTCTGGGTTATACTGCTCCCCTTTCCTTCTCCCCCATGCTCATTTAATAAACCTAATATAAAATATATACCATCATCATATATCTATAAAGTATATTATTATATACATAAAATATCTGAGGTATTGTAATTAATGTCTTATACAATGATTAAATACATGTATTGTTTTATGTAATAATTAAATGTATATAATTAAAGGTAATTATTTTGTAAATCAAATTACTTCTTTGTAGTCTGTCGCAAGTTTTGATCTTCTCATCAATGTTTTCAAGGCAGAACATTTTATTTACTCATATTTATTCCAAGTTTTATATGAAATCCATATAATTCCAAGTAGTATATAAATGGCTGTTGAGTCTTTCAAGTGCTTTCACAGCACCAGTGAAGTCAATGACTGTAAAACACAAGAGTGCCAATGTGTAAAGACAAAGAAGCATACTTCAGATGTGAATTCCATTCCTATCAGTTGCTGCCATAGGACAAGCAATGGCTCAGCAGTATTCGACTCTCCCCATGCGGTGTCTCTGGGAAAGTCCAGCTGAACATTAGGCAGACAGGTAACAAAGGCCATCACTGTCAAGAAATAGGTACAGGGAGAAGAAAAGGGGATGGTAGTGAAGAGATCAGAAAGCAAATGGAGAAATGTCTGCTAGACAAGGCTAGTCCCCACGCAAGTGAACCCTAAGTAGACTCCTTGTCAGTCAGCATCTTCCCAGGTTTGGACCCTGTGAGGGAACTGAGGTCACAGATGGTGGGAGCTCAGAGTCATTCTTGACAAGTCTTGCCGAACCAGAGCTCTTGTGGTCAGAGTGTCATTTCTGTGGAGGCCCAGAGTGCAGATTTTACTCCATTTCCTTTCTCTTCCCACTCAAATGAAGTAGTGGCAGCCTCTAATTCTGTATCGTGTCACAGTGGCTGTCCCAGGTCTTGTTCCCACCACTGTAAATTATCCCTTGTTATATTTACCCTGAACTTCTCAATTCCAACATGCCATCTTTTCCAGTCAGAGGCAGATTGACACACCCTCAAAAAAACACATACGTGTACAGGGGTGCATACCATAGTGATAGCGGAGTGTGGCTGCAAACTCATTTCTGGCTTGATCTTCCTCTCGGAAAATCAGCATGGAATATATATAATCTCCACTGTGTTACATGCTGCTAACCACAACCTTCAGAATCCTATTATTAAAAAAAAAGTCTGCTCCTTACAACTAAATTTTGTGTCAACAACAACATAATTATTCACTCTAAAGCATGGTGATTATCTAGACAATTATTATTCAATTTTTTCATTTAAATATGAAGCATAACTATGGCACTGAGATGTATTAAGATGGCAATAAGAATGAAATTGTCCCAACGCTCTAGTATCAGTGATGTGTGTGAATTATCCCCCATAATTTAAAAGACCTGTAAGTCACATCTTAATTCAAGTAAATAAACTTGAGAACTTTGAGGTTGGTTAATTTCCCCAGCTTCTCAGTGCTGCTCAGTAAGAATTCTAAATTTTTCAGCACCAGTTTGATGGCAGCATTTGTTATGGAGTCTTCAATATCTTGGGTCTTAGACTTTTTAGTACCTAAACTTTGGTGAGTAATAGACATGATGTCGGTAGTTGTGTTGATTATACCAATAGCTGATCTAGGGATAAAGATTCAAATGAACTGTTTGGGTGTTCAGCAAGTGTTTAACAGAAAGAGCTAAAAACTATGCAATTGTCAAAATCAAGGTAGTAAGCATATGAAAAGGGAACGGAAGAGCATTTCTCGAGTCCATATTCCTGAAAGCTCTAGGACAGAGGTTCTCAGCCTGTATGTCGCGACTCCTTTAGGAATTGTATGCATATCAGATACCTTGAATAGCAGATATTTATATTACTATTCATAACAGTAGCAAAATTACAGGTATAACATAGCAATGAAATAATTTTATGGCTGGGGGTCATCAAACAAGAGGTTTTTAATACAGTTGTATTAAAGAATCACAGCATTAGGGAGGTTAAGAAATATTTCTCCAGGGTGTAAACTTGTCAAACTTAAATAAGCCATGAAGGAATTCAGTGGCCAGATTACTATTTACATGAACACCTAAAAATTAGTTGAGCGGTAATCAGTTTAAATAAAGATGGAGAGCCATTGTGTAAGGGGTTTCAACTTTATAGATATTGGGAATCTTCAGAAATTAGGATTAGAATAATGCAACCGAGTGGCTTTAGGACTGAGATTCCACAAAAGGGAAGCTTATTAATATACATCTATAGATCTTTGTATCAGTTTGCTATGGCTACCATAACTCAGAGCCACAAGGTTGGTGACACAAACTATAGACTTGCTGTCATTCTGTGCTGGAGTTTGGGACTCTCTTGCAGCTGTAATTCCCTGAGGATCCTATAGAAGAATCTGCCCCCTGCTGGACTCTGTGGCTTCTTGGCAGTCATTGGCTTGTTTTGTGAAGTGTCAGACTTCTGTGTCATTCTTTCACAGTGCTTGCATGTCTGACTCTCTGTGTCTGTCTGTCTGTCTCTGTCTCTTTTTTTGGTCTGTCTCTGTTTCTCTCTCCCTCTCTCTCTCTCTCTCTCTCTCTCTCTCTCTCTCTCTCTCTCTCTCTCTCTCTCTCTCAGAAGTCTTATTTATTACTATATTAGGATCCTACACTACTGGATTATGAGTCATCCTAATTCTGTCTTTGATGACCAAATTTCTAAACAAGCCCAAAACACTATTACATATACATATACATATACATATACATATACATACACATATATGGACAACTAATCAAACTGAAAATATGGGGAAGACTTAATTAAATCTATAGCAACTGAGCTCAAACTGTGGCACTTACCACATCTATCTTGTCTAATATTCTGAAAAGAGCTGCAATAAGCAGTCTGCACTAGGCATTCCACACCAGGCATCCCGCACCAGGCATCTCACGCCAGATCCAAAAACAGACAAGAGACAACAGCAGTCACTTCTTGTAACAACATAACAATTGTATTGGTTAAGTTTACTACCTCTGCTTTTGAGAGAACTATATGGACATTGACAAGAAGGTATAGGGAATAAAGGGTCATTAAAGTTCATGAATGATGCCAAGAGGTATCTTTGAGCTTAGGAATAGAGGTAGAGAATTAAATCTGAAGATGAGGCATTTGTCTGATAAATATGCACTTGATTTCTACCAATAATTTCGTCTCTCTTTGTTAAAAAATAGCTGTGAAGAGGCAAAGATCCTAGCATGCCTTATGTGTTTATATTTTATTATATCAATAGCCTACTAGTCAGCAGGAAATCAGGGATAAAGGAAAAAAGCTGACAGGTCTAGGTGCAACCCTCTAACTTAGTTTTTCCACACAAGAAAAATTAACCCTATCTATAAGTCATTTCTTAACATTTTATACAGCGAAGTAATAAAGGTTTTGAAAAGAAAAGACAGTCAATAGAAATATACCTGTTGTGTCTCTAAGAGTTAAAAGCATATTGGTAGCAACGAATGCCATTTAATCTAACCCTTAAAGCAAAATTTGCCTCTTGAGACTAGAGGGATTGTTTAGAGAGCACTACCTGCTCTTCTAGAGGACACAGGGTTGAACTTCAGCCCCAAAAATGAGGCTTGAGACAGTTTATAAATCTAGTCCCAGAGAATCTGATGCCTTCATCTGGTCTTTGATTGCTCTAGGCATGAGGGTGGCACACATGCATGCATGTGCATGCATGTGCATGCATGCATACATACATACATACATACGGTAAAACATCTACACTAATCAAATAAAAACTAAGTAAAATATTTTTAAAAACATAAAAAAAAACACCATTTTCCTCATAGTAGGTGGAAATAACTGTTTAGTGGTACAGTGAGTGACACATAATGACAACTCAGATGATTTCACTGGTGTGCTCATCTCTACTGTCCTCAGAATAGTTTCCCTTCCTTATGCAAGGCAGGGGTAAACGATATGCAGGAATTATAACTCATAATTGCATAAAATGCATATATCCAGTATCAAACTGTACCATGCACTGGAATACACACACACACACACACACACACGTGCGCCCGATAACAATTAATTAGAAAAATAACCAAAACAAAGACATAACTTATGGCAGACTCACACATGCGAGTTTAGGTCAGGAACTAAAGTTATTTGTGATAAAAATATATACTGAAAAATACACATTAATAGAAGCAACATGACTTGTGGACCTATGTGAAGTTGGCACTCGTGTTCAACATCCTTCAACTACACGCAGCAATTGTAATAAATTACAAAGTTGGGGTTTCTGGAATTGAGGATTTGGCTGATAGGAAAACAGTATGAGGCTTGATAAAATGAAGTTAATTAATTAATTAGTTAATTAATTAAACATGTCAGGCAGATAGTGTATAGTGACATGAGTGATTTCTTGCAGTGCATATATTTTGTCAAGTTTGATTCCAACGGGGTCCTTCAAAATTGCTGAGTGATTAAAAGGACATTAGAAAACTTGTACACAAAGAGATGGAAATGTAATAGGATAGCAGTGAGAGACTATAATTTCTCTTGTGGCTCCAGTCAATATAAATGACTTTCCTCTGTGGCTAACTTTTATATTCAAAAGCTGGACAAACACAACCTGCCCCAAGGAAAGGATCCATTAGGCAGTGGCCCTAGGAGGCAGAATGATGAGAGAATTTTATTGAATCAAACATTTTTCTTCGGTTGCTTCAAAAATAGTGGTTCCTAATAGACATGTTTTCTTTACAGATATTCTGAACTAGCTATTTATTTTCAGGAGATTCCCCCCGCCCCAATGGTGTGTTTAAAAGAACAGCAAGAAGATGGCACATAGCTGCTAATGGCGAAGCTTGTAGTTCAGCAGAAACCACAGGTGAGTGAGTTGCGTTCACACAGACGTAAAGCCCAGGGAATCCTAACATCTAGGCAGCCTTGTGCAAGGAATCATAGCTTCTAACTTCTGGGATCACCAAGCCCAAAACACCCACAAGTCTTCAGGTCTCCTTATGTTGCATTATCCCTAAAGTTAATTACAACAAAGCATCCACAAATTCTGCAATGTCCCTTTCAGTCACTTTTTATCTCTTCTGTCTCCTTTCTGGGTTCTCTCAGCTCTTTAACAGGCTCAGTTTTCAGACTTCTGCTGTGACTTTAATTCTGCCTTTTACAATATCAGAACCTTGTATTTCACATGAAAAGTCCTTCTACTCTTATCTCCATACAAATCCTTTCTATAAATAAATAAATAAATAAATCAGTAAATAAAAGCAAAGATAAAAACTATTCTGGTTTTGGCAGCATAACTAAAGGGGGCTCACACATTTTAACAATGTCTTCCTTTCTGTATAAATCCGTATGATATCTTCACACAGTTGGAAGCACTCTTTTAGACAGGCAGAAAACTCCATAAGAAATCACATAAGGGAAGATTTCTGTCTTTGGTATGCATACACAGTGACAGTGTGATTAGCCACCAGCTTATATAGCCACAGGGTTATAAGAAATTGTAAAACCAAAGGAAAGTCCACCATTAAATTTGGTTCTTACATTTATTTCTGCCAAAGCTAGTTAGTGTCTTCATTAGCAACGCCCCTCCTATATAATTTGACATTCCCACAGATCTAGGCAGTTAGGGAAACATGAGAGAATTACCAAGATGCTTCCATTTGCAGAAGCCCACATTTCCACCACAGAGGCAGTAATCAAAGTTTCTTCTTCTTTTCTTCTTGTTCTTCTTGTTCTTGTTCTTCTTCTTGTTCTTCTTGTTCTTGTTCTTGTTCTTGTTCTTGTTCTTGTTCTTCTTCCTTCTCCTCCTCCTCCCTCTCCCCTTCCTCCTCTTCCTTCTTGTGCAAGGACCTATCATGAATGGCATCTGGCTCACGCCCTTATACAAGGTGACCACAGGAAATGTATTTCCAGGAACTTATTACAGGACAGATTTGGGGGTTATAATGTGTGCTGTGGTCAAAAGCCTGGAAGAACTCACAAAGTTAAATACCCACAGATATGAAAATCTCTAAGCCACTGCTGATGCCTGAGGATAAATATCTAATGTTTTCCTATGTGTATAATCCTAAGTACTTAATTGCACATCCAGGGAAGAAGCTATTGAATTCAGCTTGAGGAGCGTCCTGGCCCTAAGGAGCATACTCTGTGAAGTTCCACGATAAGCCTGTGTGCCACCTTAGAGATTAAGCACCCTGGACTGAAACAAGTGGTAGAAAGGTGTTCACAAGAACACGCTGTCCTAACAAAGCTCATGAAGGATTAGACTATCTGGCAAGAACTTTCAGAATTCCTTCTGGGTTTTGATTTAGGGGAAGGAAAACAGGCATACCTCTAAACATGGAATAATTGAGCTAGAGTGGCGGGAGGAAGTAAATATAAGGAGGAACGATGCCATAATATGATAGACATTACAGCTGTGAAAACATACAATAGAAATTTATGCCAAATTGCAATAGGTTGGCTGGAAAAATACCTAACTGTAACTTCTCTGTAGAGAGAGCTGAAAGGGAGTAATAATTTCTCATTTTACTTAGAAGTTACAAAGTCAATAGCTAAAATGTGCAAATAAATACTCATAGTACAAAATGTTAAATATATAAATTATAAGGAAAAATAACTCCTACATTTGTTAGACACATGCTTCTCTAAGCAAATTCAGAACATTGGAGTATAGCAGCAATGGGCTTTTATGTATCTTAGTGAACAAATAGTATATACATTACAAGGATTTTGAATCACAAAGGAAGAAAATATAGATACAAAATTAAGGGTATATTTATTAGGAAATTTGAGGAGTATTTGGACAATGTACAGCTAAATTTAAAAGTAAATTCTATCAATGATGGGAATCCGAACAGCTTGTCTGTCTCTTAGATAAGATAGTAGGAAGAAAGACAAAATATGGAAGACTAAGAAGCAGGTGGCATTTGTGCATATAAATGTGGTACCTCTAGCTACTTTGACAGCACATATGTAGCTAAAAATACACGCACACATCTAAAGATGCTGAGCATTTCTGCCGCCATATGCATATGCAGCATACTCACATCAAAGTTAATTGATGTGTTAGCATTCCAAAAATAAGAACCAGATTTTATAAACGTGTCTACCTTATGTATTTCCCACTTCTAAGCTTCAAGAACGTACTGTGCCATTTCTCTCTTTAAGCAATTCCTACTCAGAAAAATACAATGTTTGATTTGTCAATTACTATAAGTTGCAGTTACTCATAACTTCTCAGCCTTGTACACAAGCCTTCCCATAAAGGATAATTTTTCTTTTAGATTTTGCTACCCAGAAAAAGAAATCCTACTCTTATCATTAGTCTTGGTTAATAATATCTATAATATATATACATATATATATATATACAGAGAAAATATTAAACTTTTATTATGAACAGGCATCAAGATGCTTTTAACTTTCTTTTCAGTCTGAGTAAACATTAAAGATTTATCAGTACAGAAGACCTAAGGAATGACATTTCTGTTACACAGCACCAAAATTACACAACTTGCCACTGTAGCTCTTTAGCCTCTAATATTTAAACCTTCTCCAGCCATTGTTAATTTCATAAACCAGGGCTTTTTTTCCCCAAGAACCTAGGTTAGGAAATGGAATGAAATGGCTGAGTTAGACAGAAGCTACACCCCCTAGTCTTTGTGAGAGTGTGAAAGGCTACTTAAATCCACGTCCCTTAACAAACACGGGTGTCTTAATCATGCAGTACCTTTCCACTATCCTACCCCAAGGTCTTCAAATGATAGTCTTATTTTCATTATTTCTTTTATTTTTAGTCTATAGCATAATTATATCATTTAAACTTTCCATGTCCTCTTTCCTAAATTTCCCATATACGCATCCATGTTCTCTTTCCAATTCACGGCCTCTATTTTTTTCAATTATTGTTACATGTATCATCTTTTATTCCAAAGGAGTGGTACTCAGTTTCTTTCTATTTCAGTACTTCTGACTAATGCCTTCATTTCTTGTGTGTTTAACTCCATCTGGCACAAAATTCAATTGGCAATATTCACAAAGGGTATTTTTGAGCTTGCTTCCTTGTTTATTATTGGGGATGAATATCTATGCAAATTTATCTGTTGATCTTAACAAGAAAATTTTATGAATTTTAAAGTTTCCAATATTTTGAAACTTCATTCATTGAGCAACAATCACCGGGAGATAAAATTTTTTTCCAGAAGATTTTTGTTTATTTATTCTCAGGAAAAATATAAAATATTTTTATAATTGAATTTAAACTATATACTTCTACATTTTCTACATTTTCAAACTAAGTATCATTTTAAAGTTAGTGCATTTCTTCCCATATGCCTACATAGCTGCCTATGTGATACATTCTTATTTAGCTCAGAGTCCTCTGAAAGGGCAGAACATGACTAATAGCTTATATTCCACACAGGAGACTCATCTCGCTTATTTTCTTTTGTTTTAGCACTGGGGAGATGGTAATAACAGTCCATATGGCATGAAACTCAGCTTTTGCTCTTTTAAACTAGGGCCCATTCCACAAACACATTTTAACTTAATGCCCTTCATTTGTCTGACTCCAAGGCAGTAGAAGCTTAGATTATCGATGCAGGAAGCTATAAGGCTCCTATTCCATGGCATACTTAAGGGTCACAGCCATAATGAGAGGTTAAGCTCACTTTCTATGTTGTCATTTGAAGTAACTCCCCTTTGTTTGAACAACCAACTTAAAACATCAGAGTTTGATCCCAAGAAAACCAATCTACAAAACCAAAACATATATGTAAATTATATGTGCATACATGTATATATACATATATATTTTGTATTCTCTAATTTTAAAATTATCCAAATGTTTAATAGGACCTATAGTCTTTCTATTTGTTTTTTATTTTACTTAATTTGGTTTAATGATTACTGACTTAGTGTATGGAGAAGAGTGGGTTTGGGGTGTATACCATGACATGACAACTTGTATGGATCAAATCATGCAATACTATCATGTGAGGTCCAGGCATTAGTTTTTAGCTGTCAGAGATGGCTGCAAGTGCACTGTCTGTGAAGTCATCCCACATCCTCTTTGAAAAGCTTCTTTGTTGGAGGCTTTTAAACATACATTTTTCTCTCGCTGCCAATATTCTTCAGGGGAAATACATAAGAATAAGGACCACTAAATGATCAATGAAGACCACTGGATAACAATGCTGTTTACTCTTTGCCCAGGAAAATAAATGAGAGAAAAGTGATTTCAACTAGTGAAGGGCTTTCTAGATTCTCCACCTAGAAAACACTGTACAAGAGAGGGATTTCCAGCTACGGCTCAGAGCCAACGGTTGCTCGGAGCCGATGGTTGCTCAGAGACAGCACATTTCTAGAGTGAACCATTAGAAACCCTGCTTGATATGAAGTCCATACAGCCATACAGACTGAGACACACAGAAGCTGTTTATAAACATTGTCAGTTTATGCTGTGTTAGTACATCATCTGCCTTTGCTATCTCCTTCTGAAGATGATCTCTGCACTAAGGTAAAATTATCAGCCAGGCACGGTGGTCAAACCATCAATCCTGGTACTAGAGAGACAGAGGCAGGTGAAGCTCAGTGAATTTCAGGCCAGTCTGGTCTACATAGCAAGTCCACAGTCAAGTAAAGCTACATGGCAATCATTTGTCTCATCAAGGAATAAACAAACAAACAAACAAACAAACAAAAAACCTATCATGGTGGTGGGGCAGTAGCTCAGCCCATAAAGTGCTTGCTGGGAAATCAAGAAGACTTGAATAGGAAAGCCCAGCATTCACATAAAGAGCCTGCCATGGTGGTAGATATCTATAACTGTTCAGTTGGTGAGACTGAGACAGGAGGATTCTGGGGACCTAATAGACAGCCAGTTTAATTGCATCAGTGACCTAGAGAACAATTAAAGATATTATCTCAAAAACTAAGGTGGAGAGAGGTAGAGGAAGAATCCCAACATCAGCTTCGGGCCTCCACATATGCACATGCATAGACATCCACATACACTCCTGTGCACAACCACACAAATCGATAGTAAACCACAGATACTATCACAACACCACACGTAAAAATATAGCAGGTTGCCAAGAAGAGACTTGATATCCTATGAGCATATACAGGGGGACGTAATCCCCCTCAGGAACAGTCATAGGGGAGGGGAATAATGGGAAAATGGGAGGGAGGGAAGAATGGGAGGATACAAGGGATGGGATAAACATTGAGATGTAACAAGAATAAATTAATAAAAAAAATTTTTTAAAAAATATAGATGAAGAAATACTTATAGAAGCTACCAAGAGATTCAAGTATATGAATAAAGAGATGGGACTGAATAATGTTGGTGCCAATGCTCACGCTGATTGGTTGTGAGTGATCTGGTCAAATCTTTCTTTCTCTAAATCCTTAACAATGCCACTGGTAGTTGTATTGGCCACAAATTGAACAGAAGCAAAGCCCTTCCTGTTTCTAATTGCACTTGTTTACTGTAAATTACTCTCGAAAAAATATTCCCATGGATTTGCCTGTGCAACTGTGCATGTAATTACATTTTGGCAAGAATACAAAACTGTTTCTTTTTGTAAATATGGTCAAAGGGTGGCTTTTCTTTTTGTGGAATGTGACATTTTTCAGCTTGATTCTTGTTGAAATTTCTTCTGAACTCATAAATCTGACAAGTTGACAACCTTGTCATGTGTACTTCCCCAGTCTCAAGACAGGTGCAAAACAGAAGCGTCCAGGTTTCCCTCACTCTGAACCTTTGTGGACATGATGAGATTAAGGATAAAAAGAAATCTCCTGTAAAGCCCTCACAACCTGCTAAGGCCATGCTCCTGTAGCTGTCAAAGCTATCAACTAAGTCATATGCAAATGTCTTCCAAATGGTCCAGTTGACTTTGTGGTAGAGAAGCAAACTGAGGTTTTCCTGACAACCTTTGAACACCGAGCTGGAGGATGCTATCTGCATGTGCTCATCAATAATCTATGAAAAGGTAGTAACTGAGGAAACCAACGCACTCACACTCATACATTGTTGACAGGTGTCAGGTGTTCCAGGTCATGATTACTAAAAGGAGAAATTTTCTCAGAAAGTAATTTAGTAAATACATCGTCACTCCAAGAGTGCTGAGGTTTGTAACTATTTTGATAAAGTTGCCTTTCATCTTATGCCTCTGAGTATGAAGTGGCTTTTGAGGGATGCTTGGATCTTTGCTTTCTCATACACCCATTAGATATTTTAAATATAGTTATATGCAAAATAAATCAGAAGTAATAAAACAAAAAGCCTCATAATATTGAAAGGAGCAAAAGAAGAATATCAAGGCCTTTCTGCCACAATGTTCACATGGCTTTGACACTGATGACCACTGTTTTACATCACTGTTTGCCAAAATATCTTTGATACACTCAAGTTTGTCCTAAGTATAACCATAGGATAAACAAATATTGACTTTCAATTTTCTGTGCATTTCTTTTGTACTTTTCATTTAATAGGTCCTCTTTACTGCATCACAGTTTCTCAATTTGTCCAGAAGAAAAGGAAGAAAGGAAGAAAACCTCCTTTGGTGATCTTAAATTATTAGATTTCATGCATACCTTATTAAGTACATGAACATGTATGTACTTGAGACTTTGTGTGTACATGTGGGGGAGTGGGGGGAAGGAGAGAGGGAGGGGAGAAAGGAAAGAGGGAGAATGAGAGAGTAAGAGAATCAATGAGACTCTAATCTCTGTGTTGCCATGTAGGCCTCACACAGTTGGCCTCCCAGGATCCTCCTACTGAGCCCCTCAGCCTCCAGATAACTGAGGTATCAAGGTGCAGTGATCACCACCACGGTTAGGTACCTTCTCTCTCATGTGACTGTTCATACAGACACCTCTTGAGTACTTTTCATGGTGGATTTCTTGACATGAGTGTCTGTACATGATATGGAAAGCACACATCCATAATTCTCACGGAATGCGTTATGATGCAGTGAGATTTAATAGCTAAATCTTGGGAGTTTTTCTTTTGTTTTTGTTTTGTTTTCTTTTGTTTTGTTTTGTTTGATTGATGCTGTAGCCATCAATTGTTTCTTTAAAAGAAGAACCAAAACAAAGGCGCATTGGTGTTGGTGCCGGGAAAAGGATGACAAACAGAAGAAAGTGATGCTGGACACTAGGTTAGCGTGCAGAATGTAGTCATTACAAATGTGTAGCAGGCCATAAAATGACACCTGCTAATGTCTAATACTCAACCACCACCTATGGAAATAGAGATCTTGTTTATACCCTGAAAAAGATAAAGGTACTAAACTGCATATGTAAATAGCTTATATTTAAACTTAGCCTGAATTCATATCTAAAATCATGAGATATTCACATATGCTTGCTCTCCAATTCATAATTATCTTCATTGTGATAAAGTCTGATGAAATTGACTCCATACCCCATGTAAACATAGCTTTTAAATACCAGTACTTTATGATGTTTTCTGATCATTAACTACCAAGGGAACAATAAACTCATATTTTCTAATATTGCTGAGTAGCCTGCATAGATTACTGCTTCTTTGTCTATCATAATTTAAATAGATATTATTTCAATTATACCTAAAATTTTTTATTAGAAAACCCAATGCCTTGAAAGAAACTTTATATTTTCAGGACGCAAAAGCCCTGAAACCCAGCAACAATGCTTTGGAGTCCAAAATGCTTGTTGTGTATTTAATTAATGGAGTCTGTCAAAAGACAGAGCGATAATAAATAGTCCCCTCCAGAAATGATGTTTTATATAGTTTTCCATCATTTGAAAAACATTATGAATTATATATTTGCTAATGAATAATTTAAATTCACAAAGGTAAGCACTATAGTGAATGAAATCCTCATGGACCGCTCACTTCACCTCACCCATATCGATACAGTCTTGTTTCAATCCAAGCACTCATAATTTACCAGCATTGAGTTATAGGGAATTTCCAAGCATCATGTTGTTTTAGACAAAAAATGATAGAATGAATAATGGAATTTCTATAGTGCACACATCCAAATAAATACCATCTTCATTATCATCATCATTGCCTTATAATTATCTTTGAGTACAACTTCTGGCTTGCTTTTTTGAGACAGGGTTTCACATGGCCCAGGCTGGCTCAGAACCTACTGAATAACTAAGGATGACTTTCATCTTGTCTCTGTAATGAGTGTTCTGTAATTATAGGACTGGTCCACCATTTTACATTTGAGTGCCTCTTACTGGGTGTCTGTGACACTGATTCCCATTTCTTACAGTGTCTCAGCTCTGGTTTCTCCAAGGTGCACCACTTTCCTATCATGATGGAGAGTCTGCACTGCCCTTATCTGGTTCAAATGTCTTGTTTTATACACAAATCCATAATTGTTCCCCATCAGAAATTCCTATAACTTCTCAGAAATAGAAAAGGCTCTTCATCTCCATGCAGGGTTTATACCATGGGATGGGTAGGAGCTGTGTTTACCATGTGATCTCCTTCAAATTTCAAGATATTTGAAAAATAAAAATTGTTGTGCTTCATTATATTTTTAGATTATATAAAATGAGTCAATCAGGAGACTCAAACATCCTATCCTCTTTTTTGAGCATAATTACTCCAGTGCAGGCCTTAGCTTGAATGTTGATAGTGTTTACTAAGCTCTTCTTCTAGCATTTGTGTTTCAAAGGAACCAAATGGCTATAATTGGTGCCAAAAAACCACTCTTAACAGAAGAACCACATCAAATACATCTACAGTAAAATCATCTATGATAAGAGTCATCAGCTTTTGCCTTTTGTTACAAAACAAGCTAAACAATGTATTCAACATAACGCCATATCATGAAAATCAAATTTGGCACTGAAAATATACACTGTAGTAAATTATAATGAAGTTAATCAAGAATTTGTAACATTTGAGCTAAGTTAGATACTGAACCTCAAAATTAATTTCATAAAAACTATGGTGCAGACTGATGGGCTACAACTGAGAATACTCAACTTCATCTCCAAAATTTCCTTGACTGATATTTTAATCTAAATTTAGTTAAGTCCACAGATTGAAGTTTCTGAATATAAGAAATATATGTGATAAAAATGTAAACGAATCCAATAGTGTGATTCTGCAAAAGCTAAAAGCACAGTGATCATTTGCTCTTCACTAGTCCATTACTTAAAGCCAAATCTCTTCTGTACCAAAGGAGACATAAAGGTAATGCTTGGGGTCCAGATAATTGGCTCAGATGGTCATAGCACCTGGTACCAAACCTGACAACCTGCATTTGATCCCCAGATCCACATGGTATAAAGAGAATACAGATCTCTGCAACTCTCTTTTGATTTCCACACATGTACAATGGAACACATGTGGGCATGAGGAGATGCACACAGATAGACAGACAGACAGAACTACAGAGTAATTTCAAGAGAAGGAAATAAAATATCAAAATGATATGCTCGTAGATATGAGAATTTGCCGTCACTCAAGTAATATGAACTGCAAGAAAAGAAAAGAAGAAACATAAAAGACAATTTAAAATTCTTTGAGTAGAAGTAAAGGAAGGATTAAAGAATAGTACCAAGGAATAGGAAATAAACTGCACAGAGGACATGTTACACACGCTAAAGAAAAACTGAGAATCTCTTAATCAGAGGTGTAGTTAGGGAGGGAAAAACATCCTGGGGTGTGGAGAATGATAAACACCAAGATAGTCATCCCTTCACTTTCAAAGTATGTAATGATCATTACATCTTTCTTATATTTACTCAATAGTTAAAAATATACCCATATATTAAATGAATATATATACATATATATATTTTTTGGGTGATACTAGGAACTGTTTTCTATGTATTGTTTTACTGTTAATAGCATTTCAAATCACAAAACTACCCTCTGCAGTGAGTATCACTTTGTTTATTTACAATCTTGTAAATATAACATTTTACCTTGGGCCGAGAGTGTATTTGTAATCTGTTATAAACACTCTTAATTCCCTAACTAAGATTCTTGGTTTAGATGAAAATTTTATGATGATGCAACTTTAACTCATGGCTCACTGTGACAATCTTGAGTTTTGAGGCAAGAAAAATAGTTGAGAACGAAATACTAGGCTGCTTGCTTGACCAAGAGTAATAAAGCCTTATGACCCAGAAGTCTCAAGGCTTTTGGAGGGAGTTTATAAACTGTGGAAGACTGACTTGAGAGACTGAAGACTGCAAAATTCTTCTCTCCCCTATCCTTGACAGTTTTCGTAGTTTATCTGTTAATTTCAGCACCTGCTTAAACTCCAGCTTGGATTAAATTGATTGCATTTGCATGTTTAGTGATTTTTTTTTTTTTTAAATCGAATGTTTTGTCATTATAAAGTTTCCTTTGGTGGCTGCTAGGTGATTTTATATGAATATGTGTATTTTTGGGTTTGGGTCTGAGATTCTGTTAATACCACTTTCACCCTTTCAGGTTTGGTTTTTAAGATAGGATTTCATGTGACCTACCCTCTCCTGTGGTACACTTCAGGCTCTGCCCAGTGTCACATCAAGGTTGGCTGATACTAGCAGGCAACTCTCTCTGACCCAGACTTAATATCCCTTTCCCTTTCTCTCCTTGTGAATTCTTTTCTTTTCTTTTTTAATAAACAAATCTTTTTTATTAATTTATCTAGATTACATCTCAATTGTTATCCCTTCACTTGTATCGGCCCATTCCTCCCTCCCTCCTTCTTTCACCCTTTTCCCTCCCCTAGGTCTGTGACAGAAGGGGACATTCTCCCCCCTGATATGGTCAATGCCTATCAAGTCTCATCTTGGTAGCCTGCTTATCCTTTCTCGGAGTGCCACTAGGCCTCCCCACCAAGGGGAAATGTTCAAATATGAGGCACCAGAGTTCATATTTGAGTCAGTTCCCACTCTCCATGCAACTGTGGAGAATGTCCTGTCCATTGGCTAGATATGAATAGGGGTTCTAGGCTTATTGCATGTATAGTCCTTGGTTGGTGCCATAGTTTGAGCAGACCCCCACCACCGGGTTCAGATCTGCCCATCATATCCTTCTTGTGGGTTTATAGGACCTCTGGATACTTCTATTTCCCCATTCTCCAATATTTCCCTCACCTAGAGTCCCAAAAGGAAGTCCCCACATCTATCCTGCTCTCCTAGTAAGTGACGACTTTCATGGGACATACCTTTTGGGCTAGTGTCCAGTTATAAGTGAGTATATACCATGTGAGTCTTTCTGTATCTGGGTTAACTCACTTAGGATGATCATTTCTAGTTCCATCCATCTGCCTGTAAATTTCAGGATTTCCTTGTTTTTAATAACTGAGTAGTATTCCATAGTGAATTCTTTTCTTAGCCACAGGCAGTTTCCATACAAGAGTGCATTACCAGGTCTCAGCTGAATCTCAACAGGGAGTCCCTGCATAGCTACAGCATTCCTGCTTGGTGTTCTTCTCTCTGGTACACCATCCCTAGGATTCTAGCTGTGTTTCTCACCCTAGACTCTCTCTCAATTTAGAGAATTGCCCAGGTCCTTCCTGGCTTCCCTCAGTCCCCTGCTTGTTTGGTGTCTGGCAAGGTAGTAAGCAGAAGGAACGGTAAAGCTAAGTACATTGGTTAGATTGCTCATAAGTTTCCTTTCCCTCCATTTACTGATAACCAGTGTCTTGGACATCTGTTCACTCTTTCCATCCAGATCTTGGATTTCTTTTCTCCCAAGAAGGTTCTCTGAACACTATTGGTACAGCCTGTTTAGAAGGCAGAGTTCTTAACAGTAAAAGTTTCTTTCATCGAACACTGCTCTTGGAACAATAAATGGTCATTATTATTGGATTAGCCTTTATGGGCTCAATTAGCCTATTTGACTATAAAATGACTAGATATCTTAATAACTATTTATATAAATGCTTGATTTACATGTTTAGACATCATATATAAAATGGAAGAGATAATAGTCTAATAGATATGGCATATCTCTAGACAAGGACTTAATATTTGATAAATCTTGGAGCTGAAAGATGGAAGAGACATGTAAGAAAATAAGGAAGTTTGAATGTCTCAGGGCATAGAGGTTAGTAAAGTCCTTAAAATGTTTACTTTCTTAAAATGTATTTTAAATTTTAATTTAGATAAACCATCCAATAGACATACTTTATACAACAAGAAGTTGCAGTCTGGGGTTGTATAGCAGAAACTCAATTTTACTATTAAGCTCTCGTGTCTTTGTTTCCTTAAAGAACCCACTCTAAATATATATAAAATATACAGAAGATGCCTTATGTAAATACTGTAGTGGAGAGTGGCTATTTGGTTTATAAAAATGACAATGTAATTGTGGCTATCCTATGTTCACCTTGCTTTTTTTATCATGTACATCAGCAATGCTCAATATTAATAATGCGTGTATCTTATATAAAACGTTATTTTAGAGAAGAATGTTTTTTAAACATACAGTTCCATTAGCTATGATGGAAGAGTCTTCAGAGACAGTTAGTTAGTGTGGACCTGGCTTTGGATCTGGAAGAAGCTATGGTTAGATTGCATAGAATTTCAGACTGAAAATAAAAAATAAATTGATGATAAAGAGAGCAAGAATAACTGCCAGGATGAATTTTTACTCATCTTATGCCTCTCCTCTCAGCCCATTTAAGTAAGATGTTTTATATAATATGACTTTTTATTCTTTGACAGTGCTATGTCTTTTTAAACCATGCATTTTAGCTACTGTTACTTATTTCATCTTCTTTTCTGACTGTAACCTTTCTTCTTACCAACAAGCCTCCCACTTTCGTGATTTTAATGTATATGAGTATTTGTCCCTGCATGTATGTTTGCACACCATGTAGGTACAGTGCCCACAAAGACAGAATAGGGAACCGGATCGCTAGGAGTGGGAGTTACAGAAGATCATTAGCCACTGTGTGGGTGCTGAGAGCTGAACCTATGATCTCTACAAGAGCAGCAAACATTCGCCACTCATGAGCCATCTCTCCAGTCCCATCTTGATTTTTTTTTAATTGTTCTCCACTGAATTTAAGTGTGGCTGCTTTCCTGAGCATGGGGGATGGTGCTTACTGCAGCATGGGCAGCTTATGGATGACATGGATGGCTACACTATGAAATATGGGTGTTTTACATTTTTTCTTTTGAGGGGTAGTGGTTAAATCCACCTACCATGCATAGATCTGCACTGTCCAGTTTGCAGAATGCTTAAGAATGGATACATAAATTTTATATAAGTATTTAAATTTGAATATTTGAATTAAATGTTCTATTGTAGTTTTAACCTAATTTACAGCTTAATGGTGATGGGTTTCTTTTGAAATGCTGAATAAAATTTAAAATATTTTTTTTCATTCCATTAGGCAGGAATCAAAGAAGTTTATACCTTTGGAAATTCAAATACCAGATAAAAAGAGCAAAGGTGTAGTTTCTCCTGTTTTCCCACATATGGACTATAGTCAGACCCCTCAAGTGGTCCAGCTCTGTTACTCTGAATGGCTATTTTAAAAATAAACACTAGAATTTTCTAGCTAGCTTCCTTGAGTTTTCAATCTTCTCCTAAGTGTACACCAACATTGTACACTGAAAAGAAAAAAAAATCCCCTCATCTGGCCTCTGTCTCTCTTGAAGAACAGTTTTTTTCATATTAGTACATCCTGTGTTCATCAGGACTCAGAATTTTAAGTGGATTAAACAGATCTCCCAAATGAATGTGTCTCGGTTAAGCCATTTGGTTCCCAACAGTGATTTGGGTGCTATTTCTCAGTTTATTTAATGCCAACATTAAAGAGGAGGAGGCAAGAAAATAAGGTCAAAATCATCCTTGGTTAGTTTGAGGAAAGCTTGTAATACATGAGGCTTTGTGTGCAAAAAGTGAAATAAATAAGTAAATAAATAAAATTCTGACCTGTTGATGGGATAGCATATATACTCCTACCTAAGGAGTGACAAATATAAGAAAATGAACACTAGATAAATGTTGTTTTCATATGAGGAATTATTTATAGCATATTTTATAAGTACTGCATCTGTCTTTTTATACAGATTTTCTTTTGCAGACAATTTAATGATAATTTGAAAGACTGGCCATATGCTCAGAGATATAGTTTATGCTTTATGCTCATGGCAATATACTTATGACTAAATTTTATCCTTAGTTTTTAAAACCAGATGCCAAAAAGCTTTTCCAGAGTTTCACAATAAATATAATGACCTCTAATTTGATTGTTTGCATATTAAAATAAAGCAACTATGAAAAACTGTTCAGAGATTCCCAGGTGTGAGGATGCTTTGACACCTTTGTGGTCTTCTTTGCTGCTGTCAATGTCTTAATTTCAATAATGATCTGGACAGAAGTTAGTTCCCCAGTCAGTGATTTTGACATTTAAAATTTTTGTTTCTTTTCCCAGTATCTTCTGAAAGCCAAAATAGCCAAGTACAGATTGTTGGGTAGACATAACATTCAATTTTATGTTGTAAATGTGAAACAATTTACAGGAGAGTGCCTCATATGGACTCCCGTGTACAATACAAGTATCAGTGTGTAGCTCATTTGTCATTGTTACTCAGAATCAGCAGCATCAGTGATAAAATAGGATGGTCCTTCTTCCTGCCTGGCGGTGTGCTCTCAAAGCACACCTTCACTTTGAAGATCTTGTGAAGAGAAGCAACAAAGAAAGACCACATTATGGACTTTCTTTCTGATATACAATAGCAGAAAGATTTCTGGTGTAAAACTTTGTTTCACAAAGCATAAGTATTTTAACAAAAACAGCTTCTGGACCTCAAGACTACTACAAGTGTAAGAAACAATTTCACAGGTAACAAATAAAACTACTTGCCTTTTTAGAGAGCAGGTGGCATGTAGCTATTTGAAGACATTTCTAGTACTTCTGATCTCTGATCTCTCAGGGCTTATCAGGAATAATGTAGAAAAATCTCTATCTTCAAATGCAGCTGACATCTAAAATACAGACATACAAGAAATATTTATTCAAAAGTCATAGTCACTTGACTTTCTGAAATTTCACTTCCTCACATTCACAACACATTCATTTTATGTCACCATTGGGAAATGGTTTGAAATCTGAACAAGCACTATTTCTCTAGCCAATGAGTATGTTCTGCCCTCTGAATAATTTATTATTAAATTAAAACATATTTTCTGTGGTTAAGATTGAGCCCAGAACATCTTAATGTCAATCATTAGTGCTGTCAGTCAGCTGCACCCCAGCTATGAAGTTTAAAAGTAACTTTTATTCTCCTGATTTAGTTGTCATCCTGGAGGCTTCTTGCCTTGATCTGCTAAGCTATACCTTGTCCTGGAATTTTCTAGCTTTTGTATAATCTTATTTATGCCTAGAATATTTTCAGCCTCTGAGACTTACTGCTGAATAAGCTCACCCCTTCTAGCTCTTTCTGAACTATCTGGCTGACTGGTTCAATTTAGCTGTTCCCTCTCAAACACCTCTCCAAGCTGACTTATTCAATCTGGATTCTCTCAGCTTCTGACGGAATTGACCCACTTGGCTGCAAACTAACTCTAGCAATCTTGTCTAATTCTTCTGGCTCCTTCTCAGTCTTGGGCTTGTCTGTCTCCGCCGGAGCCTAGTTTGTTCTCTCTCTGCCTCTGTCTCTGTGTGGGTAGAACTGCCCCCTGTCCCTCTCAGTGCTGCTCTCTCTTAAGTGGCCTCTCTTTCCTCTGTGTTCTCCCCAGAGTTGGGCATCTCCTCCCTGTCAAATCTTTCTCAGATTCATCACTCTGTGTGTCTCTCAATTAGACTTCACTTTCAAAACATGAATGTTTCCTTCTACAAAGTGATTTTACCTACATGGTTTGGGATTGAATCTGTGTCATTCCAGCTGTATCACACAGACCTAGAAGGTCTTAAGTGTGATTCCTTGCCAAAGCAGCCATGTTGCTGGCTTAGAATTACTTTACAATGAAGAATGTTTTTCTTAACGATATATGCACACCCACATACACACAGGAAGCCAATATTTCAGAAGCTAATATATGAGGTTGTTTACTGTCTATATCTGACATATTATGGGAGCAAAGCTGTAGAAAAAAAAAAACATTTCCATGCTATGAAACAGTCAACGCAGTATTTAATTTATAACTTTGGTTTGCACTTCAGTAGTACATAATTGACAAGAAGTTTCTCATGGAAGGCTAATATATTTTTACTTCATTGTTTCATTAGAGATTGATATAATATTTTAGTAAATTCATAGTTTTTATTACTTGGTGTTATCATGGGAGAGTCACTTGCAATGTATTAAAGTATTTTATGCTTGCAGAGGAGAGAATACCATACAGATTTGGCAAATGCTTATTTTGTAGGATCTGTGTAAGATACTAAAATGACAGGATTGTATGTTCTGGCATCTCAGAATTCCTAATATAGTTAGAGTAAATGGATATTTTGCGTGCGTATTTTAACAATACAATACGTTCCCAGCAGAAATGAACCTTTCCACTGTCATATTCCAAATGGTGGAGACATCCTCTGCGTGAGGCTGTCTTTTTCCCATTTGCCTGCTCTTCTCCTTTGTATTGCTCCCCAGCATCCTATCCTAGCAGCAGTCTCATTTTATTTTCCTGGCTTCTGCAGTTACTACAAGCTTTATATTTACACATGATGTTCAGGGATAGGCATCTTCAATGAGCAAAAAAAAAAAAAAAATGTGCATAAATTTTCTTTCTGGTCTGGGTTATCTCACTCAGTCTTCTCTAGTTCCACCCTTTTACCTGCAAAGTTCATGATTTCATCCATCTTCACTATTACTGCATAGTGTATATGTACCCACTTTCACTGTTTGTCAGCTGAAGGACATTTAGGTTTTTCCCATTTCCTAGTTGTGAACAGAACAACAATGAGCAAAGCTGACCAAGCGCCTCTGGAGTATGGGTTCAAATCCTTTGGCCTGATAACAAGGAGTGGTATAACTGGGTCATATGGTAGATTAATTGTTAGTTTTTCGATAATTCCCAACACTGATTTTCATAGTCACCTTTATCTTTAAATATAGGGTCTCTGCATGGTCTGGAACTGACAAAGAAGTCGGGCTGGCTAGCCAACAAGCCCTGGGCATTAGTTTGTCTTATTTCCACAGCCTGGTTATTTTATTGAATAAAATTATCAATTCCCATCTATATATTCAGTTTTGCCTTACCTGTGGGCCTCTGTAACTTCTTGCTAGCAATATTCTGATAGTAAAATAATATTTTCATAAAAAGCATTTGCTCAGCAACTGGCAAACAATTAGCAATCAATAATATGTTAATACATATGTCTATTATGGTTATTTATTTAAGACTTACAAGTAAATGGATGAAAAAAGTGTGAAACAAACAAAGTATTGCCTGCTTTACCAGAGGTCATGTAGGTACTAGGAACTCCAGGTAAGACACTGCCCACCACCTGCAAACAAACCTTAAAGCTCAACCAGCAGTTCCTAACAGCACCTCCCCCCCCCTGGGTGTCATATTCCAGACAACAACTCCAGGAGAAGACTCCTCTACTGGAAGCCAGGCCAGTACTAGGAACTCCAGAGACCAAGCTGGTACCAAGAACACCAGAGGCCACACCGATATCCTTAACTACAGAGGCCACACTAACTCCCAAAACCTATAACCCCAGAGGCAACATAACCACCCCCAATCTCAGAGGTCACTCAGGTCAGAAAAACTCCAGAGGAGAAACTCTACTGGACCTGATGACCTGCTTGTTACCAGAACTACAGGCTAATCAGGCCAAAAGACCAGATAAAGAAAACAAAAATCAAGGGGAGCTAAAACATCGATCCAACAAATACAACCTGAGAAATTAACACTAAACCTATAATAAACCCAAACCCAGAAGACAAGAATCCAGCATAAGAACATAAGAAATGGCCTGGCAGTGGTGGCGCATGCCTTTAATCCCAAGCTCCAGGAGGCAGAGGAAAGTGCATCATTGTGAGTTCAAGGCCAGCCTGGACTACAAAGTGAGTCCAAAACAGCCAAGGCTACACAGAGAAACTGTCTTGAAAACCAAAAGTAAGTAAATAAATAAATAATAAATAAATAAAACATAAGAAACAACACACAAGGCAACATGACACCACCAAAGCCCAGTTCGTTACGAGAGCAAGCCCAGAATATTCCAACACAGCTGAAGCATAAGAAAATAATATTAAATCTAATCTTATGAAGATGCTAGAGGCCCTCAAAGGGGAAACGAATCAATCCCTTAAAGGAATCCAGGAAGCACAAGCAAACGGATGAACAAAATGAATAAAGATGTTCAAGACCTGAAAATGGAAGTAGAAGCAACAAAGAAAACACAAACTGAAGGAATCCTGGAGACAGACAATCCAGATAAGTGGACAGGAACAACAGACACAAACGTCACCAACAGAATAAAAGAGATGGAAGAGAGAATCTCAAACATAAGAGATATGACAGTAGAAATTGTTACATCTGTCAAAGAAAACATCAACACTAAAAATTTTCAGACCCAAAACACCCAGGAAATCCGGGACACTATGAAAAGACCAAACCTAAAAATAATATGAATAAAAGAAGGAAAAGATACCCAACTCAAAGGCCCAGGAAATATTTTCAAAAGCAAAAATCACAAAAGAAAGTTGTCCCAACCTAAAGAAGGAGATGCCTATGAAGGCACAAGGAGCTTACAGAAGACCCGATTGGTTGGATCAGAAAAGTCTTCTACCCCATAATAATCAAAACACTAAACGTTCAGAACAAAGAAATAATATTAAAAGCTGCAAGTGAAAGGGGCCAAATAACATAAAAAGGCATATCTATTAGAATTACTTCTGACATCTCAATATAGACTCCAAAAACCAGAAGACGCTGGACAGATGGTTGCGGACTTTAAGAAACCCAAATATACCAGAACATGCTGCTATAATCAGCAAATTTTTCTATTGCCATGGATGGAGAACACAAAATGTTCCATGAGGAAGTCAATTTTAAACAATATATATCCACAAACTCAGTTCTACACAAGGTACTAGAATGAAAACTCCAACCCAAGGAGATTAACTACACCCAAGAAAATGGAAAATAATAATTTCACATCAGCAAAAACAGAAGAAAGGGAACACACACACACACACACACACACACACACACACACACACACACCGAAAAAAAAAAGAAGTAATAATCCTTTGTAATTAGTATCTCTCCCTCTTCATGGACTCAATTACCCAACCTAAAAACACAGAAGCTAACAGAACGGGCGTGAAAACATGAACAATCCTTCTTCTGCCTACAAGAAAGACACATAAACATCAACGACAGACATTAACTCATGTTAATATTTTCCAAGCAAAAGGACCCAAGAAGCAAGTCGGTTGAAGCCATTCTGATATCTAAGAAAATAGATTTCCAGCCAAAAGTAACCAAATGAGATTGGGGGGAAATACTTCATATTCTTCAAGGGAAAAATCCACCAAGATGACTTCTCAATTTTAAACATCCACACCCCAGACACAAGAGCAGGCAACTTTGTAGAAAAACAAAAAGACAAAAAAATAAAGCAATTTAGATGTTGAAAAAGCCTTTGGAAAATACAACACTCATTAATAAAAAAAAGTCTTGGAAAGATTAGACACAATAAATATACCTGAACACAATAAAGGTAATTTACAGTAAGCCAACATCAAATTAAACAGAGAGAAACGCAAAACAATTCAGGCTGTGCACTCTCTCCATATCTATGTAATACAGTACTTGACATTCTAGCTAAAGCAGTAGGACAGCTGAAGGAGATCACAAGGATTCAAATTGGAAAGGAAGATGTAAAAGTAACCTTATGTAGAGATGAAATTATAGTACTCAATGACCCCAAAATTTGTACCAGGGAAGTCCTATTACATCTAATAAACACCTTCAGTAATATGGCTGAATACAAAATTAACTAAAAAAAAAGGAGCTTTCCTGCATGCAAATAATAAATGGGCTGAGGAAAAAATCAGGGAAACAACAACCACAAATAATATAAAATATCTTGTTACACCTCCAACCAAGCAAGTCAAAGACCTTTAAGACAAGAACTTCAAGTTTTGAATACAGTAATCTGAGAAGATGTCAGAAAATGGAAAGCCTCCCATGCTCATGGATCATTAACATTAACATAGAAAAAAAGGTCATCTTACCAAAACCAATCTATAGATTCAACACAATTCCCATAGAAATTACAATACAATTCTTTACAGACCTTGAAAGAACACCACTCAACTTCATGTGGGGAAAAAATAGCTAAACCAATTCTGTACAATAAAAGAACTTATGGAGGTTTCAGCATCCCTGATTTCGAGCTCTGTTACAGAGCTATACTAATAGTAACCATATGGTTGAGGCAGAGAGAGAGAGAGAGAGACAGGTGGATCAATGAAATTGAATCAAGAGGCCAGGTGTAAATCCACACACCTATGGATATCTGATTTTGGACAAAGAAGCAAAGAATTTAAATTGAGAAAAATACGTTATCTTCAAGAAATGATACTGGCCTAACTGGATGTCTGAATGTAGAATAATGCAAATACATCCATATCTATCACCCTGCACAAAGCGGAAGTCCAAGTGGATCAAATATCTCATATAAAATCAGATACACTACACCTGCTAGAAAAGAAAATGTGGGTGTAGCCATGAATCAACTAGCGCGGGCACTAAAATCAACAATTAACAAATGGGACCTCATGAAAGGTAAAAGCTTCTCTAAGGCAAAGGACATTGTAATAGCATGAAATGGTAGCCTACAGAATGGAAAAAGATCTCTGGCAATTCCACATCAAGAAAGTAGATATCAACAAACCAGATAATTCAACTGAAAAATGGAGTACAGATCTAAACAGAGAACTTTCTTTAGAGGAATCGCAAATGGCTGAGAAACACTTATAGAAATGTTCAGCATCTTTAGCTTTCAGGGAAATGCATATCAAAATGACTCTGGGATTCCATCTTACATCCATCAGACTGGCTAAGATAAAACCTCAAGTGGAAGCTCAGGTGGCTGAGGACGTGAACAAGGAGAGCACTCCTCCATGGCCGTGGGAGTGCAAACTTGTATAGTCCCTTTGGAAATCAATATGGAAGTTTCTCAGAAGATTGGAATCAACCTACCTCAAGACCAAGCTATACCAGCCCTGAGTATATACCCAAAGGATGCTCCATCATACCACAAGGACTCTTGCCCAACTGTGTTTATTATTCAGCTTTGTTTGTATAAGCCAGAAGCTGAGAACAAGGTAGATGTCCATCAACCAAATTTGGATAAAGAAAGTATTATACATTTAAACAATGGAGCATTATTCAGCTAATAAAAATGGTGACATTATAAAAGTCACAGGCAAGCAGATAGAATTAGAAATAAAAATCCTGCATGAGGAGTCCTAGACTCAGAAAGACAAATACATTATATACTCACTTATAAGTGGGTATTAATTGGAGAGGGTAAGCATACTACAATCCACAGACCCAGAGAGACTAAGTAACAAGGAAGGTTGAAGGAGGAATGCATAAATCTCTTTAGGAAGGGAAAACAGAATGGATATTGCCGGTGGAAGGGTGATGAGGGTGTGGGGGAAATATGGAGGGAGAGGGTACTAGGAAAATAACTGGAATTGGGAGTATCTCAGAGACAACCTAGAAACTCAGTGCAGCGGATACTCCCAGGACTCTATGAGGATGACGGGCTAAGACTCCTAGCAGTGAGGGATATAGATCCCGAACCGACCATCTCTTGTTACCAGGCAGGACTCTCAGCGTAGGGATTGGGATACCAATGCAAGCACAAAATCTTCCTGCTACAATTTGTCCTGCCTACAAGATAGGCTGGGGTAAAGGTGGCACTGAAATTGTGGAAGTGGCCAACCAATGACTGATCCAGTTTGAGACCCCTGCTAAAGGGATCCCACATAATAAAGTAACCTAGGCTCATAGGGACTCATAGAGATTGAACTGGCAACCAGGGAGCCTGCAGGGGACTGACAGGCCTTCTGCACATAAGTTACAGCTGTCTAGCTTGGTCTTCTTGTGGGACTCCTAACAGTGAATTTGGGGCTGTTTCTGAATCTTTTGCTTGCTTTTGGGACCCTTTCCCCCATACTGGGTTGCTTTGTCTAGCCTTCATGCAAGGGGAGGTGCCTAGTCTTACTACGACTTGTCATGCCATGTTTGGTTGATATCGTTGGGAAGCCCGCCCTTTTCTGAAGAGAGACAGAGGAGAAGTGAATCAGGAAGGAGGGCAGAGGGAAGGTAAGAGGGAGGGACTGGATGAAGAATAGAGTGGGGAGGGAAAACTGTGGTCAGAATGTAAAATAATAATAATAATAATAATAATAATAATAATAATAATAATGATGATGATGATGATAATAATGATAATGATAATAATAATTTCTTCATAGATTTCAATAACTGTTCATGTCAACATCAGCTAATTGCCTATTAACTCTATTAGCATTAAGTTCCTTTTGTTTTCTTTCCTCTCTGATTTGAACAGTGGTTAGCAATGAGTTACCCAACCAAACTCTTTCTTTCTTGGGATTAAAAATGCCCACATCTCTAAAAAGCTTAAATTTCATACTAACTTGATAATGATATATGTGTAGCACAATAAACAATAATCTAGATCTAAAAATTAACAAAAGCCAATTATATCCTATTTGAAAAATAGAGATTGTTTATGGTATCATAGCTTGCTTCCTGTAGAGATTGTTTATGGTATCATAGCTTGCTTCCTGTTGTTGTGATAAAGTCCATGAAGTAACTTAGGGAGGAGAGGGTTTACTGCACCTCTACCTTATGAGAAGCCATTCATAATGTGATGCTAAGGCAGCAATTTAGTAACCTGGAACCAAGAACTAAATCAGAGGCCTTAGAGCAGAGTTTCTCAGCTGGGGCGGGGGGTGAGGGTGAATGACCCTTTCACAGTGGTCCAATATCAGATAGATGTTTACATTATAATTCATAATAGTATAAAATTACAGTTATGAAGTAAAAAAAAAAAAAAAGAAAAGTGGTTTCATGGTTGGGGGTCACCATGACATGAGGAATGGTAGTAAAGGGAGACAGTATTAGAAATGATGAGGACCCCTGCCCTAGACAAACAATGCTTACTGGCCTGCCCAGCCAGGGCCCTCTTGTACAACTCAAGACCACTGGCCTAGGTTTGGCACTGCCCACAGGGGACTGCACCTTCCCACGTCGATCATTAATAAAGAAAATGCCATACCGATTTTCCTACAGGCCAATGTTGCTCCAATGTTATAGAGTGTTTTGGGTGACTGTTCAGGTAGAAAACTGTCTCTGTAATCTTCTCATTTGGCTAGCCACTAACCTGCACTCCCAGAATACTCAGTTAATGGAGTCTATTCCTTCTCCACTCTCTGATGGGGTTGAAGACCAGGTAGCTGAGTCTTACAATGAAGCTTAGTTGTTTAGGGGTTAAGATGCTTTTAGGTCTAGATAGATGTTTTAAGTTGATAATGATAGATATGATAGATATTGATTTACACTCAGAAATTTAGACTCACCAAGATAGGAAAGATGTTTTCTTCAGATTGTCAAATACAAATAGCCAAAACACTAAGAATGTAACATTTCTATAATTCCTGATTGTGTTATAATTTTTCTTGCTATAGGTAGTTTATTGTATATATGTGTAATAATATAAACATATATGTAAAAAATTAAAAAGTTTAATTAATTAAAAAGTGTAGGAGCATTATTAATAAAAGACTTCATGGTGAATTTAAAAAAAAAAAGACATTTTCTCATCTGAGGTTCTTCTTCCTAGATAACTCAAACTTATGCAAATTTGACCAAAGAAACTACCTAGCACAATTGATATACAGCATTTTAAAAATAAATTATTTCATCATAGTATTTTATTGTATTAAACTGTATTATAGTTATGAATATTAGGAGATAAATATGACCATCAAACGCTCATGGTATAATTGAAATTGTCTAGATTATTATTTTACTTGTTTCTAAGCATAAAAAGTTACAGATACGGTTAAAATTTTCTTGTGTATTTGTGTATGCGATCTTACATTAAAATTGCATTTAGGAATACTACATTAAATTTTCACAGACTATCTAAATTGTCAGACTTAATCTCCTTGAACACATGATTATTTACACACATGTTGCTTCCACACCCTGAAAGTGTTTTAATTTGTTATGTATGAGTAATTGACATGACAGTCCATATTGGCTTCAGTAACATAAACAGCCGTTTACGAACACCTTAGAGTGTATATTATTTAATCCATGCAAACAACGCCTTCAAAGCCACTAAAGTGCACTGTTTCACAATTCAATTGAGGATGCTTTGTAAAACATAAATTTGCAATTCTTTTGCATTTGCATTATAGTAATGCATCATAATAGTTCTGTATTGTTGCTGCATTTACAGACCGCAATGAAAACAATTTATGTTCTAGTTGCACATCGCCATTTTTGTTTTCTCTTTTGCTTTTGTTAAGCATGTGTATAAATACACAAGCACTTTAGTCCAAGCAAGTGAAACATAACTCTGAAGTAGATGCCAAGCACATTTTTTACACACTATTGTTTAGCAACCTGAATTAAACACATTCACAAAAAGATAGATGGCTCTTAACTTAAATTGAAGCATAATTATCTTTAAATACTCAAATAGTGTGCACAGTAACCTTGCTGAAGATGATTATGTAACCGATGTGATTTGAAGGCGTAGGAAGCATACAGGGAGCACAGGTTGTGTCAAGGTAGAAATCAGTCCTACAAAGTGTAGAGATTGGAGGCTAACAGAGTTCTCAATCAAATGTTCTCATGTCATCAAGTAACTGTGTTGCTTTGATTTAACTCATGAGAAGTCTAGGGCACGGATCCATTGTGCAATGGGTCCTTAATGCCTCTGACTATTTGATCAACGTCAAGAAATTCTTACTGAATAGATATTAGCTGTACTTTAATTTATGTGACTTTTCTGCATTTTTCAACGCAGATGCGAACCCAACCTTCATCAACAGGTTTCCAACTTAGATGTCAAAGGCTTAGTTATGTTCTTTATTTAATTCCTCAACAGACCACTTCTTGCCTTTGTCATCTGGAAGCCCTCATCAGCTGGAAATCAGTCATCCCTTCTACAGGCATCTGTTCTTTAGGATGTACCATTTTAGGTGGGGTTGGTGAAGTCGATGCCGTATGTTGGTTTGGATGCACCTGAGTACGTGGTTGCTCCTGTATGTGGGGGGCAGAGGAAACTGCCTGTTCCCATTCTTTTAGAGAAGATGTTTTTTGTTTGTTTGTTTGTTTTTTTAGACAGTGTCTCTCTCATTTATCCCAGAGCGTGATGAGTAGGCTAAATTTCCAGAAATCCACCTACTTGCATCTCCACAGTGGAGCCTGGATTGAAAGTGCATATCACCACACCTGGCTATCTTTGCACTGCAGATTTAAGCCAGATCTTCACACTTACGCAACATGAGTTTAACCAACTGAGCTATCAACTCATAACTTTGGAAACAGATATGTCTGATGCTAGTAACTAAAACGAAATACTAAATAAGTCTGACACAAACTTTAGGTTTTCCTATTTTGTTATTTGAATTCTCAAAATTATAAGTGTTTTCTGCATAGGAATTCAAGCAAGCAGATTAAGACAATGACAACAAACCACTTGTAATCCATCCACCATCCAAAAATAATGCCTACTACTAACCTAAAGATTTTCTTCCATCTTAGCCATGGATGTTTTTCTCAAACAATTATAATGTAAATGCCATATTTCATATGTTTTTTATTTATCATTTTTCATATTTAAAAGTGGATTTACTACAGTTACTGAATACCTTGAGTTTCTTTTACTTTGTTAGTGATTATAGCTCTTCCCTCCCTTATTCCCCATACTCCCTTCCCCTAGTCCTTAGAAAGGAGAAGGCCTCTTACCCCTAATATCTGACCTCAGCCTAACAAGTCTCATTTGGGCGGCCTAGATCCTCTTCCTCTGTGGAATGGCAATGATACCCACCAAAGGGACTGATCAATGAGAGGGCAACAGAGTCCATGTCAGAAATAGTCCCTACTTCCCAGTGGTACATTTTCTTAATGTTATAAAATTGTTTAATACTGTATTTTTTAAACCAGAATAGCTAAAACAATGAAAGATCTTCCAGAGGAATCTCAATCCTGGGTCTCAAGCTGTACTATAGAGCAACAGTAATAAAACCAGCATGGTACTGGCATATAAAATAGGCTGGTTGATCAATGGAGTCAAAGCAAAGACCCAGAAGTAAACCCACACACCTATGGACACTTGATTTTTGACAAAGAAGCTAAATCTATAATGTGAGAAAAAGATAGCCTCTTCAACAAATGGTGCTGGTCTAACTGGATAACTTCATGTAGAAAAATGCAAATAGATCCATATTTATCACCCTGCACAAACTAGAGTCCAAGTGGATTAAAGACCTCAACACAGAATCAGACACACTAAATCTGTTAGAAAACAAAAGCGGGGAAGAGCCTAGAACTCATTGGCACAAGAGACAACTTCAGGCTCTAAGGTCAACAATTAATAAATGGGACCTCATGAAACTGAAAAGCTTCTGTAAGGCAAAGGACACTGTCAACGGAACAAAACAACAGCCTACAGATTGGGAAAAGATTTTCATGAACCCTACTTCCAACAAACAGCTAATATCCAAGATATATAAAGAACTCAGGAAATTAAACACCACCAAACCAAATAACCCAATTAAAAAATAGGGTACACAGCTAAACAGAGAATTCTCAACAGAGGAATATCAAATGGCCAAGAAACACTTAAAGAAATGTTTGAGGTTCTCAGGCATCAGGAAAATGCAAATCAAAACAACTCTGAGATTCCATCTTACACCATCAGAATGGCTAAGATTTAAAAACTCAAGTGATGGCACATGCTGGAAAGGATGTGGAGAAAGAGGAACACTCATCCATTGCTAGTGAGAGTGCAAACTTGTACAACCACTTTGGAAATCAATCTGGCGCTTTCTCAGAAAATTGAGAATAGTGCTACCTCAAGACGCAGATATTCCATTCCTGGGCATATACCCAAAAGTTGTTCTACCATAGAACAAGGACATTTGCTCAACTATGTTCATAGCAACTTTATTTGTAATAGCCAGAATCTAGCCAGAAGCTAGATGTCTCTCAAGTGAAGAATGGATAAAGAAACTGTGGAATATTTACACAGTGGGTTACTATAAAAAAAAAATAAGGAAATCTTGAAATATGCAGGCAAATGGATAGAACTAGAAATGATCATCCTGAGTGAGGTAACCCAGACCCAGAAAGACAGGCATGGTACATACTCACATATTAGTGGATATTAACCCAACATAGATGTCCTCTGAGAGGCTCCACCCAGCTGGACTCTGGACAAAGAGCTGCGAGTTGGAAGGAAGAGTTTGATATGGAAGGATGGAGGTGAGAGGGGGTGTCAGGAGCTCCACAAGGAGACTATCAAGGTGGGAAGTCTAGACCCAGGGGACAGGCACAAACTAATGCACCAATCAAGGACATTGCAAATAAAGGACGTAGACCCCTGTTCAGATGTAGCCAATGAACAGCTCATTCTCCACATGGGAAAGGCAAGAGAGGTGAGTAGTGGGGACTGCCTCTGACAAGAACTCTGGTGCCCAGAGTGCCCAGTCCCAGCACTCCGGGGAGGCAGAGGCAGGGGGATCTCCTGTGAGTTCGAGGCCAGCCTGGTCTACAAAGGGAGTCCAGGATAGGCAAGGTTATACAGAGAAACCCTGTCTCAAAAACAAACAAACAAAAGAACCTGTTAGATTGAGTGTTTGAATCTCAGTATTTGACATATCTATGGGACAGAATGATGGGTCAGTTGGTAAAGTATTTGTTGTGCAAGCACACTTACCAGAGCTAACCCTCCAGAACTCTATGAAACCATCAGGCATAGTAATGTATATTTGCAATCCCAGCACCATGACGTTGGTGGAGGCAGGTGGATCTGATTGCTGTCTAGCCAGTTTTTCCCAATCTTCAAGATCCAGGCCAATTGGAGCCATTGTTTCAGAAAATCAAATCAGCTGGTTCTAGAGGAATGACATCTGGGGTTGTATCCTGGCTTCCATGTGCTTGCTACAAGTGTTTTTGGAAATAGTGCACTACTAAAATTCACCATATTCGTTTCCTACGGCTACCCACGTCTATGATTACATATTTGCCAAAACAAAAAGAAAAAAAACCCTTAGTAGTTCATGGCTGTTTTGTGATTTAGATAGGTCTTTTCAAGCGCTGTTGCTAGGTTTCTTTGTGCAACCTTGAGTCATCCTGTTTGCTTGTGAAGGGACACGCAAAACCTTTGTATTTTACTCATATGAAACCTTTGCACAAAAAGCCATGCTTCACCCCGGCATAATGTTTGTTTATCCCACCCCGGAGACGCTTAGGCACCTTTTTTCTTTTTCTTGTATAATTAGATTTTGTTCCAAGGTCTGTTTTGTTAACTATTCTCCTTGGCTGGTTAATTTGTGCTATGTGAGATTTTTGACTCTGAAATCTCAAAAGTCACAACTGACAAACCCACCAGATCTGAATCAACGTCCTCTCATTAGAATCTGTCTAAGCACAGGAGATTCTGATTACCTCACTCTAGTCTTACATTCTGTGCCTGGAAATCAGTTAGAGTGGGGATCTAACCAACAGCCCTAGATCCAGATTTTATATAAGACACACTCGAGGAGCTGGAAGGAGTACAGTGGGGGTTATTCAGACAGTAACAGAGGGATTTGGGCAAACACTATCTGCTGACGCCTTTTATTCTCCCATCATCTGGGCTTTTCTAAAGCTGTTTTCTCTTTACGTATTGTCTTCCTAGGACCATGCCGCTCACAAGCATTCTTCCCATTGACCCCCAATGAAAGCGGCCCATGAAACCTCAAGGTCAAGTTCGGGTGACAAACGATAAAAACAGCGGAAATAAGCAAGCAAAAAAAGCACCAGAAGGCTGATGCAGACAGTTAGTGTTTCTATTGCTGCAACAAAACACTGTCACCAAAAAGCAAGTTGGGGAGAAAAGGGTTTATTCACCTTACACTTCCACATTGCTTTTCATCCCTAAAGGAAGTCAGGACAGGAACTCGAATAGGCCAGGAACCCGGAGGCAGGAGCTGATGGAGAGGCCAGAGAGGGGTGCTGCTTAGTGTCTTGCTTCCTGTAGCTTACTCAGCCTGCTTTGGATCCACCCACCATGGGCTAGACCCTCCCACATCAATCACTAACTGAGAAAATGCCTTACAGCTGGATCTCATGGAGGCATTTCCTCAGTCTTTGGGTCCTTCGTCTCTGATGACTGCAGCTTGCATCAAGTTGACACAATACCAGCCAACACACAGACTTTTGGTACTTTCAGTGCTATTTAAAGTCTAGCTCAAAGCTTGGGAGGATCCCGGTTTAAATTCATACTGGTATCTTTAGAGAATTATCTGAAAGTCAGCATGACTGAAACACTACCATTGTCATACTGTCTGAACCCATCTGTAATAACGGTAATTATTATTATTTCTTGTTTGTTACTTCCTTCTCACACTGTTGTTAAATAAAGTAGAATATATCTGAAGGTCTTACATCAATAACATTGACTGTGTTCTCTATGTCTTAGGGAATTTAACTAGGTACAGTGAGACATGTTTGTAATGCCAGGACTGTGAAAGCTGAGACAAGAGGATCTCAGATTTAAATGCCAGCTCTTTTGGATTAGTTGTCAACACCTGTCACCAAAATACATACATACATACATCATAAATAAATAAATGGAGAGAGATAAAGAAAAAAAGAAAAATGAATTGTTCAAGTATATGTAACCTATCAGATTACAAGTCAGTTTGCACAGATGTCCCTATTTAATCATTTCCAGTGTTTGTACATATATTCCTACATGATCAGTTACAGTGAGCCCTGATGTTCTCCAGTGACAAAAAAATAAATAAAAAATAAAACACTGTATCTGACCTTAGAAATATTTTTTTTAGTTCTGCAGTTTGCTTCTGACTTAGAAACATTGAGTACTTCGTGCCACTTGCCTGAAAGCAAGTGTATCTTATTTCCATAGAAAGAAACTCTGAGCCAATTAGTCTAATTCCATTATGTCATGTCCAAAAGTGCATCTTTCAATGACTGAAAGGTTTATAATTTATTAAATCTTTGGGGTACAATTTGGTTCCTTGAAATAGAACACAGTTTTATTAATTAAATAGGGGAAATACATCTTTCTTGCAGTAAAAGAGAGAAAAATGCATCCTTTATAATATCAAAATTGATTGGCTATATGTTTGTGGATGAAAATGATCAACTATTAGTTTCTAGAGAAAATATTTTATCAAGCGAGATTATACATATTTAACTGTACCTGGATAAAATATCAGTTTAAAATTTTCTAAATATATAATATATACACGTGCAAAAGATTAGGAACTCTTCTTAGTAATCTTTCTATTGCTGAGAAAAAACAAAAAATGCCAAGAGCAAGGCAACTTTTAGAAGAAAGATGTTATTGATACTTATGGTTCCAGAGGCTTAGAGGCCATGACCATCATGGCAGGCAAGGGGCAGGTAAGCATGACAATGCAGCAGTAGCTGGGAGATTGCACGTGGTCCACAGCAGAAAACAGAAAGGGAGCTGGCAGGGAATGGCATGGGCTTTTGAAACCTCCAAGCCTGCCCCAGTGACACACCTGCTCCTCCAAGGCCAGGCTTCTGAATATGTCCCAGGCAGTTCCACAAACTAAGAACCTAGCATTCAAATGTCTGAGCCTAGAGAGGCCTCTCTCATTCAGATCATCACAGATGTTGAGAAGTGCAGGCATACATTACAGAGCACATGCCCAATCACAGAGGTGTTCCCTGTAGCTCAGATGTTTCTGGTTTTATACTGTCTTTTTCTTTGCCTGAGAAAAAGATGAAAGTCAAAGGGAGATAAATGTAGAAACCGTAAGATTTCTTTACTATATGGTTTTGATGCATCTACCCTTGTTATGTGAAAGTTTTCAGGGCTCAGCTGTGAGTGTTCATTTATGAGCTATCATTGTACAAAATTCAAGTTTCCCAAGTTCCATAAGACATTTTAGTCCATAGTTACCATATTTTTCTTGAAAGAGACTTAAAAAGTATCCCTGTGGTTTAAGCAGCTGTCTGTCATCGTGGACTGAGCTTGTAGATTATTTTATGGTATAGCTCTGTCTCTGGGAGTCCACTTCTTTCCTCTGTATTCTTAGATTGCACATCTTTCTGTTATACCTACACTTAGGGTGTTTGATTAGTAGTCGTCACCTCGTGATGCTGAGGAAGAAGGGAAGAAACCAACAACCTGAACAACTATCCCCATTTAAACCTGGGGCACTCCGATCATCGAATACCCTAGTTTATTATGGCTGTCTACCCCCAATTAGGAGATGCCACATGGGATGCTTGCTTTATTCCGGACCACTTTCTCTATACATACTCACAGACACAAAACTTAAATGAACACAACACACATGGCATGGTCTGCTTTGTAGGTCTACTCAACTACACATGTTTTCAGAAATAATCAGTAAGGATAAAAGACATAGTCTTAAAATTACATCTTGTCTTAAAATACATCCAAAATTGAGACGAAGATGTACTCCTGATGTGTACTCTTGTGGCTTTTGGAAAGCATTAGAATTTATGAACTCAGGCTTGAAACTTTCTAGAACAGATACAAACTATAAGTCTGTAGAAAATTTCACCACATATGTGTTTCTTCCTGTAGATAACTGATTGGTAGACTTGAAAAGAAATCTAAGCATGAGTTTTCAATTCCCGTCATCAATTTCCATTTTTCCTCAGCCTTAAAATTTGTTCATCTCACTTTTCTTACCTCTTTCCCTCTGCAGCAAATTCAAATATAGTACTTTATCACAAAAGACATTAAGAATTAAGATAAAATGTATATCTCACTTCATTATTTAAGAGTGAGTACATACAGATCCTGTCCCTCAAAGATTCAAATGCTTGCCAGAATTAAATTGGTATAAATTGTGTGTTCATTTACTCTAAATCCATGTGATGACTCTAAAATAATGAAATAAATGAAGCATTTAATCTAAATGATACTTCATCTGTTAATGGTATTTGTGCCAATTTCCAATAGCTTTTGGTAGTGTTAATGTAATTTGACTTCTAAGCAATTAAGCAGTACATTTAGTACTGGCAAAATGATTAATTAGAAATGTTGGCCAGTATGTCAAAGAAGTTAACTTTTCCTTCTCATGCAATTTCATTTCAAAGTATTATTTAAAAAATCATAGGCCTATGGTATTTCAGAAATATATTGGGTTTGGGAGATTATATAGAATTATTGCCAATCTGATGCATAAGTCATATCCACATTGAAAAAAAATAGTTTCCCAAACCTTGTGTAACATACATCTGTTCCAAGTACCTGCTGTCTATTGATGGGACAACATTTTTTAAATTTTGTAAAACAAAACAAATAAATAATGAAAGAAAACTGATATTTTAGATCTTACGTTGATTATAGAAACACATGGTTGACTTTGACAAATTTCTGTCTCCAAAGAAATCGCAGTTTGGTAATAAACTAGTAAGTAAAACAGATTACCGTAACTCTGTGCAGAAAGCTTATAATAGAAGTGTTCCTTTCTAGGGTGCCAACTAGAGAGGTCCTCTGAAAGACTCGATCCAGCAGGAGATCCTAGCAGATGGTGAAACACACTGCCAAACTCCGGGGTGGAGCACAGGGAGTCTTATGAAAGAATTGGGGAAGAGAGTGACCTGGAGGAGTCAGGAGCTCCACAAGGAGACCAATGGAGCCAACAAATCTGCTCAGATGTAGTAGATAGGCAGTTCAGTCTCCTTGTGGGTCCCATAATATGGGGAGTAGGGACTGCTTCTGACATGGACTCTGGCTCCCAAATGTTGATAACTTCACCCAGGTGGTTTAGCCTTGACAGGCCACAGAAGGAGAGCACACAGGTAGTACAGATGAGACTTGATAGGCTGAGGTCAGATGTTAGGAGAGGATGGCTCCCCTTTCTGAGGACTACAGAAGGGAGAGAGAAGATGTGAGGGAGGGAAAGTGGGGTTGTGAGGCAAAGAGGGAGGAGGTTACAATTGAGATGTGAAGTAAACAAATTTTTTTTTTAAAAGAAGTGTTCCTAGAACACAGAACAGATAGAATGACTGTAAACATAGCCTCTGACATGAATGACCTTTGCTTCTAAGTTTGAATCTTTTTTTTCTCATATATATTTATTGATTGTTCAGTTGTTTGTTTGTTTTCTTTGAAATATTCAGTTTCTTTATTTATTTTTATTTTATTTTTATTGTTTATTTTATTATACATGTATAAGACAAACTACATACAGCAGGGAGAACCATGTGACAATCATGAGAATAATGAGTTGAATCATGATCAGATGTAAATGCCTGTAATTGTAAAGGAGAATAGGTTTTTTGGTTGGTTGGTTTGTTTCAAAACAGGTTTCTCTGTGTAGCCTTGGCTGTCTTGGACTTGAATTTTAGACCATGCTGTCCACAAACTCACAGAGATCCCCTTCCTCTGCGTCCCAAGTCCTGAGATTAAAGGCTTAAAGGCATGTGCTTCCATGCCCAGATATGTGTAGACCAGGCTGGCCTTGAACTTCTGATCTTCCTGCCTCTGCCTCCTTCAGCAAATCCTACTGGCATGTGCCACCACAACCATTGAGAATAATTGTAAATAGTAATTAGCTACAAAGTCATAGGATTAAAGGGATGAGGAATTAAATGCATGTACTAGGAGGACACCGTCAGACTCTATCATAAAGTACATGAAATTACACAATGAACATTTACAGAAGAGCAGAGCAAAGTGGGTAAACAGAGGAAGGGCTGGCAAAGGAAAAGAGATGGTTGTAGATTCATATCTGAAGTTATGTAATACAGAGTCCAAGAATCAGACATGAAGAATACTACCAATCAAATTTCTGTGTTAGCAGAAAATTTTCTCCATCAATTTAAAGAAATTAAGTGCCATGCCATGATGGTTCCCCTTGACCATCAGTTTGACCTTTGACCCCATTAGGAGATGAGAGAAGCATTCCTATGGGAGTGCCCATGAGTGAAGGCACAGTTATATCATGGGGATAGTGACTCTGTCACTGACATATTCATAATATAATGGCATTATTGAGACGTGGTGAAAAGTAGTGCCTTTGCAGAAAGGAGGTCCCTAGGGTGTGTCCTTAAAGTTGTATCTTACATTGCGGTTTATTTATATTTTCCATTTTCTTATCCTTCATGGAAAAATATCTTCATCATCTACTTCTACTCTGTGATGTTTCTCCTCACTCTGATCCCAGAACTATACCTCCAACTGATCATGAAATGAGCCTTCAGGAATTATGAGGCAACATAAATGCTTACTCCCTCAAGTAGTGATGAGAAACAGGAACCAGCACAGATGCCTGTCCAAGGACCAAATGAGCTGCTTATGAAAAGCTCTACAATACTCAGTTCCACTCTGAAACTTAAAACCTAAAAGCAAAGTTGGAGACAGAGCCATGATTACATGAAGAAGTTGGTTTTTCAATAAAAGTGTCATAACAAATTAATAATGAGCATTAGGCTGGACAAATTCCTAAATTCAAAAGCATACCACTAATCTGTGTCAGTTCTATGCTTCTATTGGAGCTGCAATCAGAGATTTTAAAAGTATAATTGAAAAGAAAACTGCAGCTGATCCTTGACAGTCAAAATCCATGCATACTGTGCTGCTCTCTTATTATCTAGGATATAAACTAACAGCTACATGTGTTTTCTTGGTTTCCTTTTCTTTATTGAGAATTTACAATGAAATTTCCAAGAACTCAAGCTGGAATACAAGAGAAACTACCTAGCACTAAACAAATATTTATAAAAATAAACTTTAAATATATCACCATAAGTGGAAATCTTGAGAGTGTGAGTGTGCACACATGTACTAGTGTGTGTGTGTGTGTGTGTGTGTGTGTGTGTGTTATAGTAGTGAAAATGCAGTGCTTCATCTTGAGTCATGCTAGTCAAGGGCTCATTGCTACTTAGCTGTTCCTATCCCTCTTGATACTTCTATTTGGAGACCAGGTCTCCTTAAATTTTCCAAGGTGGTTTTGGATTTACTGTGTAGCCTAGGTTTGCCTTCAACTTGTGGCCCTCCTGTCTTACCCCTCCACATGCTCGAATTAAAAGTATATGCTATTAAGTCTAGCTAAAAATAGATATTTTAGGTAGAAATAATAAAAATGTTGTTACAGAAATAGTTCTTGTTTTCTGTTCAACCCACATAAGCAACAAGAACAACAAAAACAAAACTTAAATCTCCAGTTCAAATGTTTCATTCAAAAAATAAAATAACAAGACAAACAAACAAAAAAACCCAAAAACCAAGCAAACAAAGAACAAATGTTTCATTCATTTCTTTTTGTTGGATATTTAAGACATATTTCTGGTGTTGAATAACTAGACCATAATAAGAAGCCATGGTAGCTAACGTCATTTTTCTCTGCCCTACTCATCACTGGCAGCTGAGGAATTTTCTGCTTTGGACTCTGCCATCTTATGATGTAGCTTTTTCTAGTTATTTGTGCCAGTATGAGAGGCTGACAGAGTCCAAAAGCTGAGGTGGAAGTTGACCTTGGGTCTCTTCTGTTTAGATTTCCCCTTTCTCTGCATGTTGTCTTGGTGAGAAGATCCATGTGGGATCATGTTCAACACACACACACACACACACACACACACTGCCACTTATTGGCCCCGTTTGTTTTCTCATGTCCCACTTGGTGGTAGCCCTCATTGCTCCTCCTATATTTATCCCATGGTGGCTGGAATAGCATGGGGGAAGCAATCAGCTCTCAGGTGGGGACTCCTGCTCCTTAAAGTTGCTCTTTCAGGGCTTGGCCTTAGAGAGCTTTGTCTTCTCCCCGCACACAATGAGGTACGTCATCTAGAAACATCACGGAAGGCACAAACAGCACCATTCAATTAACTTCTATAATAGTAACTGCCTGCTTTATATGTAATGTCCTGGTCTGAAGTTCACCCATGTCTGTACCATTAACTGCTTTCACAGCCTTAATCCCATGAACCCTCAACTCCTTAGTCCGTCTCCTGTGCTATACAGGTACATGCTGGGCACATCCTTCTCTATGGCAGTTTGCACTACAAACAGATCCTTTTTTTTGGTGTGATTCCTACAGAAGAAATAATATTTGTCTCTCACTCTGAGTGATGTTTTAGTGTTCTGCACACATTCTTTGTGATAATCTTTTTTGTGGCCCATCTCATAGCAAATCACCCAGAGTGCCTCTCCCCTTTTGTTTCCATACTGGCTTTGAGCTTGGGGTCATCAAGGAAAGCCATGATAGCCTTGCAGCTTGCAGTCACATTGGTAGTGACTGTGGACCTCTCACATCTGCAAATTATCATGGCTGCAGTGGATCTATCTGAGGAGTGCTTTCTTTCTTTTTCTTTTTCTGTTTCCTTTCTTTCTTTCTTTCTTTCTTTCTTTCTTTCTTTCTTTTTCTTTTTCTTCTTTTTTTAGACAGGGTCTCTATGTACAGCCTTGGCTGTCCTAGACTCACTTTGTAGACCAGGCTGGCCTCGAACTCACAGTTATCCACCTGACTCTGCCTCGCAAGTGCTGGGATTAAAGGCCTGTGCCACTGCACCGGGCTCATGAGTGCTTTCTAAGATCTATTCTACAGTCATCAGAATAAATTCTTTTTCAAAGGTTGATTCTCCAAAAGTTAAAAATCACTATCCTTTTTTTTTTTTAACTGAAAGCCTTACTTCAAACATAAACAAATAACAAGTTTGTATATGTTATGTATACAATGAAAATCTCCAAGTACCTGTATCACTTTAATACAAGTTAGGCAATTTACTCGGAAGAACTCTCCACGCAGGGATGATTAATGCTACCTGACTTCAGTGGACAGTCCCAACATTTGAGCTTAATGTAATATCAATAAAAACTGATTGTAAAGCTATTATAATAATAGTGTTCATCACAATTAATTATATACCTTGTGTATCTTTATGCTTCTTTACTTTTCTCTCTAGAAGGAATAGCAGCAAATATGATTTTTAAATGCTTGTGTGCATAAGTTCTAATAAACTTTTCATGACACATTTTTTTGTGCATTTGGGGGAACTAAAAGACTATTGGCTACGTACATCTTCCATATCTAAGACATACCAAACACTTAATTTTAAAAACAAAACAAACAACAAAACCTAGCAACAACAAAACCAAACCAGATAAACAAAAACATAAACAAAACAAACAAACAAACAAAAAAACCCCACCTCTACTTAAAAACTCAGTTCAAAGCCTTGCGGAGCAAAGGTCAAGTCTGTAAGTTAGTTACAGCTAATGATAGAGATCTCTAGCTAGTGAGGCCCCTGGGACAAGGTCTGTTCTAGAAGAGAAAGTAAGTTGACCTTTCCTTTTACAATCTAATTTGCATCTAAACTTTCCACCCAGGGCAGGTTAAGACTCTCCAGATACTGGTCCAGTGATTGGGCAATCCACCTTTTCCCATTAGCATCTGCTTGGAGCCCTCCAATGTAAACAATATTAGTGGCTAGGTTCCAGGGGTCCTTGAAAAGCAAGTACTCCCTTTGTTTACAGATGTTCTTTGATTCGAAATTAACATAGGAAGTGAGTAGCTGGATGACTTGGATGCCTGCCAGAAAGATAGGAGGGGAAGCAGCTGGTAAGAAAGGGAGGCAGGCTTCGGTTTTGGTTTTGTCTGTGTGTTATCACGATAAAGGGAATGTGCTAAGGAGAATAGAAATAAATGATAGAAAAATAAGGACAAGAGAGGATCTAAAAAGCAATGATTAGAAGATGCTGAAGAATGACAAAACCAACCACTGTAGCTTATACATATTACAAGTGTTCCATAAGCGAATTATGTATTTGCTGTGTATTATATGTTGAAAATATCACTTAGATTTTATGTGACAACTCCAAGTTGCCACATGAATATGAAGATGCTGAGCATTTTATATGCAGTAGGACATGGTCTCGAATGGAGTCAGCTCACAGAGGAGGGAGGTAGTGGGGAGAAAAATCAAGCTTGATGTGTTAACACAGGCAAATTGGGAAGTGTCTTGTTCATATAGGAATGGACAGGGCTAGAAAAGAGTTGGAACTCTAAAATTAACTTGATTTTGATAAAGACTAGCATGAGCTAGCTCAAATATTTCCCAGGAGCAGTAGCTGTGTTAGTGACTTTTTGCAAAGCATTGACTAACATACTTGAAAAAAGTTACCATACTGACTTATTTGGGCACATTCTTTCAGGAGATTCAGACCATCTGGGCTGTCTATTGATTTTCATGCTAAAGTAAGACAGACAATCATGGCGATTGATGAGGATCCAATTCGTCAGTGGAGAAGAAGCAGAGAAAAAGACAGAAAAGGGGTGAGGAAGAGACACCATGAAGGATTCAAGCCCGGTGACCTACAAGAGCCAGCAACATTACTTTTCAGTTCCCAAAAGCTTCACAAATAACACCACCAACTAGAGACCCATGGGTAATACATGAGCCTGAGAAAAGCACACACACACATACAGAGAGAAAGAGAGAGACAGAGAGAGAGAGACAGAGAGATTATTCATATTCAAACCATAAAAAGTATTCTAAATCAACAAATAATTTGAAACAGTTTATCTGTACATTTTTAGCATCACATCTTGGACAAACAATTTACATTTCACAGAAGAATATATAATCACAGATTTCCCTCAGACATTCACTCTGCTTCATTTACCTACACCAGCATTGCATTCTAAATGCTTTCCAGTTTTAGCTTGTCTTTTTTCAAACCAGTAGTTCTCAACCTTCCTAATGCTTCCACCTTATTTAATACAGTTCCTCATCAGACATTTCTTTTTGTTGCTACTTCATAACAGTAATTTTGCTTCTGTTATGAGTAATAATGTAAATATTTTTAGAGGTTTGCCAAGGGGGTCCTGTGTGACCTACAGATTGATTATCAGTGTTTTAAAGACTGATTTGACATCCCCTAAGGCTGTATTTAAACAAACAAACAAAACTCTGGATGAACTATTTCCTGTATCTGGCAAGAGTAAAAGAGGATGATGAAACAGTGCCTTTGTAAGTGGTGATAAATTTAATTTGGCCTTGTTGGATTAACAGTTTATTTCCTTTGGTGGTTAGTGAGGATTCGAGTCATAAAACTGTAGCTAGCTGTGTGTTTCTGCCTGTTTATAAATACATTATTTATAAACAAGAATCTCAATGTGGTTTTTGTTAGATTAAATAATTTTTGTAATATACCTGTGTGGTCTAAGAACACAGTGAATTCTGCACAAATGTTATTTGTATGCACAGACATTAAACAAACTTTGACTATTCTTACCAATGAGCACATGTAAATAATTTAATTTTTAGGAAAACACCGTTTTGCTTGCAGAAATCCTATTAACTACAAATGGTGTTAAATGGTTTCCCAGTTGTTCTTTAAAACTCTTATCTGATTATTTTAAATACGCATGGACCTGACATTTTCTTTCATTGGATACTAGGTATACGCTACTCAACTAGGTGATGGATTTACAAAGGAATCAACACTGAAGCATAAGCTCAGTACAAGCCTTGTAAAGGATGCCCCAAGGAAAGGAGAAAACATACTTCTTGGATAGATATAAACACACAGAAATTTAAAAGTGTATGTTTGGATGAGGTCAGAAGCATCAGGTATATTAAAGGTAAAGCAAGAAAGGTAAGTGATTATGAGCAAGAGGAAATATATTTTTTTTCTGTGCCTATTCAAGTCCACCCATAAAATTAGCTCATTATCAGTATTAATTGGGCTGTTAAGAGATGGTCATGATTTTATTCAACATTTAAAGTCTTCTATCCTCACATGTATAGGACAAACTGAAAAAAAACTAATGAAGCTCAGAGTGCACAGTGAGATTCAATCAGAATTCAGATGTCTTAAACCTGAAGGCCATTTATTTTCTTTCTTCTTCAATACATGCTGTCAAATTTTTATTTTCTTCCTTCTTCAATACATCCTGCCACATTTGTCCAAGTCAAAATTATCACCCAGTACATGAAGAAACATATCACACGGATCTTGTGAAGCTGAAGTCAGTTCACTTATTAACTTCAAATTCAAAATAGAAAATTGCTTCATAAATCTCTCACGCTGACCAACAGAGCAAATACCTTTATCATCCCCTCTTAAATGTATTACTTAATGTGCCAGAAAATTATGGTGAAGCTGTAGATTTTCTTTTATATAAATTTTTACTGCAAGTCACTTGAAAAACTTTTAAACAAGTTACCACAATTTCAACTTAAGTTGAATTTATAAGGTTAACATAATTAGATTTTTTGCATTTATCAAATGTCTATTATTTTTTTGAATTTTGTATATTCCATTTACTAGAGATTTTGTGATGTTTTCATTGACAGAATTATCAGATCTTCATTCCTGGAACAACAATTTTATATTCTTAAATGTTTTTTACAATAATAGGCAAATTAAGTTCCAGCTCCCAACCCTAACAGGTACTCCCTCTACCCCAAAGGTTACTTCTTTCAGCACAAGTAGGCTTAGAGCAGATCCACACCTCACCTGCTGCTCCTCCAGATCTAGTCTCATACCAGCTTTATAGCAGAAAACCAGCTGTGGGCTGCCTTTCCTTTACCCCATGCCCCAATAGGTCAGAGAGATTTTCTCCCCCAAATTTTCTTCCTCTAGTGACTCCTACTATATAAGCCTCCAATATCAGCATATGTGCACTAGGAACACAGAACTTGAATAGGACAGAAAAAATGGACCCACGGAAAATTTCCTACCAGGGATCACATTCTCTTAAAGTACAGGGAAGAAGCAGAAACTGAGAAACAAAATACTCAACAGAGGCAAGACCAGATAAAAACATGCAGACAGAATCATCTTAACCCCAGATGTCTACACATCAACAGAAAAACACAGTCAAGAAAACCCAGGTAGGTCAATACACCTCCAATATAAACCAGTAACCCTTCCCACAACAGGCACTAAATATTCCAGCATAGCTGAAGCCTAAGAAAAAGATTCCAAAACAACCTGTATGAAAATGATAGGCAGATTTGGGCCCAGGGGTCCCGCTCAAACTAAGGCACCAGCCAAGGACAATACAGGAGGTAAACTTTAAACCCCTTCCCAGATCTAGCCAATGGTCAGAATATTCTCCACAGTTGAGTGGAGAGTGTGATACGACTTTCTCACATACTCTGGTGCCTCACATTTGACCATGTCCCCTGGAGGGGGAGACCTGGTGGCACTCAGAGGAAGGACAGCAAGTAGCCAAGAAGAGACTTGATACCCTATGAGAATATATAGGGGGACGTAATCCCCCTCAGGAACAGTCATAGGGGAGGGGAATAATGGGAAAATGGGGGGGGGAGGAATGGGAGGATACAAGGGATGGGATAAACATTGAGATGTAACAAGAATAAATTAATAAAAAAAAAAAAAAAAAAAAAAGAAAATGATAGAGACCCTCAAAGAGGAAATGAATAATTTCCTTAAAGAAATCAAGGAAAACACAGACAAACAGTGCAAGAAAAAATGAATAAAACTGTTCAAAACCCGAAAATGGAAGTAGAATTGATGAAGAAAACCCAAACTGATTATATTTTGAATATAGATAATTTGAGAATTCAAACAGGAAGTACAGAGATGAGCTTCACCAACCAAATGCAAGAAATGGAAGAAAGTCTCCTCCAGGCCTCAATAGAAAAAAACTGATACATAGTTAATAAAAATGTTAAATCTAAACAATTCCTGATATAAAACAACAAGGAAATGGGGGCGGGGCACCATGAAAAGACCGAACATAAGAATAATAGGAATAGAGGAGGAAGAAACCCATGTAAAAAGCCCAGAAAATATTTTCAACAAAACCATAAAAGAAAATTTTCCTCACCTAAAGAGGAGATGCCTACAAAGGAACAAAAAATGTAAAGAACACCACATATATTAGACAAGAAAGAGAGGCCCCTCAGCACATAATAATGAAAACACTAAATTATGCAAGGTAAGAAGACCAAGTAGCATATAAAGGCAGACCTATTAGAATTACACCTGATGTCTCCGTGGAGACATTGAAAGTTAGAAGAACCTGGACAGATGTCCTATAGACTATGAAAATGAATATAAATTGTATCCTTATGTATGGGACATAATGATGTCAAAGTAGAAGGATCCAGAGGGTCCTAGAAACCTACAAGAAGAACATTTGGGCCCAGGGGTCCCGCTCAAACTATGGCACCAGCCAAGGACAATACAGGCCGTAAACTTCAAACCCCTACCCAGATCTAGCCAATGGACAGAACATTCTTCACCGTTGAGTGGAGAGTGGGGTATGACTTTCACACGTACTCTGTTGCCTCATATTTGACCATGTCCCCTGGATAGGGAGACCTGGTGGCACTCAGGGGAAGGATAGCAAGCTACCAAGAAGAGACTTGATACCCTTTGAGCATATAAAGGGGGAGGAAGTCCCCCTCAGTCACAGTCATAGGGGAGGGGAGTAGGGGGAAAATGGGAGTGAGGGAGGAATGGGAGGATACAAAGGATGGGATAAACCATTGAGATGTAATATGAATAAATTAATTTTAAAAATTCAAAAAAAATAAAGCAGTTTAAAATCAAGTTATTTGCATTAAGTGCCTATATAAAAACAAGTAAACAAAGAAAAACAGGAGAGATCTCAAAATAGCTACTTAATAGCACTGAAAACTCTATAGAAAAAATAACTAAGTACACCCAAAATGAATACACAGCAAGGAATAATCAAACTTGGGGCTGAAATCAAGAAAATAGAAACAGAGTGATACAATTAATCAAGAAATCAGACTTGGTTCTTTGATAAACCAACACAATTTATAAACCTTTATCAAAATTAACTAAAAGACAAGGAGAAAATATCTAAATTAACAAAAATCATATAAGAAAAGGGGGACACACTAGAGATACCTAGGAAATCTAAAGAATCACAAGAACATACTTTGAATCCTATACTCCATCAAAGTGGAAAAATCTAAAAGGGATTGAGAATTTTCTAAAAAGATACCACTTACCACAACCCCTAGAGAAATAGAAGCAGTCATTAAAAGCCTCTCAACCTTGAAGAAAACATATTTCTTCAAAGGTTGCCAAATACAAATAGCCAAAACACTAAGAATGTAACATTAATATAATTTCTGATACTTTGTGATTCTTTTGGCTCTATGCAGTTTATTTTACATATGTGTAATAATATAAATGTATATGTAAAAATATTTTTAAAAAATTATTTTAAAAACTCACAAAAACAAAGCAAACAAAAGCAACAACAACAACAAATACAGCCAGATGGGTTCAGCACAGAATTCTACTAGACTTTCAAAAATGTATTAACTCTAATACTTTTCAAGTTATTTTACAAAATAGAAACAGAAGGGGTATTGCCCGATGGATTTCATGAGGCCACCATTACACTGAAACCCAAGCCACAGAAAGACCCAACAAAGAAACAGAATAATAGACAAATTTCCTTTATGAACACAGGTATAAAAATAATAAAGTACTTGCAAACCAAATCTATGAACACATCAAAAGATTACTTACCATGACCAAGTAGACTTTATCCCAGAAAAGTAGGTAAAGTTCAACATATGTATATTGTAAATATAATCTATTATATTTAACAAACTAGAAGACAAGACCACATGATCATCTTATTAGAAAAAGCCTTTGACAAAATCTAACAACACTTCTTGATAAAAAGTCCTGAAAAGAATAAAGATACAAGGGACATACCTAAATGTGACAAACACACTTTACAGCAAGCCCATAATCAACACCAACTTAAATGGAGAGAAACTAAAATTCCAGTAAAATCAGGTACAAGACAAGATTGTTCATTCTCCCCATACCTATTCAGTATAGCGCTTGAAGACTTAGCAGAGTAATAAGGCAACAAAAGAGACTAAGGGAATACAAACTGGAAAGGAAGAAATCAAAACATCTTTATTTGCAGATATGGTAGTATATAAAAGTGATCATAAAATTTCCCCAGGTAACTCCTATGGCTGACACACGTTCATCAAAGTGTCTGGATACAAGATTAACTAAAAAAAAGAAATCAGTATCCCTCTTATATACAAACAACAAATAGGCTGAAAAAGAAATTAGGGGAACAACAGCATTCACAGTAGCTACAAATAATATAAAATATCTTGGCATAATGCTAACCAACCAAATAAAAGGCTTTTATACAAATGACAAATGACTGAGAGAGAAATAATGGAAACAACATTTTTTTTACAACAGCATCAAACAATATAAAATATCTTAGGTTAACTCTAACTAAGCAAGAGAAAGACTTCTATGATAAAAGCTTCAAGTCACCTTGCACAAAACTTGACTCCAAATCAATGAAATGGTGGCCTTGATAGAAGAGACAGTAGGGAATAGTCTTGAACTCATTGGCACAGGATAAGACTTTGCTGAACAAAACACCAATAGCACAAGCATTAAGATCAACAATTAATAACTGGGATTTTATGAAACTCAAAAGCTGTTCACGACAAAGGACATAGTCCTTCAGACAAAGCAGAGGCCTAATGAGTGGGAACTATTACCACCTCCATATCTGATAGAAAGATCATATAAAGAACTCAAGAAACACGATTTAAAGAATCCTCCCCTAACATCTGACCTCAACCTATCTATATAGATGTTTTAAGTTGATAAAGATGAGATATGGTAGATATTGATTTACATTCAGAATTTCAGATGCATCAAGACAGAAAAGATGTTTTCTTCAAGGCTGCCAAATGCAAATAGCTAAAACACTAAGAATGTAACATTTATATAATTCCTGTTTTTGTCATACTTCTCCTTGCTGCAGGGAGTCTGTTGTATATATGTGTAATAATATGAATGTACATATAAAATATTTAATAAAAAACTAAATAAAAATGAACAAAAAATCTAAATAGCCCAATTAAATAATGGGGTATATCTAAATGGGAATCTTCAATACAATAAACTCAAATGACTGAGAAACACCACAGATCCAGAAATATAAATATGGTATTATATGCTTATATCTAGATATTAGCTTTTAATTAAATGATAATGAAGCTACAACAGTGGACCAAGAGAGGTTCAGCGTAGAGCAACTGACCTGATCAGGGGCCACATTTATCTCCTTTGGAAGGAGGAAATAGGATACATTTTATGAGTAACCTTGAAGGGGGGGATGAGAACATGAGATTCAAGTGGGAAGGGAGAGGGGAGGTGGAATCCAGGGAGTGAATGAGGGGAAAGACAGCTAAAATTGAAGGGCATTTTTAGGGATATATAAACCTAGTGAAGTGAAAACTTCCTGCAATCTGTAGTCTATTCTAACGATGTTTTCAAATAATGTGAGACACAGAACCATTACTAGCCATCTCTTGTCACCAAAGTATCCAACATTGTGACTGGATTTCATCCAATTGAGTTGTTGACTGAAATGGTCCCATGGAAATCTCCAAACAACTCTGGCTGTTCCAAAGACATGAGATAGCGCTCTACAAACTGACAGCAAGGACCTAATGCTGAAAGCAACACCAACTCATTGAACATGGAGAGGTCAAGTTGGTGCCTACACAGAACATGTACCCTCCTGTTATAGGATCTATGACATGGAAAGGTACTCTGAAGACTACCAAAAGAAAAAATAAACATTAACTCAATTACGAAGCCTTTGATATGCAATCTGTTCTGCTTACAAAATGTTCTGGGGTAATGGTGGCACAAATCTTGTTGGAGTAACTAACTGATGTCTGATTTGACTTGAGACGCACTCCATGAAATGGAAGCTATAACTGATACTGGTTGGGTGACCAAGAACCGGAGTGCACTTAGCCTAGAGACAGAGTAAAACAACATATAATTGCTCTAAAAATAAAAAAAAAGTAACACTAAAATGACTTCTAATGATGTTCTACTACACTCATATATAAGTGCCTTATTCAGTCATCAGAGAGGCTTGAAGTGGAGGTTTCTGGTTTCTTTAAAACTTCAGTTGTGTCATGTGACTTTTTTCCTGAAAGCTCTCTTGTGAGAGAGCATGTGATGTTTTGCTGAAAACAGACATGTGAGAGAGCAAGTGATGTTTAGAAAAATATTAATAGAACCCCACTGTGAGGCAACCCTTTTTGCATTGCCATACTGTGTAACACTTTTTCTGGACTTCATTGGTCTTCACTGCTCCTCACTGCTCTTCACTTTGTAGCGAGGAATGCACCAGAGACTTCTTGAGGTATTCCGGCTGCTTCTGGCTGCTTCCACTGACTCCTGCCAATTCAATGGAACCTTGCTATTTCTATTGGATTATGCCACTGCTACTGATTCATGTTGGTTGTTATCTCTGAGAAGCCCATTCTTTTGTAATGAGAGCCAGAGAGGTAGTGGATCTGGGTGGAAGAGTAGGTGGGGGAGGAAGTCAGAGGAATAGAGGGAGGGTACTCTTAATGGTTCATTAAAATATAAAAAAAGTTTTAAATAGACAAGTTAAGCTTACTTCAAAAATACTTAAAGTTGATTTATTTAGTTGCTTTTTAAAATTTTTATTCTTCATCATCTGTACATGCAATTTTCATCCACAGGACCACATTTACAAAAGAAACCAGGACCATTCATGTTTCACAGGAATTTGATAAGGATAAATGTAAGATTCATGTGAAATCACATGCAGAGCTTGGTTTTTCATAGTCAGACAACTTGACTTGTTGGTTAATATTATCAACTTCAAGTTATGACTATAGTATGTAATCAAATTCAAATGCCTCACTATATAAAATATATCAAATTAGTAACATTATTTTTGCTTTCAACTTTCACATCAGTGAACTGAATGCACTCTGTGGCTTACACATAGCCTAGAGCTTTTAACTGAACATTCAAGAGAAGGTGGAAGATAGATATAACAAACAAATCATTATTTTCTGGAGGTGATTAAGACAGATTCAGTCTTAGCCTAAGACTGAACCTGAACATCATCTCTTTCCAAAAGGTGGGCACTGAACAGTCACATTTGCAGTGGCTTCTCTGTCACATACCAAGTATCCTGTGCCTGCAGACTGAGGAAGCCAGAAGTCACCAACTTCTTCCTGTCTAGGGTTCGGCTGTCATTAGCATCTTCCTTTAAAATCTTGAGACTCAATGCTTCAGAGTAAATGCCAATGAATCACAGATTCTAAAGCTAATTTTTTAATACCTTCTTTAAAACTTGCAAAAGTATCCATAAATATAATGCCTCCCAAACATAGTATTAGTATTTGTCCTCTGAAAATGTTCCACTAATCCTTGTTCTCTCTATGCTAACCATAATCATTACATGTCCTTCAGTACCCTACATGATTAGAACATGACTCTCCCTAACTCTGTAGTTTCTACCTGGTAGCTCTTTCTTATACTCTCTAGTACTCTAACATGGTTTGGTTTACAATTTCTTATGTTATAACCTGTGGTGGAAAGTCCCCCCTTTTAATATTAAAGGTGGTAAAGTTGATGCTGCTTCTTTCATAAATAATGGAGCTGTCAATTCTGCAATAACATAAATCCATAAAACCTCTCACGCTTCTAAAATGCATGTAACGACTTGATTATGGTTAAAAGTTGCAACAGCACATACATAAACATTATTACTCTTTTTTTCTAAGCTAAAATGTAATTAGAATAATTTACAGCACTTCAACTGGCTTATTCCAACTTCACAGGATCATACAGACCCCGTAATGGTGAGGGACTATTAGAATCACATGTCGGAGCCCATATAATCTTAAGCAGAAAAGAGTGTGACATGAATATAAGCACATTCTACTACACAAGCCCTGTATCATGGTAGTATTCAACTCTTACATTCCAGGTAGTGATGGGATGTGGACTGCAGACGTGTGGGCCATCTGAGCCCTTTGCCCCTAAGGTTTTCATCCCTCAAGGCCTCTCACCTGGGTTGACTCTGCTTTCTGCCTGCACTTTTCCATGAATCTGGAATCTCTAGGTTCCTCCATATCCAACTTCACGGCTTCACAGAGTGCCCTCTTGGGAGATGCCTACAAGGCTTCTAACTCTTCCTTCCACTGCCTAACCCGTGACACATTCCTGGAAGTTACTGTGACACCATAACTCTTGAATCCTACATAGCTGCAGAAGCGGAACGACAGAGAACACCACCTGTTCTGACGCCCCTGTAGTAACACGGGCTCCTTAGGACAGTAAATGCTATGAGTTGAAAAGGAAGAGGAGTGTAAGGAGAATGAGGAGGGAGCGGAGGCACCGTCAAGGATTGCAGTAGGCAGAACTAACTGAGGACCCGGAGGAGGCAATTCTTATTACAATGTCATCTTTTATCTGTAATGATGGGGAATGTTTTTACGCTATTCCTCAAAAGAATTCAAAAGTCTGTTCTGCACTTTATCTCACAAGTCTAACAGTCTCCACTTTTTTTTTTTTTTAAGATTTATTTATTTATTATTATGTTTACAGTGTTCTGCCTGCATGTACAACTGCAGGCCAGAAGAAGGCATCAGATCACATTAGAGATGGTTGTGAGCCACCATGTGGTTGCTGGGAATTGAACTCAGGACCTCTGGAAGAGCAGGCCATGCTCTTAACCACTGAGCCATCTCTCCAGCCCCCAGTCTCCACCTTTTGTGCATCACAGATTGTATCAACCATGTTGTTCAGTGTAAATCACTAGGGAATATACAGTGAGTACCATAATGAAGTAAAAATAGAAAGTTGAATGTGAGTGTTATTCACCTTTTACATAGAGTTAAAGTCAGAGGAATATTTTTTCAGGTTAAAATTAAAAAATATTAACATCCCAGCATCTTCCATATTCATTTATGTTTACTGTTTCAGGCTCAGTCAGAAATATCTTGGCAGATGGCATCTGCGTTCCTTGTTTATATATATATATATATATATATATATATATATATCTCGATGTGTTTTCCTTGAAGGCTTCAGATGGGAAGCAATCCAATTTGTTTGTGATCTTATTTTCCCAAAATCTACTAAAGGGTTAATATTGAAAGAGAATGGAACCATGCATAATGTTCATAAAAATTTAAGAAAAACACACATTGTAGACGTCATTTCACTGGAATTAATGGCAGACCTAGGCACTTAGTACAACCTGTTCAAAGAAAAATTTGAAGAACAAACCATTTTGGAAATCAAGAATGCTAAAATAACCTTGCACATGGGAACAGAAGGGTTCCCACCAATGGGGAGGTCCCATCTCACTATGTCACAATTACTTGGCATGCCTCTAGACAACATTAATTTGCATTCTTCTCAAACGCCTGCAATGTAAAACACAATAAAATGAAGCAGTTTGCCTTAGCTGTGCTTTCACACTCAGAGTTGCAGGGAGTCTTACTCAATGGCAATCTGAAACTTAAATGGGAATTTCCAGAAAACATCACAACTATTTTATGACTTAACATATTTCATGAATCCATAAAGATCCTGAAACAAATTGACATGGGATGAAGAGGCACTATAATAACTCAAATGCATATGAAATTCAGATTATATGACATCGAAGACAGTACTTCAAAACTTACTGTATAACTTCCCACAGGAGACATCTTATGATCCTTGGCTCACTTTAAATTTTCAAGGATCAAATGGCCTGTATGTGACGATCACACACAATGAGTTTCTTTCATCCTCTTAGTTGTTGCAAATAACTCTTTCTGCACACCTGTGGCTTTAAACACTTATGCTACTTTTAGTCTCCACAGTATTTTCACATGGCCCTGAGGGGCTTCTTTCCTTTTTTAAGATCTTTACCTTCTGCTTTATTCTCCAGATACTGTTCTGGACTCTTTTGACACATGACATAAGAATAGAGTTTAGTCCACCAAAAGCATTCACATTATATCTGGGGATCTCGGCCCCACAGGAGCCTTAACTTAATTTGTCGTCTGGTATCTCCTTTTTATATACTTTGCAAGCTGTTTATTGGTTGTTTGTATTATGTTCTAATGAATCCTTCACCAGTGATATCTCTATCATCTCCTAAGACACCTCTTCTTTCTCATTTTATAAATAGATTAATAGATGACAGAAAGATAGGCAGAGTAGACAGCCTAAACCTTAAGATCAGATTCACATCAAAATAAGATCACTTCCTTCCTTCAAGCAAATGCACATCCTTCCTCATTTTCCTTTAACGTATCTCCATGTTCTGATTTAAACTAGTGATAATTTTGAAATTTATTCGATGCCTTCCATTATTCTCTAAGTATTTAAGGTGCTTAAATCTCCCTTTTGGATATTTTTATTACAGACTTCCACTGAATTTTTCTAATGTCCCAATCTAAGATCATGGTATATCTTTATTTAATAATCATCTCACTCACTTTATCCCTTTATTAATAAAATTCATTATTTTTGGATAATTAAGCTACAGCCCATGCTTTTGAATTATATAACTATAATAAAAATGTGTAAAATGTGCAGATTAAAATTTACATAGGGTCTGTATGAATGAGAATATTGCCTGCATTCCATGAGAGCATAATGAAGTGGAAAAATGAGAGCAAATATTATTTTTCTAGCTTCGTTTGAGTAAGCTTTAAAAGACTGTACAATCAAGTTCTGTTTTATCCGAGGTAAACTCACAGAAATGATCGACTGCAAAGTGTCATATAAATGTAGCATGTAGATCACGTGACCCTTTCATACCATCCACAGTGGCAATATGAGAAGCTGCTGAACGCGTCATTAACCCCAGACATACCTAAAGTCTGATATCCCATGCAGTATTTTTGTCAAACCCAAGCCAGTGCCAGATATTTCATTAGGATTTATTTATAAAGTTAGAGAGACGGCTCGGCAGGTAAGAAGAGTATGTGTTATTCTTTGACAAGACCTGAGTTCAACTCCCAGAACTCACACAAGGCAGTTCACAACTGCCTATAGCTCCATCTCCATGGGATATAGTGGACTCTGTAGGAACATGCACACATCGACATACAGACCCACACACATACACATAGTTTAAAATAATACAAATAAATGTAAAAGCATTTCTTTATAATTTGACAATATTTTTGGGTTCATGGAGGGATGTATAAGGATAATTCTAATATATAAATTTTAATTTGTTTTTATTTTTTACATGTACATTTATATTATTCCACATATATACTATAAACTACCTAGAACAAGAATAACCATGACACAATTAGGAATTATATAAATGTTACATTCTTAGTGTCTTGTCTACTTGTATTTGACAGCCTTGAAGAAAACATCTTTCCTATCTTGGTGTGTCTAAAATTCTGACTGTATTTCACTATTGCAAAGGAACAGTGCCAACTAACTGATACAGCTAAGTGAGAGGCTAAAACTTAGATCAGTGATCAAAGTGAATGCCTCCCCTACATTTAGAATTTGGTAGCCATTGGTGAAAAGCAATTGTGTCCAGAATGCTGATGATAGAACTGATCACAGAGCTACTTCAATCATATAACTGCTGATAAAGAGGGGAGAGATGTAGACACTGTCTTACCACTTTCCCCCTAATAGCTAGTATAGATGGTGCATACTCAATAGTGGAAATGAATCTCTACTTGCAGCATGAGTTAATTAGATAGAAGGAGAGGCTAAATGTGCTATTCCTATAGTCAACTGCTGTGAAGAAATGGTGAACATCACATTCCAATGAAAACAGTTGGACTGCACAGACGGGTTCTAGTACACCCCAAAGTTAAGATGCAAAGACTAAAGTACTAAGATTATTCTTTTTTATCAATGCTTTTAACTGGAAAAATTCCCAAGAATACCGTGTTCTACAAAACATATTAGTAATATCTTTAAGAAAGATATCAAGGAAAGAACATGACTAAATATACACCAAAGTAGTACAAACGGGAAGACAGGATGAAGGCCAGGCTTTAGATGATGTTCATATGAGAAAAATAACTCAATAGCTGAGTGGAGACTACACAGTGTAGGACTGAAAAGGAATAAGAGGACATACAGATGCATGGTACATTCTCAACTGTGCTAGAGTAAGGAATTGAGTGACACTGTGAAAATTGCTATGTAATGGGATACAATTGTTCGTGTTTATAAGACAGAAGTTTAAGGGGCAAAAAGGAGCATCTTCCAAAGATCCGTAGGAATAAAAGAAGATCATTAAGAAAGGCCTTCTTAGCTTAGTTCTGTGGATTTGACTGATTTAAAAAAAAAAACTCCATATCAAAGGGAAACCAACGCTGGCGGGGGGTGGGCATCTTTGAGACAAGCTGGAGACCAGTGACAGAGTAGGATCCTGAGAGAATATAGGAGTGACTTTAGCTGAGACTCCCAGCAGCAGGAGACATGGAAACTGAAGTGCCTACCTGCTAGCTAGGTAAGACTTCTAGTGGAGGGAAGGGAACACCAACCCACTCTCAAAACCTTGGACCCAAAATTAACCCTGCCTACAGGAAGTGCAGGGATAAAAGCGGAGCAGAGATTGAGGGAATGTCCAACCAATGGCTGGCCCAACCTGAGACCCAGCCCATGGGAATGTAATTTCAACTATTGGTACAATAAGAACTACTCACTTATAACTGGACACTAGCCCAAGAGGCAGGTCCCATGAAAATCTGCACCTACCAGGAAAGTGGGATAGAGGTGAGGACATACTATTGAGACTCTAGGTGAGAAAAATATAGGGGATAGGGAAGTAGGTGGATCCAGAGGGTCCTAGAAACCTACAAGAGGAACATTATGATGGGTGGATCTGAGCCCAGGGGTTCTGCTTGATCAAAGGCACCAACCAAGGACAAAACGTTCAGCCATCATCAAACCCCTACCCAGATCTAACCAAGGGATAGAACATTCTCCACAGTTAAGTGGAGACCGGGGACTGACTTTCACAGGATCTCTGGTGCCCCATATTTGGCCATGTCCCTTTGTTGAGGAGGCCCAATGGCACTCGGAGGAAGGATAGTGGACTACCAGGAAGAGACTTGATACCCTAGCACCATATTCAGGGGGAGGAGGTCCCCCTTGGTCACAATCATAGGGAAGGGGGATTGGGGTGAAAGTGGGAGGGAGGGAGGAATGGGAGGAGGTATGGGATGGGATAAAAAATGAGATGTAATATGAATTATTTTATTTTTCAATTAAAAAAAAAGAAACACGTTATTTTGAATCTTAAATGATAACTTTGATATGTGGCAACTCAACCTTGAGGTGCATCTTAGTGATAATTGTGTCACATAATACAATGACCTATACTTTACAATTGTCTTTTAAAGATGTATTTCACTGGTTTAATCATGTGCACGTGTTTGGGCATGCAGTCCCCTAGATCTGGAGTAACTGGTGGTTGTAAGTCACCCAATATGGGTACTGAGAATTGAACTTGTGTCTGCTACAAAAGCAGCATACACATTTGACCACTGAGGATCTCTTCATCCCCAGTATATAATTTTAATAAAAAATATTATAAATCCCTTCAAGCATCCCAGTGAGGCATTATGCCTAGTTAGCAAATTGATCTGTTCTCCAAATATATTGCATTCTGAATCTTTTCATGGAAATGGCTAGGGACATAAGATCTTCGTAACACAAAGTGAGCTTTCAAATGTGTAAGCGCTGAGGTCACAGAGTAATTAAAGCATGCCTTACAGGTAGTTGTGCCACTGTTTACTTGGATTTGAAATGCTTTCCATTTTAAGAAAACAAGACAGCTCATGAACCTTATAAGAAAGACACGTTGTCCCTGAAAGGGGTTATACAAGCAGTGAACACATGCTTGGGGAGAGGACACTCTTGGGAAGTAGCTGCCAGCTAGGTCAAATCCTATGCTGCAGCCTTTCTGAGCTGTTGTTCATACTGGGGCAAACTCTTCTTCACTCAACTGGCCCAGTCACCCATGTTCCCACTTATAAGCTCAATAAATATTAAGTCTTGTCATAAGGTAACTTTCAGTTTAAGTTAAAACATTTAACGATTAATATGAGTTTCAGTTTATTAGACAAATAGTGCAGATATACAAATTTAAATGAAACAAGACCATATGATGAGATGTGTAAATTCTTCATGTTTTTTATAGTAAACAAGAAGATGACACTTACTGTATTTTTAAACTCTGGCCACTGGAGGATTTTAAGGACACAGAGTCAATGATTTGTAAAAGGATACAGGATGTTTTCTGGCCATATTTTACGCAGTGTAAAAAGACACAGGAACATTTTAAACATGCTGTACCTAGCTTCATTGACAGTGCTTGCATGCTACATGTTCTTTATATCCTGCTCAAGCACTGAAGTCCAGGGAAGCAATTCAGTGATTATATTTCTTGCCATTTCAATAGTAAAAACAAAACACTGAAACAAAATTGAACTCGCTATTGTGATTTAGTCTCCAGGCTTTTGCCAAAAAGATACTCAAGAAGATATTAAAGCCGCTTCTGTGGCTATGAATGTCAATATCCCCTAAACAAATTTACAAATTGGAGATACTTTCAATGGTATAAAGTTTATGGATTGCAGAATTATTTTTCAATGGAAATTCTTAGCATTTTTGCCAAATATATTTCAGTACTATGGTAAACACTTGCTTCTGATTTTGTTTATTGGACAAGATATAGGATTTTCTGCTGATTCAAATATCGGATTTTCATCCTCAATTGAGTTTGCACTCATAAAGAACACAGAAAAACTAAAGTATGCTCTCATCATCTTAAAGATGGCTTGTATTCTGCTAAGAGTCAGTTGCTCCAAGGCTCCTTACTGGCTTGAATCTTTATCCTGTTACAGCTTCCATGTAGAAGTTAATGTGCCTTATACAATGTAAGCCAATGTTTTCGGATGGCCTTAGTTGACCTCTGTAAAGGACACCTTGGGTTCCCAAAGTAGTCGTGACCCACAGGTTGAGAACCACTGATGTATGCCACTTTCTTCAATATAAACTAAGGAATAGGGTCACAGAATTTCTTTGGCCTCAGTTTACTCATCTGCAAAGTACAAATGAAAGGGTGTAACTTCAGAGTGTTTTTTTTTTTTTTTTTGATAATCAGGGAAGTCATGTTCACAATATTAAGACTGGTATGCAGTATTCAGGGGCAAGGCATTTTAAAAAATACTGTGTAGACATCTTTATAATATTCCCAGTGGCTATGGGTCTTTATCACTGGGAAACTTAAACATCAATCAATGTTCAATTTTAAAATTTCAAAACAGAGCTGTATCAAGAAGACACCACCTTTCTCATGTGTCCCACGACCTCTGGCCAATAATACAAAAAAAGTATTTTGTTTAAAGACACTATGAAAATGGCATATAACAGTAGGCTCCTGGAATCCATTGTGAAGACAATGATACCACTTCAAGAGCAATTGCATTTTTTTCTCATCCTTGGTGAATATGTCAATTTGCTATTCCAAAATCATCTAAAGGAGAACAAACAGTTGATCTTTAAAAATTAATTTGAAAAGCTCAGACTCGAAACCACAATTCATTTCATTGCAACAAGGGTAACACAAAGATTCCTCCGAAGCTTTACAGGGCAAACTTCATATTGCCAATTAACGTCAATCAACAAAACCTTAGTGGTACGGATATTGTGGGGGTAACCAAGTGCTTTATGACTTGCTTGATAGAAACCCATGCCTAGTACTGTAAATGTATCCAAAAGCTTCTGGCTAGGATAGGCATTAGGAGTAAATCGATGGCTAATATTTTGCTAAGTTCACATAGTATCAAATGCCTATTTCTATTCTCTTAGTGCAACTCTCAGTCTTCATCAAAAAAAGGGTCTTTGTGCAGTGGGTGGTGCTTAATACACAGATTCACAACAGGTTAAAAAAAAAATGGAGAACGTGATTTAGTAGAGTGTTCAGCCACAAATGGGATGCCTATATCACTAACCTAACCCCAAGATTCAAGGAATAGCCAAAGAGGGGGTGTAAATATCATAAGACTCAGAGGTAGAAGAGACAGGGATAATGCATCACAAGGCAGCCAAACATAATGATGAAGCCAGTCAGCATGTAAGATGGATAGGGGAAGAGTATGCCAAGTCCAACCTCTAGCAAAAGAGCTATCGACAGCTGATGGCTAATGGAAGGAGAGGTAATTTTTAGAGGTGTGGTTCCCAAAACGTTTGCCATTACTGCATAGATGTAAAATGCTAATTGGACTCAGTAGACATGTTTTTAAAGAGGGAAACTAAGTGTAGTGGTAAACACGTTTAAACACAGTATACAGGAAGCAGAAACACCTATGATGTCCAGTCTAACCTTAGTAAGACAGTGAGGAAAAACAGGTGCGCGGCTAGAGTGAGGTCAGAGGCATGCCCAAGACCTGAAAATCTCATCCTGAGACCCGTAGAAGTAGAACCGCTCCCTCCCTGTCTCCCTGTTAGCACGCCCGTGGCGCATAGGCTGGTCACCCCCAACTCTGAACGTAGTCACAGGTAGTCACATAGCCGGCAGCTGGACACAAATAGAGTGTCACCAGCGTCACAGCTATATCCAAGGAAATGCATTCACCCCCCCTCCCAAAATCCCTCCCTACTCCCCGAGGTCTATATAGTACTTGCTCACCATGGAATAAACAGACCTAATGTGTTTCTCTGAACACTAAGAGCTGCTGTTTCACTGGGCTGTAACTGTTGAAGGGCTGTAGAGAGGGCTTCCTCTCTCCAGATATTCCAGGTCCTTCACCTGCTGGACCCTCGGACCTGCCTGTTCCGTAGCCTTGTTGGTGGACCCGAGCTCCCTGCCTTCGCCTGTCCCGCGCCCTATGCCCAAATGCTTCTGTGTGTGCTGACTGATTGCTTCTCTTCTCGTTCCTATTGGGAAAGTGCTATAATTGCCCTCAAAGAGATGTATCACTCCTGAGAGAGGGCCTTCTTTTTAGCACTCAGCTGGACCTGGATCCTGCTGACCACACCCATTCTAGACTCCCCTTCATTCCTCCAGGCTTGGTGTGTGGTGGCACCTGGATACCCTGAGAAAGGAAGCAGAACCCAGAACTACAAGACAGTGCTCCTAAAATAAGAAGGAGGGAGAGGAGGAGGAATAGGAATTGAAGGTGCAAAGGGACATGAACTGAAGATCCTAGAAAGTTGCAGGGAGGACTAGGTCAAATCTAACAGAGATATAATATATGCTTGTACAAAATCATCAAATAATAAAACGACCTTAATAAGTGAAAAAAACTCAATGCTTTCTTTCTCGTACCTTTTTACAAATTCCTGTAGAACAGTGAAGTTGGACATATTCTTTGACTGTGCAATCTTTATATGTGGAATACATGCCAATTAGTGAAACTATATAATTTACAAAATATGGTATTAGGCAAACATGTCCCCATAAACTGACGACTTTTCTTAATTCGGAGATCACTGAAAATTTTTATAAGAATTGAATATGTTCAGGATTTGTCTATGTTTATTGTTTTATGATTTTGGATGCCTTAGATTGTGGTATAGACAAAAAGAAATGTAGTCAGGACTCTGGGGCACTTATGAGGAGAGGTTCCTGAGTGAGGGTGAACCCTAAAGCCTAATGAGGCGCAGCAAGCATCTAGAAAATAGTCCTGAAAGTATGCCGTTCTGCTCCTCTTTATTGAAAACATAAGCAATAGATGGAGGCATGTCTGCAGTCATCTTTGTGAAGTTCTGAGGCTGAGGAGGGCAAGGACAGAACATTGCACCTCATCAAGGGAATGTTCTGAGGTCATCAAAACAGACTTTGATGAAAATCTATTATTTTATACAACATGTCCTTCACCTAGTCGAGAATTACAATGGCTATAAGGACAAGGGAATGGCTGGTGTGCTTACTCATTTTTTGATGAATCCTATTGACATAAAAAAAATCATTAGTGAGCTTCCGCTTCAAAATATTGTTGCATATAGTCAAAATTCTCAAGACTATTCCTAGCCTTTCACTTACCTTTGCCTCTGTTAATATTGCTATGAAACACTTATGCGTATCACAGTTTAATATCAAAAGTTCTCAAATGAAGCGTGTAACAATATTGTTATTTATACTTAATTAAGTTTATTTGGTTTTTATCTAGGGACTTTAAACATTCTGTGAATCACTATACACACACAGCTGTCATGTTTTATTGGGTTTCTTTAAACTGTCAATTTCTAAATTTGCATTCTGACCTTTACAGCTTTAAGAAGCCTTGGTCAAGGGCTTGGCAAGGTGTGTACACATTTAATCCCAAGATTTATAAGGCAGAAGCACATAGACTTTTATAATTTTTTAAGCTCTAGGCCAGCCAGAGCTACATACCAAGACTTTCATCTCTAAACAAGCAAACAACAAATAAACAAATAATATTGATTTAAAATACCAATCACATTTTCATCTGGAGACAAATTTTTATGTAGGCTAGTGTAGTTTCTAAAACACTATTTACTTGGAGTTACTACTGAACATTGGATCGCAAGACCTTCACTTTGGAAATACTGAGGGACAGTGTATAGTGTGCACAACCAGGCCTGGTTTCTGAAATGCTAGAGACTGAACCCAGAGCATTACACATGTTAATCAATCACTCTACCAAATGAGCTTTCTCCATGGCCTGTCAACCATAATCATCACAGAACTATAAACCTTCAAACTGACAATTCATAGATTCACAAAAGACCTTGAACTGTCAAAATAATCTTGAGAAAGAAGAAGAACTTGGAGAAAGTCAGAATGCCTTATTTGAAGATGCATCACAGAGTCATGTTAGCTAGAACCTATGTAACTCATTTATTGTAGCTATGACAACTGTCATGGCTGTTCTTGGTTTTCAAACTGACTATAACTGGGAATAACTAAAACTCAAATGGCTCGGCAAACAACTTTGAGGGTTTTTCCTGATTAAAACATTTGAAGTAGGAAGACGCAACTTTAATGTGGGTCTTTTGACGTGGGAAGACCCACCTTTAATCTGGACTATACCTTCCACTGGCGGCCTATATAAATGACATGGAAGGAGAAAGCGTTAGCTCGTTGCCTGCCTGCCCTCACTCTCACAGACAAGTCCACTCCTTCCCTGGCATCATTAGTTCATACTTATTTATGATTCTGGCATATGCTAAAGACCAGCTGAGACAACCAGCTTCAGGGACTGAACAACTACTAGATTCTTGGACTTTCAGTGATATATATATATATATATATATATATTCTACCATTTCTGTTCCTCTAGAGAACCCAGATTAATACAACAACATACTTAAAAAACAAAGAGTTCAATTTGCTCAGGATTTTGGAGATTACAACCCAAAGGCAGCTGGCTCCATTGCCCCAGAGTAAAGACAAAAGCTGCTCACTTCATGGAAAGAGAAAAATATATCCTGTGAAGTTGTATCCTCTCCCTCCAATTTTTTCTGTAGGTCATTCAGCTGTGAATTCATTAATAGCTTACTCCAGTGATAATGTTAAACTCTGTAGAATCACCATCTGGGTCTCAAATCTTCAATACATGATCCTTTAAGGAAATTTAATATCTACATCGTAACATTTCACCAAATTTTCACAAAGCAGTATCTATCTCACAATGCAAAAGAAACTTATCTATTCTAAGAGTCCTCAGCTCTCAACACTTTTAGCTTTTCTCAAAAGCACAAGGTGAAAGTCTTCTGGGAGTCAAGGATAAAAGTCTTGCTTTGAGAGCCTATAAACTGAAAAACAAGTCACAGCCTTCCAATACATAATTTATAGGGAAATTTTTCTGTTTTAAAAGGAAGAAATGGGGGGCATAGAAAAGAGAAGAAAAGGAAAAACTACTCTGCTGGCCATAGTAGTTGCAGGAAAAGGAAAAAATAAAACCAAAACAAGATCCCAGCACAGCAGAGTAAATATTAAAGTTACAGCTTCATATATAGTATTCGGGGCATGAGGTGCCATAAGATTGAAGGTCTAGGCAATCTTGTTCCAATCATTTTATTGCTACAGCCCATGTGATTGGTTCTGATCCCTCTCTGTGAGCTTCCTGAGCTCATATTCTACATTTCTGGCACTCCAACTTCTTTGGTATATATTGTAGCTCTGTGTTCTCACAAGGCTTCATGCATTGCCTACATAGAAGATGTTGGCATGGATTCTAGTCATGCCATACATTGCCTGGTCTTCTACACTTTACTTTGAAATTTGATTCTGCATATGTGCTAAACCACACCATACAGATTAAAAAGACAAAACAAGACAAAACACCTCTGATTAACTTAGGCAGTAACCAGTCCCATTGGACACTGGCTTTTTGGATTCTCAGCTCTTCAATGGTTGAGTAGTCAGAAACACATGCCACAGTTGCCCTGAAAGAGCAGAGTAGCATAGAGACTTTTTTTCCAATGAGGTAAAAACATATAAGAAAGGACCCTGAGAGGACAAGTGATTGGAGTGTAAAGGAATCCTGAGTGATCACCAAGGTATCTTCTCTATCATTATAATTTAAAGTAATGATCTTTTTAATGGTGCCGAGCTCTTGAGTAGCCACATTTTTCATGGTCTCCACATTATATATGCTTCTCTCTTAGAAAAACAGGAGTTTCTCCTGTTCTTGTTTCCCACTTCTCACTGTAAATCTAGCTAAGAGCAACCATAAAAGTTCATGCCAGATGCTCAATGCTGTGATATTTTGAGACGTTTCCACCAAATAAATTGGGTGACTTTTAACCAAAGCCTCATAGTGAGCCATAAAGTGGAGGTCCCTGTATACACAGATAATCATTAGAGGAAAGGAATGCATAACTGGTTATCTGCCCAAAAGACTGGGTTTGGATATGCATGTATTCCAGCCTTCAGTCATCAGAGTGTGACTGAAGACCACATTGGAGCCACCCTCAGCCCCTTATTATGAGCTTGTTTTCCTCAGCCACTCTTCAGAATCCACCTTTATGGAAGGTGTCATATGCACTTTAAAAAGGTTTTCTTTTTTTCTTGTTTTTAAATTAATTTTAACATATACATTTATGTTGTTATATATATTATATTATATATGAATAAGATAAAATACATAGAGCAGGAACACCATGAGACAATTGGGATTTATATAAATGTTAAGTTCACAGTAATTTGACAATTTGTATTTTTCAATGTAATCATGTTCATTCTTTATTTAGCTTACTTTTTCCTAAGGAAATTCATGTATGCTTTATTGTGCACACAGGCTAGAGTTAATTATCACCAGGAAAAACTTGACCCAATTGTACTGTCCATAGATATACCTAAAATAAACTACTTGGTGTCAGAGTCCTAAAGTTTGAATCAACACTGGCTGCTTAATCTTTTTGAGCTGAACTGCTTTTTGTCTCCCACGAATAGTTACTCTGCTGGCCATAGTAGTTGCAGGCACCACCACTCCCCAAACACACACATTCAAAAAATATGCAAAACACAAGAGAGATTCTTTGCTAACAAGTCCTACAAATGGCTTTCAGTCCAGCTAGCAGAAGAGCCGCCATTTTTGTATGAAACCTCATGAGTGCAGTCCTAACTGCATCTCTATCAGCCTTCTGTTTTTCTAAGCTCTTACCACCTAAAGCACTTGTAGTTTGTTCCAGCCTACATCTTCAACATCAAGCGTGTCAATCAAGCGTGTCAATCAAGCGTGTCAAAATGCCTTTGGATAAATAACACCAAGATTTTATAAACCATATAATCGGGGAGAGTCAGGGCAATGGTGTACTTCTTGGTCCCAGTTATTTATGTCAGTCATTTGGGTGTTAAAAAAAAAAAACAATGAAAATAACAACAAAAACCCCTCAAAATTCAGACAAAGTCAACTTAAAGGAAGAAAGATGATGTGTTTGGCTCACTATTTCAGGGCTCTCAGTCCATGGCTAGCTAGGTTCACTGTTATGCACTTGTGGAGAGGTAGAACATAGTCGAGAAGCAAACAGAGAAAAACTGTTAAGCATCAGGAACTAGGAGAGGGAAAGAAACAGAGGTCAACATATGACCTTTAAAGGCACAACCCCTTAGACCCACTTCTTCAAACAGAACACTCCTTCGCATAGGCCATTTAGCTATCAAATTGTCAACACATTGACTTTGCCTCCTCCAGGCCCAATCATCTCTCATTGTCATTACGACCTAGAGGAAAGTAGCTAGCCTATGAGCTTTAGGGGGACATTTTATATCCAAATCCTCATGCCGTAGTGACATTGTGTTGGTGAACTTAAGCTTAAGCTTCTTGATTATGGACTTGAGAAGCACAAAGGGTTCCAGCACGCTTGTTTCAAGTGTCCTCCAAAGCTCTATGTCTTGGAGCTGGCTGTCCTTTTAACCCCATGACAAACAAAAGAGAAAACAGTAAACAGCTCCTGGTATTATAAACATTATGACCTTAAAAACAGTCAGTAAGTAAATCACTTCTGATAGATAGAGGTTAATATTATTTGTGCCATGTTGGGAAAAACGCTCATCATGGAAACCACGGGGAAAAAGTCATTCATGGATATTCTGTCTGGGAATCTAATCTCTGTCAGGAATTCCTGAATGGACATGATGATTCATTGGGGTTTCTCCAGTTATGCCTGCTGCTGCATGCATCTGCTTTGATGATATTGTGGTATCTATCTGCTGCTTATGGCTTCTAATTGTTCTTTTGGTTTTGCTTAATGAACTCTTTTCCAGCCAAAATTGAGGCTATCATAGATCGTCCTTTATGTGAAACAGCACCATCAGAGCACAAAGTCATAAAAACAAATGCGCCAAATAATGGAGATGAATAGAGATCTCTAAGATAAACTGATGAGATACCAAAAATATACAGTGTGAAAAGATCATCTTCTCTGGTAACTGGTACTGGGTAAACGAGATGTCCACATTAAGAAGTGAAAATGTACTCTTATGTATTAGCCATCATAAATAGTGGACCAAAGACTTAAATGTAAAGCCCAAATCTCTGCAAATGCTTAAAAAAATCAGGAGAAATAACACAAGACATTATTAGAAACTGATTTTTTAATATGGTGCCCAAAAGCTCATGAAACTATGGAACAAATTGAAAAATTATATTCTATTCAACTAAAAGCATCAAGATAGCATTGTAGATGAGCAAGGCAGTAGAAAGATGACAAAGAATGTGAGAGAAATCTTTGTCAGAACTCATTTGACAGAGTTAATATCCAGAATACATGAAGGCCTCAAAAACTTTAATAAGACAGTTATTCATTGCCCATTAAAGTGGACAGATTATTTACAGTAGCAATGTCTCAAAAAGAGAAATACAAATGGTCAACTAACTTATGAAAAGATATTCAATATTATTAGTACTAGTAGAGAAATGCAAACCAAATTTTAGTGTGGTGGCATCTCACTGAGCTGGAATGTCTAGTACAAAAATCAAAACCTCACCAATAAAAAAAGACTCACTTACTGTTAGTGGAAATGTAATTTAGGACAACTATTATGGAGAAGAGAAGGAAGATACCCCCCAATAAGTTAAAAATAGAGCTACCATATCATACAGTAACTGATATCTGACTGTGTTTACAGAAAAAAGGATGCCTACATGCCAATAGCATGCCTCCATGGCCATACATATGGCACGACACTCACAACAGAAAGATATGGAATCAACTTTGGTAATGTCTCATTTGCAAAAGTGTATTAGTCATTGTTAGAGCTGGAATGGGTAGAAGAGGGTGGGAGGAGATAGAATTTGATCTGTGTAGACAATATATTTCATTAGTGTGCAGTTAATAAAAGAAGCAGCATTAGCTGATCAAATCTAAATTTTCTAGTATTTTTCCTAGTACAGTTGATGTTATGTAGGGAAGAGAACACTGAGGCTAAGCCTAATTTAAATCACATGTTAGCTGGGCAGAGGGGCACACGCCTTTAATCCCAGTACTCAGGGAGGCAGAGGCATGCAGACCACTGTGATTTTGTGGCCAGCCTGGTCTACAAAGAGAGTCCAAGAAATTCAAGGCTACACAGAAAAACCCTGTCTTGAAAAGCAAAAACAAAACAAAACAAAAAAAACATTCTGGATGAGAGATGTATGATTTACTTGTGTGATTACTTAATAATTATATTCTTATAACTTTCTACTTTTAGATCTTGAATGTTTTCCAAAATCCTATGAGTTGAGGACCTGGATCCCAGCCCATGTTCTAGTGAGGCAGTGGGAAATCTGTGGCAGCCATGTGCTCATTTCTCATCTCTGTCATATTCCTATTTAGAACAAAACATATGAATCAAGGAACAGAACCCACAGCCTATTGGATTCTTTCACTGAAAAATACACTTAAGATTCATGCATTTATTGTGTGGATTAAAAGTTCTTGTCATTTTGTCATTATAAAAGTATTATTTCGTATTAAAGTTTCACAGTTTGTTTATAAATTCATCCCTTCTAGGGCATTGTTATTGTTTCTATGTTTTGGGGGAGTGAAAAATGTTGCTAAACGTATTTGTATGCAGGTTTTTGTGTGGTTATATTTTCTATGCATACGGATAATTAGGGATAAAAATGTTTAGTCACACACTTATACAGTAAGGTTATATTTATATTCATAAGAAATTGCCAAAAGGGTTTGTAAAGTCTTTCTACTACATTGTCATCCCCGTTAGCAGGGAGTTAAGAGTTCAAACCATGCTCTCTCTTAGACAGTGGCCAATGCTGAGAAACTTTTGGGTTTTTAGCCTTTCAATGGGTGTGTAATTGTATACCTTCATTGCTTAGTTTCACATCTTAATAACAAATTATGTTGACCACTGTTTCACATGATCCTTTCTTATCTGCGTGTCATCTCACCCAAGATGTGCCGTTAGCACTTTTGTCTATGTATTGACAGAGTTATTTGTTTTCTTACAGTGGGAATGTTTGAATTATGCGCACATTTTGATGGGTCTTTATTGGATGTGTATTTTGCAAATATTTTCTCCCTGTTTGGGGCTTCCCTCTCTGCTCCTTCAATATATGTGAATATAATATATAAATATATTATATAATATATTTAAATATGTACTTAAAGCCAACTCAACATTTTTATGTTTCATAAATGACTCTTGCATATTTACACAAATTAATATCCAAATCCAAGTGTATGCAGATATTCTCCTCTATTTTGTTCTACAAGTTTTGTAGATTTCCCTTTTTGGGGTCTTAGGTCCATTTGACTCATGTTTTATGATGAAGTTCATCTTTCTTAAGGTTCCTTGTTTTAGATAGAGTTCACTTCCCATTGTGTCAATGAGCATCATTCTGGTGCATTTGTGTTTACATGAACAATTAGTTGATCATTCTTAAGTACCTGTTTATACATTCTCTATTTTATTGCTTCTGATCAATGTGTCTATTACCACAACAGTATAATACTGCATTGATTTCAGTGTCTCTAAGATAAACATCTAAATCAGGTAAAATCAAACTTTCTTTTATTTTCCAGAATTATATTGGCTATTTTAAGTGTTCTGCCTCACTATACAAGTTCTAGATTAATTTTTACAATATTTTAAAAATTATCCAAAAATTTTTATTTGGATGGTTTTTTAATCTGTAGACAAATTGACTGAGAGAGAGGGACAGAGAGAGAGAGAGAGAGAGAGAGAGAGAGAGAGAGAGAGAGAGAGAGAGAGAGAGAGAGAGAGATTTTGCTTTTTTCTAGAGAATTCAACTCTCTAACTCTGGATTTAGAAGAAGGCTTTTTCTAAAGAGAGATGACTTGACAGATCTGATGGCTTATTCTTCCTTCTACAATCTTTCTCTCTTTCCACAATGGAACCATGGCCGGTTAAGACTATTACCAAAACAACATAAAATATTCCTGTAATGAAACTCTGAATCCACCCTCTCTCTCCTTCAGCCTCCCCCCTTCTCTCTCTGTGTGTGTATTGGGGGGGGTCACCTTCAATTCTAGCAAGTAGTGTCAAGATGTCATTACTTACCATCACCTTTAAGGAAATAATCATTCATATCTGCATATGACTTTACGGATTCCAAGAACTTGTCAGGTAAACTTTGTCTGTGAGCTGTGTTTCTCTCTGATTATCCCTCCAGACTTGTGGTGTGGTGATTCCAGCTCTTTGATGTATCCAAGAAAAGTCAGGTTTCTTTATATTTTGTTTCAAGGATGTCATTAATGACTTCATAGCTATTGCACGTTGGAGCAGAACTGAAACCAAAAGTTTCATCCTACTAACTTTTGTATATCTGCTCCTTGACACATTGTCACACTAAAACAAACACAAAAGTAACAAAGTCTAGAATTCCATTCTCTGTAATATGTCCATTTTTATAGTATTTTTAGTTGATAGTATTTTATAAGACATTCAGTAATCAAAGGACTTATGACAGTTACAAGGCCCTAAGTAAAATGCTTTTTTTTTTTTTTTTTTTTTTTTTTTTTTTTATTGAATAAAGCAGAAAAATACGAGAATTGACTTGTTTGGGGTCAAATAGCCAGAATGTAGCAGATACAAACAAACTTTACTCAAAAACTCCTTTTTTCTATCCATTTATCCTCTACCTATCTCTATATCTGTCTGTTTATATATCTATAACTAAATATTTCTATATATCATCTACAGATATGTCTAGATATCTAGACATATAGACAGTAATAGAGATAAAGAGAGAGAGAGAACAGATAAAAAGTTGAGAGAGAGAGAGAGAGAGAGAGAGAGAGAGAGAGAGAGAGAGAGAGAGAGAGAGGTAAAGGCAGGCAGGGGGGATATTGGCCTTTAGAGACAGGACTCCTCTATTATGCAACTCTGGATGTCCTTGAACTCTCCTCAGGCTAGCCTTGAATTCACAGAGATCCTCCTGCCTCAGCCTTTTGAGTGCTTGAATTAACTACATGTGCTACCATGCCTGATTTTAAGACTCCATACTTAAATGTTGAATATATTCTACGTTTGAAAGAAAGCAACACAAAGACTAGATTTGCCACATCTAAAAACAAACATGTTCCATTATTTTATGAGTAAATCTCACCCATAGCAATTGTTTTCTGTTGTTGTTATGTTTATTCTGTGGTTAAAGCACGATGTCGACATAATTGGATAACTTAAATATTCAGGATACTAAAGGAGCTAATCACCTTTGGTTCCTACTAGCAGAAATCTGTTCATTATTTAAACTACTTTCTCTTCCTGATTCTGAATTGTGAATTGTCTTCTGGTGTCTAGTTTCAAATTGTTGATGAAATATTGAGGTTTAAATCCCACACTTGGCAATGCTTGTAGAGGAAATTGAAACCACATCAATGTCCCAAGTGCCTGGTGTTACAGCTTTGTATGGAATTGGGGAAATGAACAATACTGTTTATGGTCCTAATTCATCAAGTCATTGCCTTGGCTAAGTAGTAGTTTTTCTAATTAGTGCTTTACCCAGATCTATGAAGAAGTATTTCATACTTGAAGTAAATGGCAACATTTGACACTCCTTTATAGTGCACCATTGTAATACTTCTTTTTTTTTAATTTTTTAAAATATTTTTTTATTAATTTATTCTTGTTACATCTCAATGTTTATCCCATCCCTTGTATCCTCCCATTCCTCCCCTCCCCCCGCCATATTCCCATTATTCCCCTCCCCTATGACTGTTCCTGGGGGGTATTACCTCCCCCTGTATATTCTCATAGGGTATCAAGTCTCTTCTTGGCTACCTGCTGTCCTTCCTCTGAGTGCCACCAGGTCTCCCCCTCCAGGGGACATGGTCAAATGTGAGGCACCAGAGTACGTGAGAAAGTCATATCACACTCTCCACTCAACTGTGGAGAATATTCTGACCATTGGCTAGATCTGGGAAGGGGTTTAAAGTTTACCTCCTGTATTGTCCTTGGCTGGTGCCTTAGTTTGAGCGGGACCCCTGGGCCCAAATCTGCCTATCATATTGTTCTACTTGTAGATTTCTAGGACCCTCTGTATCCTTTTATTTTGCTATTCTCCCATGCGTCTCTCATTTAGAGTCCCAATAGAATGCCTTTCCCTCTGTCCCAGTTTCCTGGTAAGTGAAGGCTTTTGTGGGACATGCCCCTTGGGCTAGTATGCAGATATAAGTGAGTATATACCATTTGATTCTTTCTGCTTCTGGGTTAACTCACTCATTATGATCATTTCTAGCTCAATCCATTTATGACATTTCAAAGAACAAAGCTTAAGACATAAGATACACCTCTGATTATGGTTACATCTTAGTAATGCCCCAGAACCAGGCACATTGTTTATACATGATATTTTTGCTAATTACTGGGAACATGGGATACATATAAAATCTTTGAATGCTAGAAGCAAATTGATGGTTGCTTTGTAGATCTATCATTATAATTCATTCCTTGGAATAATGGCCACAGGTTATAGACCTAGTTTTCCATTTACCTATACTACATATGGAATATGAAACAAGGTAAAGAACTATGGAAAAAAGAGTAAGCCACCAAGCCACACATGCAGATACTTTAAAAGCATATCATTGGAATGGTACTGTATAACCACATATAACAATAAGTTTAGATTGCTATGGCTTAAAGATGAAATTTATAATGTGCAGACTTTATCTGGGTCTTCAAAATAGAACTGCAGCTATTAAATTAAACATAAAAGCTAGTTTTAAATATACTTGCCAGTCACCTTTTTCCACTGCAATACCTCCTGAGCATCAGGGTGCGAAGATAACCCTTTTTTTTAAAGAAAGGAAAGAATATTCAGCATTATACCTTCAAAGTAAGCTCCATGAGCCCCTTGCCATGCCTGTAATTATGAAGCCTTGGGTACATGGCTGTAGGAAATTTTGTTATAATTAATGTTACATTTCTATGGCCATTGTTCATAGATGAAAAGGCATATCTCTCAGAGGAATGAATGTGTACTGGTGAGCAAGGGGTGGTTCACTTGATTAAGAGAGATGAGGACCACTTTTGGATGCATCATTGTAGGCAAGGGGTAAAAAAAAAGTGTTAAGGAAAAGAACATTTCTTTAACATTGTGAGAACAATGGAATGGGAAATCTACAAAAGCGAGAATGTTCATGACCACCAGTCTCTATTTGAGTGGATCCATGTCCTGAACCAAGAGAATATGACATCGCTATCCTCAATGCCAAGACAATAGCTAGGTCCTCAGAGCTTAGTAGATTGTAGGCTCGACCTTTCCCAAACCTACATTATTTGGGGTTCTTTAATGCTTATACCTCCTTTCCAACCTACTTACCCTAGATAGGAGAGAAAAGAGGTTAATGTGAAGAGGAGAAGTAGACCTTTTTGGACTTAGTTCCTGGGAGTGATTCACCTGGTGTAGTCAACAGGATCCCAGCAGACCAACAATTCAACCAAAGTTGCTGCTGGAACCTGGAACAGCATCTGGAAACAGAAGCCCTGAAAGTATTCTCTGGAGCCATTCTCTCTAGGAGTGTCTCAAAATGGAGTGACGAACCTCAAATAATACCAAGACCCAAAAAGCACCCCCTCCTGTTTTGAGCATATATATATATATATCTCCTCTCAGAGTCTGTACTAAGATGTGTTTCAGCTGGCAAAAACCAAGCCCCCATACGAGGTGGTTCATCTTCTAGTGGATAAACATCACCTGTTCTCTCACAAGACTGTTCCCCATCCCACACACGGGATCGAAACAAAAACATGTTTATATCTACTCCAGTAGATAGCCAGTTTTGTTGAATTACATCCAAGTTCTCTCAGAAAATAAAGTGGTGAGCAATTATTGAAGACACACACTGTGAACCTATGGCATCTATACAGCACACATTCAGAAGAGGAGACAGGAGTATCAAAATTCATGGCCATTTTCAAAGACAAGAGTTTGATCTCAGCCTGGTGGTACACAAGACACATGCTTTCAAAAGTATATATTTCCTTGACTATTGCTAACTTTTACAGCCTGACTGCCCCCAGGAATCTCCTGTCTCCACCAACACAAAAATGGGGTCATGAATGAACTAAGTCTTTTTTTTATTGTTTGTTTGTTTGTTTTCCTTTAAAAGGTATTATGGAGACTGAACTCGTGTTTCAATGGTTGGATAGCAAGCATTTTATCAGTTGACCTATTTTTATAGTCTTTTTCTTCACTCTAATTTTTAACAGTCATATTTGAATAGGAAAAGAGAAAAGAAGACAGCTACCTGTCACCTAAATGAAGCGCTGGCTCACTACATTGAGTTTGAATACTACACCAGATGATTTTAAGTGTTCTCACCCATGTTTGGAACTTAAAAATGGTATACATATCATTTAAGATTGTTTGTTTTTGTTAAGTAATTTTATTCATATTCTGCTTCAATCAACAGTTTTGAGTGCAAGCAAATTTTGTTAACTCTTATTTTACAGTGTTTACACGTGATTGAAAATGTCTTCAGGCCAACATTAATTTCAGAAAGGATAGGTTTTCCTCATGCTTACTCTTTCTCCATGTCAGTTTCTGCTTGTCAAACAAGAACACAGTCGGAGAAATGTCTGAAATAAGATATTCATCATAGAAATAAGATAATTGATATTTTAACTTTTTAAAACTTTTGTTTCTAAAGAAATTCTAAGTAGGCTAGCCTGACAGTCCTCAGAAACCTATTAACAAACACAGAACTGCAGTTATTAGTGTACCTTCTTCTTCTTCTCCTCCTCCTCCTTCTCCTTCTTCTTCTTCCTCTCTCTCTTCCTCTCCTCCTCTTCTTCCTCCTTCTCCTCCTCTCTACAGGAAAGATGGAGATTGAACTCAGGTACTCATGCTTGCACAGAAAATATTTTATCAGTTGAACTTTTTCTATATTTGAATAGGAAAATAGAAAGGAAGACAGCTGTAACAGTCACTAATTAGTTAAATTAGACACTTCAAGTGGTTATCAAGTCCAAAGTGAACTTTGGTGATCTCACACTACTATCTTGTCAAATGTTAAAAGAATTCCTTTAGACATATTATTATAACAACTATACAAAATAAGTCATCCTTTAGTCTCTGTTGTCTTCCCTGCCTTTAAAACAGCACTGTTGACAATTGGCTTGCCATCTGTCTCAACAGGACAAAAGTGTAAAAGTTTATATTTTTCAGTGAAACTATGTGATCATATTCTCTGAAAAAAAATTGTCTTGTTAACCAAGAGAGAATTTTTTTCCTGAAAAGAAACCTTAAAAATAAATATGGTTCATTTATTTCTAGAGTGTTAGAGTTTTGTTTTTGTTTTGTTTTGTTTTCCAAGTTGAAATTCTTAAACTTTAAAATGTATGATGAGATGAAAAGAAATAGTAGTAGGGCGGGAAATGTATCTGTAGTTTTAATTCTGCACTTTCAACCACATAGGCAAAGACCTCACCGGCCATTGCTAGTATCCTAAATATTATATCAGTAGAAAGGTGATAGTGAAAGCTCACTGTGGCATAAGGTCCATAGCTACTAATAAAAAAAATCAGAAAATGTAATGCAAGTCATTCCAGCATCTTTCTGTGAGGACTGAATGGAGAGAACACTCAAGTCCCTTGGCAAATGATTATGTAGATAGTCCTTGCTACTTCATAAAGTTTTCTCAAGAGTGGAAGAACCTATGCATCTCACTGGCATCTTAATGTCTTCATTCTTCTGTCATGGAAAAACAGCCACAATACCTAGGAAGCAACTTGAGTAATCATTTTAATGGACATTTTGGTGAGTTCATATAAGTGCTGTTCCAGTGGGAAACCATTTCAACACGGAATGTTTTTAAAATGTATATATATAGTGTGTGTGTGTGTGTGTGTGTTTGTGTGTGTGTGTGTGTGTGTGTGTGTGTGTGTGTGTGAGAGAGAGAGAGAGAGAGAGAGAGAGAGAGAGAGAGAGAGAGAGAGAGAGAGAGAGAGAGAGAGAGAAGAGATGCCCTAGCACACATTCTAGCACACATTGGAAGATGAGAGATCAATGTATGCAAGTCAGTATTCTCTTTTCACTATGTGCATACTAGGGATTAAATTCATGTTTTCAGCTTTGGTAACAAGCACCTTTCTCCACTGAGGCAACTTTCACAGCAAAAGGTGCGATCCAATGGAATACATGCAAGAAGCCCCTAAACAGATGTTAGCCTTCACTGTACTCAGGCCAGTCTGCACATATCTTCCCATCATAAATCATTAACTCTAAAATTTCTGTCATTTGGGCATAAAAAATTACTCTCATGGTGTGACCTTAAGAAGAACTGCTTTTTTAAATCACTCCAACTTTTCATTTTTTGGGGGGAAAACTTGTTCAGTTACAATTTTCCTTTTTACTCATATACAATTTTAAGTGTGATTTTATTTTATCTTATGAGTGTGAGTCTTGAGTGTCTGTATCATGTATGTGCATGCTGTATCTGCAGAGGCCAGAAGAGGGCATCACATTCACGAGAGCTGGGGTTCCAGACAGTTCTGAGCTGCCAGTTGGGTGCTGGGAACTGAACTGGAATACTATGTAAAATTAAGCACTCTTAAACTCTGAGCCTTTTCTCCAAGCCCCAGATTATTGTTAAGCCATATTCTAGAACAAAAATTGTTTACATCATCATAATTTATTTTCTTTTATTCATTACCCCTGGCAATGGGTATTTTTCTTTGTAGGTCTCTTAACAATAATTCCAAAGTGGATCCCTTCACTTAAGTTAGTTATAAAATACCTTCTTATTCCTGTAACTGCCCTAATGCCCAGCACACCCCAGGGAACTCCTGTTGGGTCTCCGGGTTTCCCAGTTGAGATCATCATTCTTTATAAGATAGGAGCTGTGTTGTGGGATGAATACACTCAGCACTTCTAGCTCTCCTCCTGGGTCACTTTCTCAGATTTTGCTCACCTTGTCTTTGTATGAGAAATTCAGAAGTAAGAGCTCCATAGTAACAATGTAAACCTGAGCAAATCGAAGCGTTGTAAGTTTGTGGTTAACATACCTTGCGGATATCTCAACACAGTGTGAGAAAACTTAACTTATAAATGTGTTTGTCCTTTCCTCTCAGAACTACAACATCACATCTACTTATATTTTTACTGTGGTGTTTTGATCACAACCAACAGCCAACAATGCTGCTGGTCTCTGGTAATACATTCGTTCTGTTCAAGGCACAGGCAGGTTGGTTGTCTTTTGTCTCTGATGACCTTCTGTATGTAATCTAATGTTTTATTTACTGAGCAAGGACAGATTAGGCAATCAGTCCTCGTTAAAGCCTGCTAGCTCAAGAAAGGTATAATGCTACTTTCTCAAAAAAAAAAAAAAAGTCAAATAGTAATGGAATTAAATAAATGAAATAATTTATTAGCCTATTAACATGTTAGTGCTCCCTAATGAAGACAAATTAAATTCTTCGACATCACCCACAGGCAATACTAACCTGAATCTCTTGTACTTAGGCAGTTCTCTGATGCCACTAAAGACTTTGAGACCCTGGAAGGGATGGCTCATGTGTAGCTGTGCAAAATCGTAGCTAATAATGCTCCAAATCTTACTCCAACTCCTTTAAATCAGGAGGTAGTAAGGAGACAGATGTAAAATCATTTTCCTTCTTGTTACTTTGGCAGCCCAGACCAGTGTTTTTGCATTGTGCCAAGGCCACTCCAAGTAATAAGTTTTTAACTTTCATTCATTTGCCCTGAATAATAAAATTTGCAGAGACATAGAGACACTCTGTAAAAAATGTGCTAACACCAGCTTCCTTCTGTAGGAGGACAAAAATATACAATCTATGAGGTGGAGAAGGATGAAAATGGAGGCTGTTAAATTTTGTTTGTGTGTTTCAGTATTATTCAGCTTATTTGATAGTAACACTACATCAATGCCTGGCTTTTCATATTTAGTATTTGTTGCATTTGTGTGCATGTGAGTGTGTGCTTATGTGTATGTGTGTCTATGCAAGGCACTCATGAGCCACAAAGTACATATAGATATCAGAGGATATATACAGCATGTGAGAGTGGGTTCTCTCCTTCTACCATGTGAGTTTCATGGATCAAATTCATGTTAGTCTTGGAGCAAGCACTTTTACCCCAACCCATCTCACCATCCATATAAATACATAATACAAAGCAGTAAGTTTAGAAAAGTATTAGGATATCTAACAGCTAAAGATGAGTTAACTTTTAAAAGTTGGGTAATATTATCTTATTACATTTCACATGTTTAAATTTTCTCTCTGTTTACATTATAATTTCACAGAAGTTTGAAAATGAACAGAGATTTTGATGGGAATAAATTTGCATTTTCAACATTATGAATCAAGTTGCTGAAAGTCATAGGAAATAAAACTCCACCTTAAATTTCAGATGAATTCAATTAGAAGACATAAAATAGCAAACTCGCTGGCCATACCATAAGATTCTTAGATGTTTGTATTATCTACTGGCTTACTTTCAAAACTATATCAGCCAAATTCACATTTTCAGTCTTCCTTTTTGCAGGACACATTATTAGTGCACTTCTTAAAATACTGCCTAATAGAATTTGAGTTTTTCTTCCATTTCCACACCACTCAACTGTGCCATCTAAGCAATAAACAATTGCTGCCTTTTATTAACAGTGTTTCTACCCACAGCACTTCTTTGGCGGGTGCTCCACAGAGCATGGATGACATCCAATGGCCAAATCAATGACTTGCAGGGCTTACTTGCTACACAGCATGGCTTCCCTTTGGTGTCCCTCTTGGTAGAGCCAATGATGACATATTTTCCACAGTGGAAAGATTATATATATATCCTCTTAAATGCACAGAGGAATGATGAAAACACGAACAATAATAATAGAAAGTAGAAAGGGGAATCATTTAGTTGTCTTGCAAGTTCAACCTCTGCAGGAAATGATTTAATCTATTATGCCTCCTGTGATATTTCACTTTTTTTCCCACTTAGTGGATGTTTGATTGAATGCTACCTTACAGTGTTATTGTATGAATTTGTGTGTGTGTGAGTGAATGAATGCCACATGTGAATGGGTATCAGTGGGGTCCAGAAAAGAGGGTTGGTTCCCTTAGAGCCAGAGTTACAGACTGCTATGAGCCCCTTGACATAGCTGCTGGAACTGAACTCAGATTCTCTACAAAAGTAGCAAATATTCTTAAGTCTTTCTGTAGCTTCTTATATATTACTTTAGATTATAAACCTTTTGAAGTCCAAAAATGTGAAACACAGGTAAAAAAATATTGGAGAAATTCAAAAGTTTATTATAATAAATTCCAAAGACACTATTGTGTAAAACTTAACTTTGTAAGTTGGATGGACTCTGTCCCTTGCTTCTATCCAGTTCACACTATGTACACATTATATACTGATACAGATGCTATTAATTTATAGACAACGGCGGCTCTATCAATTTCTTCTTGGTTCATAGGCTGCTCTATTGTCATTAACTGTAAGGTGTCTTGAGACGAGAATAAAGAATGAGTTGAGAATAATTCAAGAGTGTCAGCACAAGCAAGCTTTATGTCTTTATGTAGCTCCTTGGTCCCTGTTCCATGAACATGCCAGGTCTTTGCTGACACCAGACCTGCAAATTTAACTCATATTCTTGCTAGTTCCATTCATGCTATGGGAATTAGCCCACCATTTTAATATAGCTTTATTTAAATACACTTTCTTTTTTTTTATTTGGGCATTCATCCTTAGATTTGGAACAGTGTTTTTATGATGCTTTTCAAATGATGGACATTCCTAATCTCACCCCTTCATCTTCTTGTGACATTCTATGTTATATTGTGAACACACTCACTGGCAGAATCGCTTTCTAAAGGCTCATGCAAGAAATCTTGAGCATTTTCGTCTATGCTAAATTCACACTTAACACGTCAAACCATGACAACCCATTAGGCTCAATTACCATCATTTCTGAGGCCTAGAGTGATGGATTGCCTGGTATGAAAACTTACCAGTCTTGCAGAAGACGCACATTTGGTTCTCAGCAACCACATTACAGTTTACAACCATCTGTGACTCTATTTCAAGAGAATACAGCAACCTTCTCTATGTTCCATGGCCACCGAGCATATGTGCATAGTTAATTCATACATAGGCAGACAAACCACTCATACACATAAAATAAACATAAGTAAATCTAAAATAAAAAGAACCCTTACTATGGTGTCTAACATGAGTTATAGCGTGATCTCCACTTGTCTTTCTGCTTCCTTTCTAGCTTTTTATACTATCTATTTTTGGTACAGTGATCAGAATGATGCTTTTCAAAATAAATTGTTTTAAATTGATCTTCAGGTAAAATACTTTCTTAATGAGAAGCAAGCCAGAGTCCTGATGAAAGATTAGGACCTGGAGAGATAGATGAAGAGGGATAGCTGTCTTCCAGAGGGCCAGAGTTCACTTCCCAGCACCAGTGTGGAGATATTCACAACCACCCATCATTTCAGTTCCACAGGTACCTGGACACATATGGCATGCATAAACATACACAGAAAAATTAAAATTATATCCTTAAGAAAAACATAATATGTAGTGAGCTTTCTTTGAGTCATGAAATGAGAATGAAGTAGAAAATATATTTAGTGGATAATATACTTATAAGTCACAGGCATTGTCTGGGTGACAGAATCATTTTCTAATTTCCATACATCCAAATTCTATAATATTTGGAAAAGATCTGTGCAAATTATATAAAAATGAAAAACCTACATACTGGAAAGGTAATCATATCCTCACATCCTGACTACTAGTCTTTTTAAAAAAATCAATGTTCCAAGGGATATTTACTTAAACTCCTTAGTATTAAAAAGAATAAAGACAATGGTGTTATATTTTAATCCTGTAGAATTCTGTCTTAGGGTTTTATTGGGATGAAGAGATACCATGGCCACTACAACTCTTACAAAAGAAAGTACATAATTGGGGTTGTCTTACAGTTCAGAGGTTTAGGTCATCATCATTATGGTGGGAAACAAGGTGGTGTGCAGGCAGACATGGTTCTGGAGAACTTGAGAGGTCTACATATTTATCAACAGGCAGCAGGAAGAGAATTGGCTTGAGCTTTAAAGCCCACTCCTTACCCAGGCATCTCTTCTAACAAAGCCACACCTACTCCAAGGCCACCCCTCCTAAAAGTGCCACTCCTCATGGGCCTTTGAGGACCATTTCTTTCAAATCAACACAAATTCAATGTGGAAAATGATTCTTACCACACTTTTCTTCACTTCCTGTTTTTAGTGCTAAGGCTCAGAAATCAAAACACATTCAGTACTTCAAAAACTGGAGAGCCAAAGCCTTCGTCCATCTCTCTATGTAACCTATCATTATAGGAATGATTGTGGTTTTAGTCAGTTCCATAGTTCTTTCTCACACACAAAAGTACTAAGCAATAAAACATGTGGGCATTTTTTGTACCTTAATATTTCTCAAGGAGAGCCCAATTGTGCAAGAAAAACAATTCAACTCTAAATATTTAAGATAATCAAACTTGTTTGAACAGACACAAACAAAAAAGGTACTGTCTGTTATCTTCAAATAAATAAATAAATTTGTTTATAACACACTTTTCATTAAAAAGCAATGTGGATCTGGGGTTTTCAAATTTTAGTTTTAATTTTCACTTCTGAGCTAATTTTTATGCTAAAGTGTATTTGTGGTTAGTATAATGTCCCTCTTCAGCTCTTCTCTATAAATTTCACTCTCATATCTCTTTTATATCTAACTTTTGCTTCATTTCATGACAAACAATATGTGATTTTGTGTCAATAGGAAACAATTTTAAGTGACTTTAGTTAGTAACACTTTTTTTTTCCCACAAGGAGTGGAGAACTATACTCATTTGCCTCTCTTCTTTATCTTCTCAGACCTGTTAGTTGGATAGTAAGAACCGACCTTAATAACTGCATTCTAATTTAAATTGGTTTGAAAGACACCCACATAGACAGAAAGGAAAGCATTTTTTCAGCCAAGTTAAGATCCTAGGTTCACATCCATATTTTTATAGTTTCATCCACTCGCTTGTGGTCCAAGATGGAGGCCATCTGGCTTGAACTTAGCAGCTGTATACTTTATGTACCATTGAATTAAGATAACATAAGATAATTATCTGCAAGCACTTTTCTATAACTCAAAGGCAATCTAATTCATGTGGACATACAAGATTCTCATTAGTTTTCTCAGGAAGACCACACTTTACCATGTCCAAAGCACAGCCACGTAATTTCCTTCACATATCGTCTCAAAACACCAGTGAGAAATATGATGTCACTTTAGTACCTGGAGTCAAAAATATGAGTTTTACACACACACACACACACACACACACACACACACACACACACACACACATGCGCGCGCACGCACACACACACACATACACACACACACACACACGTACACACATACACACATGCATACACATACACACAGAAAATTTTAAAACAGTAAGTGCCCACATGAGTTTTCAAATGACTGCTAATGTTAGTTTTACCTTTCTCTCCCATGCTTTTCTCTATTTAATTCTCTAATTCTGGTTTCCCCCTTATCTGCCTGTAGCACGGTATTCTATACCTACTTCCTTGAGAAATTCTCTCCTACTCTCTTATATATTACTAAGTCCCTAACCTCTGTGGTTACTTGGATTGTAGCACACACTTACACACACTCAAGCTAAAAATCCAACCATCATATATAAGAGAAAAACATGATTTTTGTCACTTTGAGTCTATAATATCTCATTCAGGATGGTTTTCATCTCTGCTCACTTACCTGCATAATTTCATTTTTCATAATTTCATTTTTAATAGATAAATGTCCATTCACTTGATGGACATCTAAGCTGTTTCCAGTGACTAGGTATTATTAATGGAGTAGTGAACACAGATGAACTAGTGTCCCTGTAGTAGGATGTAGAGTCCAACATGTATGTGTATACACCCAAGAGTAGTGTAATAGCCTTTCTTGGTTGTCAGCTTCCTTATATTTGGAATCAAATAAAACCCAAGTACCTGGACACACTTGTGAGAGACTTTTCTTGTTTGGATCATTTGAGGTCTGAAGACCCACCCTAGATCTGGGTCTCACCTTCTGGTAGAAACTATATTTTTTTTAAATTGGAAGAAAAAATTTGGTTTTGCCTGCTTGCCCTCACTCTTGCTGGTAAGTTCATATATCCTTCTGCTAAGACATTCCTTCACTGGAGAGAGAAACTTCTGTTATGGGACTCCAACATAGACTGAAGGCCGGCTGACATTCAGCACTGTAGACTGAAAAACTATAAAGTTATTGGCCTTTCTTTGAGAGACAGTCACTGCTGGATTAGCTAGACCACAGGCTGTAAGCCATTTCAATAGCAGCACTGATTTCCATAGTAGCTGTACAGTTTTGCACCTACCAGCAATGGAGGGTTCCCATTTCCTACATCTTAGCCAGCATGTGCTGTCATTTGTTTCACTGATTTGGAGCATTGTAAATGAGGTAAGAAAAATCTCAAAGGAGTTTTAATGTGGATTTTTTCACTGACCGAAGATATTGAGTATTTCTTTAAATGTTTCTTAGCCATTTGTGTTTCATCCTTTTAGAACTCTGCTTAGTTATGTACCAGATTTTAATATCGGGGTTCTTGCTTTCTTGACGTTTTTAAGTTATTTATATATTCCTAGATACTAATCCTCTATCAGATACATTTTTCAATTCTGTAGGTTGCTACTTTGCCTGAATAATGGTATTCTTTTTCATTCAGTTTAATGAGGTTCCAATTTTTTTTTTTTTTTTTTTTTTTTTTTTTTTTTTTTTTTTGGTCTTAGTGCCTTTGCCATTGGTGTCCTGTTCAGAGTCCTTCCCTGTGCCAAGTTCAAGCCTATTCCTCCCTTTCTCTTCTGGCAGATCCAGCATATCTGGTCTTGAGGTCTTTCATACACTGAGACTTGAGTTTAGTAGAGTATAGTGCATATAAATACATTTTAAAATAAGGTTCTATTTCTTTTCTTGGTGCATTCTACTGCATGCACCCATGTAGTTTGGTTAACACTATTTATTGACTATTTATTGAAGATACTGTCTTTTTCTAGTGTGTATTTTTGGCTTCTTTGTTAAAAATATGGTGTCCACAAGTGTAGAAATGTAGGTCCTTTACTGCCTCTACCTCTCTTCCAACAAACCTACCCTAGGTAGGAGAGAAAGGAGGTTAATAGGGACAGTAGAAGTAGACCTATTTAGATCCAGTTCCTTGGGTCAGTTCCAATCTTCATCGGCAGGATTCCAGCAGCAAACAGCAAAAAGAACATAGCAGCAGGAGGAGCAACCGCAGACACAATAGACTCTTTGAAGTCTTCTCTGGAGCTCCTCTCTCTAGGAGCATTTCAAAGTGGAGCAATGAACAGCCAAGCTACATGAAGCAATGCAACAGCAATTGATCTTTGTTATATGGACTATATATACTCTCCCATAACTCATTCAGGATGTTTATCACCAGGCAAAGACTGTACCCCCACAAGAGGCAGTTCCCTTTCTAGTGGACAAACATCACTTGCCTTCACACAATTGTTTCACATCCCACACTTGGGGTAAAAACAAAGCATGTTTACATCCACTACATACAGACTTATGTCAAGGTGTTTAATTTGATCCCATTGATCAGTGTGTCTCCTTATATGACAATACCAGGCTGGTTTTATTACTACAACTCTTTAACATAAATTGAAATTTTCATGGTGATACCTCTGGCAGGGTTTTTTTCCATATTATTTTTGTGCGTGTGTGTGTGTGTGTGTGTGCATGTGTGAGCGTGTGTTTCCATAATATGCTTAAAATTGTCTTTTTGATGTCTGTGAATAATTGCAAGGGGATTTTGCAAGGGGTTTTACTGAACCTATAGATTGCTTTTGCTAGGACAGCCATTTTTAAGTTAATCCCACTGATTCATGAGAATAGGAGAATTTTTCAACTTGCAGTGTGTTCCGTTTCTTTCTCCAAGATCTTAAAGTTGTTAGTATACAAGTCAGAGTAAACACTTCAGGATATTGCCTACAGAAGCTTATTTTACATACATGGTCACAAAAGTTGAAAATGTATGATGCAATATCAGCCATAAATACAAATTAGGTACTCTCCTTCAAATCAGATTTGATGTCCTTTTCAGGAGATCATGTTGAACAAAAATAAACCAGATGCAGAAAAATAATAATTGTACTTTCTCTCCACTGTGTAAAGGGAAAAAAATGAAAAATCTAAAAATAGAATAATGACTACTAAAGATTGAGAATGATGTGAGGATGGTTCAAGAAAGGACAAGGAAAGAAAAGGTAGATAGATAATGTATGTTGTACTCTGTACATATATAGAAGTACTGCAGTGATGCCTATTGCAGCAATTTATGTGTTAAGTTAAAAATAATGGAGTTAGTGTGGGAAAATACAACATTATAAGAAACTGATTTGGAGAAAAACATTTCCTTATTCACCAAGTAATGACCACGCTCTTGTTTAGAAAACCCATCATTGTTTTTATCCCGCAATGTAAAGTACACTTTGAGGATTTCTAGTGGGCAGAGGACTCCATGGTTTCTGAGCCTTTCAGTCTTCTCATCTGATCTCCTAGCACACAAGGTAACTTATGATTAAGTAATACAATGGTAAACCATGTCTTGATGTTCTTTCAGACATCTTGAATTACTGGGAGGGCACATGTCTTTTGAATTGACCATTTCATTCTTTTTTAAAAAAGATTTATTTATTTATTTATTTATTGCATATAAGTGCTTTATCTACAGAAGAGGGCATCAGACACATTATAGATGGTTTTGAGCCACCATGTGGTTGCTGGGAATTAAACTCAGGACCTCTCGAAGAGCAGGCAGTGCTCTTAACCACTGAGCCATCTCTCCAGCCCCGACCATTTCATTCTTAGTTGCACTAATTTTCTAAAAGTGTCATGTACACACAAGCTCTGTGGTGGCGTTAGTGCAGCTAGAACTTAATTCTACCCAGTAACTCAGTTATTCAATTAATATTCAGAGAATAAGTAAGATGACCAGGTGTTTAGAAGTCATAGGAATATCAAAACCATCCACCTAATCCCAGAAAATGCAGATAAAATAGACAACAACAAATAGGATAATGCATATTTCATATATGCCATTGTCATCTGTCACATCCAACAACACAGATGATGTTTATGAAGCATAGAAAATGGGTTTTTACTTATAATAGACACTTGTTGGATAAATACACACATTATTTTCTGTGGCTTACTTAAAATTTATATACATGTTCATATGAATGTTTATATGTGCACACACATCCAAACACATATACACATTGACTGAAACTTTTTGCTTATGACATTACCAGTTATAATATGGCATTTATTCTGTGTCCTCTGTAGCTCCTATTTTCTCATTTATGATATTAAGAGGATGAGTTAATTTATCGGATTTTTGTGAGCAAGAGGAGGTAGTATGTAAACACTAGCACAGGGCTTGGTGTGAATCAAATGTTTAAGAAAATGTAAGTGGGGATGATGTTGCCGATGCTGACACTACCTGCTACTGTACTCATTTTATATAGATACGAATAAAATAGTATCAACAGTTCAATGACAGAAAAATAATAATTCGGAGTATTCCATTTTCAATAATGGCTACCTACGACTTGGAATTTATTGTAAAAGTGTTTTCCTTACACAGTACAGCTGGGCCCCATATCCCAGTGGTAAGCAGTATCCTGACTTATCATGTTACGAAACAATGGCAACTCAGCTGAGGTTGTATTTCATGTTTTGAATTTTGATTTGTTCCCACGAGGTTTAAACTATGTACTGGATGTTCTCCTGTGAACCCGAGTGACGGAAGCCAGCTGTGGCTCCCACTTAGCCCTGATGGTAAACATGCAATATTCTCCAGTGCATTGTCCTGCATGATCTCCAATGTCTTAGGTATGTACCTTGAAACCTTTGTTATTTTTAATATGTAAAGAGTTTACCAGGAGATACCCATTATCAAGAATAGGTTATGTTCGAAGAGACGTTGAATCCAATAGTAGGGGAAGCCTTGCTGAAGGTCACAGAGCTCTGATCCAGACAAGCATGAAGAGGCCTTAGCAAAGCAGAGAAGAAAGAAATAGCATATAGAATGTCCACACACTGCATGATACTATACTATGCAATATACACTAATCTAGTACAGTAAGTGCTGTCAATCACATACTTCTTATGGGGAATGCATTAAATTAACTACTTTATATGAATATTGACAATTAATTCATTTTTACAAACCCTGTGGGGGAATTACCTCTATTTTGCAAAGGAAGAAAATGGGACTTGAGATATAAACAGACATCCTGTTATTCAATAGCTACATGAGCTGGTAATATCAGTACCCAGTTAACATCACCAAGAGAGGCAAACTGTTAGTTCTCCATGCCACATGGGGTCCTTTGAAGAGTTTCCTTTTATGTAACTCTATTTACAACTAGGGAAGTGTACTAATTAATGTCCATATTATTGAGTACTTTATCTGAGCATTAGGCTCAATTTTCTCAACTATATAACGGGTATAGGGATGACTTCTGTTCTGAAGATTGAAGAGTCTGGGAGGTCAGTTCTGTAACAGCATCTAATACAGTTATTTGTATAAAAACGTAAATGTCCCTGAGTCAAGATATAGTAAGTTAATCATTTGCTTTCATTGATATATCCCAGGTCAAAATAAAATAGACCTCATTGTTAGATCCCTTGTGCCTCTGGAGAAATAATTATATCATTGTTGACCCTAGTTCCAACTTGCCATGCAGTGAGAGTCACACGTCTGAGCTGTCTTGGAATTTTCCCAATCTTTTCACAGTGCATCTCAGGGGGAGTGTTAAGGCACAAGGAAGCATGGAACAGTCCACATGACCATCATTATTTAGCATGAAAAAGCAAAATGACTCTCTAGTGCAGTAAAACCACGGCAGCATAACAGGCAAAGACGTGCTATGAGATCAAGTATGCCCCACATCCTCCAATGTCTTTTTCTCTGCGGTCTTAGTGGGCTGTAACTGGCTTAGGGCAGTCCCTTGAGGGTCCTCTCCTGCCAGCAGCTCTTATGGCAGTTCAAACTATAGTTTCAGTAAAATAAACCTGAAAATGTTCACATCTCTGTTTTTTTTTTTTTTAAGTCTTCAGTGTAGGCATTTGGAGAAAGCAAAATCTGAAATAAAGACAAACAGTTCTCATTTGCAGAGTAGTTTATATGAGTGAGTAGAGAGCTTGAAATCGACAGCTGGAAACCAAAATCTGACCTGTGAGCTCAACTCCTTTCTTTCCTCTCCTCTCCTCTCCTCTCCTCTCCTCTCCTCTCCTCTCCTCTCCTCTCCTCCTCTCTCCTCTCCTCTCCTCTTCTCTCCTTTCCTTTCCTTCTTTCCTCTTTCCTTTCCATCCATTCCTCCCTCCCTTCTCCTCTTCCTTTTTTCCTTCTTCCCTTCTTTTCTACTTCTTCATATCTTATTTTTTGTTTTGATGGTGAGGGCTGAACCATGGCCTCTGTGCATGCTTGGCTAGGGAAGCACCCTATCTCTGAGCTGCAATAACCCCACCCCTTAAGTCCTGATTCTACAGAATCCACATTTCTTTCTAACATCCATAGGGTTTGCATAGAGCAATACCTCAAGAAAAAGTTTAACTTGCAAGCCCAGACACTAAGGAAATCAGTAGGGAGAGAGTTCTCAGAAAACTAAGAATCGATCTCCGACATGACTCAAGTTTACAAACTGCTATTTAATCAACAAACTTCAGGTCAAATTGTCACAGAGATGCCTGAAAACCAATATATCTCATGGCACTACTCATGGAAACTAAGGTGTAGCAACAACCTAGCTATCAGTCAATAGAAAAATGAATAAAGACCATGTAGTGTATATACACACAAGCGTATTAAATATCTCTTATGTTCCATAAAATATATGAATTATATGCAAATACTTCATAGTTTCTATGATTTGTAGGTCTTAGAGTTTATATACACCCATAAAACCATATAGATACAGCTGACATGAAGATAGAAGTTAAACTGTCTGAGGGGACAATTTGAGCAGGGAGGGACAAAGATGGAGGCATAGCACACTACATGACTCTACGTAATCCAGCTTAATAAAACAAGAAATCAAGGTTTAAAAAATAGAAAGAAGTTTGATAGCCAAGTAAGCAAATGAATGTAAAATATCTAAGAGTTTTCCTCATCAGTGACCTCCATTATTAATCCATGCCTGTAATGGTTGTTTTAGAAGACTGACTGAAAAATTAGGAAGTTTTAAAACTATTTCCTGAAACCATTTACTATCTCCGTGAACTTGGATATTGCCAAAGCTGTCAGTGTTCTGGTTGAAGTGGTTCAGAAAGGGTCTGGATCACATAGCAGCAGAAGTCTGTATCCATCCAAACCCATTTGTATTGTTTTTATTCCTTCTAAAATGCTTAGTGAAGACTACCTCTGTGCAGCTCATCGTGGCAGCCATTAGGGAAACTATGACCGCATGTGATAATAACTGCATTGAGGATTGTAGTATTGCATACTGGTGATAAGAGGCTCAAATGTTTCAGTGGCAGTGTCACATGGTATAATATTAAAATACTCCCACCTTCTCCCTCAGAGAAATAGGCTTCAGAGTGGCAGCTACATATTGCATTAGCCTAGTGTGTGGCAATGTCATAAGTATTGGAAGGATGGAGAAATGCAAATACTTAGTTATAGGTCTCCTGTGGTATTCCAGAACCATCCTGTGTTGGAAAATAGGGGGTAAAACTCTCATAGATGCGGCCAGTTCTCTGCCCACATTGCACTGAATGCCTGCAGATGAGCTACTGATGGAAACCCTGTGTTCAGTTCACTTTGGTGTTCTCAGATCTGTCCAGAATGGTGCTTATTGCACTGAATTTCTTTCCCCTGACATCAGAAAGAATACGAGGCAGGCTTCCTCTGCACACCTGATGCAGTCACAATCAATTACTGAACTGGGTTGGACGTAAGGAGGACGTGAATGTCTCTAAGGTAGACAATCTGTTTCTGAAAGCTGTGACTCCAGCTTCTGGGCACTCTCCATGATCCACGGCAAAGGCCAGTCAAGTGATATTCCATCCTTTGCCTGATTCATGAGGCTTGACACATTTATTGTTCTCCCAAGACCTCTCTTCTTTGGGCTCATATCCCTAAACAAGAAAAAAAAAAAAAAAACCCAATCTTTTCAACAGTCAGAGAATTCAAGCAGATCGCAAACTTAGGGTTACTTGATAACAAAGAGTAGCAGCAGCCTTTTCCCACACAAGCCACAGGACGCTGGACCTGCAGTTATTGGAAGGGACATCTCAGAGATACTGCTTTTGGATGCAATGCTTAATGGTGATGCCCAGGACATGTCAGGATTGGGTCAGCCTCCAGGCAGAAACAGACTCTTCTTGCCAAAAGAGCTTTTAGTTCCACCCCCACCCCAGAGCGAGCACTGGGGACTGATCACCCAGCAAAAGCTGCTGCCTTAGTACATGTGGTCTCCTGGGGCTCAGGAGAGGAGGACAGAAAGAGACAACCCCACTGCAACATTTTATTAACAGAAAACTGAACAAAGGCAAGCATCATTTTCATAGGAATCAAGCGATCAAGCTTGTATACTCAACAGAGTGTATTGTAAGAAAGCTCGAAGAGGTCAAGGCTTAGAACTAAGAACTCAGTGGCAGTGAGGCCCCTGAAGGGAGAGATTATGTGGTAACGCACAGAAGCTAGTCAGTCTAGGACCCCTAAGAGAGGATCCACACTCATCAGGGGAACTACTTGTGTTACCATTTGAATCTGGAAATCCCCCGTAGGCTCATGGCTGTAGTGGAAATATATTACAAGGGACAAGACTTTGAAAGTTATATCCACCCCTAACCTGGTCTGTTTCCAGATGGGCTTCCATATGCCCATTACTCAGCCACACAGTCATTCTTTTTTTTTTTTTTTTTTTTGAAACCATAAGCAAAAAAATAAACCTTTCTCTCAGGTTGACTCTGTCAATTATCTTAGTCAGAATGATGCAAAAGTAACTGACACTGACAGAGGATATCATCAGACTACAGTAAAGATTCCCAGACAGATCGTAAAGACACAACTTTCATTCAGATGAAAGAATATTAGCACAGCCAGTAGCATCCCCAAAATTCTCAGGAGTGTGGATTTAGCCTTCGCAGAGAAGCCATTACTCACTTTCATAAATTCATAAGCTACAGAATAACTTTTGAGTTGCATAGACAATGAAGTCATGCCTGTTGCTCAAGCCAAATGGCTAAATTAGATCAGAGTTATTATGTAAACTAAAATCGTAGTTCTTAAGAACACACTTTCTTGGGTGTATGGAACAACCTCTGAAAGCATTGTACCGGGAGTGTACACACTTTCTTGGGTGTATGGGACAACCTCTGAAAGCACTGTACCGGGAGTGTACACACTTTCTTGGGTGTATGGGACAACCTCTGAAAGCATTGTACCAGGAGTGTGATAAAAGAGTAAGAAGGATCTCAGCGATTAGAAACACACGGTTTGACCCCACCAAGACACCTTCCACTAAACAGGAAGACAGAATGGATAGACAATACTTTGTTTATTTCTTTAAGTTAATGAAAATTGTAATGATTTCTAAAATGACAGATGTTGAAATGAGAAATAAAATGAACATATACTACATAAGTTCAAAACAAACTCAGTGTTTCATGTGCCAATAGAACAACCCAGGGCACAAGCATAAAAATAAATCAATTAATTTAATTAAACACAAAAAAACATGCAGAACTTCAGACAAGGAGTATTTGGGCTTCTGTGTCAATGTCCCAGTTTTTATCGATCCCTTTCTATCTCCAGAGAAGTAAATTATTGATTTGTGAGAATGACTTTAAAGATAAAGATGGACCATGAAAGTCTACAGTGCTTTTTGCCAGATTTTATCTGTAGCCAAAAACAAAACTGCTTTAAATTGTCCATTACTGTAATAGGCAGTTCACCAGCCTCCCTCTGCCTCTACACAGCAAGGGGAGAGACACAAGCAAGAAGCTTTAAAACACTTCAGATGGCACCCAGTGGGGTTCTCAAGGTATTACTGCAATGAGCGTGACTATTGTTGACCAGTTGTATTTCACCTAGCCTATCTCAGCCCTAGGCTGCCTTTATCCTAAATTACACTGTGAATAGTTTCTGCAGACATGTCACAGAGTTCAAGTCATTGCTTGTAAAAGTGTATAAAGCAAGAGGTTGTTTTGGGCCAAGTTAACAAGAAAATAAAACCATAATTAAAATGAAAAGAATAGGAATCTTGAATATTTGCCCATTAGAAATTATAATTAATATTTAATCACCCATTTTTTCCCAAGGAAAATTTTGTTTTTACCGTCTCAACTCTTAGGCACTAGGTTGGGCAAAGCAAGCATCAAGCTCTGTTTTCTGGGCTTGTCAGTCACAGCTACAGAGGACAGATGATGCTGTCATTTAGAAAATGTTCTCTGGAATAACCACACCATATAAAGAGAAACTTAACAACATGGAACAGCTCATCTTACCCCCACAACTCAGTTGCTGAAATGCTCTTATTTATTCTGCATAGACATACTGTTTACCAACATGTAAGAATAGAAAACTCTCTTGACAGAAGGTTTGGCAGGCAATGGAATACTTTCCCTGCAGTCTATTTTAAAATTAATTTTATATTTAAAATGTTAGAAAGGAGGAAAATTCTGTTTAGTTGAGAGAAGGCACTAACATCTTAGATGTACTCCTTTGTATTGGACTTAACATGCTGGTCCAAATCTGATATTGGCAGCCCAAGGTCAAGGAAACTTGTTCAAATAATCTGCCTTCTTAGAGGCTACTACAGGGAGATTCAGTTACAAAAATAATATGCTGTTGTCAGACACCAAGGGTTTGCCCTGGACTGTCAAATCTGTGGTTGTCCCAATTGAAAAAAAAAGAATTTTCCACAAGTTTCTGTACTAGGGATATAACTATTGAAAGGAGGATTTAGAGTATTTAAAGAGAGGCAACAGACCTTTACAAACAAATACCCAGGACTAAACATTAGCGTCCCTCTGAAACATGTCAGGATCAAAAACATTAGGATTAAAAAGTACACCAACTGAAATGGAAGCACAAGGACCACTCTGCTAACATTATTTAAGCGCTGTTTGCTTTTTCTAGGAGGTAATTAGATGTGATTTTTTTAGAGATGTGTGCTTACTTAAAGAACAGCTCTTTCCTTGTGGGATCTTTGCACCTGCAGTTGAGAAGAGGGATTATCAGAAAATCAGAGAAACGAGACTGCAGACTCCGAAAAACACATTCCTGGTCTGTGGAAGCTTTGTGAGTCTTCACCACGAGAAGGAACAGAAATTCATTTAATTGTCCAAGTCCTAAGATGTGGAAACTTGTCTTGAAACAGAGGCAAGAAAGGAGCCTTCAATGGACTCCAGAGAGCATTCTGGGAAGCCAATGGACTCGGTTTTCCTGAAGTTGGGCACATGCAGTACACACACATCATGCCCCCAAAGAAGAGAACATGTTTGCTGTAAGTCTGAAATTCAGGAAGACTACATGATTGATTAACATTTGACTAACCCCCTTGCCACTCATAGATTGAAATATGTGTACCAGCAGCAGAATAGTAGAGATATTTTGCCCTAAACTGTCTTTCACTAATTAATGATGAACGTTGGTAGACACAGATATTTCCATAGAGGGTTTCCCTTCTACAATAACAAAAACAATGTGCACAGGTATCAAAGAAACAAATTATATACTTTTCTTTTATACAAACACGTTCTATAGTCAGCAACTCTACATAGCTTAGTATTTATATGGCTCTTATCTGCCTTGAGCGATGTAGGCTATGCATTAACAATTTTGAAGCTCTTCTTTTTCCCTCCCTCTCTTTCACAGACAACAGCCATGATGTGAAATGTTTATCTCATTATTAGCAACTGAGAAATGTAGACTAATCTTCCAAGCAATGTGGCTGGTTTGCTGGCCAAGAGTTCAGAACTCAAGATGTAGTAAGGCAAGACAAAAATAGTCTTATTCTTTGAAAAAGACCATTATTCTTTGCAGTCCTTCATTTTTCTTACCTATGATGTAGATTTAATAATTCATTTCCTACAAGATTGTTATGAGTATGACACAGGTAATGGTGATCATGGAACACTGCTGGCAGGAGGGCACAGACCTCAGAACCTAGAACAGCCTTGGAGTACCACAGATAATGAAGGAATAAGTATTTGATGAATGGGTGGCTGTGCTCTTGGGCATTGGACTGGGAGTAGACTCATGCCTCAGCCTGTGGAATGGTGGAATAAAAGCTCTTAAAGCTTTAAGAAGCATTGCATAAAACATTACTAAATGATAGTGAAGATTTATCTAGATCATTCTTTTGCCTCTGACATGACTTTACCAAACTAACAAGACACCAAGACAAATGTCCAGTCCTATCCTTAAAAATCTCTAGACCTTCCTCAGAATGAGACCATTCAACCTTCATAGAAACCAAAACTCTTCCCACCCCGCGTCATATACAATCTATAAAAGTTATATATTTCTGCAGAGAATATCCTCATTCCTTCCTGTCCCTCTGCATTTCTTTATTTATGTTTCCTTAGAAATAGTCTGTCTCCTTCTGATGTTTTGCTTCCAGTGGGGACAGTTTCCCATTGGGGGTGTTATAATACAGGATGAGCAATTAATTCTCCCAGTAGTAGGTAGTCCCACAGACTACCTACTGCCTGCAAATGAGTCTCATCTGGCCTGGTGCCTTTGGAGGCAGCACTTCCCTTAGTGCTATCTTCTTTCTTTTGGATTGCTCAAGGAAGGGTTATTTGTACTTTATTAGGGTGTGTTTATTTGTAAAATGATTTATGTTTTAAACTATTTGATACTTCTCAGATCAAAGAGGTTCTTTTTATCTGGATTGTTTAAGAAGGGAAGAAGTATTTAAGCCTTTAATTCTAGTTATTTTTCTCTTTATCATTTGAACAGATAGGGAAATGTCTATAAGCTTGAATTTGGACTAAATATGCCCCACTTATGTAGCATCCATGCTCTTTTACCTAATTTGACTCAATGGGCAAAAATGAAAACTCAGACCAGTTTCCACATATATAGTGTGTCACTCTGCCTCTTGTTATTTTGTGATAACACACAGAATCCTAATCCTAAACATTCTATAACTGAATAATAATAATAATTTTAAAAAAAAGAAATAAAAAAGGAAAGGACAGGACTGCTCTTAGGTATGGTGGAGAAGGTTTCTTGTAGATAAATGCAGAGCATAGGTGGAGGCAGGGACAGCTTGGAGAGTACAGAGAGGGCATGGCCCTGAACCATGTGAGGAGAGAGCAGGGAGAGGGAGAGAGAGCGGAGAGAGGGGAACCATGTGCAGCATACAGATGGCCCAAAATATAACATGGTAACTGAAGTGTTGGACTATATAGAGAAGGACAGCTTGGAAGAGAACAAGCCCACCCTCTGAGATGGAGAATTTGGGGGTAAGGCAGCCATACCATGTGTGGGTTTGTAATAGCCATGGTCCCCATAGATTCATATGTCTGAATGCTTGGCCACAAGGAGTAACTCCATTAGGAGGTGTGGCTTTGTTAGAGGAGGTGTGTCACTGTGAAGGCGGGGCTTTGAAGTCTTGAGTGCTCAAGCTATTCCCAGTGTGAAACATAGTCAGTCTCTTCCTTGTTGTCTGTGGGTCAAGATGTAGATCTCTCAGTTTCTTCCTCATCACCATGTCTTCCTGGACTCTCCCATGCTTCCCACCATGATGATAATGGGCTAAAGCTCTGAAACCGTGAGCCAGCCCCAGTTAAATGTTTTCCTTGATTAGAGCTATCTTGGCCATTGTGTTTCTTCACAGCAGTAAAACCCTAAGACACCATGCAACGCGTAGGGACTTGGGGACGCTGGGGAAAGGTGGCACCAGGGTCTGTTTTGATATGTTAAACAAGGCACCTTAGCCTTTTGTCACAGGGTTTGAGACTTAACAATAACTATAGGAAAAGAGCCACAAAACAAAAAAATGGACCTTTTTTTCTGAATAAATGTTGTCCCCTGATGTGTGATATACAGATAAATACATCTGATGGTGCAGCCATTTTCCTCATTTCCTTTAAAAATATTGAAATCCTATGAAAGCTATATTCTTTTTATCTGGGTTCTTTTGAACATCCTAAACCATTAAGAATTTCTGACTTTACAACAATAAATGGCTATTTTATCACTGACAATATATTAGGTAGGCTATCTTAACCAAGGACAGGCTGATTAAAACATGTGGTTTCATTCAAATTCAGATTTCTGTGCCTATTTTGTCCACCCAGAGAATTGATTCTTACAATACTGAAACAGGATAGTTGATTTCAACAGGAAAATTCTCAGATGTCATTTCTCTCACATTGCCACAGCACAGAAGTCTGTATCCATGGGAACTACAATCCCCAGCATCAAAATGAGACACCAAAGAAGATAAGACTGGGAAGACAGAAAGAAGTGATTCTGGTGGAAATTATAACTTTTAAAGTCCCACAAAATATGTTAGCCTATTTACATATAGGATAACCTACAAGGCAGAGACGTTGGGGAGATAAGTGGAGCTTGAAATTTGAACAAAGAGCAGTAACTGTGTAGTTTGCAGAGATGTGAAAGGTTGACTTGGTCATCATTGGAGGCAGTTTAGAGGGTACTGCATGCTGCTGTGTTAGGTAAGCTATGACCACCTAGAAAGTGAAGTGGTGTGTGTGTGTGTGTGTGTGTGTGTGTGTGTATGTGTGTGTGTGTGTATGTGTGTGTGTATGTGTGTGTGTGTATGTGTGTGTGTGTGTGTGTGTGTGTGTGTGTTTTGCACATTAATATGTGTAAATGGATGTGGAGTCCAGAAATCATCATTGGTTCTCTTCCTCAACCACTCTCTACCGTTCTGATACACTGAACCTGGGGCTTGCATATATGCCTTAATTGGCTGGCCAGAGAGCCCCCACTGGAATTATAAGGTACTGTATCACCTATTTATGTGGGTATAGGTAATCAAAAGTCAGAGTTCTGTGTTGGCATAGTGAGCACTCACTATCTGACCCATCTGTCCTGTCCCCCAAAGTAAAGGTTTAAGAACTCAGTACCATTGCCAAAACTTAAGTCCTTTCAGTAACTTGCTACTGAATCTGGGGAGCATCATTGTTAAGAAACTTGAAGGTCCCAGTGGGGACCTCATTACATACTCACATGTTTAGTTTTTCTGTTATATTGAGTTGAAAATTGATCCTGGAAATAAGTCAGCAGTGCTAGCTTACAAGAGCAGGCCTCTGTGTTCAGCCCAGGTACCTTACCCTGTGGGAGGAAGTGACTTGATGAGAAGCATTACTTACGTTAAGCCATTCCCCAATCTCAGGTGACATGTGTGCATATTAGGACTGTAACATGTCTTCTAGCACATTCAAAGGTTGCACTCAAATCATGAAAGAAACAGAAAAGAATGACTGACAATGCAGCTTGAAATTTGATGTATTCCTATTTTCATGACTTACTAAAAAACTGTCTAGAAACCCTCTTTATGTTTAATAGTAAGAAAATGATAAGAAGATAGCAGATATTAGATCATATGAGGTTTATTAAATGAGTATGGGGAAGAAGAAGGAAAAGGGAGAGGAGTACCCCAGAAAGAGAGAGAGAGAGAGAGAGAGAGAGAGAGAGAGAGAGAGAGAGAGGAAGAGAGAAAGTAAAAGTAAGAAAGGGAGGGGCAAGGTAGGTCTGCCCTTTTATATAATGGGCAGGGCCACGCCCCCATGGCAGGTAGGCAATGACATCACAGGTAGGCAGACTGAAGCAGAATTCTAACATTCTTCCCTTTTCCTATAATTAAAAATGAGAAACATTAGATTAAGTTTTATGTAAGGTAAGTTTAAATAAATAAATGTAGGTAAGGGGGGAAAGAGAAAGAAAAAAAGCAATAGCAACAAAATGTCCAGATCTTATAGTGAAGGAGAGGGTAAAGCCATGCCCTGAAGGTTTAGGGTAGAGAGTGGGGTTTGTGAGCCATGTCCTGCAGCAGGTAGGGATGAAAGAGTTCTGGGAGTACCTGGAGATGTTTGTCCCAGCTATGGAACACACTATTTCAGCTGTTTTATAAATAAGTAAGGGGCAAACTAATCATGTTAACTACTTATTGATGACAGTATGGCAGCAACAGATTAAAAGGTTAAAATGTTGTCCAGGTTCTGGAAGAACAGGCTGTTGCATTTGCTGTCCAGGGTCTGAGAACATCTGCGGTTAGGAGGGGCAGTGCAGGTCCACCTGACATGATCTGTGAGATTGGACTGGAGCACCTGTGAGTAGCTGCTGTGACGATGTCCTGGATGTGGGAAATCTAGCAGGAGACTGGCACATATATGTGAGCTGAAGACAGAGCAAATATGTTAGGGTGACATTTTCCTTTAGGTGTACATTTTAAACTCTTGGGAGAACAAAGAGAAAAGGTTCGAAAACAAGGAGAGGGACAATGTTTGAAAATTTGGAAGAGCAAAGAAAAGTTCTGAACATGGGGAACTTCCTTTCAATTTACCCGATTGCTGGCAATAAATAAAAAGACTTTGTTTTGGATCCTGGCCTAGGGATTTGAAATTCTCCAAAAGATATCCCAAAGGCATGCTAGGAGGAACAGGCACCTGAACATTTCTCATGGGGAGGTCAAGACAGTAATCTGTTAGGTCATCCCCAGAATGGATAGTGACTCAAAAATCAGGTGCACAGACTGTCTCAGTGACTCACCAGTACTGGACAGTGACCAAAAGAGTGCAGTTCTGTGGCTGTGCTATCCCAGGGCAAAGGAGAATTCAGCTGGTGTTGGATACAGAAATGTGGCAATCAGGTGGTTAGAGGAGGGGAGTCCCAAAACCAGTGAAAAGGAGAAGGAATCCCTCCCTCAGAGATAGGTCATTTGTGAGAAACTTAGGCTTAGGATTGACAGTACTTATCTGGATTCCATTTGACCTGAGAGATGGATTTCCTGTAGCTTACCAGAATCCTTTTAAGTTCATAAAGGGAGATAAATTTTAGACACATTAGCATCATCATTGTTTGAACTCTATAGTGAAATACACATTGTTAGACATGTGCACATTGTAGGAAAAGGCAGTAGACATATAGCATAACAGAGGCTTGGGAAAAGAACTTTGTGTCAAAAGCACAAATACTCCTTGAGGTGGGCTTAAGAAAGGCAGAAGCCTTATGTAATTTTTCTGACATCTGTGAAGTGGTAATATGGGGTGGGGGGAAGGGGGACAGAAACCTCCTGTAAAGCAGGATGACAAAATCTCACTTTAGCGTCACTACACATCAAGAAAGAGGTCTGTCCAGATGACTAGATGCATCTAATTTTAGTACAATGAGAGACATTCTAAGAAAAAGACAAACAAAAGGAAATTTAAAATATTGAAACTATGATAGGATCATATACTGGAAAGTTTTTCATAGTTAGATTAATAAATTAGATCTCCATTGATCAGTGTCAACAGTCCGAACAATTAAAACAACAATACCAAGAGCAAGAGGATGAAGTAAAACATCCTTTTAGACAGATTGACCTTTACAACTTGCGTTTACCAACTTAAAACACCTGCTTAGACCTTCTAAGATTCATAACTTGCATTTAACCAACTTGAAACACTTTGTTATACCTTGCAACATTCTTAATTTGCATGCGTCAAACTTAATACACATTCTTAGACTTGTTGGTTTCTTTATCTAAAAGTTGATAAACAGAGGTTTAGTTTTATATATGTTTCAAATATCACACCCAATAAGCAATTGTATGACTTGTTTTTGTTTTTTGGGTTTTGCTTTTTGTTGTTATTGATTGTTGTTGTTGGGTTTTTTGGGTTTTCTTTTTTTTTTTTTCTGTTTGTGATTTTTTGAGAGTAGAAAAAGAAATCAGAAATAATTTTTATTTTTAGTTGAGAGCCCTGCATATTTGATTGTCTTAGCCAGGGATTTGTAATCAGTAATTGTAGTATCAGGAGCTGGTCACTGATGGAATGCAGGTGGTTGACTCCACCCCTTCCCTAGCCTGCCTTTTGGCAGGCTGGAATTAGGGAGTAGGAGTCACACATGTGCATCTCTAGTGAATCTCCAGCAGTCCTATAGTGGAAAAAGGGAGCGCCCAGGGCAGTGGCTGGAAACAGGTGGTGATCACATGGATGTCCTTAAAGATGGTGGCTAGCCACATGATTGCCCTCAACAAAGATGGCAGCTAGGCACCTGGCTGCCCTCAACAAAGATGGTGAGGAGGGCAAACACTCCCTCTCCCTTTTCGGGACCCAACACGGCGTCTGTCATGGTTGTGAGGAATCAGTGGTGGGCAAATTTAAAAGGCTAGCTGGCTGTAGTGACTCAGGGTGGCTGAATACAGTGTTCCTGTCCCAACTCCAGCGCGGCAGGAATAACTCAAACCCAGAGGATTACCCAGAGATGTGCCCTGGGGGTGGGGTGTGAGGAGCTAATATCGAAGAGGGCACCTGCTGGCAGAAGTAGGTCAGCTCAAGGTCACTCACACCAGAGGTACCCGAAATTGGTCGCATTCTGTGATGGGCATTTGCTTACCAATAATAGACAGTTTGGCATTCTGCTAGTCCACACCGAGTTCACCATGAACAGCACTGTTGGGGGCGGGGCCACGCGGCAGAGTGAATCACCTGTGCTCCGCAGTGAGCAAAGCAGCAGGAAATTACCTACTTGTCTCAGCAGCTAGCTAGTTGGGAAGGCTTCCTCACAGGTGGCTCCAGACAGGCAGTGGGAAATGGGAGAGCAGCAAAAGTACTTAGAGAGAGGAATTTGGCCCTTTTGGGTTTCATATTAGAATAAATGAGCATGGGGGAAGTGGGAAGGAAGAGGGGGGAGGGGAGGGGGAGAGAGAGAGACAGAGAGAGAGAGAGAGAGAGAGAGAGAGAGAGAGAGAGAGAGAGAGAGAGAGAGAGAGAGAGAGGCAAATGAGTCTGTCCTTTTATAAACTGGGCAGGGCCACGCCCCCATGGCAGGTAGGCCATGACATCAGGAGAAGGCAGACTGTAGCAGAATTATAAGACCCTCATAGAAAGAAATACTATAATATAATAATTTCATTTTGTTAAGAAACGAAATTTATATTTATCGACTTTTATATTTAATGGCTTTGTGGGTATTTTCCCAGTTATTCTGGGTCTACAGCACTTTGAATCTAACAGTCTACTTGGTGATGATTCAGGTGGTGATGCAGAGATGGATTTGTCCTTGTAGATGACATTAAACTTTCAAGTACATTTTTCTAGGGAAATGAAATGGAATTAATTTCAAGAAAAGGGACAGGTGAATTCTCATTAGCATGGCCAAGCAAGTGTGATGTGCTTTCAAAATGTGTATACTGAGCCATCCAGTTATTAGTCCCATTCATAATTTCCTAGATTCCCCCGGTAGGAGAATTGGCCAGCACCGTTACATCAGTTCTTTTTCTGTAGATATTTGCATCTCCTATTGTTTGAATCCAACTAAAATTCTGCCACTGCCAGTGTTTCTCAGGTAGAAAGATGTCCTTCTGAGCTTTATGTCTCTTGTTCTTATTATGCTTTTGATTGCTACAAAGAATGTACACCCTGGGCAACTAAATATTTTTATTGTTTTGTTTAATTACAGATGTTTATTTTGAACTTACCTGGAATTATATAGCAAAGCAAATGCCTTGATTATATCCTATTTTGGGTGAAGTTGTCTGATATTTGTATCATTTAAAATTATTTTTGTTATTATTTTTTCTAGTATTTCATGGAAAATTCCAAGACAGAGAAGGATTATTTGGGGCCAAATGAACACTTGATTTTGCAAAGAGGGTTTATGATTCTGGCCTGTGTAAGGTCAGGCCCTAGTATATAAAGCTAGTGATGTACTGGTTTTTGTTTGTGCATTACAAAAATTCATTGTTCCCCAAATTATAAATCTGCATTATACCAGAAAGAAGTCTGTGCTAAAATTGCTCTCCATTGAGTACAGAGCACCATGTTGGCATTTCAATAATACAGGCTCTCTGTCTCTCTGAGTTGTACAGGTAGCACTGACAGCCAGCATTTCCTGGAAGACCTAATTCCTTTCTTCACTGCTTCTCATCAGGAGAGCACACTTTGTCCAGAAAAATTATTATGGGAAAGTCCTTAGGGCAAGATGACTGGAGAAATGAATGGTTTCCCCCTGCTCCTAGGAAGTTTAACTACAGATCTCAGACAACCAACCCAGTACTTTGGAAGAATAAAAGAATTCAATGTATTAAAAGAGAGTTAATATTTACCTCATAACCGAGAGTCATCTGCCTGACCTTTTTTTTCCCTTTTCCTTTTGTTCAGGAGCATACACGATGCATTCCCAAATGCTATTCCTCCAGCCTCAAGTACAAGTGGCCTTCATAATGTCAGAGTGTATTAGCTATAGATATCTGATCAATCAAAAGTGACAAAATGACTCTTTACGGGCAGTTTTGTGCAACTGAAAAGCTTCAATTATAGCCGAATTTCGATACAATAAAATGAAACTAATGGAGAAATGATCCTTTGAATGTTATATGTCACACTGAAACTTTGCTCTTCCAATACAGCTTACAAACAGTGTGGTGTGAAGACAGAGAGGGAAGTAAAAAGGAGGAAGAAGTAAGGGAAAGAAAAGGCTATAGTCATTATGAACCACTCTCTCGGACTACTGTAGATTCCATCATAAACTCAAGTGTAGAGAAGCATAGTCAATGGATATATAAAATAACCCCGATGACATTCATTTAAAATGGTTATTAAAAGCATTCCAAACTCATTGACATAAACTCAGCTAACTCAGCTTTACGATCAGGAGGTAGAGTTCACTCACTGAGAAAAGACTTAGCAAACTGGTATCTCATTTTAATTGCAATTGCAAGTGGATCCAAAGGAGAAGAGTTCCTTGTACATCCACTATTGCAGACTTATTCTGTGCTATAACTCAGTGTCTCGTTTCTCTAATAGGAGGGCTCGCTGTGAAGCTCAGGCATAGACCACTTGCCTAGCATGTGCAGTGCTGTTGTTTGAACCCCAGTATCAAACAAACAAAATCAACAAACAAAAATTAATCTCTCCAGTGGGCGATTAAGTCTACATATGTGCTGTGATGGGCCCAACAATAACAGTCTAGAACTTCTTAGACAGCAGAAATTAAAGGTACAAACATCATATTCCAAGACTGTAGCCTAAAGCCTAGTAGAATGTCATCAAATCACTTCTTTAATAACGTGACTGACCTTTAAATTCTAGAAAGAAGCTTGACCACACACATTTGGTTATAGCCTACTAACTAATTAATAATGGGTAATGTTACCTAGAAACTGAAAATTCTTTCCTATGGCAAGAATGACACATTTCCAGCAGGTTAGGTACCAGGTTAGGTAGGTTAAACAAAGTATGGACACTAGTTGGGAAAACAGTTGATAACCTCTTTTGTGTGTAATGAAATGTAAGTGGAACACTAAATGCCAGTGTCTTCCTTTACAGGAATAAAGAATGCACGGGTGCAAACACTTCCAGGAAATGGAACTCACTTTGTCTCTTGCATTCATTTTGCAATGAACTTAAGTGCTTCCCTGTGAAGGACAAGCCTAAATGACACTTGTGACTTTTATTCCCTAGGTGCCACCTGCCAGTTAACTAGGCTGTGCTGCTGTATAGAGGTGATATGGACAGGAACCTAAACACACATTGGTTTAACCCCAATGTTTTATGTTATTTGCAAGCTGAACTCTGAAACTTAGCGGAATTAAGGGACCAATGAACTGGTGAAATAAAGCAGTGTGGTTGGCCTGGGGTGTGGAAATGGGCATTAGAGTGGATCAGGGACTCAGTAGTCTTGTCTCCCTCTAAATTCACTCATCACTTGAACTGGGTGGATCTTTTTCTTTGCTGAGCCCCTTCTGACAGCTGCGCACGTTTCCTCTGGCTTCTCTCTTTTAATCAAGGGCTTTTTTGCTGGGGCCTTCATTCTCCACATGACCACTGGGTTCCGGGGCCCGGCAGAACTCTGGATGCGGATGATCTTGGTGGAGGCAATGTATGACATTTTCACCGTTTGCACTACAGCATTCATTAAATTTTTGGCTGCCTGGATCAGGGAGGTGACACTGTCCAACTGTAGGGGAAAAAAGAAAAAAAGCTGTTATTTAAAAAGATGGTTAGGAATGCAAGGTTTGTGGATTTGGACATTGACAATGACACTGTACTTTGACCCAAGATATGAATGATCTAACTCTTATTTTGCATATTGATATGTAATCACTTATACAATCCTATCTCATTATTTTTAAAGATTTCCCTGATGCAAAAGTGCATCCATATTTTGTTTTTAGTGTGATATCTTAGAAGGTTTGAGTTCAATTTGCAAGAAAGCTACACACACACACACACACACACACTACATGGAAATGCAGATGTACACTTTTTTGCATGTTTCTTAAATAATTACACTTAAATGGGTCTCTGTGTAAAACAGAAATGTTATTCTGTTATGGAGATTGCTATTATAGAAAGAATTGAAACTACAAATAAAACTGAGTTTAAAGTCCAGATTCCCCTTTTGGCCACCTGGAGAAATTTTCATCAAATCAGTTAACTCAGAAAAGAAATTGTTTGTTAAAGATAAAGTAATTCATATAAGAAGCCAGTAGAGTATCTGCCAAAAAGTTTGTAATAATTAGCAGCATTACCTTTGCAACCTATGAAAACTGGCAAATTGCTTAATGACACAGATGTGCTTGCAGAATTACTAAGAATACCTTTTCCCAGGTGATCTTGTTTGTTAAATTTTTAGGGTGCTATTCATGTAAACAAGCTCAGAAAAAAACTGGAGTGGCATTCGTAGGACTTTTCAAAATACCTCAGAGCTTAGCCAAATGTATTCATTTTTATACAATCAATACATTTTCAATTATTTCATTTTAGCAGATTGTTACCTGCAACCAACTCACATGGAAAGATGTGCCTCCATTGTCCCTCCTCTATGGTAGGAACTGTCAGGGCTGAGACCCAAACACTGCTTCTGTATAGTTACTAAAGCCCAGCAGCAGTTGCCAGCCCAAGTGTTGTGCATTGGCTGTTTGAGGAGCTTGATCTCACACAGAATAAATAAGTGAGGCAGAGTGGGGAACTAATCTTATGTGCCTGGGGCAGAGGCTGCTTCCTCACAAGAAAATGTAATGAGCTCCATAATTTGCCAAGCCTGAGATCTTTGAAAAGGTAACATCAAAAATTATGTAATTTTAAAGATGGTGATGCTTGACAAATGAATATATATGTATATATAATATTTTTCATTGTTATTTTATATGCAGATATATTTTACTTATTAAAGTCAGAACTGTGAAACCTGTGTACAAGGCAAAAGTGACAGATGTTTAACAAGTATAAATAGGATTTTATGTACGCACAAGTGTTTTCTAGTGTGGTGTGTGTGTGTGTGTGTGTGTGTGTGTGTGTGTGTGTGAGTGAGAGAGAGAGAGAGAGAGAGAGAGAGAGAGAGAGAGAGAGAGAGAGATTTGTGTGCATGTGTGCCCATGCATGCACATGTAGAGATTGGTGTCATCCTCTCCCTCTATTATTCTCTACGTTACATGCTGAGACATTGTTTCCCATGCAACCTGGAACTCGCCGACTGGCTAATGTGACTGGACAGTGAGCATCTGTGATCTTGGAGGACATTAGGCAGTTTGTTCATTTGCACTGAGCCTTATAAAACTACTAAACTTTACATAGGATAGCATGAGTTATTGTCAAACTGCCAGTAGGTCACAAATTAAAATATTCTCTTTTATAATTGTTTTCATTAAAAATCTCGTCCCAGTAATGGGTTACTTTTTCTGGACTTATTAGACAGTAAGATACTTAAGACCCGCCCCCCCCCGCAAACAGCACAAGCTTTTTGCCAATGCATTCAGTTGCCTTCCAGAACTTGATGAAAAGCCCTTTTCATGAAGTAGGACGAAACAGGAAACATCTAGCCAGTACTAACCTTGAAGCTGCATCCCAAATGGTTAGTTTTCATGGTGCTGGAATGTGCTATGAACACTGCCAGAGATTTAAAGAACTAATATACCCACTTAGCTGTGAGTCTGATGAGCTATGGGAATGATTGGACTGGCAAGATATGCCTCCCCACTTGGTGCAATGGTGGCACAAATGTTACGAAATCCAATCAATAAGATTTAAGGCTCATTCCACACGAAACCTGTACCTGGCCTCATTACCAGGTTAAAACCTATGGCTGGACAGACCATAGACTATGGATGAGAATCTGCTACTATTAGTATCTGTTAAACAGACACAGTGTTAAATGGGCTCCTAATTACTTATAACTATACCCATAGATGAAAGCACTTCTCAGACCTCATCAGAGAAGTTTCCATTTGCAGTGGATGATGATGAACCTTGAGAGTCACAACAGGTCAAGGTACAGAGAATAATAGACTGCAGAAGGTTCAGTGCTCAAGAGAATATTTATGCTGTACCCACAACTCCAAAGGCAAACAAGAGTATGTGATGAGCCAGAGACAGTAGATGAGCACAAGAAGATAGTGTCTTCAGAGCACAGCAGGGAGCACACAAGGCCTGAACAAGCCCAAGCAAGGACCAAATTCCACCATGGAGAGGCTAGTTGTGCAAACAGTTCCTCCTCTAACCAAAGAGCTAATGGAAATTGTTGGCTGCCAAGAGAGGAAGTCAGTTTTTGCTAAGAGGGTAGCCTCTGATGTTCTAACCACGCCCCTGTGCAAGATCACACACCCACGACATGTGGGCAGCACAAGTTGGCCTTGATGGGGAGGCAAGCAAACAAACACAAACTTGAGCATGAAGCAAGATAGTCCTGTGATGAGTTGGAGGTGGGATGGTGAATATGACCAAAACCTGGTAAAATGAACTTCTCAAAGAACTAAAAATAAAATTGCCCAATGGTTTCTAAGACCAAGTAGAAAGTACTTGCCAAATCCAGCACAGTAAAACAAAAACAAGTTTTTCAATGAGTGAAATAATATTTTTAGGATACTGAGTAATGGTAGCCCTCAAACATGATATTGAGTTCTGCAACATCAGAGATCCATCACAGATTCTTCTATAAAAGAAGATCCTAGAGACCACTTGTCATTCAAGCTGCCATCAGTGGCTGTGACTTACATTCTCTTGCCTTCCTTTTGACTGTGTAATCTTAGCATGGATAGACTACCTTGGCTTCCTCTCCTTTTGATTTCTCCGCATAAGGGATATCTCTACACAGGCAGCTTAGGAAGGAAGTTCAAGTTCAACCCACGCCTCCCAGTATGGAGACTGGCTCGTCTTCCTTTCCCTTGTTATCAGTAAGCCTCTTCCTATGCTATTATGATCTCTTACCCTGAAAAATCCTTTGACTTTAAAATATTAAATGGTTATGGGAAAACCTTCTGTTCCACATGGCTCAGAGAAACCACAGGACAAATTATACCCCCAGAGAGCATGAAGACTAGCTTTGGAGACAGAAGATTAGGGCAATTGCTTATAGGCTACTGTCATGTCATGTGGAAAGCTTCCAGATCTTGCTGAAGACTATTCAGGACTATGTACTATGTGTGCTGAGAGATGGGTCTCTGAGCTGTTAGCCAAATGGCAGGCAATGGGCAAAGACTTTGCTAGATAATGGCAGACATTTTTGTTCAGTACTCAAGGAGTGTCTATGGCTTACTTATAAAGAATAAACATGTACAACTGAATGCCTGCAAAACATTATTAAAAATCCCTTTTATTCATATCCAATTTTATGAAAAATCCTCTCTGCTAAAGACAAAGGTAAATGAGAGTGAGGTAATGCAGGCCTTTGACATCCATAGTCAATTAATTGAACAAAATGTCCTTAAGAATCACCTGTGTAGTATAAGATTATTGACTCATTCCAAATTCCTAGGAGAGCAAACCAGCCAGATATTAAAATGCAGGCCTATGGAGGTGTTTGCTGTAGATCACTGGCATTAACTGAAAATTCCACTGGCAAACATAACATGAAATATTTTGCCACAGAGATCTGCTAACACTCCTCTCAGAGCTAGACGGAGAACTAGGCAAGGCATCAATTATGATCCTAAATTTCTTCCCGATTCTCCCAACTGTGTAAACATTGTACACACACACACACACACACACACACACACACACACACACACACACACAGAGTTTCCTGCTGATCAGTCCAGAAAGGTGATGAGAATTTGAGTAATTTTTTTCAAGAAGACACTGTGTGAGTCAACATGTGACATTTGCCACAATCAAAAGGAACATGCCTCTGTTTTGTTTTGATTGTATGATTGTAAGACTCTTGCTTGTTCTCACTAAATATCACAATGTGGTTTCCAAAACAACAACAACAAAAAACCTGAGTAAAATAGATCTTCACTGTCACCACAAAGAGCTCAATAACCAAATGGTGTCAAAGTCAAGACAGAAATTAGAAGTCTCTTGTAAAATATCTAGATTAATAGTAAATGATTATGTCTAATAAAATCTTATCCTGAGTGCACTGTTAAAAACACCCAAATTAGGTTTATAACGCATCTTACTCAGTATTATCATTCTATATGAATCTTAATACTTATTACTGTATATTTTCCATGCTGTGTGGCACATTCTACAAGGTTTCAATCCAACCACCATATGAATGTGATTGGTTCTAACATGTTCTCAGATTAAATATTTGTTCCTTTTTTGAAAATACATCAAGAACACATTACTTTAGAAGCTTCAACAGAAAATATTTATTTTTCTTTTAATAGCCAAGCTTTTGTCTGTGTAACTAATGTATAAAGAACATGTTTTCTACAACAATTAATATATGGCGGTTTGAATAAGAATGGCCCCCATAGGCTCATATATCTGAATGCTTTCATCATACACAACCCCCTGGAACCCTTCTTGTCCCTCTATGTCCACCTCGCTTTTCCCCTTTCTCCTCCTTGCTTATAGGCCTTAACACATTTGGAGACATCTAGATTGACATTTCTACATGTAAATGTATATACTTGATCATAGCCCAAAGACCAAGAAAGAATTACATTTAAACATTGAAACTCCTGGGCCTAGTTTGCGGAACTATGTTTTGGGAGGGCTTATGAAGTATCGCCATGTTGGGAAAGGTATCTTACTAGGGATTTCTGAAGTGTCAAAAGCCCACACAAACCCCAGGCTCTTTCTGTTTCCAATTCGTAGATCAGATGTAAGAGCTCAGCTACTGCACTAAAGCCAGGCCTGCCTATCTGCTGTGATGGCCATGGACTCAGTCTCTGAAACAGTAAGCAAGCCTACAGTTAAGTGCTTTCTTTTGTAACTTGCCTTGGCCATGGTGTCACTACCTAACAATATAAAAGAGAATAAGACATAATATGTAATGAGATTTACTTGAGGTATAATTCCTTGACAACTTACCATGTTAATTTGGACTATTTGGTGGAAAACCTTTATCAAAAACTCATTGTGGTTAGTGAGATCCAAGAGGAATATTCAGGAAGGTAAACCAGGGAGTTCTTTTTATTTATATATTTCTAACCTGTATATGTAAAAAATACAGCAATGCCTTGTATTCACAATACATCCCTATCCCCTGTTCTCTGGCTATAAGACATTCATCAAGCATGTGGTTTGCAGGAGAATTGTGAGCTTAAATGAACCATACACCCATTAAAGCAGCTCTGTCACGTGGTTTCTCAAAGCTTGTGTGAACTGCCATGTCAATAATTCCTGCTGGGACTGTTGCTTAGGAAAAGGCCAAGCTTACCTTTCTTATACCCAGCTAATCTAGAAAAACACACCCCATGTGGCCTAAGACACTATGAGCCTTAATGTTCACCTGAACTCAGAGAACCCTGACTGATATGAGCAAAAGCAATATTTGAAAGGCACTCGTGTGAACTTTGGTAGCAGGTTTAAATTAATAATGGTTTATAATAATTGATAATGCCATGGTGTGCTAGTGGAAATTGACACACAGCCACCCTATGAGACAATACTACTGTTATTTTCATTTGCTAGATGAGGAAACAATAAACTGGGAGGTCAAGAGGACACAGCTATTAAATATTAGAGATGAAATTTGAATGAAGACATTCAGGTTCTATTTGTAACCCTGCTTTTCTGTGATATGCCAGATTCGATAGCGATTATTGTCATATATTGAAGAGCTAATGTCTAAACTTTAAGAAGCGACTCTTCACTAGTCCTGCCTTTAAGGAAGTAAATGTTATTTTTTTTTTAATGCAAGTTGGTACTAGAAACAGAAATGATTTATCACCTGCTAAGATGATGGTTTGAAAATACGAGGAGCTCGTGTGAAAGTCATACCCCACTCTCCACTCAACTGTGGAGAATATTCTGCCTCATATTTGACCATGTCCCCTGGAGGGGGAGACCTGGTGGCACTCAGAGGAAGGATAGCAGGTTACCAAGAAGAGACTTGATACCCTATGAGCATATACAGGGGGAGGAAATCCCCCTCAGGAACAGTCATAGGGGAGAGAAATAAGGGGAAAATGGGAGGGAGGGAAGAATGGGAGGATACAAGGGATGGGATAACCATTGAGATGTAACAAGAATAAATTAATAAAAATTAAAAAAAAAAGAAAATACAAGGAGCTGAAATATTCATTCTTTAATAATTCTAAGAAACATTTTAAAATTGCTTTCCTTTCTTTTTGAATCACATACTCATTATGCAAAACACTGGCTTTACTTCAGCATTATATCAAGTACTTTCATCTTACTCAACACCCAGCACCCTTTTTGTTCCTCTGTGCCTACTTAGCTTTTCCCCTCTCTCCTCCATAAAGTTATGCTTATAGGCCTTAAGGCATTTGAAGGCGTCTAAGTTGATATTTTTACATTTAAACATATATACTTGATCATAGCCCACAGACTGAGAAAGAATGACATTTAAACATTTAAAATCTGGTAGTCAAGCAAATAAATGAGACATACACACACACACACACAGAGAAATAAACAAACATCCAGGACAAGGAAGTCCCTAAGACCTTTTAAACATTAAACTGTATGAATATAATCCTGATTAATCAAATTTTTTTTTCTGATCCTCAAAGAGAAATTACATTAATTTGTTTCCCTAGAGTTTGAAGCCTCAGGGAGGGCACAGTGCTCTGAGAGTCCTTTCAGCTCTGACTTCTAGCGCTCAGTTAAAGCGCAGATGAGACATTAGCACAGATCCTGCCGACAGACAGGCACGGGTGTGGCCTTGTAAGTGGGTGCATAAAGTAACTCCATCTGAAAAGATTTACAGTTTCCTTCCTTGTGTTTCTAGCTTATTGGCACCACTGATATTTCTAGACTAATATCTAAACATGGTTACCACACACTGCAAAATGTTTCGATGTATTTGTTTCAGCAAAAATTCTCACTGTCTTCTGATCTACTGTAAACCCCTCTTGAGCATCTCACTTATCAGACACTCACTTGACACATTCTATTGTCTCCAAAGAGGGTTTTTTTTCCTGAAGAGCAGCCTATATTGAAAGCATTCTCCCTTTTTTTGTTCAGATGTATTAAAAAAAAAACGCTAAACAGCTAAACAGTTTAGCTGGCTTAATAGGCAACTTCCATAAAGACTTTCTGTGTTAAAGCTAGTTAAAATGGAGTTGCATCTCCAGATTTAAGCTGTCAACGTCATTTTTTAAGACAAGGAGGAAGTGTTTTGTTTGCACAACCAGAGTTATTTCCATAGGCCTCTGGCATTCACACAGTAAACACGTCCTTGGCCAACTCCATCAGAACACGAAAGGGGGGGAGGAATAACTGCTCTAGAAAAGGGGGAAGCCAATGCACAGAACTGCAAAGTGCTGAGCCTGCCTTGGCTTTCAAGTAAGTGTGATAGTCCTTCAGTTGTAAACTTGTCCTTACAAAAATAGTTTTCAGGGATTTTTTTTAAAGCAAATATTCTAGGTCAAAAAATTTATATCACCTAAAACAAAACATACCAGTTCTGGTAGCTTCTCAGGATTCATTTCAATTTAAACTTTTACACACACACACACACACACACACACACACACACACACACACACACAGATTCAAAATGATTATCAATCTATCAGCAATGCTGAAAAAAGGACAAATGCTAAGGCTGGAGACATGCCTCCATGATTAAGAGAACATACTTTCCCTGCAGATGACCAAAGTTTGGTTGTCAGCACCCACCCCTGATAGCTGATAACGGCCTATTATGCTAGCCCTAGTAGATAGAGCCCTGCTCTGAACTCTTGGGTAACTGTCCCCCTACATATGAATAGCTCTAGAGACATTTGAGACTATTCATACATTCTTTTGCAGAAGAGCTAGCAGGGTGAGCCTGACATTGGTGTTTCATCCTTTGATCCTCTTTGCTCTAACATCAGGCAAGACAATGAGGTCTGCTTTTTCCTACGACATCCCTGTGAGGACATGACATCTTCACAATACTGCAGGAGCCAGAGGCTAAGGTATAGAACACACTAGGCTGCTTCCAAGAGCACAGTCAGCAAGAAACGTGGCTCAATGATCACATGTGTCTCAAGATGACATCAGCTTTAAACCCCGGAAGGAGGATCAATCTACAGATATTATACAATCTCATTATTTTCAAGCCCTTTGGATTTTTATTGATTATTCTGTCATTCTTCCACACTATTAAAATATTCAGCATATACTTTACTTTTTAATTGTTCTTTTTACTCTTTGAAAATGGCATGTGTGTATCCAATATATCTTGATTGTATTCAACTCTCACCCTCCTCATCCCATACACACATGAGGACCTGCATAACATCTCTCTTCAAACCTCATATTGACAATTTCTTTGTTTTTTCCAAGTATATATGCATGCATGCATGTATTTGTTTGCTTGTTTAACCCAGTGGGTACAGTTAGTGCTGCCCTTATGCACATGGACATAGAAACAATAAAGCTAACCTTGCCTGAATCTCAACCTATTATCTTGTCAATTTTGAGCAAAATGAAAGTTCTCTATTGTTCAAAAATGTCCTGTAGATTTCTTTTATTTTCTGCCTTCTGGAGGGCTTTGTACAATTAACAGTTATCTCCTATGACACATCTTTATTCCTTTCTTCTGGCTTTTATCAACATACTTAAATATTGATAAAAACTACCCTAAAATTCAGTATGACTTTTGAAATGGTACTGTTATGCCAACACTCCTCTTGTCACTTCTCAAAGGAATCTGATTTGTACTTTTAATTAAGCAGCCCCAAATACACTTAGTACGTGTTTATGTAAGGGTCTGAAAATTACTGAAAGAAGACCCCAGACTCAAATAGTATGTAAAAGCAAAGAGCATTTATTCTTTAGAAACAGCCTACATGCAGGGGTCAACCATCTATACAAAATGGCAGAGACCATAAGGAAAAGCTTGCAGGCTCTTTTAAAGGCTTCTAGGGGAGCCCTATCTGTGGCTATGTGACTCTAACTGGGATTGGCCAATGTTTCTGAGTAGGTTGGCCAGTGCCTGTGAAGATTCTAGCCACAGGCCTTTTAGCACGGTCCAACCCTCTCATTCATACACAATATATTATACATATCATATGGTATATTGTATCTTGAATGTGTGTTAAATATATAACATATAAAACATATAATATGTTATACATTATATTATAAATATTATGTTATAACATATATGATATATTATCTTATATTTAATGTTATATATTATATATAATATTAAGTAATTCAATAGCTGGTGATGTAGGTATGGTTTCGCCCAACCAAATTTCATCTATATAATTAATGTTCATCTTTACAGTATTTATTTTAAAATATATGTAGAAAAAACATACACTTGATATATACATGCAAGCAAAGGTGTCTGTGGAGGTCAAAGGCGTCATGAATTACAGGTGGTGGTCAATTAACATGGGTAATGAAGACTGAACCTGGTTCCTTTCTGTAACAACAAGTGCTTTTTTTAAAAATCACTAATCCATAGCTTCTGGTTCTGCATAGCCATTCTTCTATAATATTGTATGACATAGCAAGCTTTACTCATTCTAGTGCTGGCAGACTATTAGGCTGAGATATTTCCTAGAATCTTCAACATGCCCCTGTGAGTTTATGTGCCCTTCAGTGAAATATCTGGGAGTTCTAGCCAGTGTAGATGCCTCTACTTTTTTTTTTCTTTATTCTTGGCCAGAATGTGTAAACGTTCTAACTTTATATGAAACTAGAAATATGCTGATTAAAGTCATATCAAATTCCTCTACGTTATGGTTTTTCAGTCAGTCATGGTTTGCTGAGTGAGTGCCTGGAGTCCCATGTCCCCACTGGATCACGATGCTGCATATGTCTTAGGCACTTACAGAGCATCCTTTCTTCTTGATGAAGTGTCTGCTATAATGTGTATATATATATATTACCTGCTATTTATCTAAGCTGTAGAACCACGCATATAAAGAGGCAAAGTATTTTTCGAGATGGGCTCAGTTATGCTTTGTATTAGTCTCCTGTACTCTCCCATAAAACTATCAATGCTTCCTAGGTTTTCTACACCCAAAATTCATCATGAATTTTCTAGAAGACATAATATGAAATGAATCACTGGCAAATATTTTTCCTCATTATTTCTATAAGAATTAAAAATGTGTTAATGGTTTTATTATCAGAAAGTCTCCGCTTCCCAGCTTCAGATTAGCATCCTTCTTATAAATTACAGGTTGATGGCTGTAAGTGGGAGACATATCTTAGCCCAAGAATAACATTAATTTGATAATAAACAGCATACATTAGATTCCAACCCTGCTAAATGTCCAGTGGTGCCTGAGAAGGTTACATTGATATTTGATGTTAGAGTTTGTTAATTTCTCACAAATTTAAATTTATATGGTTAAATGTCAAATAATATGACAGAAAATATAGGAAATTTCATCAAATAAAGGTTAGGACAAGTTCCACCATGCACCATTAGTATTAGAGGTGTGGTGGCAGGCGGTTCTTTCCTACTGTTGATGAGATACCATGTGCACAAACTTCATGAATCTCTCAAAACAGTGTGAGGCCAGTTTTGATTGTCACCTGCCAGACCATGATACTTTGCCTCCAGGAAGGAAAACAGAAGCACGTCCAAGGATTTCAAAAACTCATTAAGGTAGCACTGAGCTTACATGGGAAATAGAACCACTATAAAGCAACACCGCTCATGGCCAACTGTCACATCAGCACAACCTATCATCCTTTGGGGCTGAGAACATGGAGAGTGTAAAGTCATTGGACACAGGATACTCAAAGTGGAAGACTGTCTGCCACTAGTCTGACAATTGTCCCCTAATAGTTAACCCTGACTTAAAGTCAGTAAGCAAAACACCTTGATGAGGAAACATTCCTACAGAGCACAAATGATGAGGACAATGGGAAATCTGCCTGCATATTTCTTTTTTGAGGTTTGTTCTAGTTTAATCCCCAAAATCATCCTATGTGTAGTTTTTCAATTTACTGATTACAATACTGTGCTTGGGAATTCACATCTGTGTACTTATTCAATCAATATTGTTCACATATATCAAGCTGTTAGCTTTTTTAGCTTCATCACTGGTACATACACACATACACACCTACACATGCATACACATAAAAACACACACATATGTCCACATAAGCATACAAATATACATGCACACCACATACACAGGGAGGAGCACACATACACACAAATATACATAAAAAAACACAAAAACATATACACACAAGCATACACATATACACATATAAACATGCAAATATACATACACACCACACACATACACACAAATATACAAATAAATACACAAATATAAACACAAACATACATACGCATACAAGCACGCAAATGTACACATATAAACATATAAATATACAAGCAAACCACACACACAGGGAGATACACACATATACCCATACACAAAAAATACACACATAGAGACACAAATATACACATAAACATCAGACACACATATGCACACATGGAGAATGACAAGAATAGCTCTCTTTGTCTCTTAAGCTTTTATATGTTTAACTGATCTTTAAGATGTGTCAAGCACAGAAACAAAGAGATAAATAAGTAAATAAATTATATCATTCTCACCTATGTATGCAGATATGATTTGTGCAGATTTTTTAAAAAAAGAATGCGTCTTTATAGTTTTATGTAAAATGCCACCTTGTCAAGCATTTTTATATACATGCAATTTAATTACATGTTTAAAACTTACATTATGACTTACTCTTCCCATAGTCTTGTAAGGCTTACCTATAGCTTACTATAACCTCATAAATGATATCATTGCTCACTATTACCGAACTGAAGAACAAACTCAACAATATCTATAAAATAGATAAACTATATTGAATGTTATATTCATTATAAAACTTCAAAAAAACTTATGATAAACATGCCAGTTCTCTGGGTTTTTCTGTGTCTGCTCAGTTCATTTCCCACTGTTCCCATAGTCTCATGTGGCTGGTAGGCCTGGGAACGTGGGCACACTCACTCTAGCATGAGCTATGAGCTTATCTCATAGCACAAATTATGCATATGCACCCCATCAGTGGCTTACATCTGCGACGAGCAGTACTACCATTAATTGATACCATAATTGTTTGATCCAACCGGTTAGTGCAAAAGAGTGACAAGGAAGGAGGTAGAAAAGCTCTTTGGAAATGATTCCAAGGAAAGCCTCAAGCAATAGAGCCGTTATCTGAGATGTGAGGCATGGAATATGTCAGGCAGAATGCAGCGCACCTTGAGGAAAACAATTAAAGTGTCCTTCAAATCACTCTGTTCTATTTTATTTCACACAAACACATTGTATCTGAGAAAATATCAAGGGCCAAGGAATTGTCCACGGTGGGGAAATGCTAAAAAGTCCTGTTGCTGAATTTAGTTTCTTTTCAAGTCAGACGTCTCTTTCAGCTTGCCTAGAGTGTCTTATAAAACAAAACATTCTTCCAGAACCTTTCCATAGATAAGAACAGCTGTCTCCTTGTTGAAGGGAACAGGTTCAAGTACATTTCAGAGCAGCTGGCTCTTGCCCTCCCAGCTGCTTGGAAAATGAGAAACTTTTCTGGCAGCAGGCCCCAACCCCAAAGCAGTGGGTGTCTGATCTAATCCCCAGGCCTCAGAATGCAGTAGGCTGCAGGCACAGGAAACCATGTGTGACTTGGAATCACACTGATCTTTGGCTTTGTGTAAATTTAAAGAAGAAAGTGCCTATGGTAGGTTGGGTGACTTAGATCAGGCAGGCTAGTATGGTTGTTCCTATGCAGCAAAGGAGGAGAAAGTATACCATAAAAGTTAACAATGGCCTCAGCTGGTCTGTGGTGGCACACACATGTAATCCCAGCACTCAGGGAGGAAGAGGCAAGTGGATCTCTGTGAGTTCAAGACCAGCCTGGTCTACAAAGTTAGTCTAGGACAGCCATGGTTCTGTTACACAGAGAAACCCTGTCTTGAAAAATAAAAACAAACAAAACAACAACAACAATGGCCTTAGAAGCAGACTAGATAAATCCAAGCAACTCCATGGAACTAGAGGGTTTGGTTTGGATGTATAAAACAGAATCACATTAACAATGACTCCCTAGAATTGTCTTAAGACAGACAGTTGCAAATACACTGTTCTCCCTGATTATCAAGGCATCAAAAATAGTCGCTGCCTTTTAACCAGGATAATCATAAAACTTGAAATAATAAGGAAAGATGAACTTCCAATAATAGCTTCAATTTTTAAGCCCATGTACAAAGGCCATATGCTTCGAGATATATATAAAAGCTTACATACCACACCAATAGGAAATGTGTGAGGTAGTTAACATTTCTGTGTAGATCAAACAAAGCATCTGATAAATTTAACACAAAGGACTCCAGGGACTTGAACAACATAATCAATGTAGGAAGAGGTGGACATCACAGCATCCTGGACTGATGCTTTCTCCAAACAAGGAAATGTCCTGTTATTGGTGAAAGTATCTTCTCTCCCCTGTGTGTGATGATGTAGCTCTTTGTGAACTCTCCCAACCTACTTTTGTCGTTGTTGTTGTTTCATTTTTGTTTTTTATCCTACCTCTAAATATGCAGTACTGAAATGGTTTCACATTTTAGTCTGGGAGTCTTCCTTTCTGCACCTTGAACTCTGTGGTTGACTATAGCCACTGGCTTCTCTGATTGACAGTTTCTAACACTGCTCCTCCTTCATATGCTAGTGCTTAATATGACTGCACATCTGTCCTGAGCTATGCATGTCTTAGTGTGACTGCACAGCTGTCCTGAGTCATGCATGTCTCAAGAGAAATACTGATATTAGTGATAGAAAAGTGTTATGTTTGTGGGCCTACCCTAGTAGACCCCAACACCTCATAAAAGACCATGTTCTCATACTCATGAGTCTCGCTGGACAATGCTAATGGTTTTATTTTCTCTCTTGAATTTACCATTTAACATTAATTGGTTCAAGAAATGTGCAAATGTGAAAATGATAAATCAGGGGTCACACAGAGAGAAGAGAGCTGTCCTTCTGGGCGAAGCTTTTAACCCAGCAGCCCAGACATGTGGATACATTTCAGTGATGCATACCATGTGTCAAAAGGGCCATAATTTGATGATAATAATAGTTCAAATACTGAAATTCGAAAGCGATGTACTGTTTCAACATGAATTAGTCTGTCTTGAAGGTTACTCATCTAATTGTATCCTTTCATTCAGTTGTGTTCTGATATGCTATCTTGAGGGGAACAAGAAAAAAAAGTTTAGATCTAGATTCCTACTAGTCCAACAAAGAATACAGTTTAGTAATCCAGTGAACAGTGAAAGGGGCCTGTTCAAAAGAGATACTTTCTGTATGAATGTGTATCTAAGAGAAAAATTAAAATTTAAATAAAAATAACTTAGATACTCTAGTATAGGAGCCACGGAAAGAAAGCAAACATCATGATTGTTCCCATAAATTCAATACAAAAAAACATCACGTTCTAAGATCCAAAGTTCTATTCTCCAAATTAATTAATAATCTTGTCTTATGTATGATTAGCAGGTACTCAGTCTGGTTAATCTTCAGCTACATCTCCCATAGAAGATATTGTTAGTTGAATGTACCATAGCCTTTTATCCATTCTTCAGTGATGATTGATCCTTGCTTTAATCTTGCAGAACTTAACCCAGCTAGCATGGATAGATCATGATTGGTCATTACCTCTTATGACTGATCAGTCTAGAGATGTTTCATGTCACCACGGTCTGATCAAAATGTTTTGTGATTTCAGGAAAGATTTATAATTTATAGAAAGCAATTCCTCATCCTAAACAGCAGTGGTCTAAAGAGAGAAGAATTTGTGATACTGAATTCATATAAAAATTATAGAAGATCCAAGATGGCAGTGAGAAGTGTGGACCATGTTTGGAAGCTCCAGTGAACAATTCAGGGAATTGCACAGATTTCTGAGCCAGGAACACTGAGGTCCCCACACCACGGCAGCAGGAGTGCTCCACAGTTCAGAAGGACCAGGGTGTGGAGGACCTGCGTGCCCATGCACACGGGAGGAGCGCAGTTTTTCTCATATCAGAGCTGCAGTGGCAGAAGCAGCAGCAGCAGCAGTGGCACCAGTGGCACCAGCGGCGGTGGCTGAGGTTTGCAGCTCAGAACCTTCCGGTGGAGGCAATTGGTGTGGTGGCAAGTGGGAGTTGCTGCTGGAGAGGGGACTCTGGGCAGGATTTAAGTCATGTGGTGCCTTGAGACCCCAACTGGACTCAGCGGACAGTTCAGCCCCAGAGACCCAGGTTCAGCTCAGTGCGCAGTGCCGTGGAGATGCTGGCTCAGCTCAGCAAGCAATTCTGCCCAAGGCACTAGCTCAGCTCAGCCACAGCTCCCCTGCTGTAACACAGTCTGGGCGGAGTGCTCAGTTCCACCCGAGGTGCTAGCTCAGCTCACCTGCAGTTCTTCTGCTGTGACGCAAGCTGGGTGGAGCACTCAGTTCCACAGGAGGCGCTAGCTTAGCTCAGCAAGCAGTTCTGGGGCGCTGACGCAGACTGAGGTCAGCACGCAGATTCGGCCCAGAGTTCCTAGCTGGACTTGCTGGGCAGATTGGGCCCGGAGACTCTAGCTGAGCTTTGTGCACAGGCTCGGCGACCCTAAGACTCTGGCTGGACTCTCCACGTACTTTAGGCCCAGAGTCCCGGGCTGAACTCAGCATGCAGTGTGCGTCCAGAGTCCCTGGCTGAGCTTGGTGCACAATTCCGCCCCGGAGACTCAGGTGGAGCTCAGCGTGCAGTTTGGGGCCAGAGTCCCTAACTGTGCTTGGCAGACAGATTGGGCCCAGAGACTCTAGCTGAACTTTTGGCACAGTCCCGGCTCTAAGACTCTGGTTGGACACAGTGCGCAGTTTGAATCCAGAATTTCTGGCTGAGCTTGGCGTACAGTTTGGGCCCTGAGTCAAAAACTGACCACAGCACGCACTTTGGGCCAAAAGCCCCTAGTTGAGCTTGGTGCGCAGTCCCAGCCCAAAAATTCTGGCTGGACCCTGTGTGCATTTTGGGCCCAGAATCCCTAGCTGAGCTCGGCAGACAGTTCGGGCCCTGAGAATCTACCTGAGCTCGGCACGTGGTTTGGGCCCTGTGTCCCTGGCTGGACTTGGCAGGGAACCCAGAAGGCCGTGGATACCTTGGCCTGACCCAACGCTCATTCAGAGACCCAGAACAATTGCAGGACCCACAGTACAGGGGAGCTGAGGATCATTGGCTATGAGAGTCCAAAATGACAGGGCTAGCCTGCTGCCATCCACACCAGTGAAGCATCAGAGCTTCCAGCCTACAGAAATTGTGACAAAACAAGTGAATCTATCATTAGACTCCCTCCATCCAACGCTGGAAGCTACCCAACAAAAACAGAGATGGCAAGATGTCTAAAGGACAGCGTAAAAGCATATGCAAAAATCCCCAAAACAACATGGCGTCTCCAGTTTCCAGCTGTCCCAAAGAAAACAACCCAGAAAACTCAAATACAAGAAAATGACCTCAAATCCTTAGTAATGAGGATGATAATGGAGGAAACAAGTAAAGTTTGTAATCAAATGCAGGAAGACACAGCCAAACAGGTGAGAGACATAAAAGAAGCACATAGAGTGGAACTGGAAAATTTTCAGGAAAATGCAAACAACCAGATAAAAGAAATAAAACGGTTCAAGCTCTGAAGACCTATAAAGAGGCAATGGAAGAAACTCAGGAATATACAATCAGATGAAAGAAATCAAAAAGTCAGTTCAAGATCCAAAGATGAAAAAGGATTCAACGATAAACACACAGAAGAAAAATGAGAACGTGAGACCTCAGAGAAGAAAGTGAGCAACACAGAGGTGAGCTTTTCTAACAGAATCCAAGAGATGGAAGAACGAATCTCAGGTCTAGAAGATACAATCACAGATCTTGAAGCAACCATTAAAGAAAATGCCAAATCTGGAAAACCCCTGACACAAAACATCCAAGAGATTAAGGACACCATGAAAAGAAGAAATTTGAGGATAATAGGCATTGAAGAAAGAGAAGATATCAGATGCCAAGGCCCAGAAACTGTTCTCAACAAAATCATAGAAGAAAATTTCCCCAATCTAAAGAAAGAGATGCCTATAAACATACAAGAGGACTACAGAACACCAAATAGAATTGACCAGAAAAGAAAAACTGCCCATCACATAATAATCAAAACATACAGAACAAAGAAAAAATATTAAAAGCTGCAAGGGAAAAGGGCCAAATAATTTTTAATGGTAAACCTATCAGAATTACAGCCAACTTCTCAGCAGAGACCATCAAAGCCAGAAGAGCCTGGACAGAGATCCTGCAAACCCTAAGAGACCACAGATGCCAGGCCAGACTACTTTACCCAGCAAAACTATCAATAACCATTGATGGAGAAAACAAAATATTCCATGACAAAAACAAATTCAAACAGTACCTATCCACAAATCGAGCTTTACAGAAGGTACTAGAAGGAAAACTCCATCCCAAAGGGTCAAGCTACAACCGAAACTACTCAGGAAATAGATAACTACCCCATGGCAAAAACACAACTACACAAACGCTCGACTGGAAACAACATCAAAATTAAGACTCTTAACAGTCACTGGTCATTAATATCACCTCAATTCTCCAATAAAAAGACACAGACTAACTGAATGGGTGCATAAACAAGATCCAACATTCTTCTGCATTCAAGAATACATCTCACCCATAATGATCATAATGAGTGAGTTAACCCAGAAGCAGAAAGACTCAAATGGTATATACTCACTTATATCTGCATACTAGCCCAAGGGGCATGTCCCACCAAATCCTTCACTTACCAGGAAACTGGGACAGAGAGGAGGACATCCTATTGGGACTCTAGATGAGAGAAGCATGGGAGAATAGCAAAATAAAAGGATCCAGAGGGTACTAGAAACCTACAAGTAGAACATTATGATAGGCAGATTTGGGCCCAGGGGTCCCGCTCAAACTAAGGCACCAGCCAAGGACAGTACAGGCGGTAAACTTTAAACCCCTACCCAGATCTAGCCAATGGTCAGAACATTCTCCACAGTTGAGTGGAGAGTGGGATATGACTTTCTCACGTACTCTGGTGCCTGATATTTGACCATGTCCCCTGGAGGGGGAGACCTGGTGGCACTCAGAGGAAGGATAGCAGGCTACCAAGAAGAGACTTGATACCCTATGAGCATATACAGGGGGAGGTAATCCTCCTCAGGAAAAGTCATAGGGGAGGGGAGTAAGGCGGAAATGGGAGGGAGGGAAGAATGGGAGGATACAAGGGATGGGATAACCATTGAGATATAACAAGAATAAATTAATAAAAAAGACACTAAACATAAAAAAATAAAAATTATAAACTAATGCCCCAAAATAGAAAACAGTAAGTAACAGATAGTGAATAAGAAAACTATGGAAAGCCAGTTCAGGCTTGGCAGCATCATAAAACCACAGAACAATCATAACCTGAGTTTCTAATGATGATTTATGTCATTGATAGTAAGTTTTGCTATGTGGAACAGAAGGCATGGTATTCTAAGCCCATCCCCATACCTGAGCCCAAACCTGTGCAAATTAAGATGACATCATCCTCCTTTGAGCTTGTCTTCCATATTCTAACCATCTTGAGAATTTGCTACACCTGCATTTTTCTAACTCTATTTGCCTCACATTGTATTGGTGTTCAAACACACACACACACACACACACACACACACACACACACGCACACACGCACACACACACACGCCTTCCTGTAAGTACCTATGAATGCCTATTTCTATGTGAAGCACTACTTCACAGCTTCGCTTAAGCAACAACCATTCCATTTGCAATCACTTATCTACAACCACTTAAGCTTCATTCTGTAATTTGCATCCCAAACTCTTTTTCCCATGGAACCATATCTGTCCTGTTTACATCTATACTCCTCTCTATATTGCAAGATTTAGGAAGGACTTATTAAATCACAGAGAATGCTTATGCTGTGCTAGAATTGTGGTGAACTGAAACTAATTGATTTTCTTTCGAAGTAAATTTTGTTTAAGATGTTACATGCCATGCAATAACTTTCAAAACTCAATTCTTTCTTTCCCTCTTGGGTGAAGTAGGATCTTTTTTGTTTTTTTCTGCAGCTGATATGAATAGTACAAGTTTTGCCAACCTACAGGTTCCCATGATCCACCTGTCTCGCCTCCCACTCACCTGTACGGATGCTAGACTTACAGTTGCATGCTGCTACATCTGCATAACCAACATCAGTTCCAGGCATGCAGCTGATCTTGTTAGTCCCAAACAGCGAGAGCTTTTGCCCACTGAGCCCTCTCAGCAGCCCTTGGAAACGCCCTTTAGACACATGCCAGAGGGAAGAAGTATTGACAGCAAGTGAGGAGCGAATGGCCTGTGCCACAGACTTGTCTGTGCCAGGCCTGAAGACTTTTAGATGACTAATGTGATTTCTCTGTGCCTCTATGTTAGCATCAAAGATAGGTATAATGGTTGTAACTACCTAAGAGTTACAAATATCTACATGGACAGACATAGATAGTTATATGTACGATGTATGTAGGCTGTTGTGTTACACTTAGAATATTGTCTGACCCATTGTATGTACTAGAGCCTAAAGATTACTTAATCTTAATAATACTTAATCTTAAAAATAATCTTGTAGTCTGTGGTCTTCTAACCCATACTCACTAAGATGTGTATTTTCTATCCCATAAACCCCTTTCTTCAATTTTATATCCAATTCACTAACTCAAGTCAATATTTCTTCTAGGTGATCCAATGAAACAACCTCCCATTTATCTCCTAGATTAGGTTCCCTTTCTTTAATTCGCCAAAATTTTTATTTCTAAAGCATAATTCTGGTTGTTTTTCTGTTTTATAACCTCCCATGTAAGACAAATAATTCTAGACTGGTCTGTAGTGTTGACTGTGTCGTATTCTCAAATGACGGTGCTATCTTATCTCACTCCAATCTAACTGACTTCCAGTTCCTTTCTCATCAAATAAAACAAAATCATGTTCTCCTGTCTCTGTGATGTGTTTATCTCTTTTCCAAGAGTTACTTTCCTTGACTTCAAACTTATTCCTTTAGTCTCAGCAAGACTGTGGCAGTGATCCCCTAGGAGAGGGAAATAATTTCCCAAGCTCTATTTTCTCTCTCAGGAAGAGATCATTGTGAACTTCTCTGTCCCCATTGTACGCAGCGCACACACTGTCATTACAGCACTTGGCACTGTAGATTGCTGTTCCCTTGTCCTGTTCTTTATTGGGAAAACAGATATAAAACTATAGGTAAGAAATAAACCAAGTTCAAATTTTATTTGCTTGTTGGCTCACATTTATGTAGTGATTATACCGTTTACAAGATCCTAGAGAAATAACTGTCATCTTCTTGGATTTTTTGGGACTGATAAGACACAGCAGGTTCCAGCCACAATTATCGTGTTAGAAACTACAAAATAAGGAACAGAAGATGAATGCGAATCTCATCTTGGTAGGTTTAGATTTACTGTCTAATATCAAACAGAAATACATTAAATGATTCCTTTGATGCTGTCTTGTTTGAAACTAATCATATTTAAAAGGACAGAATCTGCTTATTTAAATTCTCCACCAAAGATTTAAGTGTGTTAAAAGAAATCAATAAATATTGGCAACCTCAGTAAAATGGACTTGAGATGACATAGTTATTCATTCTTAAGGGAATTTTATGGAGATGAGCAGGCCTCTGGATTGACTGACTGCTAAATTGTGCTTTTTTTTCCTTATTAAAACCTGTATTTGCTCTTACTTTGATACTTAAATCTGATTCATAAGTCTTTAGAAGACTCTCAAAAACACTGAAAAAAGAACTGCCATCTGAAAAAAAAAAAAAAAAAAAAAAGAACTGCCATCTGACCAAGCTCTACAAATTCTGTACAAAGCCTCAAAGAATACTACATCTTTCTACAGAGAAATTCTTCACCATCTATGTTCAACCCTTCTCTGTTCACAGCAGCCAGGAAACAGATCCAGCCTAGTTGGCTATCAACTGAGAAGTGGATAATGAAAATTCGTTACATATACACAATGGAATTTCATTCAGCTGAAAGAGGAATGAAATCATGGAATTTGAAGGAAAATGCTTGATATTATAAAGCTTAAGTAAAGGTCAGAAATGCCACACATGTGTAACGATATGTAAATATGAGAAAAGTCCTTGGACCTAGAAAGGGGTCATGAGACATGAAAAATAAAGCAGTATGTGAGGGGGGATGGGAAAGAAAATCAAACATCTGAGATATGAAAGAAATACCAGGGTGCAGAGAGTCAGGTTAAACAGTACAGTAAGGAAAAGCAGGGTCTGGAGATGGAGGAGCGATGAAAGAGGGAGAGAAGGAGATATTAGTCAACTAAAACCAAATATGCCTGAAAATGTCACAAAGAAACTCTTTCCTTTGTCAGTTAAAATTTTAAAAAATATGCTCCATAAAACATTTTAAACAAAAGCACAACACTAAGTCTGAATTTAACCTAATATATAACCTAATATATAATTGCTTCTTTCTTTAGCAAAGAACAAGTTCTCAGTCTTGTGTCAGAGAAGAGACAGAACATGACGTGTGTCAAGAATCCACTTGCCACATCCCTGACCTTGACATGGTTCTTGGAAGTAAGTGGACAGGATGATGATTGGAGGCTGAAGGGAACTGGTAGAAGTTTGACAGAAGGAAGTTTGATTTATAACCTTTCTAACAGATGACTTTTCCAGACTTGCATCAAATGGTCTTTCTGGATCTCAGCCCTGAATTTATTTAACCTTTTTGGCTATACCAATTTATCTATACCTAATAAGCCTGCCTTTCCCAAGAATGTGGACTCAATGTAGGCCAGACATGGGGATCCATAAACTATTTTTGGCAGGTAGCTCCTTGACTTAGTGCCCAGTCCATTCCTTGCCTTATGTGTGAATGAGTAGGACCCTCAGTACCACATATTTGTGTTCTGACTTCTGACGCATAAGTGAAAACTAGCATAGACTAGCAGAGAGATATTTTCAACCATAAGTCAAGAGATTAAACTTTCAGTGTTCACTTGGGTACCAAACAGTTTTATAGTTATGCACATTCTCTGAGCCTGAATTTCTTTGTGCTATATATGTTGGACTGAATTATTTATAAGATCTCATCCAGTTCTATAACATTAAGAGTCTTAATAATTATCTTTTCCTCTGGGTCCTCCTACAGACTCTTTAAAATCATGAGAGGTGATATAAGCATGTAGGTTCTTATTCTTAAATTCTCATGTTTATTTTCCTAATATATGCAGATTGCTTGCCAATTCGCACATATTACATGGCCTTTAGACTAAGTATGTATTGTTGGGATTACTCACAACACACTATACTGTGAAACTGATCCAGAACACTGTAAACTCTACTTGTCCCAAACGTACCCTACTGTGACTACTGGAAGAACTGAGCTCTTTTTAGCAGGATTATTTATAATAAAGTGCAATGTCTTGGTATTCTGGATAAGAATAGCCTGAAACCAGACTTTACATCTGTGATGACTAAATTGGGTGACTTAAATTAACCTAATAGGAAATGATATATTATCCATTGAAAAATAAGCTGAACGGAATTGAGCAGTAAGGATATTTTAATCAAATCACTCTATTTGATCACCGACTAGCCAAGTTTCAATTAATAGAAACCTTCCTAAACATAAGTCAATATATAACACAAAAAGAGCATTTCAAGGTCTTTCAGAAGGTAAGGTTGAAAAAAATAAAATGGCTTTAATACGGATGGTCTCTACTGCTCAATGTAAGCATACCATAAGAGGATTTAATAGCCCGTTATTGGGAAACATCACTACATATTATGTCATCTTTTCTAAGACTACTCAAAATCATTAATGCTAAATATTTTCAGCTCTCATAACTCCCAAACAACATAAAAAACTTGGCAAGAAACATCTGTGCTACTGTGTCTTATAGACTTGTAGCCAAGTTCATGGCGATGCTAATAGTGTTTATGTTGCACAGTCTCTCTGATTACTGTCAGGAAATTAGATGGTTTGGGTATAACTGGGAGAGTAGGAAATGTGTTCTAAGAAGATGAGGAAGTATATTTAGTTCCATATACAAAGACATGCTTTTATTTTTAGGAAAAATAATGAATTAATGAATGACAGCTACAGGGAGTTCTATCCCTGTAGAGGGATTCTTTTTTCATTTTTATTTAAGTAATTTATTCATATTACATCCCAATTATTTTCCCCTCATTTGTATCTCCCCATTCTCCCCCTCCCTCCCTCTTTCACCCTATTCCCATCCTCTAGGTCTGTGACAGAAGGGGACCTCCTCCCCCACCATATGATCACAGCCTAACAGGTCTTATCCTGGTATCCTGTTTACCCTTCATCTGAGTGCCACCAGGCATCCCCACCAAGGGGAAGGGGTCAAATAGGGGGCACCAGAATTCATGTCAGAGTCAGTCCCTGCTCTCCACACAACTGTGGAGAATGTGATGTTTGCTGGCTAGATATGAATAGGGGTTCTGAATTTACTGCATTCACTGTTCTTTCTTGGTACAATAGTTTGAGCAGAACTCTCTGGGTCCAGATCTGCCACCTTAAAAGTCTTTTTGTAGGGTTACAGGACCCTTTGGGTCCTTCTATGTCCCAATTATCCTATACTTCTCTCACCTGGAGTCCCAATAGGAAGTCCCAGCATCTACCCCAACCCCGCACTAAATGAAGACACTCAGAGGACATCCCTGTTGAGCTAGTGTCCAATTATAAATGAGTATATATCATGTGCATATTTCTGGGTCTGGGTTAACTCAGGATGATCATTTCTAGTTCTACCTATTTGCCTGCAAATTTCAAGATTTCCTTGTTTTTAATAGATGAGTAGTATTCCATAGTGTAAATGTCCCACAGTTTCTTTATCCATTCTTTGACTGAGGGAAAACTAGATTGTTTCCAGATTTTGGCTATTACAAATAAGGCTGCTGTGAGCATAGTTGAGCAAATGTCCTTGTTGTGTGGTAGAGCATCTTTTGAGTATATTCCAAGGAGTGGAATAGCTGGGTCTTGAGGTAGCCCTATTCCCAGTTTTCTGAGAAAGTGCCAGATTGATTTCCAAAGTGGTTGTACAAGTTTGCACTCCCACCAGCAATGAGGGACTCTTATTTAAGGATCATTGTTTAAGCATATCAATTCTACAAATGACAATACATTGGCATTCCTAGATTCTTACTAAAGTTTGGTGATGTGCCCTATTCATAAATAAGTTTATAAAATTTGTGATTATACACACACACACACACACACACACACACACACAATTTGTTTTTATGGTAGCCTACCTCTTTCAACCTATTCAATTAACCTTTCCTGTTATGTTCATGTTAGTCAGAAATATTTAAATTGTGGAGCCCCGGTTTTTCACTATAATATTTACTAATCAATTACAACATCAGAAATGCTGCATCATTTCTATATCGTATTGTGATAACTAATCAAGCCTTATAAGTATAAACACTTCCATGTCTAGATGAGGAAGGGAGTTAATGGTCTTTTCTGAGATCAAATCTAAGCAAACCTTAGAGTGAATGCTTGGATACTTGCAATGCATAGTAAATACAGCTTACTCTGCAGTACGGCATTAGTAACAACTGCATGTATATTTAAGTCATTGATTGATGGTCAAACATATCTATTGTTAGTCTCATTACTCTCCCTTTTCTTTAGATGAAACGCAGAGGCTTATGGTCACATACATTATAACAAGGGCAGGTCCTGGAGCCAGGAAGGATGGGTCTACATTTGTAACTATAAGGTAGGCTTCCCAATCCTGGCTAATCCACAACCCAAATCTACCTTTCTAGCAGCAATGCCTATTTTCTATACTACATTACCTCCCTAGCTCCAGATATAACAGCATATAAAATAAAGAATGCATTCAATTTCCCTGGAAAATTTAAGTTGAGTCTTTCTAATGCAGGAAATAAAGCTAAAGACTGCGTCTCTCAAGCCAGCTGTGCAATGGAAATACCATTTATTATCCAAAGATCTGTATTTCTGGTCTGTAAGGGACTGGCCACAGTATAAGAAAGTATAAAGTCTGAATTCAGTTTTGCTTCCACAGTGCTACTCTGGCCGGTCATCTGTCACCTCACAGAGTCTGCTGACTACTTCCCATCTGCCTGACTTTATGCTATTAAATTAGCCCTGGAGGCTGGGAAGATGATAGCTCTGTCAGTAAAGTGCTTACTTTGCTGAGTCCTACAAACCATGTACAAAAAGCTACATGTTGTACTATCTGGTTGAATTCCAATCCCAGTTCTTCGGAGGCAGGGACAGGAGTCTACCTGTATCTTGCTGACCAGCCAGGCTAGACTGCTTGGCAAGTTCAAGGCCAGCCAATGGATCATATCTGAATAAACAAAGAAACAAAAAAAACACTCTGGCCAGGGAAGCAGGTAGGTTAACTAAGTGCAGATCTTTACCTCACCCTCCATTCCTCCAAGTCCACTATCCCAGTCCCATCCCGAGCTCTGTAGCGGATGACTTCCTACAGCCTCTCCATTCTGTCTGCCCCCAGTCTGAGGATCAGGATGGTAGGTCAAGGTAGAATACCATGCTTTCCCTGCTCCTGTGGACTTCTTCAGCCTTCCCCTTCTTGGTCCATCCCCATTCTAAACTGTCAGCTCCCATCATGAGAAACACATTTTACCTGGAACTCCACTGGCCACATCCAACAACACCAGATATCAACAGCTAGAGTTAGAGTCTTTGCAAACCTATACTAGACACCAGTTTAAAAACACAATAATATCTATAGCAATGTGTCTCCACGAGAGCCCAGCAATCCTACCACAGCAAGTCGGGACTATTGCAACATCACTGAAGCACAGATCAAATCCTTAAAAATTCTTTAAAAATAGAGAGGTTTGTAAAGGGGCAGTGAATCTCTTTAAAATGTATAAAAACAGTGAAAAAAAAACTGAATATAGCAGTTCAAGACCTGAAACTAGAAATAGAATAATAAGGAAAAATTACAGTTGAGTAAAATATGTAGTAAAAAATTTAGGAACATAACAAGAGCCTCGGAGGAAAGTCTCAAAAACAGAATACGAGGGACAGAAGAAAGAATACCAGGCACTAACTATATGATAGAGTAAATGGATATCTCAGTCAAAGAAACCTTAACATTAAAAAGCCAGTGGCAGAAAACATGCAAAAATCTGGGACACTGTGAAGAGACCAAACCTAAGAATAATAGGAATAGATGAAGGAGAAGAAATGCATTTTAAAGGCATGGAAATTATTTTTCAACAAAATCATAAATGAAAATTTCTCTAACCTAAAGAAGAAGATGCCTATCAAGGTACAGGGGCATACAGAACAATAAAAAGAATAAACCAGAAAAGAAATTACTCTCTACATATAAAAATCAAAACACTAAACATAAAAAACAAAGAAAACATACTAAAATCTGCAATGGAAAAATATTACATAGAATATAAAGACAAACCTATTAGACTAACAAATACATGACTTCTCAGTGTAGACTTCAAAAGCAAGAAGAGGCAGGACAGATGTTCTACAGACTCAAAGAGACTATGGATGTCATCCCAGACTGCTATACCCAGCAAAACATCCAATTACAATAGATGGAGGAAATAAAATATTCCATAAAAAAACCAAACCAAACCAAAAAAAAAAAAAAAATCCAGTTCTATAGAAGGCAATAAAAGGAAAACTTCAACCTGAATAGGTTAAACACCAAACCCCAAAAAGCACAAGGTCTAAATAATACCAGCCCCTCCCCTGCACACACAGAGCAACAAAATAACAGGAATCAACAAACATTGTTCATTGTAATTTCTCAATTAATCAGTAAAGAGATACAGACTAACAGAATGGATGTGAAAACAGGATTGATCGTTATACTGCATTCATGAAACATACTTTATCATCAAGGGTAGACATTACCTCAGGGTTAAAAGATTGTAAAAAGATATTCCAAGCAAATGGACCTAAAAAACAAGCAGGTGTAGCCACATTAGTCTCTGATAAAATGGATTTCAAACCAAAACTAATCAGAAGAGATGGCAATTCTTAACATCTATGCACCAAACACAAGGGCATCCAAGTTCACTAAAGAAAAACTTCTAGGGTTTAAATTTACCCTCACACATTGATAGTGGGAGAATTCAATACCTCACTCTCTGCAATAGACAGGTCATCCAGACAAGAGTTAAACAGAGAAATGCTGGAGCTAACAGACATTATAAATCAAATAGATGTAACAGATATTTATAGAGCAATTCCGCAAACAAAAAAAATTACTTTCTCTCTATCTCATGGACGTTCTCTATGACTGGCCATATACTCAGACACAAAGTAAGTATCAGCTTGTACAAAATAATTGAAATAATACCCTACATCCCATCTGACCACCACAGACTAAAGCTGGATATCAACAGAAACACAAGAAAGCTTACACATTTTCTAAAACTAAACAACTTATTACAGAATAAAAAAATCAGTCAAGACAGATATTAAGAAACTAAATCCTTCCTAGAATTGAATGACAATGAATATACAACACACCCAAACTTTTAGGACACAATGAAGACAGGTCCAAAAGGCAAGTTCATAGCACTAAGTGTGTGTGTGTGTGTGTGTGTGTGTGTGTGTGTGTGTGTGTGTGTGTGTGTGTGTACACATACATACGTACATATATATCCTGGGAGCTCTAGAATAAAAATTTTATTATATGCAAAATTATATGCAAAAGAAAATGTTCAAACTAATGGGTGAAATCAATAAATGAGAAAAGATAGTACAATGAATCAATAAAACAAAAAGAAAGTTGGTTCATTGAGAAAATCAATGTAACTAGCCATAAGGCACTCAATAAATACCCAAACTAACGAAATTACAACTGAAAAGAGGAGCATAGCAATAGACACCAAGGAAATCCTCAGAATCATAAGGGCATACATTAAACACCCATACTCCACCAAATTGGAAAATCTAAAATATATGAATAATTTTCTTGATACATACCACTCACCAAAGCAATTCAAGATAAGATCAGATAACTGATTAAAACTGATTTATAACCACTAGTGAAAGAGAAGCAGTCTTAGAGTTCTTACAATCAAATGGAAAAGAGAAACAGAAAAAGAAAAAGAAAGAAAGAAAGAAAGAAAGAAAGAAAGAAAGAAAGAAAGAAAGGAAAAGCGCAGGGCACACTCATTCATTCCTGGTAGGAGTGAAAACTTTACAGCCTTAATGGAAATCAGTGTGATGATTCCTAAGGAAGATGGGATTCACTCTACCTCAAAATCCCTGCTAGATCATTCTTGGGCATAGACCCAAAGGATGATTCATTTTACCATAGATACACTTGCCCAATCATGTTCATTGCTAATCTACTCATAACAGCAAGATATTGGAAACAACCTAAATGTCCCTCAACAGATGAATGGATAAAGAAATGTGGAACAATAATACAATGAGGTATCATTCAGCCATTAAAAGGAATAAAACCATTACATTTGCAAGTAAATGGATGGATCTAAAGAAATCCTGAGTGAGGTAACGCACACCTAGAAAAACAAATATGGTATATTCACTTATATGTGAATATTAGCTGTTCATAAAAACAGGCTACAATGAACTACAGAGGCTAGGTATAGAGTAAATAACTAGGGATGGGGCAGATGGATCTCCATAGGAATGGAAAATAGAGTAATATTGGATGTATAGGGGCTGGAAAATGAGGATCAAGTTGCAGGGAGGTAGGGGAGGATATATGGGAGAGACAGCTAAAATTAAGGTCCATTTAAGGGGTAATATGGAAACCTAATACATCAGAAGCTTCCAAGTGTATGCCTGTGTGCCTGCATATATGCATGTGTGCATTCATATGATCTAAATAAAGTCACCGAATAATGGAGGAGACAGAGCCCTAACTGAACATCTTTTTTTCACTAAGCTTCTCATCCTGGGATTCAGTTATACATAATTGAATTGTTGACTAAATGGGTCCCATGCGCATCTGCAAACAACCCAGGCCATTGTTAAGACTATAGGTAATGTCACAAAATACTATTACTGAAGACAGCACCTACACAAGTCATTGAACATGAAGAAGTTGAGCTGGTGCCTACAGAGAGCCTTCACTGCAGGGAGTCCGTGCAAGAGGAACAGCTAAGCAGCTCTAGAACTCATGGAATGCGGCCCACTGGTTAGCAAACCCACGATATGTGTGCCTCAGCTAGGCATAACCCCGAGAACTGCATGTCCTGAGGATTTCATGCTGTTATGGAGCATACCTCTGCTTGCTACCTTTGCAGTCCTTATAATCCCCTTAATATGTGAATTGTTTTAGTACTATAGGGAAGTAACATTTGCATGTGCAATAACAATGCTTGATCTCTTTCAGGCATTGCTGAAACCACCATTTCTGAAAACAACCTATGGATGTAGATTGCTAACAATAATTACTACTCTTAGAAAGTTTTTGGAAAAGTAGATTGTTCAGCAAGGTTAGGCAAAGATGTTTTGGCTAGTGGCTCTGACATAGAAAGTCTTAGGGAAGAATAGATTGTTTAGCAAAGTAAGGTAAAGATGTGTTCGCTGTTGGCCCCAATGTAGGACATCTTAAGGGACAATTGAAGTTAAGAAAACGTACACTCTTATTAATAGCGCTAGAGACTTTTTGAGGTTGGCAAAGCAAGAACAATGGCCCATAGCACCATTGGCTGATGTGACTCTCTCAAGCTGGGCTGGTGACCGAGATGACGATTGATTATTCTGTTTTTCTGCCCTCAGCTTCCTGATATTATTTAATAAAACATATTAATGAGTACATGAGCACCTTTAGGACTTAAAAGAGACGTGGGGGATTATTTTATATAGGAGTTTAGATTAGTGATTCCTTTAAGATCTTCATAAGATTACTTCTTAAGATAAGTGATTCCTTCTTTGGAACCGCAAATTGCAGCCTGCCAGTAAAGAAAAGCTGGCTGAGAAATTCCCTTGCTTGCTTATACTCCTAATATGCAACAAGTGGCTTATGGACTCATGTATATGGGTTTTCAGAAATAACTTGTTATTCATGTTTATTCCTTACCCGTAATATGTAAAACACTTGGTCATGTGAAGGTATTGTGGAACATGATTTTCTTACATATATCTAGTGTAATCATTTATTTATAGAGAAATAGAATGTAAACACATTGTGATTGTTTTACTGCTTGAAAGATTTTGTTGGGGTATATAAACTGTGAAAGGAAAAGGATAAAAGACAAGAAGGAGGAGGAGAAGGAAGAAAACAGATGAGAGTAGGAATAAGTACAAAACTAAGAAGATAATAAAAGGAAGAAGAAACAGCTTGCTGAAACCTACCACCTGGAGTCTCTTACTTCATCATCTAGTGTAAGTGTGTGTGTGTGTCTGTGTGTATGTGTGTGTGTGTTTCTTTTCTCTCTTTCCCTTTCTTTTTTAGACACTTGCCACCATCAGTGGAAGCCCCCAATAGCCATCAGCCCTAGTTCTAGCTTGCCACCATCAGTGGAAGCTATTGCCAGTAATTATCAGTTTCGGCTTGGAAGGATGCCCTCAAAGAAAGTCTACAGGGTCACCAGCCAGCCACAGGATTCACGCCCCCACCTCAGTTTTCCCCGGTTGATGTCGAAGATGGACTTCGACACTTCACCTCTAAGTTATAGTGTGTTTTTTACAGGAATATACTCTGGAGGCTACCAAAAGAGAAATGAAAACACCAACCCAGCCACAAACCCTCTGATCTACAATGCTGTCCTGCCTACAAGATATTCTAGCGCAATGATGCCACAAAGCTTGTGGGACTAACTAACCAGTATCTGATTTGCCTTAAGGCCCATTCTATGAGATGGGTTCCATACTGCTTACATGAACAAAAATTTGAGACTAAATGACCCAGGGACCTAGGGTCAAACTATATGTTATTGTTCTAAAAACAAAGCAGTAATGAAATGAGTCCTAATGACACTCTGTTATGCTCCTAGGTCAGTGTCTTGCTCACCCATCATGACAGAAGCTTCCTCCTGCAGCAGATAGAAAGAAATACACAGACCCACCATAGCCATATATTATGTAGCAAATGAGAAACCCTATAAAACTCAGCTCCAAAAGGGATTCCTCCCCTGCCCTCAGGCCTTAGGGAATCTTTATGAGGAGGCAGAAAGAGTTGTAAGAGTTCAAGAGGATGGAGGACACCAAGAAGACAAGGTTCTCTAAGTCAACAGGAATAATGCAATTATGAACTCACAGAAACTGAGGCAACATGCACAGGACATGGACAGATCTTCACCAGGTTCTTTTTGTATATATTATGGCTTCTAGTTTAGTGTTTTATTCTTGAGTATGCTAATGAGTAAGTCTCTGTTTTCTGTGCCTTCTTTTGGGTTCTTTTCCTTCTGTTTTTTAGCTTTGTCCAATTCTGATGTGTTAGTATTTATTTTATTTTACTTTATTTTATTGTTATCCCTTAGAACATACTTTGCTTTCTAATGAGAGAAAGAAAGGTTTTGGATTCAGAAATATATAGAGAGGAACTTGAAAATTAAGAGGGAGAGGAAGCAATAATCAGGATATATTGTGAAAAATCTATTTTCAATTAAAAAGAAAATTTCAGATTAAAAAGATAAAATATAGAGCTCCTTTGGAAGGACAGCTGACTCTGACCTATACAAACATACACACACACACACATACACACCACACACATGCATACACACACATATATGCACACATGTATTCACTCTTCCTTATATGACTGGACTTGGAAGGTGGTATTTACCCTACTGGAACTTGAGTCAATCTATCAGCCCTGATTAACAGCAAGTGAGAGAAGAGAAAGGGTAAAGTTGCATCTCGAAAAAGTATAGCTCTTTCTTACCTCTTATTTTCTAGACCTGATGTTTCTGGATCATTCCTTTAAATAATGCTTACTTCATGTAAATTCTGCTCCAGGATTTTACTGCCTGTTTCTTGTAGTTTGTTTCTTGGGGTGGTATATAAAGTGTGTGTGTGTGTGTGTGTGTGTGTGTGAGTTAGATGCCCGCTGAGGTGAGAAGAGAGCATCTTATTCCATGGAGCTACAGTGACAGGTAATTGTGAGATGGAGGACACTGACCTTGTGTCCTCTATATAAGCGGCACATATTTTTAACCACTGAACCATCTCTCCCAATTCAAGATAAATCTTTAGAGTATCAAAGTTTGAATTAGACTTCAGAGAAAAACCCTAAACTCACCTTTCTCATTAAAGTAAATTTATCTTGGCAACAATTAGAACTAACTCCTGCAGCAGGATATGTCCTGTGGAGTTTTGAAGGTCAGCAGGAGACATGATGGAGCAGGGGACAATAGCAAGTAGACATGCTGACAGAGAAGAAAGAGTCTGGATACAGAGACAGTCCTAGACATAGTCACATCATCACTTTTGTCTTAGCAATGTGCCTCTGCTCTGAACATGTTAAGAGAACTGAGAAACTAGATTTCAGCAAGGGCCTAAAATCTAAACAGGAAAAAGACATGGCACAGGCATTTTATATTGCTGAGCTAAACTCTGTCAGACTTGTGAGCCCATAAACATGCTGCTTAGGAACGCAAACTCTGCCATCAAAAAGCCCAGCTGCCAGTCTTGTTTCAGCCATGTTCTCATTGTGTCATCTTAGGAATGAGTTATTTAACTTTAGCTTTGGGCTTTGGCTTTCAACACCATGCAAACAAAATTAAGTCTTACAACTTGCCTAAAAGGTTAAAATAACAGTAATACAAAAAGAAGAAGAAATTAAAATAAAATTCTGGTACATTACAAGTCCCATAGGGCTGTTTTTATCTTTCTCATTTCTACTGCTAAGGGCTATATTATTTTAGTGCATATTGTCCTAAAGACTCAGAGACAATATGTTTACACGAAGGAAATATGCAAACTGACTGTGTGTACTTTGTCAAATACTGTTGATAAGTTTCACTAATGACAAATACTGCCATTTTCTCAAATGGCATAGGACAAACAAAATCCCCAAATGCTATCTATCAATATGGATAACAGGATGGAGGAGCACACTCTTCTACCAGCCTTACGTGGCCCACAGATTAAAAGACACAGACCATAAAAGCAGCCCTGGACTGTGTAATTATACACAGTTGGGCAGGAGCCTTTTTTAAAGTAAAGAGAGTCTTGGACTCAATACCAGTAGACTGTGCTCTCTGGTTTCACTTCTTCATATTAGAGGAATGAGAGCATGTATAAGTTATTAAGCATTTGTGCAAACACACACACACACACACACACAGCAATGCCACATACACAAGTGTCCCTCTGTATCACTGTTAGAACAGAGCCATTTTCCTGGCGAGCTCTGCAATGTCTAAAAGATTGCAAGGGCGTATTCTTACAGCCTCCTGCATGAATTAACAGGAGATCTTTCCCCCTTTCAAATCACCCTTCCTGACATTGTTCAAGTAGTTCTAGAATTTCCGTGACCCTACCAAAGAGAAGCTACCTAGGGCTGCTCCGGGCTCCATTTGTCACCTTCCCCTTTCTTTGCAGCATGTTTTGAGGCACTTAGTGCCATTAGGAAAAATTATGTCATTCATGGCTTGTACCTGGCCTGGCTTCTGCTCCCAGGTGGAGCAGCAGATGCATAATGGGGCCATTTAAAAATGCTACCTTAGAGAAAACAGTTCTCCAAAATTAGTGAGACGATGCCAAGGAGTTTTCTTTCTTTGCTTCCAGCGTGAGTTATCTTCCAGGAAAATGAATTACCGTACCTACCACAGAGCAGCACAGTTGAGAGGCAAAGGTAGAGGAGCATACAGCAGCATCTCTAGATGGATGAGGGAGAGAGGGTGCGAGACAAAGCGTGCCACTCATTCGGCCAAGCACAATGAGCCATTTGGTTAATATATGGGGTGTTTCAGGTTCTCCCCGAGATTCACACCACAAACTAAATATTGACTCAGTGGGAGCTCAAATGAATGGTTTGATTAAATTAAGTTGTATTAAGGGGAGGTTGTTTCCTAGACTCCAGGAAATCACTAAAATACCAAGGAGAAGAAAGAAAAGTCAGAGAAAAAAGTGACAATCGGTGACACATACAACCATGTGTGAACTTACATGTGAGAGAGACACAGGGAAGTCATGATCAGAAAACATAATCAAGGTTCCAAAATCTATTATTCTCAAAACTATTAAGAAAACCACAGGTCACAATTAAAATTAATCATGGTACTTTTAAGCATATATTAGTACACTGGTTTTAATTTTATTTTAGTGATTGGCTATGAATAGAAATCCATACATGGGATGCATAGACATACATGCAGGCCGAATGCCTACATACAAAAACAAAAGTGAAAGAAATGCTCTGCATTCTTCTTAGAACCCTGAATATTTTCAGAAAATTCAGCCACAAATTTCCTGTGAGCCAAGGCTTGACTGCATGCATCTTCTGATGCCTAATGCCATGCAGAACCAACAGACTGTATTTGCTTCCACAGGTCATCAGGGTTAGTGCCATGGACTGGATAATCACAAAGCAGCATTTCTGAGCCACATTATTACACGTCCTTGCTGAGACACCTTCACTCAACTTAGGCTTCATAGAAATTTTGGTTTATCTCCTGGAAGATGGCATTGTTCTTCATGTATTCAATTGGTGGTTTGACTAACACAAAACATCATCAAATTTACAGCCTGAGAAAAACATCATCTCTCCCAATAACCTCTTATACTATCAGTAGGAATGACTAACTTCTCGAGTTGCTCATTAATTTCTCACTCTATATTTATCTAGAACAAATGTATCCTAAAAGTCTACACTGGTTCTGTCATGACCTGTCATGATACATTATTAATTTAATTTCTAACTGTACAACTTGTTTTTTTTTTTTTTTCATACTTTCAATTCTCAGAATCAAGTGAAATGAAACCTTATTTGTTCTTTTTCTGCTCGATTCTCTTCCTTATAGAACACTCAGAGAAGAGGAAGCTTGTTTTCTGTGTCATGGCAGGAAATTGAAAATAAATATATGTTAGTGTGGAATGGCACAGAAGGCTGCAACTGGAGCCTGGAACCATGGTTTCTTTCTCTCATCAAATAACCATTTGGCAAACTTATATTCATTTATTAGCCTTTACTTGATTATCATCCAAATTCCATGGGGTTTCTTGCACTGTAGTTTGTGTGTGTGTGTGTGTGTGTGTGTGTGTGTGTGTGTGTGTGTGTGTATAAGTGAAAAGTAGTCACCAAATAAAAAAAGTTCTCCTGCCACCATTTCCCCATAAGTTAAGAAGAAATGATAAAGGATACTACAATTTGTTTTTTTTTTTTTAAGTTGGTGCCTATGAAAAAAGCCTGAGAGATACTGTGTACATGGGTCTGTTCTTAAGAGAAGACAAGAAAAGAAAGAGTTGAGAAGAAGAGCTATAATGAAAAACACTTCATCACAGCCAGAGGTGAGAATGTTGCCTAAGCTCAGTGAGGTTATAAGACTCCACAGCAATGTCTTGAGCTGGGTTGCCTAATGTTTTGCATCCACCTCTCAGTCATGGTCTAGCTACGTAGACAGGTCATACAAGGGTGGTTGTGTAGAGGCGCTCAGAGGACCTTCCAGAGCAAGGAGTGACTAGCGATGAAGTCCGCAAACAATGACCAGCTGGGAGGCAGAGAAAAGCCAGCTAAGAGATGCACTACCATTTTCCTAGAGTAAATAGTTGTGTGTGTGTGTGTGTGTGTGGATCTTGTTAAAGATTTTACAATGTAACAGATAGTGCAAAACCCAATTATCTAACTCTCATAGGCAAACTGCAGCAAAGGTGAAAAATCTGGAAACAGATGAAAGCACAATAAGCCAATGCTTGATATCACTTACTAACAATTACTGATCTGCTATTAATATTATCTAGATGTTCTACCATGAAGAAAGGGCCGGCAAGATGACCTAGTGACTAGAGTGCTTACTGTGAAAATCTAATGATCTGAATTCAATCCCTGGAGACCATTCACAAATCCACACCACTCTCTCCCCTTCTCCATACCACCACAAACGTCCTTGCCATGTATTCCACACTAACAAATGAGGTTAAAAGATAGTAAATTATGAGGAAATAATTACACTGATTTTTGGTAACAAACTCAGAAAAAGAAAGTGAGGGAGGAAGAGGGAAGGGTGGGAGGAAGCAGGAGAGGAGGAAAGGAAAGAAAAGGAGGGAGGGACAAAGGGAAAGGATATTTCCTCTCGACTACTGTGACTGTCTATTACGCAACTCCAGGGAAGAATACAGCCCGAGGTCAGAAACGAAGGGACAACTTTGCCTGCAATCCAAACCACCCTGTCTCCCCGCCCCGCCGACACTCATGGCTTTTACTCCTGTCTTTATAGGCACTGTAATAAAGTCTGAAATCAACACTCTGCTCTTCCAGATTCCTTAGATGCTTGCTGGTTTTCTTCTCTCTCCTTGGCATCTGTGATTTTTATACCTAATTTCAAACTAAACTCATAAGCATCCAAGTGCTGGCAGGGAGAGTTGCTCTTGCTTTGATGTGTATGTTGCTTAATGGGGATCTGGCTTCTAACAGTTGTCAAATACATCAAGTTTACCTCATGGACTTTCCTTCCCCTGGGCCTTTGAAGTTCCACATTTCAGGCTGTTTAGCATATAAGAGACATAATTTATCTCTTCTTTACTATGGATCGATAAACAAGACAATTTCATTCTCAAGAACATAGTCTTACAGTCTAAAATTACATTTTCAATAGTAACAGAATATATATCTAACAAATACCAATCTGATCATCATTATAATCAGTAATCTAACAGTAAAAACATTGCACCCAATTTACACTTCCTATATTTCGTTTTTCTTTGTAGACACTGATTTTGTATCTAATCCAGATGTCTGATCTTATCTTTCCCTGTGACCAAAAATAAGTATCTTGATTTGAAAAAAAAAAAACAAAAAAACAGAGCACTGGTGTTTCTGAGAGGAACCGTAGCCATCTCGGTAAAGCCAAGTCAAACCAGTTCTAATGTCATAAAGAAGATATTACTCTGGTTTGAAATGTGTGTATCAACTTTTATAGATTAACAATCACCAAGAAGAGTCCCTAAAGGCTCACTTTCTGTTGTTGCTGATAAAGACAAAACACCATCACAGAAATGCCCTCTTAAAACTAACTGAGGCAAAAGATTCTGCCCTTAATGGATTAATGTCATGTGGCATTTATTGCTGAAGCGGGTGCTTTGGGCAAGCTGACAAAGACAACAGGAATGAGATCAGAAATTTAGGTGAAAAGAACCAAGACAAATGCATAGAAGAACCAGAAAGGAAAATAATATTGTCTAGATTATACCCTGGTCTGGTCTTCGGGGTTGAGTTGTATCCTATTAACTCCATAATTTGAGTAGGTGTTCTGGTCAATTAGTCTTGCAAATCCTGATTCAACAAACCCTTCCTGTCATTAATATTATGTTCAGTCAGTGTTTTCCTCAATTTCCAATTAAAACAGACCTCAGCCCTTGACAAAAGCAGCCACCATGTAGCCAGAGGTTATGACACCACCTCCAATCACATTACCACAAAGCTAACTGGGAATGAGAGGGGCGTGCTTCCAACAACCAGAGAGTGAGGATCATGATGCCAAAGATTCTGGTCCGAAGTCGGCTGAGACCGACCTCTGTCTCTAGAACAAGTTATTAAGACACCCCTACCGTTTCCGCTTTCCTAAAGCTGAGATAGTTACAAAATGAAATACTGCTACAGCACTTTCAAACGGAGACACTGCAGAATAAGCACTCTCAGAAAAATCTCATTTGTGATTATGGCTGTTTGCCTACAGACCAAGACAACTTTTTAATCTGCTTTATTGGACACCAGTACAAAAACAAAAACCACACCCCCCACATGTTAAAAAAAAGAATTCCTGAAATCACTGAGGTATCAGCAATTGCTTTAATTTCTGGTTAGTATGGTTTTACAAATCAACCAAGCAATGATCAACACCTATTTCCTCGAGCTAATTTTCCTAACAAGTCTTTCATTCTTGTCTCCTTTTTCTTTTGCATCTACCTCCCCGCCTCCATCCCCATCTTCTTCATCCCTCTCCGTCTCCTTATTTCCTTTAGTGGCCTCTTCCATTATATACTTTGACTTCATATTTTTTTTCTTGCTAAATATTTTACCAGTTTTAAAAACCATTCAATTTTTTTCGGTTTTCTCATTTTTTTTATGCATAGACAAATGGATACAGTATATTGAGAAAGCTCATTAGCTGCTTCCCTAGTGCTGTAACATGGCAAACACATTAGCCTACTAAGTTATTTGTATGTACTTGCTTGCCTAAGTTCTGTGGGCCCTAGTGGCTCCTTTGGTCAACAGCTATATTACTGCTGACCCCTATCAGTCCTTAATTGATATATACTGCTCCCTGGTGTCACCTAGAGCTCAGTTGCCGTTGCCTGGAACATTTTCAAATATTGCTGATCTTCTCCTTCCCAGTGGATTAGTTTCATATATTTCTCTAATTTTAAGAGTGTGGCTTTGGCACACCTGCCTCAGGGTAAGAGAGTACAATTAAACACATTAAGGTAAATGCATGCAAACATAGTAATTACATAATTAATCAATTTTAAATAGTATAAAATTTGGTGCACTAAAAACATGGCAGTGGAAAAAGGATAATTTTAAGAGTTTAAAACTGTTTACTATTTGATTATTTTGCTGAACACACACACACACACACACACACGAATATAATGATTTTTTTTTTTTTTTTACGGCATGCTTCCTTTCATGGGATACAACAGTTACCCCACTGGCTTCCAGAGACCAGATGAACAATTGACAGAGTATTTTGGGGTCTGACTTCTAATAACCTAAGTGCACGATAATCACTTGGGAGTTACACTCTATATTTTTCTTTATTTAAGACACTCATAAGTCAGCATGGCTGTGGTGACCGAGCCACCAAAAAATAAAAAATAAAAAATGGTTAGTTACTTAGGCACTTTGCATACAGCTACTATTTTGTACTGGCATTTTGGATGACTCTCTTGTGATTTGAGAGAAAGCGCTTAGGAAGTCATGTGACTTCATGCTCTTGTGATGGAGGATGAACAGGCTGGGGTGGATTCCACTAACAGGCATGTCCTGCAAGCTGTGCATGCACACAGCTTCTCTGCTCTATCACAAATTCTTGTGGCTACCTAAGGCTGCTTTCTCTTCTTAACAATGTGGAGACATGAGTGAGAATGCGGGCATCTGAATTCTGTCTCCACAATCAAGTTCAGATGAAGAACCAGAACATCACATTAACAGAAGATGCTTCTGATTTTATCAAAAGATGGGATCCAGGAGGATGAATGCCTTCAACTCTTCACTCATCTATCTTTATGTGTGATTCTATCTTAATTCCCTTCAGTCTCAGCCCAAAAAACAAAACAAAAACAAACAAACAAAAAATCCAAAAACACAAAAGCAAGAAAAAAAACCTCTTTCATTTTCCAATTCCAATCCCTCTAACTTTTCTCCTATTCTCATCCCTCTCAATTGCTGAAAATATTATTTTCTCTGTTATGATGTCAATGTTTCATTTGTTTTATCATGCTTCTTATTTTTTACCCAGTCATTACTCGTTCAATGCCATTAAAAACTATACAAGTGTCAAAGGATAAATAGGCTTTTAACATCTATAGTTCTCCAATGTCCCCATCTCATCTCTTTCCCTGCATTGGTTCTCATCTCACTTGACATCATCAGCATGATTTTATGTCTGACACGGCATAACAAATAAATCCAGATACTTACTAAGGATGAGTTGAACATATACTTTTAAAGCATCAACTGCATAGGGGCTCATTTAAGAAATTAAACAAATTTCTATAGGAGACAATATGTTTTCAAAAAACAACAGACATTTAAAACATGAGCACGCTCTGCCGAGTTTCTGGTATTCACAGAGGAACATGCTAGAAACTGTTAGTTGCCTGAAAGACCCAAGAACCACCCTTTCCTACATAGCAACACAACTGGCTACACGGAGGAAAGTCTTTGCATCCAGGCTTTATTTTACTCTTGGATGGATATAAGCATCACAAAGACCCACTAGTTAGTCATTTCTTACGGGCCAGATGGACCAGTGTGCTTGGCATAGAGGGAGATTCATCGCCTTCACTGTGATTTCAATGAACTGCACATCAGCTTCTCATAGTTAAAGCATGCCACCTCAGGATAAATGTGTATCACATGAATTTACAGATGAGAAATGATGGATTTTAATTTGATGCTGTATTATGCAGACGTATTTCAAATTATCTCACTTCATTACTTCAGCTTGACTGACGTAAACCACAGCACTCAGACAATATGTCTGCCTGCTCACTCCAGAATCCAGCCACTTGGGATGAAGACGTCTTCATCAAACGTATTTGCAAGAGTCCCGTTACTTAAACCTAATGCTGTAATGAACACATTCTCTAGTGAACTCTGTAGTTTTAAATATAAAATCTGAGTGATATTTAAAAATAAGTTTCTCTGCTTCGGTTGAGATTACCTCATAACAGCTTAGTTTTCAAATTTATGGAGACAGACATAAAGGAAAAAGATAAAGAAAGGAAAAAGGTGACTACAGGGTCACTGAAATACTCAAGTTTGGCACACAAAAATGAAATGTGCTTTAAAAGCTTTTCAGGCTCCACCTGCAAGCAGATGTCTAGAGATATAAAGGGAGTATGCTTTACGCTGGCAGATTTATTTTTTCTAATGGAGAGTTGTGAGCAAAATGATGACAAATAGCTGTGGATTCACAACGCTATATGGACACATAATGACTCCACTTTTAAATAGTAAATCCTGGATTTTAAATGGATCCTGCCTATTCTATCCATACATGAATTTGCATTACCACACAAAACAATTGTGAATATTATTACCATTTATATAACGCAAAGAAATCATATTTTTAGATGGACAATTAGCAGTCATTTTAAACAATATAATTTATTATTTAAAATAATTTTTTAAATATAAACATATTTTGATCATATTCTTCCCCCCCCCCCAGCCAATTTCAGATACTCTCCCCTCTTTCTCCCCGCCCAACTTTAAGTACTTTCTCTATAAAAGGAACAAAAACTTAATCCCCTAAAAACAAAACTGAAGCCAACCAAAACAAACAAACAAACAAAAAACAAGCAAAACAAATGAAATAAAGTACCACCCCAAAACAGACAACCAAAAAAATAAAATAAAAAAACCCCACTAATTGTAACCAAATAAAAGTACACAGAAAACTGTGCGGCCCACTATAGTTGTTCAACTCACAAGAACACGAGGGTGGAAATGGAGTGGTTAATCTACAGAGAGTGTCACTCCACTGGAGAAAACTGATTTTTTCCTCTCCCATCAGGTATAAATGACAGTTCCGTTGTTAACATTTACCCTAGTGGCTAGATTTTATTTATATTTCAATATTTAAAAGATGTTTAGTTCTTTCACTTTACATCTCTATTGTAGTCCCTTCCCTCGACAATTCCTGATTCCATCCTCCTTCCCTCATACCCTTTCCCTCTCCTCCCCTAACACCTGATCTCAACCTGTCAAGTCTCATCTGGACTGCCTGTATCCTCTTCCTCTGTGGCCTGGCAAAGCTGCCCTGCCATCGGGGGAGTGTTCAACATGTGGAGGCCAGAGTCCATGTCAGAAGTAGTCCCCACTCCCTATATTATGGGCCCTACAGAGAGACTGTATCTACTACATGTGAGCAGAGGGTCTAGGTCTACACCATGCTTGGTCCTTGCTTGGCGCATCAGTATCTGTAGCAGCCCCCTCCTACACCTGCAATTGTTGGTTCCTTCGGTCTCCTTGTGAAGCTCCTGACTCCTGCAGGTCCTTCTATTCCCCAACTCGTCCATAAGACCCCCTGTGCTCCACCTAGGAATTTGGCTGTGTATCTCAACATCTGCTTGACTCTCCTGCTGGGTGGAGTCTTTCATAGGACCTCTATGGTAGGCTCCCTTCCTGTTCTTTCTCTTTGACTGCTTCTGGTGTCTATTCTATTTGCCCTTCTGAATGAGAATTAGGCATTTTCCCTAGGGCCCTCCTTGTCATTTAGTTTCTTTAGGTCTCTGTATTGTAGTGTGGTTGTCCTATATTATTTGGCTAATATCCACTTATAAGTGAGTATATGCCATGCATGTCTTTCTGGGTGTGGGTTACCTCTCCCAGGATGATCATTTCTAATTCTATCCATTTGCTTGCAAATTTCAAGACTTCCTTGTTTTTTTTTTTTTTTTTTTTTTTTTTTTTTTTTTTTTTTTTTAATAGCTGTGTAGTATTGCATTGTGTAAATATACCACAGTTTTTTAAAATGTATTCTTCAGTTGAGGGATATTTAGGTTGTTTCCAGATTCTAGCTATTATGAATAAAATTGCTATGAACATAGTTGAGCAAATGTCCTTGTTCTATGGTGCAGCATATTTCGGGTATATGCACAGGAGTGGTATGGCTGGGTCCTGAGGCAGAGTTATTGCCAATTGCCCGAGAAAGTGCCAGATTGATCTCTGACATAATTGTACAAGTTTGCACTCCAACCAGCAATGGAAGAGTGTTTCCCTTCCCCCACATCCTTATCAGCAAGTACCGTCCCTTGAGTTTTTTATCTTAGTCATTCTGATAGGTGTAAGATGGAATCTCAGTCGTTTGATGTATGTTTCCCTGTTAACTAGGGACCTTGAATATTTCTTTAAGTATTTCTTGGCCATCCATATTCCTCTGGGGAGAATTCTCTGTTTAGTTATGTATCCCATTTTTATTTAGATTATCTGGTTTGGTGGTGTTTAATTTCTTGAGGTCTTTATATATTTTGGGTATTAGCCCTTGGTCAGATGTAGTGCTGGTGAAGATCTTTTCTTAGTGTGTAGGCTGTCGTTTTGTTCTGTGGATAGTGTCCTCTGCCTTACAGAAGCATTTCAGTTTCATGAGGTCCCATTTATTAATTTTTGATCTTAAAGCCTGAGCTATTGGTATTCTGTTCAGAAAGTTGTCTCCTATGCTAATGAGCTCCATGCTCTTCCCCACTTTTTCTTCTAACAAATTTAGTGTTTCTGGTTTTATGTTGAGATATTTAATCCACTGGGCTTTACTTTTGTGCAGGGTGATAAATAAGGGTCTATTTGCATTTTTCTTCAAGTAGACATCCAGTTAGACCAGCACCATTTGTTTAAGATGCCATCTTTTTTTCTACTGTATAGTTTTGGCTTCTTTATCAAAAATCAAATGTCCATAGGTATGTGGGTTTATTTTGAGGTCTTTGATTCAATTCCATTGATCCACCCAACTGTTTCTATGCCAGTATCATGTCATTTTTAGATTTTAATGTAGACATTTTTAAATATAACTGAATAAAAATTAAAAACTACCACATGAAAGTTGGATAAGGCAGATCAACAGAGGGAAAAGAGTCCAAAAGAAAGTACAAAAATCAAAGCCTCTCTCATTTGCATGCATGGAACTCTCCTAAGAATACCAAACTAGAGGCCGTAATATAAACGCAGAGGACATGATGCAGAACCACGCAGTCCTGTGAAAACCACTTCAGTCTCTGTGTTCATATAAGTTTAGCTCATATGGATTTAGAGGGCCTTGTTTTTTTTTTTGTTTTTTGTTTTTTGTTTTTTTTTTTTGTGTGTGTGTGTGTGTGTGTGTGTGTGTGTGTTCTCTACCACCTCTGCCACTGTTGCCACCTGCTCTCCTCAGGGTTCCCTGAGCTCTGGGAGGAGGGATTTGGTGGAGACATCCCATTTAGGGCTGAGTGCTCCAAGGCCTCTCACTTTCTGTGTAATGTCTGGACCATGGGTTGCTGTGTTTTTTTTTCCCCATCTGTTGCATGAGGAAGCTTCTCTCATGATGTTAAACAAGGCACTTATTTGTTAATATAGGAATCATATATTTTAGTAGCTATATCAAGACTGTACCTGTGGACATGCATCAAATTTTTTGAGAGATTTGACAGGGTAAGACAAAAGCCAATGCATATATTTGGAAAATAAAATTGTATGAAAATTTGGGCCTTGTAAAGATGGTGACTATGGGAAATATTGAAGGAGAGGGAAAAAGACTTGATGTCTAATAGTTCAGAAACATAGCTCAAAACATAGCTCAGAAACATAAGCTTAATACACATATGTAATGTGCTCATGGAGGTGGTCATTGACTTACAGTGATTTGGTTTATAATTTTTAAATGTTTAAATAATGGGCAAGTGACAAAACAGTCAGTAGAAACCAAACAATAAATATTGAATCCAGGTCTTTTCCTTCAAGAGTAATGTGCAGTACGTGACTAAGCAGTGCGACTTTCAACCTTGCCCTCCCAGGCTGAACAAAAGAGAATTCTATACACACTACTTCCTCATTTTGATATAATCACTCAATATTTTATATAAAATATCCCACATTATAGGAGACACTGTTTAAAAATTTGTGTATCATATAAATAAACATATATGTTCTGTTTATACTTAATGTATATTATGTTACAAAGTTCAGTACGCTATATGAGTTAATCTTACTTGTGATATTTATAATGCACTTCTAGTCGGTCAGTAAACAATTATACAATAAGTAAAAAATCACTAATGCCTTTACAATTTTCTCTGGAATATAAGTGTGTACCTGTGAATAAGTTCATATTTCTCTCTGGACATGCTGAAATAGCTTATATGGCTTTGGGTTTAATAAAACATCTCTTATTTAAAAAGTTAAAGGATATCAACATTGATATTGATCTGTGTGATTTTCTAATATTTGTATATCAAGAATATAAATCTATATCCCCCCTCTGACCTTTACTGGAATAAAAAGCAAGGGAGAAATCCTACCACTTCCCTGAGCCATTCACTAATGCCTCCCAAGCCTCAGTTTCTTCATAGGCTCAATGCTGAGCACCAGAAGAGAGAGCACAGGGGTCTCTGACCAGAAACCCTAAACTTGACATTTACTTTATGACCCCAGAGAAGCCATTTAACCTTTCTGAATCCCATTGATTCAGATATCAAAGAAAACAAAACAATCAAATAACTGTCTCCCTGGAATGCGATTGCAACGATTGAGCTAAAACTTAGTTCAGAGATAGATAATCAATAATGATTAATTTCCTCTCTCTGCCCCTGATGATAACCTTTGCTTTTTTTTTTTTTTTTTTTTTGTAACTGCATTTGCTTCAAGTACATCAGTTTATTAAGAGAAAATTCAATGCTAGGATATAGAAGGATGAGATGCTGCTAGGCCCTAAGTGTGCTGGTACAGCTAAGAAATGTTCAGGCAATATGGCTTCCTGTAATGTTCATCACGCTTTAACCTAAATTTATATTCTTGGTGCACGTCCTTCTCAAAGTCACTGGTAACTGAATCCAAAATAGATGTCAAACGTTATTTTATTACTGTACCTGCTCTAAAGGAATGATCTAATGTTATTAAGGGATGAGCAAAACCCACCGGACACTATTTCTACCATGGTATTTTAAAAGAAGATTGAAATTCAAGGCCACCAAAGGATCTACGCAAGTTTCTTTAATCCAAAATATTTATATAATACTCATTTTCAAAAGTTACATGTGGAGTGCTTTTTAAATCTCATGACAAGAATTTTTATGTTATAAAAAATAAATTTGTGGAAAATAAAGATTAATTAATAGAAATAAAAATAATTGAATTGATGTATAATTTACATCCACTTGTTTTAAAATGTTACAGAACTCAATTCAGAGTTCTCTCTGTATACTTTGTAAGGAACTGAAAATTGTTCTATAGAACCATGAATTTCTTATCCAGGTAGTATCAAAAAGTTGATATATTCCATAATCTCTGAAGTAAAAACAACACTGATTTAACATTTTTTGAAGAACCTTGGAAAGTGTTCTTGGTTGTTAAATTATATGCACTTTATACTAACTGTGACCAAGTTTGTCCTATGCTAAATACATCTGAGAGACTGTGGTGAGCGGTGCCATGGCTGCTCTGTTTCTAGTATCTTCTGTGTGAAATGGCAGAAGTGATGGGTCATACTCACTGCAGACATGATGAGCTCACCCCCCAGGTTCTGGATCTCGGCTTTAACTTGACTGCAGATTTTCAGCTGGTGGGAGTAGAACTTAATCTGCTCCAGATAAGCCAGCAAGTCTTGTTTGCATGGTGGGTCTGGACACTGTAGATGTATGAGAGATTAAAAAAAAAAAAAAAACCAGAAACAGTAAGATTAACAAAAAGAGAGAAGCATATCAGAGTGCGCACATCACCATGTATGCCTTCCAGGGCAGCAATTTCCCACAGGTCCCATTTCTTATGCCAGCCCAAGTATTGTCCCATACGCCTCTCTGGAAAGCATCTGCTCAAACAGGTTATTTATTCTTCAGTTGTAATCACTGAGTTTAAGAAAGGCACTTGCTATAGGAATCTGCAGATAGGAAGAAATACATAAAAAGCTGCCTTCAAATTATAGCAAGCTTAGCAGCCTTCAGATTATGTCTTTAGGTGGACACAAGGAAGCAGTAACACACAACTGTCCCACCACCCAGAATCACTACAAGATTATTCTTTGGGATGCATAGTTTTCTGCTGTGTGGCCCGGAATATTTGTGTGAGAAAACTAAATCCACAGCAAAGCATATTATGCTGTATTATTTTCAGCTTTAAATGCTCTTAGCTGGTGCAGGTAATTTATTTCCACCTTGAGATGGCAGATGCAGTGCAGGAAAGAAGCAGAAAGCTCACAGGTTGTAAGGATGTAACAAACCTCTTTTTCAAGAACAGCCCCACTTGGTGCTTTATTTTCTATAGGGCACTTCTAAAAAAAATAGTACTGAGCTGATTCACTGCAACAGGGCAAATGTCTCAGAATAAGGCCAAGTCTTCATTCTATGTTCCCAATGAAGTTAGAGACTTAGGAAGTATGTTCCTCACCTTTTCTCTATTATTAATAACTTCTCATAAGAGCATAGACATGCAAACAGGAACCCATGAACAATAAAATTATTGCTACAGCACTTAAAATATAAAAAATTGAAATAATGCAAACTAGTTGGAAGGGGAAATATGAATCTCTGTCTGAATACTGTGACTTTGCCTAATTTCAAAGTACTTCCATGGGCTGGAGGGATGGCTCCGTAATTAAGAGTGTTTGCTGCACTTCAGATATTCCAAGTCCAAGTCCTTGAACCTATGCCAGGCAGCTCACAGCCAAATGTGCCTCCCACTTTCAGAGGATTTGACATCCTTTTCTGGTTGCCACAGACACCCACAGACATATGACATTCACTTACAAAGACAAACACATATGCATAAATAAAATAATAAACAATGAAATAATTTAAATTTTTTTCAAATAATAGAGGAGAAAAATTTTAACAGCTGAAGGTTAAAAACTCAGGATTTAAAATTTCATGCATCATTTCAACTAAATTGTATGAAAATGTATGGATTTAAAGCATACTGAAAAGGAAATCTATGAAAATAATCAATGAATATGATACAGTCAGTGGTCTTCACTTTCTTCATATATTTCATCTATATTGAAATAGATACACTTTATATCCATCATTATAAGATGTTATTTAAAATCTTTAAATCAAACTATATAAATTTACAAATTAAAAGACAGGCTGAACAGCCACCAGTGAGATGGCTCAGTACCAAAGGTACCTGTCACCAAATCTTACAAGCAGAGTTCAATTCCTAGACCTCATAAGGTAGAAGAAGAGCTCAGACTCCTATAAGTTATTCTCTGACCTCCACATGTATACCATGGCCTCTGAGTGCTGTCCCAACACCAATAAGTAAATAAATGCAAAGATGTTAGATGAAAAAAACCACAAAACCTCTCACAAATATTTGCATTCATCTTGGACATTAATTCTCCATTATCCACTATGGAGAGGTCCCAGGAAATATGCAGATACCAAAATCCAAAACTTCTCAGTTCATCTTAAACAAAATGGCAAAGTATTTGTGCATAACCAAAACATATCCTCCTGGTAAGTTTCAAATCTATTTATATCACATATTATCAACATAACACAAATAGCATATAAATAGTTGGTGCATTTTATTGCTTGGGAAATAATAGCATGCAAAGAAATATGGAATATGTATATAATACACCAAATACCAATACCATCAAATGGCTACCTATACCAAACTCAACTGAGGGTGACTGAATTGATAGGTACAGGACTTATATGTATAGATGGATAACTAATTTGTAACTAAAATGAGGCCTAGTTGGGAAATTCCTGGGAAGTCTATTCTATTCCATATCGTCAAGTACCTTGGGCTACATATCTCCAAGTCAGGTGTACAAGATGAGGACCTGGGCACGTGCACCCAAAGTCCATAGTAATCCATAAAAGAAATACATATATTTCTCTCTTTTCCTGCTGCCTGAAGTTTGGGTGTAGAACCCTGAGTTTCTTCTCCAGTTCCATGTCTGCCTGTGTGTTGTCATTTTCCCCACTAGGATAACAATGGCCTAAACCTTTGAAATGATAAGCAAGTCCCAATTACATGCTTTCGTTTATAATAGTTGCAGTGGTCATAGTGCCTCTTCACAACAATGGGACACTGGCTGTGACAGCGTGCATACTCAGTAAATAAATACGTTTAACAAATAAATTGTAGAAAGCAGAGACATACAGTGAAGTTTTCCCATAATGTCAGTAGTGGAAACACTGACTTTAGGACTAACTCTAATTTTTGATGGTTGTTATTGTAACACTCTGATGCATACAGGTTAAACTTCATTATATTGATTAAAACTTAAGTTGTTTGTATTTTAAATACTTTATAAATAAATGTGGGTTTTTTTTTTTTTTTTGGTTTGTTTGTTTTAGTATTCACTTGGATTCAAGACCAGATATCCTACAAACTAGGTATGAACAATGTATGCATTTTCACCAATTCTTTTCTTCAGTAGTAGCCATATAGAAAAGTTGCCCTAACCTATTTTAAATTCCTGAGTGGGAAACACTCAGGAAGTACATGTTTCATAAGTAACAGATTACAATTCAATCATGGCACACTCTTCCCTGATAACTGAAATTTGTAAATTAAGGAATTACTTGAGTTGACACAAACTTACAGAGATATGTTATCTTGCACATAAAATCAGGGTGTGGGAAGAGTGGCAGAAATGACAATTCACACAAAATCTAGTTGTGTGTATTTTTTAATATTATAATTTTTCTTTGTTGTTAAGAATTTCATACAATTATACAATGAAATACAATCATATCTACCACTCATTTCCTTCAACTACATTCATATCTGCCTAATACACCCCAGTCTTACTTAATGTCTTCTATTTAAAAAATTGTTTTGATAACCACTAAGTCAAATTAGTGATTCTGACTTGTGCAGCCTCCTAACTGAAATGTGAGTATCTACCACTGGGAACACCCTCAAAAAATAATGATTCTCCTTCCATCTCCCATCAATTTGTTTTCTTGTGGACAGGGGAGGAGCTACGAGGAGGAATCTTTCCTTACTTATTCACTTCCATTAATGAGTAAGCCCGTGATATAATATTCAGTACATTTTGTCCTTCTGGTCCAAACCACGGTCACAGTTTTGAAGGAATGGGAGAAAGTTGAATGATCATTCTCAAAGCATCTACGGCATTGCTTAGATGCAAGCATGACAAAGAAAGAAAGGGGAAATGGTGGAAGATCATCTCTTTGAGCAGAGAACCGGCTGTCACTTGATGGGGGCACACAGATCACACATTCAGTATCTATCCTCACTCACTCCTGAGGCACCTTTAGGTAATTACTTTTATGAAGCATGGGCTCATTAGTCTAGAGAACTGAACTCCACATCAACATCTGCACTTCAAATAAATTTCAAAGAGAAAACAGCATCAAAGCACACATACCGTCACAAGATACATCTGGGAATTATATTCTTAAGACATATGTAATAATGATATAATGAAAGCTCTAGAATTTAATTTCTAGTATAGTTTTATTATAATGAAATCCTCAGTTCATACCATGAGAGTAGGATATAAGGAAATCCATCAATAATATTTGGTAAACACCAATACAAGTTACACTTGTAGATGATTCTGATCATAGTTGAACGGATTGTTAATGATTTCATAAGTATTTCTCAAGTTTTATGGTGCTATCATCATTGAGCTATCATTGTTAATTTATTTAGCACTAAACATCAGCTTTAATTGTAATCATGATTGAATAGGGGTATTCACTCAACAACCTAGACATACTTGTTCTAACAAAGTTACAAGGAAGTGGTAGGCAGACTTTGGGCACATCACCAGGGTTTCTCCCTATGTGATGCATCACTCATTTGAGCTCTGTTGATTCTTCCCTATGTGAGGGTGCCTTGCAACTGCATCTAAACCATTGTGTATTTTTCCTGCTCTAAATGGTGTTGGTTGTATCATCTAATTTAGACCAGTTGTTGACCTGGCAAATCATAGAATAGTGTAGAGGGATTAAAAACACATGCACCTGCATTTGGGAAACCTGTGTAGAGCAGTGTAGAGAGATTAAAAACATATGAACCTGCATTTCAGAAACCAGGTCTTGTATTGCTATTCTCTAGCTCACTAACTTTGTTATTCATTTTCAAATTGTTTAAAAATCGTGGTAGCTAAAAAATCCTGTCCTTTAGGAATATACTATGTAATGCATCAAATATTGGTATATGCGTTGTGCTGTACTGAATGGCCAAGTGAAGATACCACAACATCTCAATTTAAGTCTAAGGTTCGAGAAATTTTAAGTGATGGAGACAAATAAGGCTAGGTGTGAGCGCTAGCAGGAGGTCTTATATTGTATGATGTATAAAAAAAACCCCAAATTTTATCAGTTTCAGAATGTTGAAGGAGATGGAAAATGTAACCTGATCGCTTGGTTATTGTATTAAATTATAAACTAAATGTCATAAATTTATATAATTAAATAATCAAATAAAGCAATTGGAAATTAAATGAACAGAGACTTTCAGTTTTCTTTATAACTAAATAACAGCAATTCATTAAGTAATGAATAATGCCTAGTGTATACATTACAATGCAGTATTCAATAGAGGAAGATAGGAATGAAAAAAAATGAAAAAGAAAGTAACCACCAATAAATAGCTTTCAATTAAATTGATTTTATATCATTTTCCTTACATATAACTCTTACACTACACAGAATGAAACTAAATATATGTAACACATGTTTTTATTATGAAAATTGTACATACTATTATTATTATGAATGTATTGTACACACTATTAGCATAGTATCCTTGTATAATATAAAATTACAAATTATCAATTGATAGTCTGATAGCCCATCAGAAAATGAAAAGAACAGTAATTGTCAAAAATTGAAATTCTAGATTGAATAAAATAGTCAGTAAAAAAAAACTACAAGAAGTAGAAATTGTCTCACTTTCATTATTCTACCAATTGTGTTTTTAAAAATAGTTTAAATTGCTTAAAGTCTAAAGCGTGTGTGTGTGTGTGTGTGTGTGTGTGTGTGTGTGTGTGTGTGTGTTTCTTTGAACAAATGAATGCATAGTCATGGATGACCTCCCAAGATGGTAACTAAATCAATTGCATCAGATTGTTAATTCACAGGGTTAACAGTTCAGAGGCATAATTATTCATAAGTCTCCATTAGAAACTATTTGGCTTTACAAAGTGAAAAATGTATGAGGACTTTTATTCACACCTATAAACTAGTCAATGGCTGTTTCTTAAGTGTCTTGGAAAATATCAATACTAGATGGAAGTAACATATTTTCCCTCCCTCCCACATAATGAGAATAATATTAAATTGATGAAAAATTTAGGAATTATATCAAAGCATCGGGTCAAATTAAAGGAAAAAAGATACCATGTAAATGTCAAAATGATAGTTTTCATACAGTTATGTATTCTAAAGCAAAGAGAAAACCGTAAATATTCATTGCTTAAAGGGGCTTTGCTACATACATATATGGCTAAGATAATATATTTTAATTTTCCCAGTAATATTTAGTCTATCCCATGAAAGTAAATGCAATACAATCCTAAAATAAAGGAAAGTATAAATGATAATGGAATCCATTTATTTATTAGACTAAGAAATTGTGAATTTCAAGATGATAAAGTTTGGTTTTAGATATAGGTTCTAAACGCTGTGTCAGTAACTCTTAGCTGAAATGCTTGAACAAGAAGTATTTTAAACGTGGGATAGTCTCAAAAGGAAGATTTATCTAGACTTAAATTTTGAGCACCTTTACTCTGAAAATCAGAAATCTCAAGTCTTGTGAAATCTAAACTATTTCGGTCCCGTGCTTGCTTCTAGACTTTTAAATGATGAATGTTTGATCTACATTAAACAACAGATTGATGCAATTTTTATAATGTTTAAGGTAGCAAGATATTGATAAAAGCAATGCACACTCAGGGAATTAAAAATGTTTTCCTCTGGTGGCATCTTCTCTCATTTGTTTGTTCTCCATTACACCCACAAATATATTATCTATCAGATTAAATTTTCTCATATTCCAACAGAGTATATATAGATAGAGGTGGAATGGCAGCTATGTTATTAAAAAGTATCCCACTAAAGTTGTACTATCACTATATAAACAAAACATAATATATTGTATATTCATAATATATATTGTATATTCAAAATCAAATAGGTATTTACCCCAAAGAAATATTTACAATTCTCTTAAATATAAAATAAAAAATGTCTTCATATTATACTCCTGCATGAAATATTAATTCCCACTATACAGATAACTTTCTAATGTGGGCACTGCCAAAAATTATTTTTAAAATCTGTGAAAATCTCAAGGAAATGAAGTAAAATGTGTGAAGAAACACCAGTCTACCCAAGAGATATATACATCCTTCAATTTACATCTTTACTTTATTGTTCTAATAATGCTGCAAAGTGCTGATGTCAAACAGCTACTATTTTAGAAGAAAAATGTGAAAAAAAAATTCAACATCAAGGAAAAGAGAAACACCCATTATATAATTACAGCCAATAAAAAGAAATTCACTTCATTTCAATCTGATGAAACTGATTTTAAAAATAAAGTATATTTAAAGCTAAATATATATTCTCTATAATTCATTATATTTTCTCAGAATTTATTGTCTGAGAAGTTGCATAATTATAAATATAGATCTTTGAACTATAATATAGAAAGCAAATTTATTCAATAGAGTTAAAAAATTGTCACCCAGATTTTCTCTAGTCAATAATTAAGCAGAAGAGAGAAAATAGCAAAAACTTTCCTATGTCTATTTATAAGTAGCTCACCTGGTTAGCAATCTGCCGAGCAAGAATATCCATCCTTGATCCTGATTCTGATATCATTTTAGCTGCATAGATTACATCAGTGGTATGCTTTAGTGGTCCTTTCCCCCTAAAAATAAATGATACATAGCAGTTTTCTGATTCATACATAAACATATATATGTAATGAATATACACATATTACATATTTTGTTTATCATTATTATTATTTTAATGTGTGTGTGTGTGTGTGTGTGTGTGTGTGTGTGTGTGTATCTGTGTGTCAGTGTATTTATGTAGGTATCTGCAGTGACCAGAAGAGGGCATTGGCTATCCTGGATCTAGAGTTGTAGGTTTCGTTAACTCTCTCACGTGAGATCTGGGAACTGAACTTGGGTCCTCTACAAGAATGCAAGCATTCCCTAACAACTGAGCCACTTCTCTAGCCCCAATAGATATATATCTATACACACATAAATAACAGACTTACGACCACAAACAATAGCAATTATACTTATGCACTTTGCTCTTGGATAAGCCCAGTGTATATTTAATTTTAGTCTTCAAAGTAAAAAATAAAATTAAAATCTGTGGTAGAAAAAAATTAGACATTACTACAAAGAAGATGAATAGCATTAGACTTTATTCCTATTTTTTAATTATAATGAGAGTCAGCTTAGATATATCTTGGCGGACCCAGCTATCTAATGCAAATATTATTCATAGTCAAGACATATACATTCAAGGTTGCATTGTGATAGGGCAGGCTGCTTATGATTTTTCTCTTTAATCCATTTCATACATTTTAAAACTTTTTATTGATGTTTTGTGAATTTCACACTTGCACCCCAGCCCTACTCATCTCTATTCCTCCAGTACCCCCCGTATCTGCTCTCTGCCCTTGTAACCACTCCCAAAAGAAAACAAAAAATAAAATCAAAAAGAAAAAAAATCTTGTCATGGAAACTACGGTGTGTTATGGTGTGTCACACCATATTACCCTTTTGCTTAAACAGCTTTACTTGCAAATGTTCACTGCAATGAATCACTGGTCTGGTTCAAAGTCTCTGGGTTCAGCTACACTAGATGCCCAGCTTTGTTAGTAAGAGAAGAAGCCAGTTGCAGGTAGTGGCGGGACAGGCCTGTTATGCTTCACAACCCCTGCTCCCAGATGTCCACTGATGAGTTGTTTCATGTTTATGTCATAGTCTGAGCATGAGAAGAAGAAGGAACCGGGCGGGGAGGGAGAGGAGAATGTGGGGGCAACCTCAGAGCATCCGTGGAAGTGAGAGGGTCCTGAGAACACCATTTGTGTATTAGCACCAGTATGCCGTTTATTAAAGTTGTTGCTCTAGTTTTCCCCTAAATCTACATTTTCTTTTTACACTCCCATAGCTTCCCCTGACTGGGGTAAGGCCAAACAAAATAAAACAAAACAAAAAAGTAGTATGTCATAGTTGTAGCACAAACCTAGATCCAAATTATTTTTAATTGTTTCCTAAAAAAACAGCAAAAGACAAAACAGCAACAGACCTACTCATTACTGTGCCTCCTTTTCTTCTGGAATGGGGTAGCATCCAACACACAGAAACTTTCTAAGATTACCTGAGTTTATTTCTCCAACAATCCCTAACTGTTGCCTTAAGTAAAGTACTGAATTGAAGACGGAACATGTTACAACTTTAAGGTAACTATGGCTCCTGACACACCTGTACAAAAAGGTTACTGTCGTGATCTCACAGATTAAGCAGGTAAGAATGTTGTGTCCATCTTACATTTCTGCGAGGCTCTCTTTGTTTCTTTAGTGAGTGGCGAGTTTGATAGAAAAGGAGGAGGAAAACAGATACTTGTTTGTGAATATTAAATTAAAGTGAATCAGGTGTCTTTAAATTTCTATCTTTTTACTAGCCACAGAGGTGCATACCTGGATTTTAAAGGAAATGCTTTTATATATCTTGTTATCTCAAAAAAAAAAAGAAAAAGAAAAAAGAAAAGAAAAAAAGAAAGAAAAGAAAGACGAAAGTCTACCTGAGCAAAGGTAGCTTTCCTATCCTACTCTAAGTTCCCCGCATTGCCCCCCTTTCACTGAGCACCAGGACACAGATGCCCAAGTGCTGATCTTTAGATTCTGATCCTTGTCCCTGGAAGACAATGAGCACTCAAGGTGCAATTAACAAGAGTGATTATTCTGTGATGCCCTAGAAAAGGGGAGGTGGGAATAATGAGCAATGTGAGAGTAACGGGTAAGGGTAAGAAGAGAAGGATTTTGATTAGACAAGTCAGGATGCAGATAGATGGGGAGGGAGAGTCTTTGTGTCTTAGTTACACCTTAGCTTGAATGTGTTGATAGAAACCAAAGCGTAAAACGTGTCCGAGATATTGGAGAAATATGTTTAAGCACTCAGAAGATGTTCTGATTAGTTTTGTGTCAACATGACACAAGCTAGGGTCCTCTGGGAAGAGGTAACTCCATTTGAGAAAATATCCCTATCAAAATGGACTGTAGGCAAGTCTATGGAGCATGTTCTTGGTTAATGGGGCCCTCCTTAGGTGGTGTCATTCCTAGGCAGGTGATTTTTGCTTATCTAAGAAAGCAAATTGAGCATGTTCTGGAAGCAAGTCTGTCAGTAGCATTCCTCCATGGTCTGCACTTTAGTTCTGACCTCAGGCTCCTGCCTTGCTTGCGCTCCCTTGGCCTTTCTCAATGATGATCGTGATTGGGAAGTAAGCCAAATACCTCTTTTCTTTCTAGGTTGCTTTTGATTATAGACTTTACCAAAGAAATAAAAAGCAAATTAATACAAAAGAATAGTTCTATATTGTGGTTTAAAAAATAGCAAAAGAGCAGATTCACACAAAGGTAAGTAACGCAAGACTTCTGTTCCTGTCAGATGACCACCACAATGTGTGTCTGCTGTGTGCACATCCTGAAAGTCCTTTCATGGCTTCTTTTTCCTAGCTCCTTTCAAAACCATCATAAGCAAGATTTCCTCTAAAGATGAAGCAGAAAAAGTTGTTAAATGGCCGTGCACTGTAACACAATGAAAATCTGGCCTCAGAAACGGTCATCCCCACATGCCTGAACTGCTGACATAGGTTTCTTAGCAACTCAAAAAAAATCAACATTAATTGTTACAATATTTGAATTGCTCTTATCAAATTTGCTTTATGCATCAGGGAGGACTGGAAGTTATGTACATGGTTATGTTCAAGTAAGGAATTGCATTTCATTATCTCTATGCCTCTCCAGAGAAAGTTAAACTTAAATAAAGCTGTCTAAGCTCCCCAAAGACAATACATCAATTTTCAAGGTCTTAAACAATGGACAAAGGTTGTTTCTAAGGAAAGCAGCCAAGCCTCTTACAGCTTAAACAATATACGAAGAGTTATATCTACAGAATGCATCTAATGGACCCTAATTTGCAAAATAAGAATTGTTCCTGTATGAAAACCCTGGACTAATAAAGGAGAAATTACTTCTAGCTCCAAATATAAACCTTGCTATAAAAGTATGATCTTGAAAGTCACAATACATTTTGGTACCTTCAAGCGATGATACTACAGGATGACAGACCACAATTACCCCCTTCGCCTCATTCTTAATTAGATGTATTGCCTGGCAAGCTTCCATCTGAGTGCCAGGGAAAATACACATTTTACAAACGATTCCTTATCCTGCCAAGCTTCCAGAACAAGCTACAATTACTGAAACTATGACAAATTTCTAACATCGTCGGCCTGAAAACGCGCTATGCAATGAAGACTTTTCAAATTGGGAGACGCATTCAGAGGCTGTCTGCAGGTCTTCATCTTCGTAACGGATCCTCACGATTTCCTGTCAGCAAATTGAGCCTTAAATCACAAAGTTAGGTCCTACAGAGGAAGACACCCAGGGGAGTAGTGGGGCGAAGGTGATATATCTGGAAATATTTAAAGAAGCTGGAGGCCATTCTTTTTTTCCCTCAGATTTTCAAGACAGGGTTTCTCTGTGCAATAGTCCTGGCTTGTCCTGGAACTCTCTCTGTACACCAGTGATCTGCCTGCATCTGCCCCCCAAGTGTTGGGATTAAAGGTGTAGGCCAGAGACCAAGGTTTTTTTTTTTAAATACATAGTGATCAAAATAATTATCTATAACCCAACATGGAAGGCACTGAGGAAGAGAGCTTCCTAATGACTGACTATATGATGTCATTCTTGCTTGTTTCCATATCACCCTGTCTATATCTAAAGAACATCTGGTTGCATACAATTCATCTGTCAAAATTTAAAAACATGTGCTTGTTGTACAAGAATGAAGACCTCAGTATGAGTTATCAGAACCCACAGAAAGCTAGACTTGTATCCATCCCTGTACTCCTGTGAAGAAATGAGAAGTGGATACAAGAGAACTAACTAGAACCCAGGCAGCACCTAGCACATAGCCAGTATTAGAGGATAAGAGAGGCCTTGGCTCAAATAAGGGGCAAGGTGAAGCCTGACACCAACATTGTTACCATGCATGTGCTGTGCCATAGGATTAATTGCATTAATTGTGTTCAGACATATGAACATTCTCTCTCTCTCTCTCTCTCTCTCTCTCTCTCTCTCTCTCTCTCTCTCTCTCTCTCTCTCTCTCTCACACACACACACACACACACACACACACACACCAATAGCAGAACAGCTGTGGTAACCTTAGATGAACTATTTACTCAGATAGGTGACAGGAGTTTTTCTGAAGTAAGTCAAGTCTCTTCTTCATGAACAAACGCAGCGTGGAATTAGAAAAATTATCATCATGCACAAGGCAGAACCCTTTATAACTACTATTCTTAATAATTGACTTTGTCTGTTATTGCAATTACAAAATAAGAAATAGATTTGGCTTTGTGCCCAGGTTGAACATGTGTCTTACAATTTCAGCTGTATTGGCTGAAGGAACATGGTTTTTTCAGGGTTTTTTTCCCCTGTCTTTCAAAAAATATTTTTTGTTTGTTTGTTTTGAATGGTGGTACACTGAAAAAATTCATAGTAGTGAAAAGTTAATCTATGGTTACCACTGCCGTTTTGTTCTTGGTGTGTGTGGGAAGGGGGCAGGGAAAGACAGAGACAGAGTGACAGAGAGGGGGAGACAAAGAAAGAAAGACAGAGAGACGCACACAGAGACAGAGATGCAGACACAGACAGACAGACAGATACAGAGACAGACAGACAGACTGACAGACAGGGAGAGACAGAGGGAGAAACAGAGGCAGACAGACAGACAGACAGGGAGAGACAGAGACAGACAGACAAGAGTGTAGATAGTGTACAGAGATGCCATTACTAAAATCCACAATCAACTTTTTATAAAAGTGAGATACAAATAAATTCCTTCAGTGCCTTCAATTTGCATTTAGTGTTATATCAAATCCCAGAAAATACATAATGCCAAGAATTTGATTGTGAGGAAAAATAAGACAAATTAATGAAAACAACTAAACGCTTAGGGTAAGGGGCAAAAGTGGAACTAAACAGAAGTAATTCTTTAACAAAGTCAATTTTTTATGGAATCAATTCTTGTGTATTTATTTTTTTTCCTTTCCTGCTGGTTTATGCTGCTTTTTTAAATTGAAGTGATTTATTCAGATTACATCTCAATTGTCATCCCATCACTTGTATCCTCACATTCCTCCCTCCCTCTCTCCCTCTTTCACTCTATTCCCCTCCCCTAGGTGTGTGACAGAAGGGGACCTGCTCCCCCACCATATGGTCACAGTCTATCAAGTCTCATCTGCTTATCCTTTCTCTGAGTGCCACCAGCCCTCCCCACCAAGGGGCACTGGAGTTCACATCAGAGTCAGTCCCAGCTCTCCACACAACTGGGTAGAATGTCCTGTCCATTGGCTAGATCTGAATAGGGGTTCAATGCTTATTTTCCTTGGTTGGTGCAGTAGTTTGAGCAGACCTTCCTAGGCCCAAATCTGCCTATCGTGATTTTCTTTTTGTAGGTTTCTAGGACCCCCTAGATCCTTCTATTTCCCCATTATTTTTAAGCATAAGTCATTCAGATAGATAAACAACTTGATATTTTCCTTATACAAAATAAATTTCTCTAGATTTCCCTATGGGGGAAAACTTGGTAAATTTGTACTAAAAGTACTTTGAAGAACAAAGCTTACCCCATGTTTTCATGTTGTATGTGTATCACGTTGACTAAGATTTCACTCAGTGATTACATGGAGCGTGAAGGTGTTGTAGGGCACTGATTATTACTTACTTTAAGTACTTCTGTAACCACTCACTATGCCTGTTCTCCTCTTGGGCACACCCACTCTGCCCCCAGTGTTTAGTAAAGAGAACTGTATCTTAGTAGTTCAAGGTTCTTTCCTTTCTTCCCAAAGGGTATAAATACAGGTAATTTTAAACTGAGTGACAAGTGGACACGTCATTAGTACTTTGGGACCCATTCCACGGTAACATGCTGGGTGTTCTCTGCACCTGCACTTTCAACCACCAGAACCCCCCTGGAAAACTTAATGGAACATTTTAGGTATAGCAAGGGAAACAGAATGAATGGCGGCCATCCACTGCCTGAGGGATATCCTCTTAAGACTACACTTTCAGTCTTCATGCACCAATGTCAAGCCTTATGGAATAAGTAATCTCTCCTTAGGTTCCTCTTTGATTTTTGTAACAGCAATTTGATATTTTCTTTTTCTAATTTATTTTTTTCCTGTTTTCTTTGGGTCTACAGGAAGCCATATCTAAAGGGAAAAGTCACCATTATTATGCAGTTGACTTCTGGTTCATAGATGGATTGGGTCTTAGGTTTTGGGATCTGACTGACCAGTATAGTTTATTATTCCACAATTGAAGACCAAATCATTAACTGTGGCTCTTAACAGTGGTTACAATAACAAACAGTCACTGATCTGTTCTCATGGTACCATTTGAAAAGACATACAGAGCAGGTACATGATATTCAGTATGATGGTCACAGCACCCTCTATTCATCACAGCGCATTCCCTTTCGTTATCACCTATTTTCCTTATCACCCTCCACACAATGTTCATACTATGTTTCTGTTGCCACTAAAAGAAATAACCGCCAACCTAGAGCAATCCATGGTTGTTAAAAACAACACTGATTTATTATTGTACATTTCCAGGGATCAGGAATCTCAAGTAAATTTCATTACGCCAACGTTTAAGTACCAGCAAGACTTGTCTCTTCCCAAAGTTCTGCTTAAAGATCCACCCTCTCTATTTTTTGTGAGAGTCTAGTTTGCAGCATATAGACCACAGCTTGTGGTTCTTCTGTGTACAGAGCACGTTACTATAACATCTGCCGTTTGCATTATATTATGAACTAGTCTGTCCTCTTCCTACTCCCTATTGTAAAGATCCCTGCAATATGAAACCATTCAGATGATCATTTCATCTCAAAAACATTAATGCAACCCCATCTGTAAAGTTACTTGCTCCATGTGAGAAGATACCCTCTGGGTCTGGGTATCAGACAGGATGCATCTGGGTGCTCAGCATCAAGCCTGCCATTGTCCTCAAGAGTTACCACCAAGACATTAGAGTTAGAGTTTTGCCTTCTATGAGGAAGTCACTTGTGTCCAAATTTACATAAAAATCAGCCATCCAATGGCATTCTAGGAGGTGTTTCTTTAGAGGTTTATTCTTTTCTAACTTGACCTGTATTTTTTCACAATGTTAGTGAAAGGTGGTCTCTGTTCTAAAGCAGCTGCTAGCTATCTACTTATAGTTTTTTTCTTGGGGTTCACATAATGTAGGTTATGGGGTTAGGGGCTTCAGAGGCATGTGTAAAGCAGGATTACTCAGGGACACTGTGTGTGTGTGTGTGTGTGTGTGTGTGTGTGTGTGTGTGTGTGTGTGTGTGTGTGTGTGTGTTTGGTACTTTTCTGCCCAATACACTTCCTTAAATGTAATGTGCCTATCTATTGACTTGGGGCTACTTATGATTCACGGATTGCCTCAAAATATTGCACACTGTAATATGACAAGGGAGGACTCCATTTGTGAGGGGGATGGAGAAAAAATATCAGATGATTATTGTCTGTACTTCTTCAAGACTCAGGGGAGATGAAAGTGTCTTGCCATAAGCCATCTAGAAATGACAGCCACTGTGCACTTGAAGGGCTCACTCAGAAATAATGTTATGGTTAGAAACACTTAAAAATGCACCTTTAAAGCAGATGGTTCCTGACACTATGAAGTACGGGATAGAGTAGCTTCTCAGTGTTGATTCTCCAGGCCAGTGAGAGGTAAGAATTAATGAGAAAAATCATCTGTACTTTTTCTAACACAGAGACAAGACATCCCACCATGGCTCCTACACTCTCTTCAAAGTCTTGTAAGTCATTATTCATGGACACCCTTTCAGATAATAGAAACCTGTGCTCAGCTCTAACATTTGAAAACAGGTTCTTTCCCACCTTTACACAAGGCTCTCAGAGTGCACACATTAATCAAAGCCAGTGGACTGTAAACACAATCACCCACTCTGAGTGGGGAGTCTCTCCCCTCCCTCATGACAGTGGACTTAGCTTTAATCATGTACAGCATCTCTTAAAGGGCCTGGGCATTTTCCACCAGCTTCACTTAAATTATTGTGATGTACTGGCTGCTCCTCGTCTTTTTATAGCAGACCACAGTTTATGGTCTCAGAAAACAATTACCTTTTTAGCTTATGAAAATAGTATACTTTTTTTTCTGGCCATTACTATTTAGATTCTGATCTTCTCAAATTTTATCAACTGATATCTAACTCTGGTCATGATACAGTGTTAGGCTCAGGTCTAGATGAGGAAACAAAGAGGAGGGGTCACTGTCTTAGTTAAGAACTATCACATTCATAGAGCGTTACATGGCTAATTCAAGAGTCTAGTGTACTTCCAGTTCCACTCCATACAGAGAGGGTCAGAACCCATAAGCTGATCTTTACTAAAGCCTCTTTACCCCCTAGTTGATCAGCCAAAGTGATAGCTTTATTAAAATTGAATACACTGTTTGTATACTGTTAGCCAATGAGCTATTAAGATCAAGTAAGACTTAAGGCATACTGCTTCAGGCAGCTACTTTTCCTAGGACTCTGCCATTACTACTGCATTCAAGAGATTTATATACTTTACTGAGTTATTATAAAGTGATTCAGAGTCAGTATTAAAAGGTATAATTCATTGGTGTATATATGTGTGCCCATATATATATATATATATATATATATATATATATATATATATATATATATATGTGTGTGTGTGTGTGTGTGTGTGTGTGTGTGTGTGTGTGTGTGTGTGTGTTGTCCTCATCCAGCTGCCATTCTTGCGTGTCCTCAATCACTCCCCACCTAATTTTTTGAGACAAGGTCTCTGAATGAATTTGAAAACCACCAATTTGGCTAAACTATCTGGCTATTAAATACCTAACTAACCCCAAATCTCCTGTCTCCACGGCCCAGCAGATGAATCACAGGTATGTGCCTAGGGATTGTAGTCTGGTCCACATCCATGCATAACAAGAACTTTTCTTAATTCATCTCCTTAGCTCTTAAAAGTTATGATTCAAAGGTTGAAATTGATACTGCAATTCAGATACTTTATTATATTTTTATTATTTTATGTTTACTTTATGCTTTTATCAGGACCAGTGCCTAGCTATTTATCTGATACAATGTAAGAGAACATACACTTTGAGTGGAGGTGTTGTAGTAAACCGTATTGATGGTATTCAAGAAAGTAGGGCACTCTAAGCCCCTCCCTACCTTTCTTCTGGGGTTTTGGGATGGAAGCTATGAGGGAAGATGTTTGATTTGGGGACTACCCTGGTACAGAGGTAGATGAGGGCCTCTCTTTTCCTCTCAGATAAATGCTGGGGTGGGTGGTCCAAGGCCTCTTACTCCTTGGAGGACATATAGGCTGTGAGATAACCAACCTGTTGCTGTAGCTGTATTTGTTGTCATAGTAGGAAATGAGCTGTATATGACACTGAGAGCAATTTCAGCTTCAACATCAAAGGTAAAGAGTGAATATCACTGTTAAAGTCATAGAAGACATCCTAGTCTTCAGTGTAGCCCAAGGTTTCCTTTCATTGGTCTCTGATACCTGCTTCACAAATTTTTTGATGCCACCATACTTGGCAGCTTTGTCCAGATGGCATGTCAGATTCACAATGGATAAACTGACGGTAGGAACACATAAGGCCATGCCAGTGAGCTTCCTGTTCAGTTCTGGTTAAGACCTTACCCACAGCCTTGGCAGCACCAGTGGATAAAAGGGTAATGTTCTTGGCAGCCCCATGACCAGCATGCCAATTTCTGTTCCTCTGGGTTCCAGAGATTGATGCATCTTTTTGTGAAGTGCCAGCTTCATCCCTGAGACATAGTGGTGAAAGTCAGAGTAAAAAGATACCACTATATTAGGCACAGGGTTACTTGACTTTCTTTCAACTTTGGCAAAGTGAATATTGCTGCCATCAATGACCTCTTCAGTTGACCTCAACTACATGGTTTACATGCTCCAGTATAACTCTACTCACAGCAAGTCCTATGGCACAGTCAAGATTGAGAACTGGAAATGTGTCATCAATGGGAAGGCCATCTCCATCATCCAGAAACAAGATGTCACCAACATCACATGGGGTGATCTTGGTGCCTAGTATGTTGTAGAATCTACTGGTGTCCTCACCAACATGGTGATAGCTGGGGTCAACTTGATGGGTGGAAACAAAAGGGTCACTATCTTTTCACTTTCTTCTGATGGCACCGTTTCTGTGATGGGTGTGAACCATAAGAAGAGTGGCACTTGACCCAAGGTTTTCAGCCATCCTTGTCTACCAGCAACTGCTTAGCTTCCTCTTCCTCTTCTTCCTCTTCTCTTTCGCCCTTCTGTCCCCTTCTGTGCCCCTTCCTTACTCCCTTTCATTTCTGCTCTTTAGTTCAAGATGAGGGACACTGCTGTGATCCTGCATATGCCACAGATTACAAAGTCAGGCCATAGGGGTACCCAGAACAACCATTGTTTTACTCCTGGGGTTTATTTAATCCACTTCACCCTTTCTGAAAATTGGCCTCAGAGTTTTGCCAACATTCTTTTGAAAAGTCGATGGGCTATAGGCATTCTAAAGTCAATGGAGATGACTGCCCTTGTCTGTTGCCTGAAACAGCTTATTCCAAGCCTAGGAGTTCTCCTTTGAAAATGTGTGCTGTGTGATAAGGCATCCATCTCAATGAAATGGAGTCATTTAGAAGAAACAGATGGGAAATGCTAGGAATGAAACTCTGAGCAAAGTAGGAATTCCTTTGATTTTATCAGAAGGAAATTCAGAGAGATTACTCTGGTCCTAAATAAGTTCCCCATTTCAGTAGGAAAATATGACATTTTCCTGAAATCTGAAGTTAGGACCTTTGCAGTATTGTCCTCGGCTCCATAATGTTCTTATGCTAGCAGCCTATATCCCAAAGCATTCTTTCCTACAAGTTAAGTCTTGTTCTAGAAGAGTAAAACATTGTTGATTTTAACTAAGCTACACTCTTGGGGTCTTTACATAGTCTATTCTGCTCAGGAAAGATTGAGTGACATGTGATCTTTACACTCCACATGTCCTCTTGTGACAGCGAGGTCAGTATATCATAAAGCACATGCATAAGTTAGAAAGGGAAGTAAGCTGGGCAGAATTGGTCATGCCTTTAATGCCAGCACTCTGGAGGCAGAGGCAGGCAGATCCCTACGAGCTCAAGGTCACTCTGGTCCACATATCAATTTCCGGGGCAGTAAAAGTTACATAGCAGACACTCTGTCACAAGAAAACCAACAATCAACCAATCAACCAACCTACCTACCTACCACCCAAACAAACAAACTAACAAACAGAATAATCTCAAAACAAGTAAACAAATGAAAGAATCAAGTAATGATGAACAATACTTTAAATATCTCATTAATGATAATATCCCCAAACCCTCAATATTCTCTTAGGGGAGATATAATGTTGGTATTAAGGATGTAATCCTTATTTTAGGCTCTTACTTTGGCAGTAATTTTAATGACCTGCTTCTTGCCATTTTATTAGATTAGAATTCATTCATTTTCCAACTGGCTGCCATCTCCTCCTAGAAATCCAGAGGCTGTCAATATTGAAATCATTACTTGGACTTTCCGTTATCCTGAGCCCGTGGTTTCTTTCCTTAAAAATTAAAATAAAAATAAGTTTCTTTTAGGGAGAGCTAGCTCACTAGTACATTTTCATGGTTGAGTGTGAGCAAATACCCGAGTGAAACAACGCAGGGAGGAGAGACTGACTGGCTCAGTGTTTCAGGTTCAGTCCGTGGTTGCCTGGCCCCATGGGCCTCAGGCATAACACCATGGAGACAAGTGTGTGTAGCAGAAGACGTTCTTCACCTCTTGGTGAAGAGAAGCGGGTAGGCAATGGAGGAGTGTCAGCACTTAGCTGGGTATTTCTTTTGTCTTTCTTTCAGTCCATGTCATAACTATCATCAAGGAATCCTTGCTGGAAATTCCCTCACAGTCATACCTGGAGATTTGCCTTAATTTTTGAGGTGATTCAAAAGCCAGCTAGTTGACAATGAATGACAATCATAACCACTAGTTTAGACAAAATGAGATGATACCATTGATAAATCCATTTGGCTATAAAATCTATATAAATGTCTCTTATGAAAAAATTTTTATGACACCATATATAATGTTTTAGATAGTGAAGACAAATAAGCTTTTTAATATTTTCATCTTCCAGAACATAGCTAAATCTTTTGTTTGTTTGTTTGTCCTTTTGGGTTTTTTAGATCCTTCCTATTACCCAAAGCAGACAAAACACATCAGTCTTCTGAACAGACCTGGCATTTTATCTGTACATCAGTCTATAGTCACCACATTCTATTTGCGAGTTAGTTATATACAAGCATATCCTAACTTGAATAAGACCCGAGCATGTTAGATAAAGGTCTCCTCTATTTCCTGGATTATTTTGAGGCAAAGCAAATCGAGATGAGATTAACCATGGGCTTCCATATCAAAATTCTTTAAAAAATAACTTTCAGGCAATAAATTAATTTTTTCTTATACCTAAACTGTAAAGAAATTTCATGGTTGGGACCTTTACTGGGCATCTTTGGTTCCTTTAGGCATTGTTGAAGAAACAAGCATTTGAACATATACACAAGGGTGGAAGAAATTTAAAAAATTTTTTTTCTTATGAAGGTTTGTGCAAAAGGTCAAATTTTCAAAGAATAATCATCTTTGAATAACTAAAATTACACAACAGATGAATATCCTAAAAATGCTTTTATTCTAATTTTTAATATGCATGAAATCTCAACATTATAATCATCTATAATATATCATTCTCTTGTGCTAAATTAGTTCCCAAAAGAAACTAGGGGTGATCATAAGGACATGTTTTTATTGCTCCTCATTTTAGATGCTGGCAGGAAGCATTATGTAAGACACAAAACAACCAAAAGCAGTTATTCCTGTGAACGCAGATGCTAAGAACCATTTTAGGGGCTTTTGAGAATAGAAAAGAACTAGGGTATAATAATAGAGAAATCCAAACTGAAACCCAGAAAACCTTGTCACAGATATCAGCAATAATAATAGAATTAATAATGAGAATTCACAGTAGAAAGAATAGCTAATTCTTTAACTATAGCCATTCTTTTAAGAAATATGGCAGATACTTGAAAGGCAGAAAAGTAGAAGTTTCTCCTGTGCCCCCTCAGTTCTGACTTCCACATCCCTTAGACCAGCCTGTTCCCCACACATCATGTCTCCAAAGGAGTATTAAATGCAAGTATTGACTTAATTTTCTTTTCAAATGTCACGTCCATCTTCTGTGCAATGTAAATGGTAACTTAGTGGAGGAGTGTCATGGGTAAAGAAAACTGAACAAAAGCAGCATAGGCACCTGCCTTTCTGACCATTTTGAGATGCACGAGGCTGTACCTTTCTGTCAGAAGCTGTCTTCCACTAGAAATTTACTCCCAGAGATTAGGTTCCATATTGAACATTAAGAAGAGATGTTTGGTAATATCCAAACATGTTTTTATTGTGGCTTTCCTATTAACTATGAATAGGTGACTCTTAGTTTGCCTTGCAATAAGGGCTCATCCATAGCTAGGCAAAGGTAGGTCTTAGCTAAGCCTGTGTTGGACAGATTGCATCATCTTGTCTCACTTCTGACATCATTTAGTCCATGGCTTTGTAATGTGTGAAACTTAAACGTATGGGCCTCTGCTGACATTTTGCCACATATGTGCCATTCTCAAATCCCTCCAAGATACAACTATTTTCACTTTTGCTGCTCTTCTTTCTCCTTCCTTCCAGGACACATTCTTCTATACAGTTAACTCTCTCTCTCCTCTCTCCTCTCTCTCTTCTCTCTCTCTATCTTTCTCTCTCTTTTTTTTCTCTCTCTCTCTCTCCCTTCTCCCTCTCTCTCATTCTCTCTCCTCTCTTCTCTCTCTCTCTCCTCTCTCTCTCTCCCCCTCTCTCTCTCTCATTCTCTCTCTCTCCTCTTTCTCTCTTTCCCCTCTCTCTCTCCTCTCTCTCATTCTCTCTCTCCCCCCTCTCTCCTCCCTCCCTCCCCCCTCTCTCTCTCTCCGTGTGTGTGTGTGTGTGTGTGTGTGTGTGTGTGTGTGTGTGTGTGTAATTTCCTTTTCCCTTCTTTTTCTTTGCTCCCTTCAATGCTGTCATCAAGTACACCATATTCCTGTTGACATGTGGCACCACACTTTGCCTCTCTCTCTTATCTTGATTCATTCTCATTTTTAACTTCATCTTTAGCTACTATATTCTAGCCCCACACCCCACTGAGTAGAAATAAAGGCACAAATTTGTTTCCATGTAGATTAAAGATATTATTGACCTTCGATTTCAAATAAGCTTTAATATTATATGCAATGACAAGTTTTCATTGCAAAACACTTTACAGAAATAGAACTATTTCTCTATGGACTAATTGATGGTTGATGTATGTAGCAAACATTGGATACAGAAGTAGTAGTGACAGCGGGCTTCCATTCCAACAAAAAGCACTAATATACCTAAAGTCACAGCTACATCCAGTTCAGAAAGAAATAGATTAGGGGTCCACTGAACCTAGTATTTCTGATTTTGTCCTATGCTGATCTTATCGTAGACTGTCTTTTTTTCCCCTCAGTGCCAAACTTCGACATACTGCCCCTCTTCATTTCATTTGTTTAGCCATGAAAGATTTTGCCTCACTAAGATGCTTTCAGAAAGGATATTAGACATGCACAGAGAGTTAATTAGTTCATAATTTAACATATTATCAGTGATCATTTGTATACATGTGATGCTTTGTTTGAGTGTTTATTAGGTATAAATAAGAATAAATAGCATATACTTTCCACAGCCTGTGGTGGAGATGAAAACATGTCCCAGTGGGAAGACCATTTTGGTCACGATTGTCTTCTCTTACATTTTAAGTATGAGCACAATGGAGAAATATAGCCTATCTATTCATTCATTATCATTAAATTTTGTTATTGTATATTTTTACTATGGACTAAGACTGTTAAGTTCAAACTTTTTTGAAGAAGACCATCAAGATAAATGGACACACAAGTAATTTTTCTAGGGAGTAAAAGTATAAGAAAAATTGAATCTGCCGAATGCAATATAATACTAAATTGGACAGAAGGCTAGAGTAATTACAGGAAACATAATAACTATATAAAGTTTGGAATCGACTGAAAATGCATGTAATATTAATATTTGCATGAAGAGAACAAAGAAGAAATAACTCTCACATTTTTAAAGTGCAATTGGAAGTTTGGGCATGGTGACTCATACCTGTCATCACAGATTTAGGAAAAGGAGGCAGGGAGATTACTCAAAGTTTAAGACTAAGTAGCAGGACAAAGTATCAGACCACTGGGTTACAGGCTGAGACCATGCCTTAGAAACAAAATGAAATAAAATAATAGTGGGGGGGGGGAAAGTCCAGTGGAGCTTCCCATGAACAGAAAGTATAAAAAAGACCTAGTTTATTTCTTAAATAACAAAGCACAATGATAATAAAGGATAAAACTAAATAAGATCACACAAGAAAGTAAATCAAATTGTGGCTAGAGAAATGCCCTAGCAGCATTGGCTGCTCTTTCCAGAGGACTGGGTTTGATTTTTAGCTTCTTCATGTTCACTCACAATTCTCTGTAACTCCAGACCCAGGGCATCCATATCCTCTTCTGGACCCTGTAGTTACCAGGCACAATTATATATGGAGTCAAAACATCTATACATATAAAATTTGAAAAACACGTAAATAATATAAAGTAGGCATAAACCATATTTATAATCACACATTTCTGTGAATTGTGTTAGTCTGGAAACTAAACACTGAGTGAAGACATGATGGGTAGTTAGTTTGACCTTGCCTAATATATAAATGGATTTTGCAGCTCGGCTAGATGCTATCTGTCTTTGATTGTGTGCATTCATATTGAGAGCAACAAAAATGCTACTTTTGGTTGTACTGACAACTGTTTCAACTATTTCCTTAAACTGAGCAAAAATCTACCTAATTCCTAACCTTGATCCAACATTCTTTGACCATCAAAATGTGTTTGTGATAAGAGTTGAAGGTTAGATGCAGACATCTGGTGTGCTTACTTATTAAAACATCATTTTTTCCCTGACGAGTGCATTTTTAGAATACCAAGAAAGAAAGCAACATTTAACAAATTAAAGGGGAGGGAAGTAGGGGGAGAGCAGGAGGGAGGGAGGAATGGGAGGATACAAGGGATGGGCTAACAACTGAGATGTAATATGAATAGATTAATAAAAAATTTTTTAAAAAGAAAAAAAATACAATAACCAAGCAAGGAAAAAAATGGACAAATAATTCTTTGCATGGCTATGTTAATTAACACTCTATTCAAATATGAGAAGAGAAGGAGATAAAAACAAGCAAACAAAAATAACAGCATATGGGGCTAGGGGAACCACTTATGGGTTAAGAGCATTTGCTGCTTTGGATACAGTCAGTTCCCAGGACTATTCCATTTCCAAGTTATCAAACACCTCACTCTGGCCTCCTCCAGCACCAGACACTCACATGATACACACACAAGCATGCAGATAAAACACTCTTACTCAAAAAATAAAAACAGGTAAGTTTTTAGAAACATCCAAAACTATTCTAAGCTTTTTGGAGATAGGAGTGAGACACAGTATTTTTCAAAACTCGACTACACTACAAAAGGAAGTGTGATGATTGGAGGAAAAATTGGGCTCATCTTAAATACTTATAGAAATAGTCACTACTGAATCTAAGTATGAATTGTCTCAGGACTAAAATAAGGATCATATGTTCATCAATCCCATGTCTTGGAACAATTTCCAGTGTTAGAAAGGTGAGTGTATATGGAAGGACTTTGAAAATTTAAAATTCCCATTATGAAAGAATAATTCCTACATAAATGCTGCATGAATAGCAACAAATACTTATAAGTTGGACACATTTAAGGAAAAAAACCATTCTCTTAAATTGATGCTTGTCTGAATATCATATAAATGTGCTTGAGATAATTTTTATGTATTTGGAGCAGTATTAAGAAAAAAATTACACAATTTTTTACCACTCAGTTCAGCTCTTGGTAGATATATTTTTTGATGTAGTACAGGTCTCATATGTACTCATTTCTATAAAACAATGTTTATTTACATATAATATTTACATTATTTTAATGAAATTTTCTCTCAAAGAAAGAAGTGTTATTTTAATTAGTTTAGTATATTAGGGCAACCACTATATTAAGAGGGCACTCAACAAATATGCCTTTTAAAAATAAATTTATAAAATTATTTCTTTATGTGTTTGTGTGTATATATCTATATGTGTGTGGTGGCCAAACACACGTATATAAGTCAGAGGTAAACTTGTAAGAGTTCCTTTTCTTTTTCCCATAATGCAGGTCTTATAAATGCAGGCATCTGTGTCTCCAGAGACATCTCTCCAGTTTACATATCCCTTTGATCAAAACTACATACCTTTGTAAGCTACACATGTGAGTCCCAATTGAAATTATGAGCACAAAGTTGTGAGCCATCACACATCTTATAGTAGTGGATCCTAAATCACAGAACATACTTGAGTGTGTGCTTTACACACTCACATAAAGATAATATACTTTAGTGTCTCACTAATATAAAATCAATACGTAATTTCAGGTGTTGTTGTTATGGTACTTGTTACAGTGAAAGCCTTTTTTAGTAACATTAAATAAAATGTCATTAATATTGAATAGGATAAATAAGCCACTGTATTTAGTAAGACAAATAAGATTGCAATCATTAGGTTTAATTTAGGTTCCATATTGTAGATGACTATGTCCAGGAATTTTAAATTTATATTTTGTATTAGCTATGTCCCTACAGCATCTGTTATGGTATTGTGACAGGTGTTTATTAATATGGATGTCTAATCACATCTCTTGGTTGCTAATAGCTTGGCAGTTCAATAGCTAAATATTGTCAAAATTCTTGATTATACATTGAAAACTGTGGATAATTGATTCAAAGCTGTTTTCCTTGGCTGAATTAAAAAATTACATCCCATCCAGTATGTTTTCCTTTAGAATGTCAATATTCCTTCAACATTTCTAAAATAATTCAGTAATGAATACTTGTGAAGGAAACAAAAAAGCCTCAAGCATAGAACGTTTCTTGAGCCAAATTTTTGTTAGAATCTTCTTTTTACAAATAAAATGGAAACTTTTAGTTTTTTCCATTTATTTCCACTTAATGAACAAGAAAGGAAGTGTCAAACTAAGTTTTTCTTTACAGCACACACATGCCTATAGGACACCATTTCATCTATTTAAATCAATTTTTCTCAAATTGATTTCATATATTCTCTGCATTGGAAGCAACAAGGAACCACTGAATGGTTTTCAGCTCTTTGAGCAGCTTCCATAGATGGCATTTATAACCTAGTTTATCAGTTATAATTTCCCTGCGACTCCATGATGGCTTTGAAAGAAGCTCAGGAAAACTTTTGTAATCATCGTATTAAATAGAAACTTCTCTGTACTAAAAAAGAACTAGTAATTTTAGATACCTGAGGTGTCTCATTTGCAGTTTGTTTCTAGCATTCTTTGATTGGTTTTGCTTCTCAGTATCATCAAGATTTGTGTTTCTGTTCTGGTACAGTTTCTCTGGTGCTTTGACAACCATAAGTGTCTTTTCTACACTATCCAATAAGATTTCCATTAGACACAAGTAGCTACTGAGCATGGGAATACATTTTATATAATTAAGATACTGAGTTTTATTTCTATTGAACTTGATTTTACACTTAAATTGAATAACAGAAATTTCAATGAGGGATCCTGAAAGAACTCACACATCTAATTCGTGACATGTGACTTCCTGATTAAGCAAGTTTTGCTTTTTCATGTTCTTAACAATACTAAATGACTTGCAGATGCTTTTTTTGTTATTCCTTGACTTTATCAAGGCAAAGCTTAATAATAGCAATATTAATAGACTAGTTAACATTTTCAGCATTGTGTTCAATGATGGAAATCAACTCACAGCAGCCCTGGATACAGACGTACAGTGTATTTGGTATCTTAGAACAAAATGATGAACTCCAACATTCAAAACAAACTGAGGCTCTATACAAAATACATCCTAGTCACCCATGAAAAACATGTGCCATTCCTTATCTAGGGAAATGTCTATGTAATAAATGCAAAGATGAAGTCTTTCTAATAAATTCATATATAACATATAATAAAACATTTATTATTTTCATATACCAAAATGCTATAATGCAGGCAAGCAATTGTGAGACACTTAGAGCTCATGCATATTCACCCATACATAAAATTACATATTATAGTTTGAGCAAGTAATAGAAATCAGACGCACAAACAACAATTTGTAGTTGTTTTTTTTTTTAAATATGAAACAAAAGTAGGGGCAAATTTGACTCTAAGGCTTGGTAATCAGAGAATATCATAGCTGGAGTAGATTATTAAAAGTATCTTTCTAAACTAGGTCTCATAGCATAGGCTTGTAATCTTAGCCTTTCAGGAGGCAGAGATGAAAGGATTAAAAGTTTGAGTGTGAGTGAGCTGCAAAGCAAGCTCAAGGTCAGCCTAGGCATCTGAGCAAGACTACCTCTCAAAATAAATTAAAGAAAAGGTGCATTCTAAAATCATTTTAAATGCAATACCCAAAGAAGCGTAGGGATTTTGAAGGACACAGAAATCACCAGTTAAGCCATGAATATTCATCGATATATTTCTGATTGTACCAATCTGGTCTATGTACCAGGGAAAGGTGGAGAAGTATTGAATCTCTCAGGAGCTGAGGTGGCCCATGCTATCTATATCCTATATTCTTAGCTCAGTCTAACAGGGAAAATGGATTTATCAAATTGGTTTTGGCTGGTGATGTTTTCTCTTAGCAACTGATATTAACAATAGAATGAATGGGAAGATACAAGGTATGGGATAACCATTGAGATGTAACAAGAATAAACTAATAAAAAATTAAAAAAAAAAAAAACAAGAGAGTGTGCACATTGTGCAGCATGGAACTCTGAGGATCTTTGTCTAATGAAAGAAACAGCAGGAGAAAAACCCTGTCCATCCCAGAGGATGGAGTCTGTGAGTGCTAAGCACCTGGGTATTAGGTTTGATTTGTTCACACTGGTCTTGCATTTCAAGGTACACATTGTTTCATTATATTGCAATGCATTATAATTATCTAAACAGCAAGTCTGGTGCCTTGAGGATTTCATAAGGAACTGTACTGTTTATTAGGAACCATTTTAAAATTAAAATTTACTTCATTCTTTAATAAATACATTTGTAATTCAGTAGAAAGGATCTTTTTCCTTATTTAGAAAAGCAACATCTTAAATTAATACACATCAAATTCTCTTCTGAAATATGTATTTGTATAAATTTGGAGAAAACTACAAAGTGTCATATTTGTGGGATTTTTATTGAAATCATTGTTTGAATTTCTGGGTTTTCTGAAGACAGTGATTATCACTAGTTCTCAGTTAGTGGCACACTCATTTGAAGCTCTGTCTTTGTTGAGCCCCCAACAGTGGTAAGAATAAGTTGCCTGATGCACACCTTTAATCCCAGCACTCAGAGGCAGAGGCAAGTGGATCTCTGTGGGTTCGAGGTCAGCCTGGTCTACAAAGTAAATCCAGGATAGCTAGGGCTACATGGAGAAACCCTGTCTCAAAACAATTACCACCACCACCAAAACAACAAAAACTAAAACAACAAAACAAATAAAATTTGAAAGTAAAAACTAACATTTCAACGAAAGCCTTTTTGTTTTTCTATTCTATAGACTGGCAGTATAAAAAGCTTTACAAGGCAATAAAATGTACATGGTAACCTGAACTATAGAGACGCCTACAATATGCTGTTCTTCTTTGGCCATATTTGGGAATGTAGACCTGTCAAATGCAGAGGTGTTTAAACACGGAACCAATAAATCATTACAATTACTTACACCGTGCTGCAAATAGACTTTGGCTTCTGTTTTTTTTTTTTTAATCATTTTTCTTATTCCAGTGTGGTGCCTTATTATTTCTATGGAACCAACCATGTGTATATAAATTAGACACAAAAGACTTGTCTCCATATTTAATTTTTCAAAAGTTATCTCTGACCACAGCATCCTACGGAGACCTCCCAAGCAAAGCCCTGGATAACCATTGTGACTACTATAGAAACAAGTCTGTAACATTTGATTTCTGTTAGAGGAGATGTTTAAAGCTCCCTGTGGATTCTCTATTTTTTTTTTATTATGTTAGCAACTGAAATATCATTGAGGAATTTTTCTTTGAACTACAGAAAAAGGTAAAATTAAATGACTGCAAGGGTTGTTTATAGTTATGGAAATTTGGGCAACTTTAAAAAATGACAGTGAATTGGTGAGTTAGAATTAATGGTTCCCAGAGGCTCCAGTGCTTCTCCACTCTTATCATCAAAGAAACACATAAACAAGAGAAATACAGTGCATCCTAGGCACCTGTCAGTCATCGTGTCAAACTGAAAAGTTGCTAACTAACACAGTACTAAACTCTGAATTTCTAGTTTAACATCTGAGAGAATAGACTGTGTTCATATTATCATTTTAGAATTAGTATCAATACTGATACCAATGTCTGTTAACATTCTGCCTGCTATTTACTGTATGAAATATAATTTATTTGCTTCTGAAGGTACACACAATTTGCTTGCAGGGCCTCCTTTGTCTTTCGTGAGCGGCTGTTACCATGGTGAGGTAAAGGCAAGCACAAGTGCTTAGGATAATCCCCCCAACACACACACACACTTTTAAAAATCATTTCTTGCATCTTCGTGTTAGACTACAAGACAGAGTTCTGATTCTTTAGAAATCTTAGCCACACTCCAGAAACATGTGTGATACAGTCCAGAATCTGTCATATATATAAATCACAGAAGCCAAACATGCCCAAAGCCAGAAGGCACATGTAATTTTCTATGTGTGAAGAAACAAAATGAATGCAAACATGGACACAGTATTGTATTGTTTGACAAGGTATATAAATTAATGAATTGGTTATCGGTACAATTGTTTTGTTAGTTGATTTCTAAATCTTTTCTTATTAAGTAAATCGTAGAACCATTTAACTAATACAAATATAAATGGTTTTGAAAGCTACCACAAACATACATACACACATCTAATTAGATGATTAGTAGACACTATCCTAGTTTCATTTCTGTTGCCTTTATAAACTATGTGGGGAACCAAAAGAACTCAAGGGAGGAAGGGATTATTTTGAGCCACAATTCCAGGACAGAGATCATTCTTGGGGAAGATGAGGCAGCTGGAATTTGAAACAGCTCTTCTCATCATGTCCAAATAAAAAGCAAAGGAAACTAAATATAGACGTTTGTGTGCTCTCTTGCTTTCACCTTTTAATAAAGATCAGGATTTCCTGCCCAGGGAGTGACCTATCCACAGTGGGCTGGGTCTTCCCACATCAATTTATACTCAAAACAATCCTCCCAAGACATGCTCACAGCATAACGCGATCTAGGCAAGTCCTTAGTTAAGTGTCTCTTTCCAGGTGATTCTAAGTTGTGTGATGTTGACAATTAAAACCTAAATACCAAGGAGATGTAGAAAGATTACCCAGGTGAATATTGGGAAATCCTTGAGAATTGTTTCCAAATCCAGCTTGTATTTTATTTAAACATAAAATCTTCTGACACTGGATGTGTGTGCAGATTACTTTAGGAGCCAGACCTATGCTTTACCCAAGTCATTCCTCATGAGCACTCACTACCATCTAGAGCAATTATAGTGCAATACACTTTACTTATTATATAATCAACAAGTCTGCTTTGTACGAAATTTCACATTAAGTGCAATGGCCTTCAGAGAAGTAGTAGCCATTTGTCAAACCATCCATGCTAGAAATGATATTGGGTCTTCACAAACAGGAATTATATTCCTCATCTGTGAAAATGAGATCACAAATAAGACTATCTCACAGGACAGTACAACCTTAGATCTCATAGCCTTGAGTCTTTTTTCTTTTCGGAATTGATTCCTCAGAATTAAACTAATGTCTCCAACTTAAGAGAAAAACACCAGCTGACTCAGCGATAAATAATTGATCACAATTGTGTTTGTGCTGGGGAATGCTTATTTTCTGTATTGGATACAAAGGAAAATGCCCTCAGTCTCAGCTATTGGAACCATTTTCTGAGACAGTTACACAGATGATCCACCATATGGCATTAATAAATGAATAACCAAGACAGACATGGAACAATTTATATTTTAACCAAATGGCTAAACTAACTCATGAAAGTGTCATATATTACCTATTTAGCTGGGAGTTTTATTGCTGAGAAATTGTGTCATGATTAACAATTACCACAGGACCAGCTATTTCACTCTATAATCACTTCTCAAACAAATTAAAGATGAGTTATCTTTCATTCACACCCAGCTGCGGCTCCACACAATTTTACATGTAGGGATACGTAAACATACATAATTTTATAAAAGCCACTCACTCCTGTCTAGCAGTAGTAATTATAAAGATTATATACACTGGGAAATAAATCCACGATAGTTAAATATCTAGCCTGTTTAGATAATCATCTAAGTATTTTCCACTTACGTTGGTAGAGATGGACGTAAGCAGTAATTCTCTGAAGTCATGCAATATTGGGAGGGGGTGGACCTCATAATGCAGTATCCCTTTGGTAGATTTATACTTTGGTATTAGTATACTGTAGGTTTCACCCGTTTTCTTTTTTCTTTTTTGAGATTTTATTTTTTATCTTATAAGTACAGGAGTGCACCACACACATATAGTGCTTGAAAAGGCCAGAGAACGGTGATGGATTTTTTTGGAACTGGAGTTACAGATAACTGCCATACTGTTGCCAGGGATTGAACTTTGTTTCTGTGGAAGAGCACTGTTTACACAACAAGGCTCACGTTAAAACAAAAATGTTGTTGGAATAATCCAACACTGTACTAAATCATATAAAGAAACAAAAGGCTATAGAAAAAAAGGACAAGAGTGAGAGTTAAAATGTTGAGATCTGATTTTAAAAACACAAAGAAAATTGATAATTAAAAGATAAAGAGTAAAATGCATATATTCATATTTTTGTTAATATAATCAACACATTTGATTTCCTTATATCTTCAGTAGCTGGAAATGGATGAGGTACATGAGACAGGGATGTTGAGTATATTTGGTTACCTACAAATGGTCATTTTTTTTTTTTACTTATCTTTATTTTTTGAGACAAGGTTTCTTGTGATAGCCCTGCTGTCCAAGAACTCACTCTGTAGACCAAGCTGGCCTTGTACTGAAAGATCCCCTGCCTCTGCCTTCCAAGTGCTGGAATTAAAGGCGTGTGCCACCATTGCCTGGCTATAATGGACATATATTTTGATATAATTAGCCTTCAATATTTTCACTATCTTGCTTCTATATTATAACTAGCCCAATATTAAATTCATTATAGGTAAGACATTGCCTTGGTTATTTTTTTCTTTTGCTGTGCTAAAATACTCTGACAACAGCAATTTAGGATAGAAAGGGTTCACTGTGGGAAAAAAACTAAGCCTACTGCCCATCATTGCAGGAAAGTCAGAATAACAGAAGATTAAAACAGTCATATAACATCTACAGAAAAGAAGCAGAGTGATGACTGCTTATGGCTGGCTGGCTTTCTACTCTTTATACAATGCAGTGTCCCAGACTTAGAGAATGAAGCCACCCATGTTGGCCAACTCATCCAACCTCAATTAACCATTTCAAAATAATTCTCCATGGTTATTTTCAGAGGCTAATCTAAGCTAGATAGTCCCTCAAGTTTGCCCAGAGGCTTGTCTCTTAGGTGATCTTAGGTATTCTCAAGTTGACAATAACACTAATCATCATAGAGACAGGGTTATTGTACTCAAAGTTCTGAGAATGGAAATAGATATAGCTATATAACCCTACCCAATCTCCCAATATTTAATAATGAAAGCAAAGCAGTTCTTTTCAAAACATGTTCTTTTCTCCATCACAAAATATTCAATAGTAAAACAAACAAAAAATTACTATATTTTCAACTGGGTTAATAAAATAAAGCAGTGCCAAAACAAGCAATTATTCAATTATTATTTTAAAGCTTTTAAGAGCAATAATATTTGGAGAATAGACAGCAGAGGCTTAGTGCAGGATTCAAAGCTTAAGCAGGAAGAAAGCAAGGGATGTGACCAAATTGAGAAAGGAAAGAAAATGTCACACACTGATCTTGGAGCAGGGAAAGGCTAATTGACAGTGCCAGAATAGAGGAAAGTGTTATTAGAAACCAATCCTGAAAAAGATGGAGCTGACATGTTTAAGGTGCATATATGCCTGATACTATTCAGCTTTCCCTAAAGAGGTGAGTTGTTTATAAGAAGAAACTGTGGAAATGATCTAACAAGCATCAGTTAATCCTCCACTGTGGTTCTTGCTAGCCTCACAGAGGACTTTCCAATTGGTTACTACTCTAGACACTTGTGGATGATTTTTCGCCAGGTAGGCCAACTCCTTCTTGACTTGAGGCCTAAACCTCCCAGGGCTCATCAGTGTAGACCTTCTGTTCACACTCTGATTATTCCTAATTCCTGTATAGATTGCTTTTGTGAATGGGATTTCTCTGTGACATAGGTGTTCCATAGATTATTGAAAACTTTGTCTCCAGATTCTTCCTTCCTTGTGAACAAAAAAATCCACAATTTTAGATGCTCAAAGGCTTCCAATGATTAGACAGATTATATCATAGCCTACCGTGTCCAGACTTTGAGAAGCTGAATATATCTACCTATGGTCTTTTTAAATGATGATGAAATGTGGCCCTGAAGAAGAATGTGCAAAATTTGTCAAGTTGATGGAAACTGTAATAATTATCTCTGCATTTTGATATTTTTCTTTGTACTTTAAAATGAGTTATGGGGCTGATGAGATGGAAACTAGCAAATAAGCCTGATAAATTAAGCTCTATCCATATGACTCACATTACAGAAGAGAAGTGGTTCCTATGAGTTGTCCCCTAACTTTCACAAGTGGCAAGAACTCTACACACACACACACACACACACACACACACACACACACACACACACACACACATACACACACACACACACACACACACACACCTAAGCAGATAAACAGAATGGATACATTTCAAGTGCATATTGCTACTTTAAGATATCCATGCTAGAATTGTTTAAAGATTTTAAATTAAAACTAACAGGCATATTTGTAAATATAACTTCTTAAAATGAACCATGCATTTATGTAGGATATTTTCTGATTCATTTATATTTGCATCATTTACAAGTTGTTAACTGAACTCCAATCCAGAAGAGACTAAATATGAAACTCCACGAAAGTTTTATAATGTAGTTAAGACCAAAATCAAATTCCTACAGAACTCAAGTTCTGAATGTTGCAATTTTTAACAAGCCATCATACTAATGGCCAAATTGAGAGAAGAGATTAAAATAATATACTCATTTATAAGTGGATATTAGGCCAACATAGATGTCCTCTGAGATTCTCCACACAGTAGGGGATCAGGACAGAGGCTGGGAATGCTGCTGGACTCCAGATGAGAGTGGTATAGGAGAATGGGAGGATAGAAGGACCCAGAAGGTTCAGGAGCCCTACAAAGAGACCATCAAGGCTGGAAGATCTAGACCCAGGGGACCTGGCACAAACTGTTGTACCATCTGCATGCTGTAAACATAGACCCCATGTTCAGATCTAGGCAATGGACAGCTCATTCTCCATGGTTGTGGGGAGATTGGGGTCTGCTTCTGACATGAACTCTGGTGCTCCCAATTTGATCACTTCCCCTTGGTGGGAAGGCCTGGTTGCCGCACAGAGGAAAGGGAAGCAGGCTATTGGGATGAGACCTGATAGGCTCTGGTCATCTGGTCAGGGAGGAAGTCCCCTTCTGTCAGAGATCTGGGGGAAGGGGAATATGGAAAAAGAGGAAGGGATGGTGGGAATGGGAAGATACAAGCAAGAGGATAACAATCAGGATGTGATCTGAATAAATTATAATTTAAAACTAGCAAAAATAAAGTAAATAATACTCAGTATACTTAAGAACATTTATTTATATTAACAAGTACTTAATGAAGTTTATATACCTTCTTTTCTCAAAATTATCTGGATATTCTATGCTCAAGATCTTTTTTTTCTTTTCTTTTTTTTTTTTTTTAACTGAGAAAATGCCTTTTCTAAAGTCTAGGAGTGGAATTTTGACCTTGGATTCCCCTGGCAGGTGACATGCTTGGCTTGGTTCTTCTCATTTTCATTCTACTCCTCAAATAAACAGTAAGTTGTCAAATCTCCAATATCATGAACAAAAGTCATAATATCAAAAATGAATAATGTATGCAATTATCCTCAACCTATGTGTCAAGTACAAGGTACAAGGTTGAGGAGGATTTCAGATTTGCTTTGATGAAAGACAGACAGCTGTTTATGATTCCCTTCAAATTCACCTGCACTTGGATTTACCAATGAAAGTATCCATTCTTTTGTGATTTGGGGTGCATTAAAGATGAGATGTCCATGGCTATTTTGGAGAGGAAGCAGAAAGATGTACAAACGCATGGCACCTACAGACAGGGACATGCTCTATACACACATGTATGAAAGCTTTCTGAGCAAGGCACGGGACTGTTTACAATCCATCTCCACAGTCTCAGGGATACCCACCTGGTTCTCATTATATATCCTTTAGGCTGAATGCATGACATCTTCTGTTTGTCCTCTTGTAAGCTTGTCTCCATTACTTACTTGATCTTTTTTTCTCATGCTACACTCTCTGCCTTTGCTTGTCTATCAAGTGAATCTCAATTTAGTCTTTATAGTATTATCCTTTTATTTCCATCCTATTTAGGAGAAATATATGGAACTTCCACCCATAATTTAACAGACCTTTGTTTTTCTTCTTGGTGTACAACTCTCATGATAATTCATAGTGATTCTTTTTATTATTTTTCAGCATCATATTCCATACAGTATCTTTTTTTATTAATTTATTCTTGTTACATCTCAATGGTTATCCCATCCCTTGTATCCTCCCATTCTTTCCTCCCTCCCATTTTCCCCTTATTCCCCTCCCCTATGGCTGTTCCTGAGGGGAATTACCTCCCCCTGTATATGCTCATAGGGTATCAAGTCTCTTCTTGGCAACCTGCTGTCCTTCCTCTGAGTGCCACCAGGTCTCCCCCTCCAGGGGATATGGTCAAATGTGAGGCACCAGAGTACAGTATGCTTACATACATACTTGAGCAGGTGTATGTTTGCACGCAAGTGAGGTGTATAGAGGCAGAAGACAGAGGTCAAGGAACGATAGTCTTCTACCTCATCATTAGGAACAGTGTCTCTTATTTAACATGCAGCTCCTCAGTTAAGCTAATCTAATAGGCCAATGAACTCCAGAGATGGGCAGCCTGCAAAACACCAGCACTGAGGTCACAGTACTGCATGTTGCTTTCTGAGTTCTGGGGATCGAAATCAGATCTTCAAGCACTTTACTCATTGAATCATCTCCCAGACCCCTCATATTTCTTTATTTGGACATATCAAAGGCTATACAGGGGGAGGTAATCCCCCTCAGGAACAGTCATAGGGGAGGGGAATAATGGGAAAATGGGAGGGAGGAAAGAATGGGAGGATAGAAGGGATGAGGTAAACATTAAGATGTAACAAGAATAAATTAATAAAATAAAATTAAAAAAAATAAAAATAAAAATCTTTAGTACTTAGAATAAAGCTTATCATAAACCAGGGAATCAATAAATATTTTCGGAAAGTCTTAAATGACCGCTTATTACCAATGCTTGCTTAAAACCCTAATCCAGTAAAACATTATGAATTAAATATTTAAAAAGGTTTCAAGAGCTTGTAGAACCACACTTTACTTATGCTACAACAGAGGAATCAGCCACAACTTTGCAGTTACGCTTTTGGAAAATGTGCAAAGCTTTTAAGCTTGGTACTTAGCCTGCTATTATATGTATCTCATGAGTTTCAAGTGACAAACATACCATTTCAAGCAGGACCTAAATTCTTACTTACATCAGTAATTCATGATAAATTTTTAATAATGGGAAGCACTGGTGGGAAATATATTCCTTTTGAGATGTACAGATCCCTGAGGAGCTGAGTAAAGTGCATCTACAACTATTATGAAAAATTCTTCTTTTAAATACCAGCACATGTCCTCTCCATTGAACTGATGCTGGGAGAAGGAGATACATTGAGATCTTTCTCTCTCTCACCATCTGATGTAAAAAAGGAGAAAATAGACTGAGAAAACTCCAGGCTTTGGAGTTTATACAAAAGCTGAATTTCTAATACCTTTTACCCTAGAAATGTTTTTACATGAACGACAATTAAATTCTAAATAAAGCTATTTCATGTTGCTCGTTTTTTAGTTTAGTTCATTTGGTTTTTTTTATTAATTTATTCTCTCACATACTATATTCCAACCTCAGTTTTCTTTCCCACCTATCCTCCCAGTCTCTACCCAACCCCATTCTGTGGTTCCATTTCCTCACCATCCTGCCACCTACTCCTCCTCCATTTCCTTTCAAAAAAGGGCAGGCCTCCAAGGAAGATCAACCAAACATGGCATATCAAGTTACAATTAGATTAGGCACCTTCACTCATATTAAGGCTGGGAAAAGCAACCCAGGAGGAGGACCAGGATCCCCAAAACAGGTAAAAGTGTCAGAAATAGCCCCCATTCCCTCAGCTAGGTGTCTCTCAAAATTATTTATTTATCTATCTATCTATCTATCTATCTATCTATCTGTGCATTTGTGTGTGTGTGTGTGTGTGTGTGTGTGTGTGTGTGTGTGTATTTATAATGCAAAGGGTCTATGTCAGACCCATGCAGGCTCTCTTATTACCTGCTCAGTCTCAGAGAGCTTTTATGGGTCCAGGTTTATTGATTATGTAGGTTTTCTTGTGGTGTCCTTTGCCCCTCTAGCTCCCATAACCTTCCTTCTCCTCTTTAGCCGGATTCTCGGAGCTCAAGCTAATGTTTGGCCATGAGACTCTGAATCTGTTTCCATCAGTAACTGGATGAAGCCTTTCTGATGACAATCAGGATAAACATCAAATAGAATATCATTAGGCATTATTTTTATTTTGCCAGTTGTGTTTGATTCTATCCTAGGTCTCTGTGGCATTCAGCCTCTGGTTTCAATATCAGAGGTGAGCTCTCTCTCACTGCATGGGACTCAAGCTGGACCAGTCATTGATTAGGCACTCCAAGCATTTCTTTGCCACTCTAGAACATCATGCTGGCAGGACAAACCATGGGCAAAATGTTTTGTGGCTGGTTTTGTGTCTCAATTCTTCTACTAGACTTCTTTCTTGATAACAGAACATGGTCAATTCAGGTTCTGTATTTCCCATTACTAGAGTCTTAGCTAAGGTCACTGTAATATATTCTTGTGAGTTTCCATTGCACTAGGTTCCTATCTTGCCCCCAGATTATTCTCTCCCTCCATTCTCTTCCTACCTGATTCTTCTTGTTCCCAGATCTCTCATTCTCATGGATTGCTAGGATTAAGATAGGAAAAATGATCACCTTACCAAAAGCAATCTACAGATTCAACACAATTCTCACTAAAACTCCAACACAATTTTTTACAGAGCTTGAAAGAATAATATTCAGCTTCATATGGAAAAACAAAAAAAAATCCAGGATAGCTAAAACTATCCTGTATAATAAAAGAACTTTTGGAGGTATAACCATCCCTAAATTCAAGGTCTACAGAGCTGTGGTAATAAAAACTACATGGTATTGGCATAAAAACAGACAGATCTATCAGTGGAATCAAATTGAAGACCCAGTTGTAAATCCACACACATATGGACACCTGAGTTTTTATAAAGAAGCCAGAATTATACAATGGGGAAAAAATGAAAGCATATTTGAGAAATGGTGCTGCTGTAACTGAATTTTAGCATGTTAAAGAATGCAAATAGATCCATATTTATCACTCTGCACAAAACTCAAGTCCAAGTGGATAAAGACCTTAACATAAAACCAGATACACTGAGCCCAGTAGAATAGAAATTGGGGAGTATCCTTGAAAGCATTAGCACAGGAGAAAACATCATGAACAGAACACCAATAGTGTAGGCACTAAGATCAACAACTAATAAATGGTACTTCATGAAATCAAAAAGCTTCTGTACGGCAAAAGACACCATCAAATTACAAAATCGTAGCCTACAGAATGAGAAAAGATCTTTAAATGACCGAGTTGTTATGACAGTGCTAAAGGTATGAGCCTCTGTTAATCAACATCTTCATATCAGATAGTTATTAGAAGGGCTGAAGAACTGAATCACCAGATGAGAGAGCTCCATGTCCTTGCTAGGACAGTAGCTTGCTTTCCTGCCTATTACTCTGTTTTCAGGGGATATGATACCTTGTTCTTTCCCCCACGGGCCAGAGCTCCCAAACACACCACTCTAGTGCTTCATGTGTATCAAATTCACACATAAAGCATACACACACACACACACACACACACACATACACCATAGACATAAATAAAATTAATCTTACAAAAGGTTTATTTCTGTAATTTTGTCAGAGTGACAGAAAGCTAGTAAAAGCTATATAACATGTCTCATGCTTTTTTATAAATGAGCCCCTTAAAACAATGATACCAGCCGATGAAAAGTTTTATCATAGTGTGCAATTCTGGAATGCTGCTGAATATGCTTATGACATATACAGAAGCAACTTTAAAATGTTATCTCACAGGGAAGGCCGTGGGCAAGCACTATTTTCTGATAATGCAAACAAGGCCAATATTAAGAGATAAATCATGGGCATCCCACAATGAGAAGCACATATGGGAAATCCACTAAGCAGACATTAGAACGACAAACTAACATATCACTAGCCTAACACAAGATATGACAATGTCCATGAGTAGCTGTAGGTTAAAGAGACTTAAGGATCAGTGGTATGGACAGCAGAAGGCATGGCGATCTCTGTGTAGCATCACCTATGACCTTGCATCCCAGCCTAATGTCTGTTTACAGGTAGCCTTGCTCAACCACGAACACAGACACAGTCACAGCACTGAAAGCATCATCTTTTATTTGCCAAATAAGTAAATCAGATGGTAACAGCCTTGTATCTGTTTGGGGGCTTTGGTTAGTAGTGATTAATAAGTTAATACTTCTGCAAGAATATCTCTTGGTTAGAATAGGAAACACTTCTCACATATACCCAGTTGCATACTCAATTTTTTTTTATCTGTTCTCTATTGAGAATAGCACAAAGACTCAAAAAAAAAAAACTTGCAAGCTTATTCAGTTTGGTTAGGGCACAGGTTAATGAAGGCAAAGTCATAGATTGAATCCTATACAGCTGAATTAACTTGTCAGTGGAAAGTCTTTTTACCCAATCTCCAAGGGAGCTCGTAAAACAGTAGAAAGGTGACAGAATTAGCCTACCTGTCCAGTGTGTTGGAGAGCAATGCCAAACAGCCATGCTTCAAGCTAGCAATTATGTATTTTCTTTAAATGAAAGAATATACTCTCCCCACAAATGTTACCTAGTCCTGATTACTGATGGCAAATAGAAGTTCAGAAAAAAAAATGTGTCTGTAGTGGTTTGAATAAAATGGCCCTATAGGTCCATGGAGAGTAGCACCCTTAGAAGGTATAGCCTTGTTGGCTTAGGTGTGGCTTGCTGGAGATGATGTGCCACTGAGGGTGAACGTTCAGGTCTCAGAAGCTCAAGCCAGACTTTTCATGCTGCCTGTGGATCAAGACATAACATTCTCATCTCCTTCTCCAGCACCATGTCTCCCTGCATGCTGCTGTGATGATAATGGACTGAGACCCTGAAACTGTGAGCCAGACACAATTAAATGGTTTCCTGTATTAGAGTAGCTGTGGCCATAGTGTCTCCTGATGGCAGCTAAACCCTACCTAAAACATGTCTCATGGAATTCAGTAGGTTTCTGCAAATCACAACTGCACTTTCCATATCTATGCTTTGTATGCCTGCAGCAAAGGAATAATTCACACAATTTGAATGTCAGTATTCAATATGGATCAGGCTGAAACTCTGCTTTCCAAGGCTATAAGTATGTACATTGAAGTGCATTTTCCAAGCCTCAGATTTAGAGAAGTCTTAGCACTGGAATATACTTGTTCTCTCTACAAGACTTTGCTGCCTAACTATGAACAGTAAAAAAAAAAAAAAAAAAAAAAAAAAAAAAACACCTTCTGACTCATGGAATAATCATGCTTTTCAAAATGGGTCTATATAGCAAGAGAGCTACTTGACTGAAAAAGACAAAACATTTTTATGACTATGCCAAGAACCCAAACAGTTGACAATTGGCATTTGTGACCAACATTCACACACACACACACACACACACACACACACACACACACACACACACACACACCCCACTTTGATGCATAAGCATGTACACATAGAGTAAAAGGTTGTGCCCAACACACACACACATATGCACATACGTATACACATATATGTATACCCATACATGACATAATGAATGTGAAATCAAAATATTTATTCAATTATCTGATAAAAGCTGGTTTTATATCCCTTCCACATAAATGCTATTTAAAGATTTGCATTTCATACACTTTCATACTTAAAGATCTAACCTTGTTTCTTTTTATCTCTGGCATAGCCACAGAGTCTCTGTGATCTTGCCTTACATGTATCTCAGGTAAAATGACCTCCAATGGCCTTGTGTATGAGGACATTAACACAAAAGACTGGTCCACATGCCAATCAGCATCTTAATTGCCACACATAACCTTCCATGCCCCTAAAGGGATTTCTGTATCAACTTTCACTTTGATAATAATATTTCATCAATATTCTCACCGAGCCGAGCCTTTCTCGTTAGCCTTGGTTGGTTTCTAAGTAACGGGGAGCAAAAGACATATATACAAAAATTCTATTAAACATTTCCTTCTTATGATCCTTTTTCTCTCTTTTTTTTTTCATTTGAGTAATTTATTCAGATTACATCTCAAGTATTATCCCCTCACTTTTATCTTCCTTTTTCCGATTCCCTCCCTCTTTTACCCTATTCCTGTCCCCTAGGTCTGTGACAGAAGGGGACCTCCTCCCTCACCATATGATCACACCCTATCATGCCTCATCCTGATAGCCTGCTTACCCACCAAAGGGAAGTGGTCAAATATGGGGCAGCAGAGCTCACGTCAGAGTCAGTTCCTGCTCTCCCACAACTGTGAAGGATGCGCTGTGCATTGGCTGGATCTGAATAGGGGCTCTAGGTTTACTACATTCATTGTCCTTGGTTGGTACAGTAGTTTGAGCAGACCCTCCTAGGTCCAGATCTGCCAGCCTTGATGGTCTTCTTGTAGGGTTCTAGGACCCTCTGGATCTTTCTATTTCCCCATTCTCCCATACCTCTCTCTCCTGGAGTCCCAATAGGGAGTCCCAGCATCTATCCCAATCTCCTGCTATACTGTGCAGAAGGTGTTTGTTCTGAAGAACCCTTACTCATCTATTTTGGTCTTTATTTCCTACATTTTGAGTCCTTTCCATAAAGCCCCTGTCCACCCAGCCTTGAAAGGAAAGAGTTCTGGCTTTTGAGTCTTTCATATTAAAATCTTATGGCCAGAAACTTCGTCTTCATTCCTAACATGTTATTTTTTCTATGTTTTTTCATGTTGCATAGAGACATTTGTTAGGGAGCATGAAACTACACTCAGGCTTTGCTTTTACTTCCTTTCCAGTGATGTTTTGTGTACTTTAGGGGCAGACTCAGTGCAAAGCCATCCAGACCCAACTCTGCTTCTAGCGTTTACTGCCTATAGGACCTTGAGGTTATGAACATATTTTTGCCTTACCTCAATGTCTTCATTTGTAGAGTAATAAAATCTCACATGTCACCAAGTTTATTAAATAAATTAAGAATGCAGAGCCGAGTCTGGAGTGTAATAATTAGCATATAATCATCTTTTTATCTTCTGCAGAGCTGATCAAGATAACCAAATGAGATGGTGTGAATATGACCTGGGCATCCCCTGCCTCTATCTAGCATGCTTGTATTTAAGATGAAGAGCAAATGGCATTTCCAAGTGGAGTACGTGCTAAACTATTCATCTGAAGTGCTGCTTGCAAACACCTAAATGCTATGCTCAAGGATTGATAAGTAATGTGTGGTTCTCAGAGTACTTCCTCCCAGTTCAGTTGCCATCAATCTCAGATTCATTCTACCAGAAAGTTCTCAGAATGGAAGGCAAAGGGAGCAATTCATTGCTATATTTCTGTGGTCCTGGGACATTTCTAGTTATAGCCTCCCATTCAGTTCTTCGTAATTTCCACTAACCTTAGTAGGGAAAGCCGTAATTTAACGTGCTCAGTCGTGAGAAAATAACACGTTTATTGAGGTGACCTGCAGTGCTGTCCTCTACGCCTTGACTTTCATGTGCATATTCTCAACTGAAAATTATTATCACCATTTGATAGTTTTATATCATTTATAAAACTCATATTTGTGTACTGTGAGGATTCCAGAGAACTCCTTTAATAGCCACTTACTTTTAATTCCCCATGGCCTAGATATTACTCATTTGAATGAGTTTAAGCCAACCAAAGCCCAAGAAACAAAAATAGAGCATCCATACCCCGAATCCTGGCTCAAGAACACCATTGAATTTCATACCTGCCCACCTTGTTTAAAATTGCATTTTCAAAACAATTTTACTGTTGGAAATTATTCTCTCAGGGGTTGTAAGATGGATCAACTGGTAAAGACACTTGCCACCAAGTGTCATGACGTGATTTCTATTCCTGGAGCCTACCTCTCACAGTGGAAGTAGAGAATCTATTTCAGAGAGTTGTCTTCACTAACACACACACACACACACACACACACACACACACACACACAATTAGAAAATATAGAAAGTATTATCAGGATCATTTCCTTGAAAATTTGAGTTCACTCTAGAGTACATAGGAAAAAGTATTATGATCAATAAGAAATGCTCACAGATTAAGATATTCAGTGCATCTGAAATTATACCAAGAAAAGCTCTAACATTTAATGAGATATATTATGGTTAAAATATAAAGCAAAAAAAAAAAAATCACTCTTGTAGTTCAATATCTCAGACCTTGTCACGGTTTGAATAAGTCTGGTCCCCAAGTTCTTATGCTTAAATGATTAGTCATTAGGAAGTGGCACTATTTGGGAGGGATTAGGAGGTGTGGCCTTGTTGGAGTAGGTGGCCTTTTAGAGAATGTGTGCTCCTGGGGGTGGGCTCTGTTGTCTCCAAAGCCTAAGCCAGGTTTAGTGTTCCTCTCTTCAGTTTGTGGAATTTTCATCTCCTTCTGCAGCAGTGTGTCTGCCTGCATGCCAGCACACTCCCTGCTATGAGCAGAAGAGACCTCCGGCCTCTGAAACTGTGAGGCAGCCCCACTCAAATGCCTTCTTTTATAAGTTGCTGTGGTCATGGTGTCTCCTCACAGCAATGGAGCACCGACTAAGGCAGACTTCTTGTGTGCTGCTGGGCATGCACTTTTACACTTACGTAGCTGTACTGTAATCTGTTGCTTCCTTCACCCCACGCTGCTAATCTCTTTTATCTGCTTTTTCCCTTTCTTTCCTACATATCATTGAAATAAAAATCATACATTTCACAAATAGCAGGCAAGGCAATTAGTCAGGTCAGAATTAAGTTAATTTCTGAGGGAAGTGCATAACAGAAAAGCAGAAAATTAAGAATAAAAAGGGCAAGCAGAAAACAGAAGCTCCGTGATATTATAGTGCATTCTTTGAATTTGTTTTTTTGTAGACATGCTTTGCTATTTCCCTTAGAAAAAGTTGTTTTCATTTTGGAAATCATCAATTAAAATTAATATTTAATGGTATGTCCACAGATGAGAAGACAAAGAATTATTCTTCTCACTCTGATCTTCACTTGGGTGGTAGGTACCATGATAGCCTTGCTGCATTATGTGTGTGGCATCCCATCACTTGAGAGGAAGACGCAAGCAGAGGAGAAGCCTAAGGTCCTCCTGAGCTACCCAGTGAGCCTAGGGCTGGCATGGCTTATGAGAGGCTCTGATTTGTTTTCTATATGCTATGGAGTAAAAGAACAACTATTTCAACATGGTGAGGTAGTTCAGCACATAAAAGTACATCATCTAAAGCCTGCGAACTTGAGTTGGCTCGCCAGAACTCACTTGGCTGAAGAGAAAAGCAGAGTCCCACAACCTCTATACTCACACTATGGCACTGTAGACCCCATACGAAAATACATGCATAAATGTAATGAAATAATAAGCATTTCCTTCATACTTGAGCTCCAAGTGAATCCCAGTATTCTAAGTGAAAAATATACAAAGCTTTTTATAGGCTTAAATCATAAGTGTATTTTTAATAACATTTTCACTTGATCAAAACATAGTATATGCAGGACTTAACACATTACTATTTTTTCTTCAGTAGATAATAAGTGATATTAGTTATAAATCATGACCTGGGATGTTTCAAACATTTCATACAGAAACACTTAGGAATATTAAAAACACTTATGCCTAACATTCAGAATCAGGAAGCCAATTAACAATGCAAAAATTATAAATGTTTAAAATTGATGCATATATTAATGATTATAATTTGAGAAGAGTATCCTAAAACTAAATCCTGGTTTTCATTTTTACAAATACCTCTCTGTGTGTGTGTGTGAGAGTGTGTGTGTGTGTGTGTGTGTGTAAGTACATATGTATTCATCTGAAATTTTTACATTTAAAGGATTATTTAGCCATGTTTCTATTTCAGAGACTAATTATAGATGTACATAAGATAAATAGCAATTCCATACATTGAAGTCATTCAGATTTAAATAATATGAGAAAAAGTCCAGATCTTTATAGGTGATTGCTTCTGGACAAACATTTTTCTTGAATATTATACTTCTGTGTCAGAAGATTGAAAAATATTTTCAGAAGATAATAAACATTGCCTTCTGTACACAACACACAGATTAATTCTGATCTAATTCTCAGCTCCAGTCCAAAACTTTAAGCAGCCAAGTGTAATTTGACAAGTCTCTTCAATTAGTTTATGAGAGCAGTTCATTGCCAACTTCCTCATTTGAGTCATAACTCAATACATTCTCTCTTTCACATCCCTATAAGACACATAAATGCATAATTTTCGTCATTTTTCCTCTTCTTAAACCTAAACTTTTAGGTGAATCATGGATTTGATGGGAGCTGGGATACATTTAATCAAGGACCGCCCCCCCCCATTGCATAGAAATGGGGGGGGGAACATTCAATGTATTGTGATAGTAAAGTGGAGTGGTGGTTTGAATGCTAAATGTCTCCCACGGGCTCAGGAGGATGAACATGTGGCCCCAGCAGGTGACACAGCTTGTCAACATCTTGTAGTCTTTAGGAGGCAGAGACTCACTGGAGGAAGGGTGTCACTGGGGGTGGTTCTGTGCCTTAATTGCCTTGCCCTGCCTTCTGCCCACTGTTTGCTGAGGACAGTGCAATGTAACTTGTCAGCTTCATGCTTTGCTGCTGCCGTTCCTACCCTGTCTGCCCATATCCTCTCCATCACAAAGACTGTATACCTCTGGAAAACTATGCCAAAGCAAACCATTTCACCCCGAGGTGGCTTCAGTCAGGATATGTTACTACAGCAACAGAAAAAGAGAATAAGACAAATGGGTTCAACCAGACCAAAAGAATTAAATCAATTATGGGATGTTTTGCCTCCTAATTGTGCTCATCTCTGATGTCAAAGGAAAGTGAAAACTGTAAGAAAACCTTTATTCTTGCTATCTGGGACGGGAAAGACTGCTTTTCCTGTGTACAGCTGGGCTAGGAAAATAAAGTTCTTTCTTTTATATCAATTCTTTACATAAAGTTTTTAAATGACACTTCTTAATTATTAGATGAGGTATAACCCAGGAATTGCAGAATATAAAAATAAAAATAATATAACATAGTAAGCATAGAGCAAAGGGGAAGCTGAGACAGGTGGCTTCTGTATGTCCGTATTTACCATCAAAGGATGGCTGAGGGTATAATGCAACTGCATGGAAATATACAACAAATTTGAAACATTTGTGAGGTGATCATTTAAACTAATCCTATGATCTGAATATGGTCCAATACCTATAACCCAATGATTAAATGCAAAACAATACGTACATATGAAATACTTGCCTATTAAATGAACACTTCCTTTGTACTTGAAAGGTTTCCATTCATTTTGAGACCTTGATTGCCATATTAGAACAAAACTACTTAATTTAAAAAGGAAATCCAAACATTTCAGTAACACACAGTCAATAGGATAGACATCTTCTGAAAGCCTTTTTCCCCCTGTTAAGTCAATTTAGGAAGGTGTTCATGAATATTAAATCAAGCAATGGATGGATGAGAGCTTAGAATTTTGGTGTAACTTCAGAAAAATCTACATTGTACAACTCAAAGAAGCAGTTTGAGGGAGAGAGAAATGAAGCCTGCTTTTCTCTGGATGCTCTCTGTTCTTGGTTAGGCTGTACCAGGGCACTAGGCATTGAGTGGAGGCTGTCCAATCAACCTCTTTTTCACCAGAACATTCAATCAGCCATTGTATCTCCCCATTTATTCATCTATGTAGGGGTTTTTATCTGCTTCCTCTCTTCCTTTTAGATTATAAATTCTGATATAACTCTAGTAAAAAAAAAAAAAAAAAAAAAAAAAAAAAACCTCCAGCTGGGACCTAGATTCATTCTTACAGCCTTTAAAAAAATCTTTCTTCAAATGAAATGAAAGACTATAGGTGAAAAAAAAATATGTGATTGCAGCCATTTCCTGATCCAAATTCAGCCAAGACGACTGACCATGATCACACTTGCCAGCGACGAAAGTAACACCTTCAGTGGTAAAGTCCTTCGATAGCATCAGAATCTTTTTCCACACTTTCTGCCTTCCATTTACACTCCAGAAATGCCAGCTTGCCCCTCTGTCTCCACACAACATGGCGTTCAGTGTATCAGGATATATATTTGTTTTCCATGACACTTCGTGTTCCTGGTGACCTCTCTCAACCTCACATTACTGCTGTCTCGAGAGTTAACTGACAACATGCAACACAGGATATTTCTGTCTTTCACATTTTATGAGACTAATATGCTTTGCTAAGGAGGTCACTGGTGTTTTGTTTGTTTTTGTTTTTTTCTATTTTAGTAAGCTCTGTATATAGTTTTGTCATACAACTGGGTGAATAAGACACACATGGTAAATGGTTAATATGAAAGAAAAATCTCATATAGTTACTTGTTTTTCTTGTCTGTCATAAGAACAGCTATAAAATGTCATTTGGAACAGTAAAATATTTTTTCTTTATACCACACTTTTTCTTCTCAGATGATCATTATCCAGGTCTTTAGAAAAGTCATGGCGTGTCTTTTCTTGTGTGCTTTCTGTAGTAGTACAGAATGATTGATTTATGCCTCTCTCTACTGAAGGAGAGCTGTGTGAAGGCAAAATTTAGCACAGATTAACTTTACATGTCCCATGTACATAGATAACCCAGTAATTATTTATCAACTATGAACAATGAAAGAGGTGAGGAATTGGATCATATAGTGACATGATACAAATTTAAAGACATATGACAAGAGATGCCAGAAGTCAGCCTTTTGTCAAACATTTTCAAAGGAGACAGAACCTGACCAAAGGTCCTGTGATATGTTGATACAGAGGCTCATAAGGAGAAGGCAAATATTAAGAGCAGAAATAGTAGGTGCAGTTAAATGAATGATGTGAATAGGTTATTTGAGGACAAGATCAGGGACCCAAAGTGCAGAACAAAATGAATGAAACTGACAAGTGCAACCTAATCCTACAAGGACAGAGATGACAAAAAGAGCGAAGGACACTAGGAGTTGTGTTAACAAGTAGTCAACATGAAAAACGTAAAATAAGAAGTAGATATCCATACAACCAGGAATTTAGAATTGACTCCAGAATAACTGAAAACAGGAACTAAGAATATAATGTCTAGGGTAAAATACAGAAGGGAAGTAAAGTGATTACTTGGAATGAAAGTAGAACCATTTTTCTTCTAAATATTGTGAGACTAACACATTTGAATAAATATCAATATCTTGACAGTATTTTTAATTTGAAAACAATTAACAAATATTGAACGTGAAGGTAGCAGTCGTTGCCAGCACAGTCATCAAGTGTACTCTGAGATGTACATGCCTCTTTTAAAAACTGTAATCTTTGCTCTTATCAGGGCTGATTGAAATTTAGTATCTGTCCTTGGCTCTAGCAAATGTTCCAGCATCAAAAAGTACGGTGTGGCTTTTCATTCACGTTAAGAATAGCAGTCCCCTGGCACTGTAGAACCACTTCATTATACAGGAGGAAATGGGAAAGAAAGCAGCCTGAGCACATGTCCTGGATGCTGTCAGAGGAGGTGACATTTATGTGACGTGACTCACCTTGACATCTCTTGGTATCCCATTACAAATCTCAGAAAGTGTGTTTTCACTCACGAGTTACAATTGCCTCGGGTACCCAGATCCTATCTGGGCTCTTCAGCCGAGGTCAGCCAACACCCATTGTGAAGGACCACTCAAACACATGGTGACCAGCTGGCAAACTGGCACCGCTGTCATGCTTCCATCTGGCCTTCTAATCAGATATTTTGTAGAAGGCAGACCTTGAGGGATACCAAGGGGTTACTTAGGGTGCACCTAAACACATATTAAAAACACAAATGTTTGGTGGCCTTCTTTTTATTGAAGGTAGGTTCAATTGTTTTAAAATTGAATATTTTATCTGGAGGAAGCTAAAGAAGAAAAAAAAAAAAAACCCAAATTTTATATGTACTTAAAGAAGCAATCATCACTGTCAGAAACTTATCAGAAACACCCACTGGAAGGGCATTCTGTTTTTTGTTTTGTATTACACAAAATGTAAATTTATTTTCCTTCCTATCTCAATTATATTACTGATCTATAGACAGTTTCCTCCTTGACTCACTTGCAGATAGTTAGGCTCAGAGACCTTATGACCAAGAGTCTTGGGATACCACGTTATAAAACATCGCAGTAGTATACGTCTGTGATAGTTAACAGAACAAGAGAAAGTGCCTCCAACTCTTTTAGAAAGTAGAACGGATAATATTCATCTTGCATAACTAAACAAAACTGAAGAAAAGGCAAGTCGCTAACATGCAAATTCAACCATTTCCAACACCTTTCAGGCTGCAGTACTTCAGAGGACATTGAATAACTTTGTGGTCATCCATATTCATCCAGGAAGCCGAAGCAATCACCAGGAAACTTATGTCTATTAACAGCTGAGTTACTAAATTTAAAAATTATCATAACATAAGCAGTGCCTTCTTTATTAATAAACATTTGATCCTCGAATTATAAAAACACAATTACATATTTTAATAACCTAAATATCATAATAAGAATATTTCTACAGCCCTAATAATTCCTAATAGGCTTCCTGATTCAGAAGGCAAAGTAGCATAAACATCTCGTGTGTAAACTACAGATGTGACAGTTGGAATCTATGTCCCCAGAATAAAGACTTTTGAGTACTTATTCCCTGGTTGTGGCTGGTGTCTGGGGAAGCTATCAGAACCCTGTGACCTGTCTGGTAGAATTAGGTCCCTAGGAACAGTCTTTAATTGTTTTTTTTTACAACACAGGTTATAATCTACGTTCTCCATATCCTGATCTTTTACCAGATAACGATCCAATTTGATGCACTCATTTCTGTGACTTGAGCACAGTTTTGCCCACCTGCTACAGAGGGCATTTAACTCAAGTCTTTAGGCTTAGCAGCATCCTTCTTTATCCACTGAGATCTTGTTTTTGGATTCTCATTTTTTTTTTTACATTTTCATTCATAATTTAAAATTTGCTTTGGATTTTATTGCTGTCTTATAGTTTTTCAACAATGAATTATGGAATGGATTCTTTATTCTATGCTTAGGATAAGAAAATAAGAAATCATGTATTTTTCATAGAGTGGTCCACAGTGTACAGTCTTTCGTTAGCTAGTGTACTCTATTGAAAATAGCATTTCAAGAAACAAAACCAAACCCAATAGTATCTAGGGGTGCTTCAGGAAAGGCAATATATGCATATATATATATTTTAACTATTATGTGGCCAATTAGCATTCATCCAGGACAGAATATGTGTCAAATGTAAGCATATTTGCTACTAAATATCCTAGCACTGACTATGGCCTCCACCCTGACATGTCTATCTACAGTTAAAATAATTGTGGTGAAATTGTAAAGTGGATAAAACCTCTGTATTTCCATGATATATTTAACTGCACAGATAATATTGCATCCAAGAAAAATATATATACAACATTCCAATTTAAGACATTTAATAAAGCTTTCTTTTTCCACCATACTTTCTATGTTGGCCTTTTGAAAATGTTTTGAACAACTGTACACTAATTTCATTTACTTTTCCATTATATATCTACTAATATTTACTAGTCAAGTCCTAAAAGCAGTGATTAATGTCTACATCTCTTTTATCATTTATATAAAAAGTATCACACATTAGCTATTCCTTGTTAGAAATATTTGCCATGTCATTTTTTTCATTTTCAAAGTGTTTAGAACCTTCCATTGAAACATATTTTTTAGGTCCTTCAATTTCTTTCTTGTGTGTAATATTTGAAAACTTTTTCTCTGTCTTAACACTGAAATGAAATGTGTGTTGACAATTAATTATGATTTAGAATTGTACTAATTCATTATCCTGTCATAATGTGTGTAGTACATGGTGATACAATGGTTTCCTCCATGTTACATGTCTGTCAAAGAGAAGCCTTCTATTCTGTGATTTCAGTAGCTACAGGAAGACTAAATAAGTTTTGTTTCAGTTTTAAATTCTTCAGCAACTGGTAAGAAAAGCATTACACATCTTACTGCTCTTTGCTTATTTATAGAAAGACACCTAGAACCTTTCAATATTGTGTTTCCCTTAATGACTTCCTTTCCCCTAAAGGGTGGGTGTAGGCAGCTGAAAGAAATGTTCTCTTAAAGATTTTTTCCTTTATTGAAGACTTGCCCACACACTGTAAAGTTTCCTCCTGGGAGCGGTGTTCTGAAATCAATGTCTTGCTTTCCTCATTGACAGGTTCTAGTTTCCACGTGCGTAGTACTCCTGGTCCAGCTTTCAAGCCAGACTCAGCGGCAAGAATATTTTTGGCCTAAGAAAACGCAAACTCCAGACATAGAACTGATGACATCATTTGTGTATAGTGGCACTGGCAACAGTCTACTCACTGGAATATTCCACTAACCAGGTTTCAGTTCATGAAGGACTAAGGGCCATCAAAGTATACTTGGAGCAGGGCAGGAATCAGAATTTTATTCAAAATGCTTCCAGAATAAGTCAGTGTCACAGAGAGTGCTTCTTCATCAAGGACATGTGCTTAAAGCCATCCAACACCACGGCATCTTGGGTAAGTGACGCAGGGGCCCTTGACCTTGGGCTCAGTAACCTGCTCGTGTTTACACTTAGCCGTCTCCTCTACAAGAATTTCTACAAATGCCATTTTTCTCCTCATTTTCTTCAGCTGGGGCATCTCCTCTTCCACTGATCCCTTCTCTCTCTCTTTTTTAAAGTTGGGTCTTTAAAAGCTTCTTAGCATCAAACTGAAATGTTTATCATACAGTTTTATCCTGTCCCCATCACCATAATGAATTGGGGCTAATTAATGAAGGTAAAAGAACAAGCAGTTAGGACGAGGAAACAGAGAAAACAAAATTTTGAGACCTGTTTATAGGGATACAAAAGGTTGGTGACCAGTGTCAGTTTGTTTTTTGTTTTGTTTGTTTGTTTGCTTGTTTGTTTGTTTTTTGCTGGGAAATTGTCATTTTCAAGTGAGCATCAAGCAGCCACGGGACCTGAGCAGGCAGGAATAAGGGATGATGGCCCTCAAGGGCCTTCAGTTTTCAGGATCCATGTACAGGATCCCACTGTATGGTGACTCTACAGAAAATAGGGTGAGTCTGATTGTGCTACCACAAAGTCTCAAACATTATTTTTAAACATTTGTATTGCTTCTGGGATAGATAGATAAATAAATAAATAAATTTCTTTCATAGCCATCATTATTCATTGGAAATATCAAATATACTGATTTGCAATCTCAAGAATGCCATAGGCCACAAATCCTGATGGTGTAGCAATAGGCATCAACCTCTCTAGAGCCTCAGAGTGAACATGCCATAGTTGTCAGTTTCTGTGGACAGATAGCACGTTGGCGTGATACAATGTAATCCCTGCTGCATTATGGGAAGGTGGGAGAGTAAGAAGCAATGATTCTATAAGAAACGGTGCTATGTTTACTACAATTCTGGACTTGTACACTCATAACTCTCTAACTCTATACTTACACTTCCCTTGCCACTCAGAGAAACTTGGAAACTTCAGGGAAGTGACAAGTGCATAACCATCATTGGGTATCACACATCGCTCCCCATGCAATTACCTTGTAAAGTCTGTCATCTCCATCATGATCATGCACATCTTCTTGGCGAGAACAATGATGTCATTGCTCGTGTCATCCCATATCTCGATCTCGGCATCCAGCTTGCTCTTTACTTTCTTGAAATCAGCTACTTGCTCGGCAATCTTTTCCCTTTCTGCCTCAGGCAATTGAGTCATCTTAGCCTAAAATGTGATAATTCAATTTAAAATCACTTTTCTACAGAGGCAGCATCCTAGGGAGAAGTAGTCACTATAAGACATTTATACAAACATTTCACTTAAAGTCAAGATACCTAAGCTAAAGACATCCAAACCAAAATTTCCTATTTGATTCAAATGGGAAAAGCTACAAAACTATAATTTTTTGCTTGCAAACTTTAGGGTTACATTTCGGATTAGAAAAATGTCTGTTGTTTTAATTCTTCTCTATGAATTAACCTGTTAAATTGAATTTTTCTAATACCCAAAATTTTATATTAATTAAAATAAAATCTGAAGCTTCATGTTTGTTCAAATGCATATACTTCATAACTTTTAATTATATTAATAGGACACTTCGAAAGATGAAGTTAAAATTCATTTGATTTGACAGTTTACTTATCTATCTATACATAAATGTACAAATTTCTCTTAAATAAGCACTCCATATATATTCATAAGCAATTATAGCATATACTTATATAAATTTATAGATGGTATGTGTATTTCATACATGCAAAACGTTTAGATCCATATTAGCATATACACTCTTCCCATGGAAGAATAAGAGTGAAAGGAAGGATTTATGAAGGGCGTCCTCTCTTATTAGCATACCAGGTCTAGAGGTGCTACTCAAACAGTAAGCGTTATCTGCTTTGGCATGATAGCACTCTGTGGATATGTTACATTCTTTAAAGCATGCAAATTACCTCTTCCCATTGCATCTGAAATGAGGCTTTGGTAAGAAACCATGTAAACTCTAACACCACTAAACTCCCAACCTCAGCACCTGGAAGCTGTCAGTTTTGTAAAGTAGAAAAATATTTTAGGAGTAAAAATGATTTCATACTTTATAGACCATAAAATTTCTGTAGTACAGCTTGAAATCAGGGATGGTGATACCTCCAGAAGTTCTTTTATTGTACAAAACTGTTTTAGCTATCCTGTGTCTTTTATTTTTTCCATATGAAGTTGAGAATTGCTCTTTCAAGGTCTGTAAAGAATTGTGTTGGAATTTTGATAGTAATAAAAACTGCATGGTATTGGCATAAAAACAGACAGATTGATCAATGGAATGGAATCAAATCAAAGACCCAGAAATAAACCTATACACCTAAGGACACCTGCCTTTTGACAGAGAAGCCAAAACCATACAATGGAAAAAAGAAAGCATCTTTAACAAATGGTGCTGATCTAACTGGATGTCTGTATGCAGAAGAATGCAAATAGACCCATATTTATTTCCCTGCCAAAACAAAAACAAAGCAAAACAAAACCCCTCAAGTCCACGTGGATCAAAGACCTCAACATAAAACTTAAGACACTAAATCTATCAGAAGAGAAAGTGGGGAAGAGTCTTGAACTCATTGGCACAGGAGACAATTTCCTGAACATAACACTAACAGCACAGGCCTGAAGGTCAAAAATTAGTAATGGGGACCTCATGAAGCTGAAAAGCTTCTGTAAGGCAAAGGACACCATCAATAGGACAAAATGGCAACCTACCAAATGGGAGATCTTCACCAACTGTACATCTGACAGAGGGCTAATATCCAAAATATATTTTAAAAAACTCAAGAAATTAAACACCACCAAACCAAATAATCCAATTTAAAAATGGAGTACAGAGTTAAACAGAGAGTTCTCAACAGGAATATAGAATGGCTGAGAAGCACATAAAGAAAAAGTCAACTTCCTTAGTCATCACAGAAATGCTCTGAGATTCCATCTTATACCTCTCAGAATGGCTAAGATCAAAACCTCAAGGAACAGTGCATGATGGTGAGGATGCGGAGCAAGGGGAACACTCCTCATTGCTGGTGAGAATACACACTTGTACAACCACTGTTTAAATTAATCTGCAGTTTTCTCCGATAATTGGCAATAGATCTACCTCAACACCCAGCTATACCACTCCTGGCCTTATAGCCAAAGATGCTCCACCATACCATGAGACATTTGCTCAACTATGTTCACAGCAGCTTTATTTGTAATAACCAGAAACTGGAAAGAACCTGAATGTCCCTCTACTGAAGAATGGATAAAGAAACTGAGATATGTTTACACAACAGAGTACTACTCAGCTATTAAAAACAAAGAAACCTTGAAATATGCAGTCAAATGGATAGAACTAAAAAAATATATATATATATCATACTGAGTGAGGTAACCCAGACTAAGAAGGACTGGTATGATATGTACTCACTTATAAATAGATATTAGATATTAGATATAAAGTACAGGGCAACGATGGTACAATCCACAGACTGAAAGAAAAGGAAGAGGGCCCAGGCACTTAACGTTTGAATCTCACACAGATGAGGAAATAAAATAACCATCTGAAGTAGATGGAGGGACAGAGCTGTATGGGAGATGGGATGGGGAAGGCAATGAGGGTGGGGCTCTGGTGTGTGTGTGTGTGGGAAGGGACAGTGGTGGAAAGGGGAAGACCTGGAGAGAGGATGAAAATCGGTAAGGGAGCATCTCTGGGAGAGGGTCCCAAGGGTGACCTTAGCTGAGAGCCCTAACAGTGAGGGCTATAGCAAGGTAGGACTTCTAGTAGATGAAGGGTGACACCAACCCACCCGTAAAACCTTTGACCTGAAATTGTTCTTGTTTACGGGAAGTATAGGGAGAAAGATGGGAACAGAGATTGAAGAAATGGCAAACTCATTGGCCCAATTCAAAACCCATCTATGGGAGAGAGCCAACCCTGATACTGTTAGTGATAACTCTGCTATGTTTGTAGACAGGAGCCCAGAATAACTGCTCTGAGAGGTTTCATCAAGCAGGTGATGCAACCACATGCAGAGGCCCACAGTCAAACAATAAGCAGAGATTGGAAAGTTTTGTGGAAGAGTGGGAAGAAGGATCCGTAAGAAGACCTAAAGAGTAAATTAACCAGGCCCCATGGTGCTCACAGAGACTGAACCACCAACCAAAGAGCTTGCGTGGGCCAGAGTTAACCCCCTACACATATGTAACAGATGTGCAGCTTGGTCATCATGTATGGGAATAGGGGCTGTCTCTGATTCCTTTGCCTGCCTTTGGATCCTTTTACTCTAGCTGGGCTGCCTTGTTTGGACTCAGTGGGAGAAGATGTGCTTATTCCTGCTGTGACTTGAGGTGCCAGGGTAGGGTGGTACCCCTTAGGGGCCTCCCCTTCTCTGAGAGGGAGAGGATAGAATGGGAGGAGGGAGCAGGAGGGTGGGACTGAAAGGAGAGGAGAGAGGGGGCTGGGATCAGGCTATAAAGTGATTATATAAAAAAATCCCATAAAATTTCATGAAGCTATCTTTGTCATATTGTACAACAAATTAGATGCACATATGCACACACACTCATACACACGGACACACATACAAACACTCATATACATATACTTAGACACACACACACATACTGACAGACACACAAACACACAACTACACACACACATACACACAGATATATACATAGACTCATCCATATGCATACACATGCACACACTATAAATTCAGATATTTTCTAGTAGTAGGTGGATAAGAGGATGTTTTGAAAAAGATAAAACACATGTTTCTCATTTGACTATTTTTAAGATATATGAGATGTGCAATTATTTCTGAATTCTAATGAATGGGCATCTATAAGTGGGAAAGAAATGTCAGAAAGCTTTGCAATTTTCTGAATATTAGATTCGAAGTAGCAAAAACCTTCTCATTAGATAAATATTATATAATACCAAAAAAGCTTAACTATATTGGATAAAGAAATTAGGCTGGGGAACAACTTTAATCCCAGCACTCAAGAGGCAGAGTAAGGCAGTTCTCTGAAAGTTTGAGGCCAGCTGGTCTACAGAGTGTATTCTAGGCCAGCAAAGACTACATAAAGAGACCATGTCTTTTAAAAAACGGAATAATAGTAAGTAAAAGCATAAAGAAAAATAAAAGTCAAAGTACCAATATGAACTGTCTGTCATTTATTATTAGCTTATTATTGACCTGATGATCTCGGCATGGTATCACTTAAGCTCTGAGGGTTAGGATACCTTGCCTGATTTATTTATTTGTTTATTTATTTATTTATTTATTTATTTTCAGGTCAGTTTTGTTTATTTGTTTTATTAATGTATTCAGATTACATCTCAATTGTTATCCCATCACTTGTATTCTCTGATTCCTCCCTCCCTCCTGCTTTCAATTTATTCCCCTCCCCTAGGTCTATGACCGAGGGGGGCCTCCTCCCCCACTATATGGTCATAGGCTATCAAGTCTCATCTTGGTAGCCTGCTTATTCTTTCACTGAGTGCCACCAAGGCCTCCCCAACCAAGGGAAAGTGTCTTGCCTGATTTCTAATGTAGGGAATGCAACCAACAGTAAGGCTTTCTGGTGTGAAGTTTCTTTTAAATTCCTCAGCATAATCTGGCATGTATTAAATGTTCAACAAGTGACATCTACTTCTTACTCAAAGAAAACCTATCAACATATATTCATATTTCTAGCACATTTTCATTAAAGACTAAGGTTGAGATTCCTGAGGCTAGAAATTTTAAAAGAAAGATTTATTTTTAATTATGTGTGTGTGTGTGTGTGTGTGTGTGTGTGTGTGTGTGTGTGAGAGAGAGAGAGAGAGAGAGAGAGAGAGAGAGAGAGAGAGAGAGAGAGAGAGAGAGAGGGAGAGAGACAGACAGACACAAAGACAGAGACACAGAGAGAGCCTGTGCATATTTATGAGCACATGGGTACTAGTGGCTGTGACAGCCAGTGGTGAAAGTCCCCGTGGAGTTGTGGTGATAGACCAAAATTTGTCCTCCTCAGGAGCAGTGCCTGCTCTTAGTCATTGAACCATCTCTCCAGCCCACAGGCTACATTTTTAGTTAGTGAGCTATACAACTTCTCTTTCTTAGCAACTGAAAGTACTTTTGCCCTCTTTTCCTCTCTTATTTTCCTTTTTGTTCCCTCTCTTAGTAAATGGTTCCTAAACAGAATGTTACAAGCAGAGCAACATTTACTGCCCCCTGGCACCTGGCAAGCCACATAAATGAACACAGCTCACTACTTCTGGAATCAGAGTATGCTGAGTAAATTGTAAGGTATCAACTTGTTAAACGAGCTTGAAAATAGAAATGTTTTTTCCCCATCTTGAAGACTGGACACTATTTTTCCCCTCTTAAAATGTTTATACATTCAAATGCTAATAACTATATTTATTTAAATGTTCAACAGAGGCATCTTACTACATCCTACACCTGAGAGGTAATGAATCTTGTTTCTAGTTGTGCTGGTTTTTAAAATTCTTGTTCTTCTTCTTCTTCTTGTTCTTCTTCTTCTTGTTGTTCTTCTTGTTCTTCTTGTTCTTCTTCTTCTTCTTCTTCTTGTTCTTGTTCTTCTTCTTCTTGTTCTTCTTGTTCTTCTTGTTCTTCTTCTTCTTCTTGTTCTTCTTCTTGTTCTTGTTCTTCTTCTTCTTCTTCTTCTTGTTCTTGTTGTTCTTGTTCTTCTTCTTGTTCTTCTTGTTCTTGTTCTTGTTCTTGTTCTTCTTCTTCTTCTTCTTCTTTTTCTTGTTCTTGTTCTTCTTCTTCTTGTTCTTCTTCTTGTTCTTCTTCTTGTTCTTCTTGTTCTTGTTCTTGTTCTTCTTCTTGTTCTTCTTCTTCTTCTTCTTCTTCTTCTTCTTCTTCTTCTTCTTCTTCTTCTTCTTTTTCATTTGGCAGCTTGACACACACTAGAGTCATTTGAGAAGAGGGACTCTCAGTTGAGGAAATGCCTCCATCCCAATGACCTGTAGGCAAATCTGTGAAGTATTTTCTTGATTAATGATTAATGTGGGAGGGTCCAGTGCTCTGTGAACACTGCAAACCCTGGGCAGATGGTGCTGATTTGTATGAGAGAGCAGCAGACTGAGCATTCTATAAGGAGCAAGCCAGTAACACATCACTTCTCCATGGACTGCTTGAACACCTGTCCCTTGGTTCTGGCCCTGCTTGAGTTTCTGCCCTGAATTCCCTCAGTGATGGGTGGGTAACAGCAAGTATATGATGAAATAAACTCAGTTCCTTCCCAAGTTGCTTTTGGACACGTGCTTTATCATATAAATAGTAAGAATAAGACACTGATAACCAGTATAACCCATAATGCTGAAGTCTACAGCAGAATATTATGGAAAAGCAGTCATTAATTACACCATAAAATAAAATATTAAGGTAGTAATATGGTCTAGGATATTCCACATTCTATTCCTAAGAATATCACTGATCTTGCATAGATCTGCACGAAATCTTTAACATCTGTGTATAAGTTTCCCCAGGAATGAAATGACAATAATTAAAACCTCCATTCTCTTGAGGAAACAAAGTGGATTATTGGAGACAGACAGACAGACACAGAGACAGAGACACAGAGACACAGAGACACAGAGAGAGCCTGTGCATATTTATGAGCACTGTCACAGATAGGAACCTCTTAGGGAGCATCCTACATCCTCTCAACTCACATGGTGAGTTACATTCAAAGGACTTTCAGCTCTAACAAGAAGACAACCAGAGGTTGAGCAAGAGCTTGTAAAACTGAAAGTTCTGGAGGATTCTAGCCTTACTTTGCACAGGACAGCAACAATAATGAAACATTTAATTACAGTCTGACACCTTTACTGAAAGGTTTAAGTGGATCTATGAATAATTTATTAAATGCCATCAATCAATTTCAATCACTGGGAAAATTTAAAAGTTAAACCCAAGAGAATACTCAATGTTGAGGATTCCAGAAAAAATGCCCTTTGAATTATTTTATATTGTACAAGGTATGAAAAGAAGAAGTTATGGCTAAGTAGAAACTTTGACAAAATATATCCTGGTAATCTACATGTATAGGCTCAATGTCCATAAAACAGAATGTTGATACAAATATTTTGTGGGATTCCAGTCATATGAATGATGTTGCACTGTGTGTGTCTGTTGATTTCAAAAGTTAAAACCAAAGACAATGAAAAAAAAGCTGAGAGTTACTTGTGCCAAACTCTCTTTAGGTACCATTTATATATATATTTGAGGCTAACTTCCATGTTACCCATAACACATAGATTTTCAAAATAATGTACTTTGTTCCATATTTTAAATTTGAGTTCCATCTTCATAGAAGCCCCGTGAGGCAAATCCGAGGGTAATCTCAAGTTACACATGAGGAAAATAAGTATTTCTGGGAGAGTAAGCAGTTTAGTAAAGAGAATAGTGTCAGGCAGTGTTTGAACCAGGATTTCAACCATAAAGTGTAGCCAGGAATTCTTCTGTGGTCATGCTGACAAACATGAGCAGTATCATCTGAAATGCACAACCACACCCACACAGTCATTGGAGACATTGCCTACTATACAGGTACTTAGCAGAATCAAATTTGCCTCTGCAGTCTCTGCAGCTGCCTTCCTTCCTTCCTAGAATGTGTTGAGTGTCTGCCTTTCTAGAAATATCTAATCACAGAATAAAGAAAAGCAAATGTAGACAAACAAGTCTACAGTGTTTATTTTTTAATTAATTTATTTATTTATTCACTTTATACCCTGGGAGAGGCCCCTTCCTTCTCTCCTCTCAAAACCACCCTCCCTCCCACATCCCCCTCCCCCATTTCTTGAAAAAGGGTAGCTCCCCTACCTACCTATCCTAACTCCTCAAGTAGCACCAAGACTGAGTTTCTCCCCTTCCCCTATGGCATGGCAAGGAAGTCTCTTTTCTCTGCGGGCATCCCTATCACTCTCCCCAGGTCTGATCTACCCCTTTGTTTCTCTCTGTTCTCCCTCTTCTACTTTGTTCCGTCTCTTCAGCCACTACCTCTGTGTATTCTATTTCTCCTTCACAGTGAGAGTTAAGCATCCTCCTTTGGGTCCTCTTTGTAACTTATCCTCTTTGGGTCTGTGCGTTGTGGAAAATTTATCCTGTACTAAATGGCTAAAACCTGCTTATAAGTGAGTACATACCATGTGTGTCTTCCTGGGTCTGGGATTACCCCACTGAGGGTGATCTTTTCTAGTAACAAACATTTGCCTGCAACTTTCATGATTTCCTTGCTTTTAGTGGTTGAGTAGTATTTGCCGGAGAGATGCTTTGTTGGTTGGTGTGCTTGCTGTACAATCAGGGTGACAAGAGTTCAGATCCCAGCACCCACTTGTCAACCTAGATGTTCCCAAAATGCCGATTGCTCCAGTTCAAAGCTATCCTATGCCTTCCCTATGGCATCTTCAGATACATAGAAACATGCACATCTCCAGAAACAGAAACATATGTAAACAAGCAAACGAATAAATTATAAATCATTTAAAAATGAAGGATAAGGAAAATGGCATAACAGGAAAAGTAGAGCTTTTCATATGGATCTTCACCCAACTTTAAATGCTGATAAGCATGCATCATGTAACAAAGAGTGTAACCATTCTAAACATCAGTATATTGAGCAACAGTGGACTTACATAAGAATATGGTTTGGATGAAAGGCATGTGTGCAAATATAGACAATAGAACAAGAAATATGAAGGACTTTGGTGAGGAGTACTTTCCATCAGTATACATAAAATATATAAATAGCCAAATTTTTGATATGCTTCCCTAGGATACAATTTCTCTGAAAGTAGACGCATAATTGGTAATATATGGCGTTAATATGGGGGTTACTAATAGAACTGTCCACAAGCTAGCTTATCTGTTTTTAGACTTAAAATATTTTTTTAAGATTCATGAGGGGAAAGGGGGTATATTATTCATTTGTCCCACCTCACAGAAGCAAATCACAAACCAACATAGATCTGAGCAAATAGGTCCCAAAATCACAAAGACCACAGAAATACTAAGTTGTTATAATCACTTCTTCCCTCCCCCCTCCCCATGGCACACCCAATTTTTCACATAGAAGACTAGTAAGTAACTGTGTGTCCAGAGAAGGAAAGTGGTCTTAAAATATTACTGAGCCAGATAGGGGAATATGTAATATTTAATTTTATGTGTGCACAATTCTATTTCACTACTTTTCTGTTTTCCTTAACTATAAACTATGTTAATGGACATTTAACAAATGTCCATTATAGCACATGTCTTTATAGTCTCCTATCCATGAAACACAGAATTAGAATTTTGTTAATAAACGTATACAATATAAACAATAATAATATGAATAACATATGGTAATATTCACATTTGCAACCATGGAAATTATGTCCATAAATATAAAGTGTAAATTCCCTTCTACTTAAAAATGGTCTCTCACATACTTAAGTATTTTTACCTCATATAGAAATGTTATATGTAAGAATAGTTTGTACCTAGGTTTCAGGAAAATGTAAAATCCACAAAACACATTTGAGCTACAAATGATGAGACTGAACACAAACTAGATATCAAACAGTTTTAAGAGATGATTGTTGTTTTTCAATATGAAGATTTCCATAATTTTGGACTCAACTATAATATTAAGGTATGAACTGCTATAATGTTTTAAATTACTTTGAAGTGTTTCAGGGGAAAATGTTTAAAAATATCTTATAAGTTTTCTTCAAAAATCTACTATCATGACAGGAAGAAAATATTCTGTCAAATTAAATAAGTACTATTAAACATATACTATATTCTATGCAATTCAATCCTGGTGAATTTACTTGTTATAAGACTATTGCCAAAGGTCTGATAAGCTCCTTTGAGGAAATAGGAATATTTGTCTTTCCAACAAAATGAGGTCCAGATGAACTCAGTACCACACAACCAACCTATAAGGTTGTTCTAAAGCTATCTATATCTTTTCCACTTCATCTCTTAATTTTTTTATTCCTTTGTTATCTCTTTAACAGCAGGCATGCACTACTTTCTGAGGCACTCTGTTACAGTTTTGACAACTGCTAGCTATTAGACAATTCTTCGTGTCTCCCCTCTTTTCTTGCTGTATGCCAGCCTCAACTCTCCACTAGAGAACTGGGAGGAGGATGTGCAATCTGGTTCCCACAAAATGACTTGCATTACATGAAAACAATCATCAGATGCTACTAACAGTGCCCTTTATGTCGTGTTTCCCTTTTTTCACAGTTACTCATTTCTAGACGCTTCTTCAAAACTATCTTATGCACATGGTCAGCATCAAGGCTTCCTCAGAGATACCACATGCGTCTCACTCGCTCTACAAATTGACTTCCAAATGCTACCTAATTCCTTGCTAGTCAAGAATAGAATAGGGTCTTTGTGAAGGATACAATGTTTACTCTGCCAAGAGCCTAAAACTATCCTAGAAAATTTCAACATCCACACACATTATTTGTATTTAATACTCAATAGAAGTGTACATAAAACTATAACTACACCATATCTGAATTTCTTAACATTTAATTCTTTGAACACTAGCTGTTGTCAAGGTTTAAACTAATTTAAATGCAATTGCATTGTGCCAACTTTAATCATTATTGAAGGATGTTGATAGGTTCTTGTGCTATGCAAACAGACACTATATAAATTTTTGTGCAATTCAATAAATAATATTGGAAAGACTGTAAGAAACTTTCACAAGTTCTAGAAACCCACTCATAAAATATAGCACAAATCTTTTTCTCTTGCACTTCGCACATATGTTTAGATACCTGAACCTCGTGACCCAGTTTCCAGTAAACTGGTTGGCAAAGTACACAGGAAGCATGCTAGTCTGAGCACAAAGACAGAAACTCAAAGAGGAGTCAGAACTCTAAGATTCTGGAGATCTGTTAGTTTATACATGAGCTTTCTTGCTTATATCAGCACATTCCACCCATCTCTCAATTGTAGCATAGTAACATATTTGTCTGGAATTGTGACCATGCATTATGTGATGTCTGCTCCACAAAGTTATGTGCTGCCACTCATGCTGGCAAAGAGCTCTCAATTACTCTGTGCAGAAAATGCACAATTCATATATTTAGAATTTCAAACTACTCAAGTAATGGTACATGGACTATAATTTGGAAACAACTTGCACTGGACCATTTTATTCATTGAACTCATGAAAAACTATATAGAGTCTCACTAAAATAGGCATGATTTAAAAAGAAAAGACTTGAGAGCAGGAGAGCTGGCCCAGCCCCTTGCCGGCTGCAGCATTCAGGAGAGTGTCCACAATACCCCAACTGGGCAGCATAGTGGAGTTGGCATGAGTGAGGGTGAGCCTGTTTCTTGAGCATGAGAGCAGGAGAACCTGAGAGGCCCCTACAGGTTACATTGGATGAGTTAGCCAGGGCAGTGCTGGGGAGCTCACCCTGGTGGTGTGGATACAGACAGTAGTGGCTACAGGCTGACCAACTTAGCTACTACCACTGCAGGCTCAGTTCCAAGTAAAAATTCTGGATTGATGTTTGTGTACCACTCACCATTCATTTGTTCAGATGAAGTATTACCTCAAATATACCCAGAAATATTAGTGTTTGTTTACATAATGAGTTATTGGTGGGACATTGTGAATAGTCTCTGTATTTATAACGTGGGATTCTATTCTATTGCTTGTTCTCTGATGTCTTGATTTAATGTCAGGGTAAATGAAAGGGGATATATGAGTCTCTAGACTGCTATATCTCTTATGTGCTGTGCCGGTAGCATAAACACTCCTCACAGAACATAAATTTAAGTCCTGAGTTAGAAAGTTTATTTTTATACTTATGTTTTTCAACACATACTTATGCTTCGATAATTACCTGAACAAATGTCACAAGGCTTGATACAAACTTCTTTCTGTATTACATCTCAATTAAAGGGTTTCTTTCTCTCCTCTCTCTCTCTCTCTCTCTCTCTCTCTCTCTCTCTCTCTCTCTCTCTCTCTCTCTCTCTCTCTCTCTCTCTCTCTGTGTGTGTGTGTGTGTGTGTGTGTGTGTGTGTGTGTGTGTGTGTGTGGAGTATGGGTAATTCAGTTCTATCATCTACACTCCTGTGAAGTTATTCTAGATGCAAGCAATCAGTTCGCCATATTCCCTGAGTTCCACATGGGCAGATTCAAGCACTCATGACTCAAAAATATTTAAAAATAGTTATATCTTCACTGAGACGCACAGGCTTTTTTTTTTCTATTGACATTAATGCCTAATCACAATGGAAAACTGACTGCAATATTTTTAGTTTAATGCAATACATGTTACTATTTATTTAGAGACAAATTGAGGTGTATGGAGGATACATGTAGCTATCACATAACCACAATGCCATTTTCGACAGGGGATATAAAATTCTGTTCATTTCTGTATACACAGAATTGTATTCTTGAAATCTATCTCACACATAAATGGAAAAAAACACTTTATCCACATCAAAATATGGCACAGTTATGGCCTGAGATTAAATACACTTAGCACAGCCCTTTGAGGATGGGGAACACAATAAAACACTGGGTTAACAGAAACACCTACAGCAACAACACCAACAGTACTCTAAATTTGTCCATATGGCCAGATCGCACGAGAAAATTAAATAAACAAAACATAATTCTTCCTGTCTTCTGGATGTGATTTCAGAGAGGCAGACATCTGGATCAGCAAGGCACTTAGCAGACTACAAGAGTTCCTCAAGTAAAATCCCATTTGGGACTGGAAATGAGATCCTCCACTGAAGATGCAGCATCTGACATGAGAGTCTTAACTCAGACTAAGATGGGCTACAGATGAAGCTGTGTTTATAGATGAGCACAAAGGGAAAATAAAACTAAAGTCTTCGATTAGCTAGGCTCTCAAAAGTAAAACTCCAGGCGACTTGGAGCATGATTTTAGGAATAGGTACATCATTTCAAAAGCAGCCCACGCGCAAACACTATGCAGACAAAAATCTATGGCGATTGGGAACATTTTCAAAGTAAAAAAGGAGAGCGAATGATTTTTGCCTAAGGTTCTCAAGCAAGGGACTTCACGGGCTGTGAACAATTTCTTTTTAGGTGGTGGAATGTACAATATGTTTGCAAATCATTCTGTTCTACGAATGATGTAAGAAAAGCACATTCACACAAAAAGCAAAGACAAACAGTAAAAAACTCAACACCAGGAAACACTAGTCACCAGCACTCCCACACAGATAATGGTGTGGATGCTCCTTACTCCATGCAATATACAGCCTAGCATTACAACAGCCAAATCAACAAGGAGGCAGGTAAGACGTGTCTCCTCACATAGGTGGCTGCTGCAAAGATGTTCGCCCCTGGCTCAGACTGACCTCAGGGCCTCTCCAGATGGTACAGTTCTGACGCTATGGTGAGCTTGTCTGATTCTTAATGTTTCTCTCACTTTCAACCATTCTCAGCATAACGATAAGCAACAGAGCTACTACAGGGAATTCCAATCCATCACACAGGATTAGACTGAAAAGAGGGTCACTTAATCTCCCCTGGAATTCTATTATTTTATCATCAGGAAAATGGCTTACTAATTGTTATCTATACTTCAAGATGTTGGGTCAATTAAACCTAGTGCTCTTTTCAATAAAAAAAAAAAAAAAGTAAGTTGAGTCAATCAGGATGTAGAATTAATTGCCACTATCAAAAGATAAAAACAATGTTGTCTTGATATACTAAGCTTACTAACCTTAGCCTTTTGCCTATTCAGTATGGGCACACAATTTTCCATTAATTCAATTTTATTTGTATTTTATGTGTAGAGCTGTTTTGCATATATGTGCAATATGTACATCGCATGCGTGCTCATGGAGCCAGTAGAGAATATCGGATCCCATACAAATGGAGTTACAAAGACTTGTGAGCTGCCATGTGGGTGCTGGGAAACAACCCTGGATCCTCCAGAAAAGTAACCAGGAATCCAGTGATCTTTTTTTTTTTTAATTAATTTTCCAGTGATCTTTTTATTCATGTACTTACTTATTTTTATTTTTACATATTATTACACATTTATATTATTACACATATATATAACAAACTACCTATAGCAAGAAGAACCACAAAACAATAAGGAACTATATAAATGTTCCATTCTTAGTGTTTTGGCTATTTGTATTTGGTACCCTTGAAGAAAACATTTTTCCTATCTTGGTGCGTCTAAAATTCTGAATGCAAATCAATCTCAATCACATCTTGTCATTTTCAATTTAAAACATCTATATAGACCTAAAAACATCTTAACCCCTAAACAACTAAGCTTAATTGTAAAACAAAACTATTTGGTCTTCAACCCCATCAGAGACTTGAGAAGGAATAAAGTTAATTCCCTGAGTAGACAGGAAGTGCACATCGGCAGCTTCCAAAATGAGAACATGACAGAGACAGTTTGCTGCCTGATCAGTCACCCAAGAACTATAATGTTGCAGCACCATCTTCAGCCACCTGGCCCAGTATATCTGACAGACATATTTGTGAGGGAGGAACTACTGAGGGTTTGCTTACCCTGTCTTGTCAGAGTTTGGCCAATAACTGCCTGCATCCATGCTTGCCCATTTTTAGGCAGAATTCTGTCTGTGGCTGAAAGAAGGACATTTTTCCCAGTGGCTGATTTGCTGCATTTGAAGCCATCTCCATAAGGAGGTTCTTTGATGTTCATCATCTTCTTTGAAGTAGGCTGGGTGTTGCCAGGAGTTAACCTGTCTTATTGTCAAATAATCTTTAAAATAATAAAAAACATCTATAAATGCCATATTCTGTAGGACTCTGAGAGCCCAGTGAATTTTTTTAAAAGCTGGTAAATTTAAATGAACTAGCAAAAAATAAAAAATAAAAATAAGAGAGAGAGAGAGAGAGAGAGAGAGAGAGAGAGAGAGAGAGAGAGAGAGAGAGAGAGTTTCCTTCTCATATGTGTGTTTGCTCCATCTTTGTCTATGGAATTATGCACCAACTCTAAACAGTGTCATGGACTTATTTTTCTCTCCATGTCACTCTCATATTATCTACAATTAAATCTAAAATTTTTAAAAGATTTATTTATTTATTATTGTGTATACAGTGTTCTGCCTGCATGCATACCCACAGGCTAGAACAGGGAATCACCTCATGTTACAGATGGTCGTGAACCACCATGTCGTTGCTGGGAATTGAACTCAGGACCTTTAGAAGAGCAGGCAGTGCTCTTAACGACTGAGCCATCTCTCCAGCCCATATCTAAAAATTTTATACTATGTTTTTTTCACTGATATTACTTGTGAATTTGAAAAGAACTTTTATAAAATAGATATTTTTAAAGCTAATATTTCATTCACAATTTTTGACATATTTGCTACATATGTGTACATGTGACTATTTATTCAAATTATATTTCAAATCTGGAATCATCACATATATGTTTATATTACTAATGCCAGCATCTTGCTCTTGAATGAAAGCTCTCTATATTTCTTAAATATAGCTATATCAAAGAATTACATCTATTTTTTTTCTTGTAAGAGATCAAACATCCTTATATTTTATGAATAGCTATTGGGTGTTTTTCAGTTTTAGACATATATATGCATACATAAATATGTGTAAACATATGTATTTATATATACAGAGTAGTCTATGGTGAATATGCATCTGCCATTCTCCAAATACATGTGGCAAAATTCTTAATGACAAGAGAAAACACTTTAATAAAGGGTTCCTGGGTTGGTAATGTAATATTAATATCAGTCAATTTTCTGAAATATCTTACCAACAAGGGCCATTATATTTATTTTTCAAATATGATAATAAGATGACATTTAATAGTAATTGTCCTTAGAACAGTGTAATTTCTGATGAGGTGGAACAACTATCTAGCCAATTATAATTTTGTGTGCCTTCTGTGACCAGGGGAACCATTGCTTATTTAAACAGGATGTCAATTGTGGCTTCACTAAAAAACTGATAGTGAAATCATCAGCTGTATCTGCAAAGAAGTTTGTTGAAGCTGAGTCCTAAAAAAAAAAAAAATAATAATAATAAGTGATGCAGACTTACAGCTAAAACTTAAATTTGAGGAAAAATGACCACTAAGTGATGGATAAAACTATAAAATTTAAAAAGATGTAAAGTTGTTACAGAAAGTTATACATAGAAGATGGTTTCTAGCCTAGTTTGTGAATTTCAGAGCTGTCTACTTAACATCTATATTTGGTTTTCTAATAGGCCATTCAACAGGATGAACTAAAAATTAATTTGTTTATTCTACCATGTCCAACCTGTTCTATTCAGTGCATTCCATTACAATAAAAATAGCAAAGATTTTCTCCAAACTAAGCACCAAGAATCTTAAGTTGCCCGTAGCTCTTGTCTCTCTGCATGTTTTATACCCAACATTCATCCTTTAGAAAATCTGAGTGACTCAGCCACCATCATATATGCACAGTCAACAATTTCCAAACCCTCTATTTCTAAAATCTAAGTGGGAACCTTTATCATTTCCCACCTTACTGACAGCAATGGCTTCCCAAACTCCCACTTCATCCTACATCACACCCGTATTATTCATACCACAGCATTCAGAATTACATATGCAAAATATTACAGATCATATCATTCTTGGCTCACGGCTCTCCAGTGGTTCTACCATCTATTCAGAATGAAAGCCAGCATTTTATAACATTTGTTCATTCGGTGAGAACAGGATGCTTCTGAGTTTCAGACTCCCATGCATATTAATTTTGTCAACCTGACAGAATCTAAAGCCATCTACGATACAAAACTCTGGGCTTAGCTGTGAAGGATTTTCTTTACAGATTAGGTTGAGTTAGGAAGAACTACTCTAAAGGTGGAGAGCAGTATTCTATGAATTATAGTCCAGGACTGATTAACAAGGAATTCCAGAAATTTGTGAACAAATGGATTGAACTAGAAATTATCACAATGAGTGAGTTCACCCAGAAGCAAAACGAGACAAACGGTATATACTCACTTATATCGAGACACTAGTCCAAGGGATACGTCCCATAAAAAACTTTACTTACCAGGAAAGTGGGTCAGAGGAGAGGACATCCTATTGAGACTTTAGGTGAGAGTAGCATGGAAGAATGGGGAAATAGAAGGATCCAGAGGGTCCTGGAAACCTACAAGAAGAACTTTATGACAGGCAGATCTGGGTCCTGGGGTCCTCCTCAAACTAAGGCACCAGCCAAGGAAAATATAGACAGTAAACTTCGAACCCCTACCTAGACCTAGCCAATGAACAGGATATTCTCCACCATTGAGTGCAGAGTGAGATCTGACTCTCACACGAATTCTGGTGCCCCTTTTCTGACCACATTTCCTGGATGGGGAGACCTGGTGGCACTCAGAGGAAGGATAACAAGTTATCAAGAAGAGACTCAATACTCTAAGAGCATATATAGGGGGAGGAGGTCTCCCTCAATCACAGACATAGGGGAGGGGAGTAAGGGATAAATGGGAGGGAGGGAGGAATAGGAGGATACAAGGGAAGGACTAACAATTGAGATGTAATATGAATAAATAATAAAAAAATTTTAAAGAAAAAAAAAAGAAGTCAAAATCAAGCCGTGCACCAATATTCATCAACTTGCCCTTTGGCATTGCGCTTATTTCACTGTGAGAGCCAGATGCTGGACACGGAGCCGTAATTTTTTTATTTGACTTGGTGACTTTTAGTTTTGCTTTGGTCCAGTCTTTCTCTGCTATGCATCATCCTTTGTTCCTCTTTTGTGGAATGAGAATATTTGATCTGTATCATTTTATATTGGAAGTGTCTAGTTTGTTTTAATGGTATAAGTGCTCATAATTAAAATAGGCATCCTGATTCTCAAAAGACATTGCACATACACCTTTGAACAGTCTTAAACTGTTAAAGACCACAGAGAGTTTCATTGAATGAATTTTGTATTATGATATGCCTATGAGCCTATATAGACCATGGGTATGCAATGGCTAGTCTTTGTGATCAACTTACTGAGAGTTAGAAACACCATGGAACATATCTCTGGCCATCTCTGTGATGAGGTTTCTAGATTACTTCAAATGGGGAAGAAAAATCTACCCTAACTTTTGTTAGCATCCTTTATTGGCTGTGGTTTGAATTGGCTGAAATTGAATAAAATGGATATAGTAATGTGAGCGCAAACATTCATGTATTTCTACTCCCCGACTGAAGACACAATAGGACCATTTGTTCCATAGCTCTTGTTGACATGATTTTGTGGTGGATTGTAGCATCAAAATATGAGCCTAACTAAAACTCACTTTCCTAAAGTGCCATTTTTTTCTGGAATTTAGTCATGATCACAGGGAAAGTAACCAACACAAGATGTAAGATTATCACTTTACAATCTTTACAGTGGTATTTTTAGTTGTCAATTTGTAAGGTGCAGATTGGCAGTGATTGATATTGGAGCCAACCTCACAGAATACACATGAAGCAGGAGACAAACACCTAGACATAAGAGGTTTGAGACCGAGTCATGTTGAAGAGATATATCCTAAAGGTGGACAAAACTATTCCATAGGATTGGCTCATGGATTAAAGAAATCAAGCCAAGAGCCAATATTTATACTTCTCTCATGATGCAGATGTGATGTGACCAGGGCTCTCATGATGACCTAAACCCCCTCAAACTTTAAAACAAATTAATCTTTCTTTACTTAAGTATGCACTTTTCAGGTATTTGGTCCAAGCAATGAGAGAAATGACTAATAAACTCTATAGCTGCTGGGTCACTAAAACATATCATCAAGTGTAATGGGGTTCTACTTCTGTCTCTAGTGCCACAGATGGGTGATCTCTTAATACTTGGATTGGAAAAAGAGCCTAGCCACTGGGCCACTTACCTCGGTTTTGTTTCTGACACTATATATATATATTCATTTCCTTCCTTCTCAGGTTCCCTGAGTCATTTCCTCTTGGAACCAAAATTGTCAGCTAATTAATAGAGTCTCTCTTACCATTTGGCTATGCGGTGACAATCCTAAAATGATGGCTTGAGATAATGATCCAACAGCCCCTGACCATATCACAATATCCTAAATCTACTCCCATGGAATGGCTTCATCCTCTTCTTCGCCTATTTTTCCATACAATGCCAAGACTACTGTGAGCATGTTGAGAACAGAATGTTAAGCCATTAGACTTCTGTTCTTTCAGGTATAATCCCTCTGTGAACAAAACCCCTTCCTTGATTTCAACAGCGCTTTCTGGGATTGAGGCCAAGATCAGATTCTTGGCATTCCCTGGAACCCCAATAAAACAAGGGTATTTTATTCTAAGGAATTTTGTTATTTTCTATCCCATATACCGTAACTGTGTCAATACAAAGAAATTACTCTAAAATTTGGTAGAGGGCTAGGCTCACTACCAGCAAGATTTCAAGCATAAATGTCATATAATACCATATACATTTATTCCAAGTGTCATTATTAATAACTCCATAAACAAATATATAAAATTTAATTATGGAAATAAAAATGTACACAAACAGCATTTATAAATGCCAATAATTTGTAAGTGTTAAGAACAGATAAGTTTAGGGTTATGGCACAGAAGTTGTAACTACTGAAAACAGTATTGTCCTGAACATTCTATCTTGTCTTGGACTAAAAAGGTATTTAGTATTTCTTAATTTTAATAAGAAAAATAGACTATGAAAAGTATAATAGTGACTTTTCCATTTTAAAGGTATGTTTTTATTTGTTCATTGGGGTATGTGTATGTATGTATGTGTGCATGAATGTGCATGTGTGTGTGCATGAATATGCAAAACATACGCTGGTACCCAAAGAGGATAGAATTGGATGTCAGATACCCTGACACTGAAAACATAGACACTTATAAGCTACTCAATGTGGATGTTAAACACTGAGCCCAGATCCTCTTCACGATCATCAAGTGCTAATAACTGTTGACTATATCTCTTCCCCTTCATGCTTTTAAAAATAAGAATTTTTATTGTTATTAATCACTTCTAAGATGAATGGACTAAGAAAAAGGCATTTACATAATTACCACACATTAATTTTATGTAGAACGTCTAAGTAATCTATGTAGGATAAAATTTTATTCATTTTAATAAAGATTAATCATTTAAAAGTGAGAGCATATTAAGATATTTAATACTAACTTCTCCTAGATTGAAATTTCAGGAAACGTTTATTTAAAACAACCGAGTGCGAGAAGTTAAGGATTGAGAGAGTGTAGTGTTTTAAAGTGTATTCAGTCTAAAATTGTACATGGTGACCCATAAAGTGGAAAGGATAGAATTTAATTTCAATTCAAGTAATAGATTTACATAGCAAGAAGCCAAGTGTGTTATTTTACAATAGAGAGCTTAGTGATGTCACATATGTGGCAATTCAAAAAATGTAAACCGTGTGTGTCCTTCTGAGGAAGCTACTGCTTGTTGCTTACTTACACTTGGCTGCTGTAATATACTGTTTACGGAAGAAGGAATGATGTATTATGAGACACACAGTTATTGTCCTTCAAAATTAATGTTTGTATCTGGCATAATGCTTTCCTACTCTGAAGGCATCAAGTTGGAAGAATCTAGTTTCTGCCACCTATAAAGCTAAAAAAAAAAAATAAAAATAAAAAAACAATAAAGGTACAATAAAAAGCCCATAGAAAATATTGCTGCCTACCTACCTGATGCTCCCATCAGTGTAACTGGTATATGTATTGATTTGTGGGATTCCTTCTGTTCTGTGAAGATGAAAGACCATGGAAGCCGTTCAACAGCAGAACATTTTATTCAATATATCCTCCATCCGTGTTCACAGCTTTGATTCCTTACATTTGTCTTATAATAAACTTTTTAAAAGTTTTTTTTTTCTTAATTTAAACTATTTAAAGAGTGGAATCATCTGGCCCAGTATGGCCTGGGACTCATCATATAGGTCTGGTTCATTTGAACTTGTCCTCTGGTCTCAGCCTCTTGAGTGCTGTTACTATATTAAATTTCTTTTAAAGAGTATTTGCTATTTTCTTACAAAGTCAGTAAATAACTGTTTAGACTGCTTTTAGACAGTTGTTGTTAGGTCCAAAGTGGGCTCCTCAAAATGCCAAGGTCTGTAACAAGTTCCCAAAGAGAAGGATTCTATTTAGGTTAACAGATGATTACGATTGGCTAAACAGAAGCCTAAAGTCAGGTTTCTGTTTACCAGGAAAACCATTACCTTCCTTTATCCCTCCCCAGGTCAACTGCCTCAGCAAGCACATACAGTACTCAGTCAATCTGAACATCCTATATTGGTTCAAAAGCCCCCACCCTGCTGACTGTCATATAAAATCCATTTGGCTGCTCTGCCACTTTCCTTCTCTTCTCTCTGTTCCCTAGGGAGAAGTCTTTGCAGTTGGTCCCCAATAAACCTTTCTTTCTACCCACAGAGAGGTATTGTTCAGCAGTTTCACTGAACCCTCTGTTATATCTGTATCATTAGGTCAACCGGAATTAAAGTGTTGAGAAACCATTGGGTTTAAGAGTTGAGGTCATCTACCAATTTCTACGACCTGAAAATGTAAGAAGGGAAAGGCAGAGCATTGAGACATAGGGCAAGACCATGCTATCGTGTTCTTGAAGATCACGGGAGCAAATGGACAGAGAATTTGAAACCAGATTATAAGCTATACAATGAAATCAGAATCTGACAAAGCTGAACATCTTTTCATGATAAAAAATTTAGTTAGACATAGAAGAAATATGATTCCACACAATGAAGGATATGTAAAAACATGCAGCTGACATAGACAGTCACAGAAGCCAAACACTTTCCTCTAAGATGAGAAAAAAGAAAATGGTCGTCATGCCTACCACTTCAGTTTAGTATAGCACTGGATCTAAACAGTCAATCAGAGAAGAGAAAGAAATAAACAGCTTTCAAAAAGAAAAAGAAGCAGTGAAATTGTTTGTTAACAATATTATATAAAGAAAAGGAATCCAAATACAACTCAGCTTGACAGATTAATTCAGAATACAAAGTGAAGATGTGAAAGCAATAGTGTCTTGTAACAGCAAACTATCCAAAAAAGAAACTGGAGAAATAGTGCTAGAAAAATGCCTCAGTGGTTCATAGCACTGGCTGCCCTTCCATACAAGCCACGTTTGGTGCCCAGCATCCTCATGGTTGCTTACAAATCTTGTTCATTGAATCATATACCCTTTTGTGGTGTCTATAGGCTCAGTATAAATATAGTGTACAGACATGTAAGCAAAACACTCATATACATAAAATGAAGCTAAATAATTTAAAAACCAGTTCCTTTCATATCACATAAAATAAGTGTAAATTAATAAAAATGCAGAAGACCATTCATTTTGAAATTATTTTTTATTTCATTTTTTAAATATGTTTTATTAATTTATTCATATTACATCTCAATTGCTATCCCATCCCTGTATCTTCCCATTCTGCTCTCCCTCCCATTTTCCCCTTATTCCCCTCTCCTATGACTGTGACTGAGGGGGTCCTCCTCCCCCTGTATATGCTCATAGGGTATCAAGTTTCTTCTTGGTAGCCTGCTGTCTTTCCTCTGAATGCTAACAGGGCACATGGTAAAATAAGGGCCACTAGAGTGTGAAAGTCAGTCCCCACTCTCCACTCAACTGTGGAGAGTTTCCTATCCATTGGCTAGATCTGGGTAGGGGTTTGAAGTTTACTGCACATATTGAAAACAGCCTAAGTGTCCCTCAGTAGAAGAATGGATAAAGAAATTGTGGTACATTTACAATATGGAATACTACTCAGCTATTAAAAATAAGGAATTTCACAAATTTGTGGACAAATGGATATGAAATGATCATAATGAGTGAGTTAACCCAGAAGCAGATAGAGTCAAATGGTATATACTCACTTATATCTGGACACTAGCCCAAGGGACATGTCCCATGAAAGTCTTCACTTACCAGGAAACTGGGACAGAGTGGAGGACATCCTATTGGGACTCTAGGTGAAAGAAGCAAGGGAAATAGGGAAATTCTAGGACCCAGAGGGTCCTAGAAACCTAGAAAATTATATATGACATAAATGAATGGAAATGATCCTGTGGCCATAGAATGGCAAAATTAAGACTATTATAACATCCAGATTATATTACACAATCTGAAGATTAATCCAAATGTAAATTTTACCTTTTATAAAAAGATACACTCTCACTTTATTCATTAGACTCACCTGGAGCTAAGATTGTAACCTAGACTTGACTCAGTCTCTCCATCTTTAGTCTACTGAGTGCTAAGATTGCAGGTGTGAGCAACTGTGCTTGTGTTTGCTTTGTTTTTTATATAAGACTAAAACTTCTAAAATTTACATAAAATTGCAATAGGTCTCAACTAACCAAAGCCATCATAAGCCAAAAGCACAAAGGTAATGTATGCCTACAACAGGACTTGGGAGTTGGTCTACAATACCAGTTCCAGGTTAGTCAGCAGTGTTTGTTAAAATGGCATGTATACATAATACTGTCTAACCTCACATTTGATCACAAACCTACCATTGTCAAAACAGCATGGTTCCACCATAACAACAGACACATTAACCAGTGACACAGTATAATAGGGAACAAAATAGCTCCTACTTATTTCAGCTGGTTTTATGGCATAAATGCCTATCTTACAAGTGAAAGAAAAATAGACATTCTTTATAATACTCCTGTTGTGAAAACTAGATATATACAAATAACAGGAAAAAATTGGTCACTTTATCTTTTACTATACACACAGATCTACTAACTATAAAGAGTAAAGTATAGTTTCTGACTTTACAAAAAACATAGCAATAGAGGTGCTAGGGGAATGATTAGGTGGGTTCAGGATTTGTTACCTGTGTGAAGATTAGAATTTTGATACTCATCACACACATTAATGCCGCTCTGGCATCCTAGCCTATATGTAATTCTACTAGTTTAGAGCCTGAGACAAGAGATCGCTGGAGCAAGCTTGACTAACTGAACCAGTGAGCTCAGAGTTAAAGTGAGACACCCTGCCTCAATATCCATGCAGGAGAGGAATCCAGAGTTTGACACTCAATATCCAACTCTGACACTGATATCCATATGCAAAGAAGTGTATGCATATCCACAGGTGCACTAGCATTCATACACATGTGAATTCTGACATACATGCTCAACATACACATATGCATCAAAATTTTCATAAAGATGTAAATACAAATAAATGTCCTAGTATAAAAAGCATAAATAATCAATGACATTGGTTCAGGCACAGAGTTCCTTAAAAATGAATACCAAAGCAGGAGCAACAAAGATAAAATGAAAAACTACTGCAGAAAATTAAAAGGTTCCACATGGCAAAGAAGAAAATAAGAGATAACTCATAGTTTGGAAGAAAATACTTGCCAAAAATGCATAAGATAAAGAATTAATAATCTTAGGAACAAAATGCTCCATAAAAAAATGTTGAATGAAAGACATAGACATTTCAGGAGAAGGTAAATGACTAAATAAGAGTTACATGAAAAATTTATTCCAAGAGATACAAAAAAAAAAAAAAATGATTACTGGCTTGTGATGAAATTCTGGAAAAACTAAGCTATCGCCTGTTAGAATGACTCTTAATCAAAAGGTAAAAATATTGTAGGCAGAGGTGTGGGGACACACAAACCATAGGTACAAATCAAAACGACACTAAGATTCCATCTTATACCTATCAGAATGGCTAAGATCAAAAACTCAAATGACACCACGTGTTGGTGTGGATGTGGAGAGAGAGGAACACTCCTTCATTGCTGGTAGGAATGCAAACTAGTACAACCACTTTGGAAAGCTATCTGGTGCTTTCTCAGAAAAATGAGAATAGGGCTTCCTCAGGACCCAGCTATCCCACTCCTTGGAATATATGCAGAAAATGCCCTACCACACAACAGGGACATATGCTCAACCATGTTCATAGCTGCTTTATACACAATAGCCAGAACATGGAAACAGCCTAAGTGCCCCTCAATAGAAGAATGAACTAAGAAACTGTGGTACATTTACACGATGGAATATTACTCAGCTATTAAAAACAAGGAATTCCTGAAATTTGTGGACAAATGGATTGATCTAGAAATTACCATAATGAGTGAATTCACCCAGAAGCAAAAAGAGACAAATGGTATACACTCACTTATATCAAAACACTAGTCCAAGGGATATGTACCATGAAAAACTTTACTTACCAAGAAAATGGGTCAGAGGAGAGGACATCCTATTGAGACTTTAGGTGAGAGTAACATGGAAGAATAAGGAAATAGTAGGACCCACAGGGTCCTGGAAACCTACAAGAAGAACCCTATGACAGGCAGATCTGTGTCCTGGGTTCCTCCTCAAACTAAGGCACCAGACCAGGAGAATATAGGCATTAAATTTCGAACACCTACCAAGACCTAGCCGACGATCATGATATTCTCCACCGTTGAGTGGAGAGTGAGATCTGACTCTCACATGAACTCTGGTGCCCCTTTTCTGACCATGTCCCCTGGATGGGGAGGCCTGGTGGCACTCAGAGAAAGGATAGCAAGTTACCAAGAAGAGACTCGATATTCTAAGAGCATATATAGGGGGAGGAGGTCTCCCTCAATCACAGACATAGGGGAGGGGAGAAGGGGGGAAGTAGGAGGGAGGGAAGAAAGGGAGGAAACAGGGGAAGGGCTAACAATCGAGATGTAATATGAATAAAATAATAAAATGGAAGAAAAAAAGATTTATCAGGCTCAAGTTAACTGTCAGGAAGGAATCTCTGCTTATACTGTAGGCTCAAGATACTGGAAACTAGTTCTTTTAAAACACGACACCTCAGGAGGAAGGTTTTTTTTTCTTTTTTCCACCTGTATTTATGACTTTTCTTGTGGCTGTGGCCAATGCCCGATAAGAAACAGCTTAAAATGAGGAAGGCTATTTTGTTATACACGTAAGTTGCTAAGTTTGTCATGGTGGTCGAAGCATGTGTGGCAGGAATGTTACTTTCCGTCTTCAGTTAGCAAAGAACTGATCAGAGCTGAGAATACTGAATAATCCCAAAGCCTGTCCCAGTTACCCAATTCCTCCAGCAAGGCTCCACCTTTGAAAGCTATTTCATGACATCACCACCCGCTGAGACATTTTACACTCAAACCAACACATCAGCCATCACAGGTCACAAAATGCACATGTGCCACACATGTATATAGCACTCTAAACATGAAAGAGCTGAGATAAGTGTGTTTCCTTGTGTTAATATACCAATAGACTGAACTCTAAATAAATAAGTTAAAGCTCAAAATTCAGTACAAGAAATTCCACACTGACAATGAATACTAGGATGCGAGGATATCTGTGTCACTGCTGCTTGACTGAGAGAGAGAGAAAGACTATTTAGATAGGAAATCCACCAAATTCTGGGCCAATGTAGAATCCTACTGAAGAATACGTATTTACTGGTGAGGAGAAAAAGGGAGTGCTGAGGGACTGTGACTCGCAAGGTAGATAAATGGCTGAGGAGAAGTCAAATGCCTAATAGTAAGTAGGGTGGAAAGAGGCGGGACTGGAGAGAAACATGTGGACAGCGATGCAAAGGATCAGTCTCAGGGTCTAGAGGTGCCCCACCCAGGGCAGTCATGGGCTAGATTGAATATGAATAGGAAGAACGGCCGCTCAGACCCAGATCCGTATTTTCTAGGTGTGGTGGTAAATCTCAGGTGTCTTGAGAAAAATCACGTGCATTTAAGGTAGAGAATAAGAGGTGATAAAAGTGGAAACAGAAGACAATGTCAGAACCTGATGCAGGAGACAGTGACAGGACCAGATACAGGAATGTAGGTGGCAAATGCCAGAACCTGAACTACGGAGGTGACCAGGATGCCCTTAATGTTCCTCTGAGCATGAATAAAATGTCAATAGTACCCCGTTGAACTCTAGGACTTTCTACAGGTCTGTTGTTAGAGAGCTCGCTTCATCACAGTTAGGGTTGTGAATTATGTCTTTGCTTCTTTAAGAAGTATTTCAGGAGAGGGAGCCTGAGACAGGGATTCTCTGTGTAGTCTTAGCTGTCCTTGATTCTCTTTGTAGACCAGGCTGGCCTGACAACAGTTGGCCTGCCTCTGCCTCCCCAGGGCTGGAATTAAAGGCCTACACCACCACATCAACTTTATGGTAGATAAACATCTTTTTCTAGAAGGCGGGAACCATCCATTTGAAGTCCAGTCAAGCCAGATTTCCTCCATTTCACCAGTTTTTCAGAAAAATAGGAGCCTAACTTCAGCAGGCACATTTCAACATAAAAAGAAAATTCATCGTAAGAAAATTGGTCATTGTTCACAGTCAAACCAATTAACAAAGGCAAAGACTTTCAAGACTTTCAATTCCTATAATTTCATCTCTGGGAAATTTCATCTCATTTGTTTTCTAAAACAAAGTTGAGCACAGGTTGCATTCTGACTCTGATTTTTTACCACAACAGGTGAGACCAAATTTTATCCTGATGCAAGTTCTTAATAGTGGACATAATGGAAATAATAGTTAGATCTATCAGATGGTATATACTCACTTATATCTGCGTACTAGCCCAAGGGGCATATCCCACCAAAGCCTTCACTTACCAGGAAACTGGGACAGAAAGGAGGACATCCTATTGGGACTCTAGACGAGAGAAGCATGGGAGAATAGCAAAGTAGAAGGATCCAGAGGGTCCCAGAAACCTACAAGTAGAACATTATGATAGGCAGATTTGGGCCCAGGGGTCCTGCTCAAACTAAGGCACAGGCCAAGGACAATACAGGCAGTAAACTTTAAACCCCTACCCAGATCTAGCCAATGGTCAGAACATTCTCCACAGCTGAGTGGAGAGTGGGATATGACTTTCTCACATACTGTGGTGCCTCACATTTGACCATGTCCCCTGGAGGGGGAGACCTGGTGGCACTCAGAGGAAGGACAGCAGGTTACCAAGAAGAGACTTGATACCCTATGAGCATATATAGGGGGAGAAAATCCCCCTCAGGAACAGTTATAGGGGAGGGGAATAAGGGGGAAATGGGAGGGAGGGAAGAATGGGAGGATACAAGGGATGGGATAACCACTGAGATGTAACAAGAATAAATGGATAAAAAAATTTTAAAAAATAGTTAGGTCTAGAAAAATCTAAATAGGTTAGGAAAACCAGAATGTATTTTATGATAAACTATGGAAGGACTCAAAAAGTTCTCTTAGATTTAGAACTAAATTTGTTGAATTTTTTAAATTGCAAAAAGGTGTATAAATTTTGAGTAAATTTGTGGGGTTAATTAAAGCATTTAACCTAGGAAATAGTGAATGTCACATGTGCCTGTGAGCTCTAAGGTACAGGACATAGACAGGCCTGCGTCTTTGTGAAGGCAGAGCCTAGGAAAAAGGACTGCATCAGAGCTGTGAGATAATGTGGTAACAGATCTTGGTACAACATAAGAATGTCTAGAAAAAATGGGAAGGACTGGAGGACCTCAGGGCACAGAATGAGGGACAATGGACGCTGGTGTCTGTAAATACAGAGAAGGGCCCGGTAAAAACCTAAGTCAGTATGGTGCTTGCTGTGCAAACATAAGGACCTGAGTGTGATCCTCATAACTTACCTACAAGAAAACTGGTCAGTGTGCTGCCCACTTAGGATCCCAATGTTGGGAATGTGAGGGCAGGAAGGAACCAGCTAGCCACGCCTTCCCAGCAAGCTCAAGGCCAATAATAGATAGATAGATAGATAGATAAATAGATAGATAGATAGATAGATAGATAGATAGATATGTAGATAGATAGATAGATAGATAGATAGATAGATAGATAGATAGGATTTAATAAATAGAGCCTGTCTCTAAAATTAAAAGTTGAATGTCACCTGAGGAGGTTGCCCCTGAACCTCACATACATTCTTCATGCACACAAACAAGTTCATACACATGCAAGGATCCATATACCTATGAATACACAAACAAACACATGTGCGCATGAATACACAAGAAATTCAAGGAAATATACAAGATATGGGAAAACAGAGTGATTGCCAGAGGCAAACCTGAGAGGAAAGAAATGGATGACCAGCAAAGTCCCAGCCTTCTGTGGGAGGGCTGCTGCATCATTTAATTTAGCCAGGTTTCCTTCATAATAACCCAAGCCAAATTATATCATGAAGCAGGTAATGAGGTCACATCTCTTCAGACGCTGTGTGGTAATTCAGTATACACTGATTATTAGAAGCAGATTCTGATAATAAATAGGGCTTATTAAAACCATTCCATTCTTTATTTTAAGTAAACCACCCATCCGTGGCAGGTTTTTTTCATACACTCATAGCGGAGGACATTCGGGAACTGCCTGTAGACAAGCAATAATGAGGCAGTTATTTGTATCACCAACATGAACTTGCAGTGAACATGGGTGGTAGTTTTTTTTTTTCTCTTAACCCAGCAAGAATCATTTTAAGACTTGATATGCTCCAATTCATTTGCTGCTGTTGACATTTTGAGGTTGTGTCCAGTAACCTAGGCAACTGTTCTCATTTCTCTCCTAATTTACTTCTATTTATAGAGCTTATATAGATTCAGTGATCTCAGAGACAACTCCTTAGAGCAGAGTAGGCTTACCAGCTATGTAATCCTCATGGGTAAATATTTAATAAATCCACAAATAAATTTATTTGAGCTGCAATTTATATGGTTTAGGAGCCCTTTTAAAATTGGGGGAAATTCATGCTGAAAGGTGAACTGACAATGGTTGAAGTTAAAAATGTGAGTTCTATATATTTGATATTTACGTACACAAACAGTTCCAGCAATTAGAGACCACACCTTCAGATACAATCTATCTATCTATCTATCTATCTATCTATCTATCTATCTATCTCTTTCTCTCTCTTTCACACACAGACACAGATACACAGACACACACACACACACACACACACACACACACACTAAGGCCACATTAAATGCTACTGAATGAGTCCCTTTTACTAACCCTCATCTGTAAGCCACCATGATCTGGTTTAATTGTAGGAGACATGGAAGATGTAAGGCTTTAGTGGCTTTCAAGCTGTGTGGATGAACGGAAGAAACTCTGGGCACAATATGGACTGGGATAGAGAGAGGAGTAATTTTTAAATGGTTACTTGAAAAACTGTCTCTGATATGCTAAGATCAGGATAAGATTCCCTTAATCTTCCTCATAGCCAGGCTATATCATAAATAAACAGGAATTCAATTTCTTTCTAACTCTGAGGTGTTTAAGAACACCAGCATGACCACTCTCCTCTATCAGAGGTCTCGATCACCTTTTGTAAGGTTATATAGTAATCAAATCTCCCACTTTACAAAGGTGGTTGAGACCTCTGATAGAGACAGAATGTATGGGTTGCCAGGATACCAAAACACTACAAAGAAAAATTCTCATGGGTCAGGACCAAACCTCCAATTAATATTGAAAACAACAAGAACTTGTGAGACCATAATGGCCCAGGATTAGAGAGGAAGTGTAGAGGAGCTTCAATCCCTGATACCTCAGCAGGAGTTGCCTCTCTGCCCCCACCTAATCTGACCCTCTAACGTCTGTGCCCCACCATCGGCCCTAGCAAGAATCAGTTACCTTGACCGTTATCAGACTTTAATCTTTGTTTAACCTTATTAGGTTTCAGCCCCGAAACTCCATACAGCCCCTGAGTATGCAGATGCAGTATCTTCCAGCATCTTTGCTCTGGCCAATTGTATACAGCTACACAAACATTGCCCAAGAGACCCTGGCCACCTCCCCAGGGACATAAATATCCTCTTTTCTCTCCAACTAAGTGAGCAGTCTCACTGAAGCTGTCTCCTGAGAAGGCTGTTTCTCGCTCATGCACTGCTGACTGAGATTCTGCCTTGTACCTTATACCCAGCTATGCTTCACTCCCTCCAGTCCAGCTCAGTGTGAAAACAGCCTGGATACCCCCAAGGGGAGAAGCGAAAGCAGGGCAACAGAACTGGATAATTCTTGAAATATGCTCTCTGTTACTATTCTGTAAAGAGTTAACTCTTTGGTTTCTATTTAAGCTTCATGTTACTTTAACAGCCATATGTGTTCTGGTATCATTGGGAATCACATCAAAGCCAATTTCCTTTTAAACTCTTAGAGTATGTCCTGCTTTCTTACCTTTTTCTAAAAACAAAAGAATAGCTGTCCCCTGAAAGTAACCACCTAGCAGAGGATTAAAAAAAGATATTAAGACTCACAGCCATACATTCGGCAGACCTCTCGGACAAGGCAGAATAAAAGGACCTGGAGGAGATAAGAATTCCATAAGGAGACCAACAGTGCCAATTAACCTGGGCCCAGGGGTGCTTACAGAGACTGAAGCAACAATCAAAAAACATTTATGGACTAGACCTAGGCCCATAAACAGATGTAGCCAATGGGCAGCCTGGCCTCCATGTGGGTCCCCTAGTAAGGGGAGCAATGGATGCCTGAAGTTATACATAGTATCAAAATTTATATGTACAGATGTAATTCCTATGCACTGATCCTATTGTAAATTTTAATTTATAAATTAAGTTGATTGTTAGCAAGGAACAAAATAGAATGCTTGTAGCAATATACTTCTAAAATTTCAAGCACTGCTGCTCTTGCAACTTGGGGCTACTCTTAAGTAGAATAATGATCACTTATGCACAATGCTGAAATGCTAATAACAATAAAGTTGATCTGAGATTCAAAATGGCAAAATGGTAGACAAACAGATGATAATGTCCACAGAGTGGATGGGTTGAACAAAGGTGATGTGTGATGGAATAATAGTGATCAAGTGTAATTTAAAATGTATGAATTGTTTGTTGGGCTGAACAAAGGTGATTTACCTCTCATGTGTGATGGAATAATAGTAAACACATGTGATTTAAAATATATGACTTGTTTATTTCTGGAAATTTCCATGTAAAATTTTTGGATGGTGTTAGGTTTCAAGTCAATGAAACCCCAAGAAGTGAAATTTGGAAGATTATTGCAAGTCTTATAATATCAGAAGAACCTAAAATACAAATTGATAGATCTGTGCAAAGAGCGGAATTAATTTCTCATGTGCAATTTGTTCTTGAAAACTCACACAAGATTGTACTGTTAAATTTTACAAATGAGAAAACTGAGCATAGAAATAGAACTCTTTCAAAGTCAGTTGTTACAAATAATATAGCAAAGACGCGAATCTACTTTTGTGTGACTCTAAATACCACACTCCTACACTGTAAGCACTGCTAGATGGTGAATCCACCTCTTCCTGCATTTCAATGCCTACACTCTTTCAATTCACTTTATCAAGCATCTCTAAATATATGGTTGTCCCCCAAGAAGGTTTGAGGAGCATTCCCTCAACTGTTGTTCCCTTATTAATGCCGAAACAGTTTACAAAGCCTCAACTGCCCCTTTGTTGTCCCCATTGGAGAAGATGAATGAGAGAAGCACTTGAGAAATTAGAGTTTGCTTTTGTTCAGTTACTGAAACAAACAAACAAAAGTGTCAACACCATCAGCAGCCATATGCAACATAACTGCCTCTCCTCTTGAGTTCCATACTGGGAGATTTGAGTTTTATGTCCCACAAAATCTCCTCTTCTCTCACTCTACTTGCCTAACGGCCTGTTTATCAAGGAGAAGCAATCTGCCACCAGCGACAGTGAGTGAGTGAGCACCACCGTGGAGACGCTGAATGTAAATCAACAAACTGATTTTCCTATTGATAGAAAATCTGCAGCTGGGACATTTAGAAATTTATGAGGATCACACAGGAGTGATTTCATGACATGGTCTTCGGTGTCGCAAATCGTTTTCCCAGTGGACAGTTGTACTATTAATTCTACTGAGTCATGAGAACGTTGCTCTATACTGTAAGTGCACTGTTCTAGAAACTGTGTGTATGAGATCAGAAAATCTGTGATTTTTGTCACAAACAACATGACCAGGATAAACTATTTAAATTCTCTTGGATCACATTTTCTTTCTTTCTTTCTTTCTTTTTTTTTTTTTTTTTTCCCCTGAGTCTGGTGTCACTATGCAGCCTTAGCTGGCCTGGACTCACTTTATAGACCAGGCTGGCTTCAAAATCACCAAGATCTCCCTGCCTCTGCCTCCTCAGGTTCTGGATTAAAGACGTGTGCCATTCTGCCCAGCTGAATCTCATTTTCTACTTTGCAAAATCAAGAAGAAAATAATGACAAAGGATAAACCCAAGTCTTTTGTTAAAGAACACAAACTTGGAGGCGCTGCATGAACTCCGATGTGTTACTCAGTACTCAGGACTGCTGTGTTACAGGAAAGCATAACTTAGCATGGATGAAGTTTAATCTTAAGAAAAAGTGGACTCCCAAAAGCTTTACTATCATAAGCTTAGGAAGTTTTTTGGTTTTTTAATTAATTTATTCTTGTTACATCTCAATGTTTATCCCATCCCTTGTATCCTCCCATTCCTCCCCCCCCCATTTTCCCATTATTCCGCTCCCCTATGACTGTTCCTGAGGGGGATTACGTCCCCCTGTATATTCTCATAGGGTATCAAGTCTCTTCTTGGCTACTTGCTGTCCTTCCTCTGAGTGCCACCAGGTTTCCCCCTCCAGGGGACATGGTCAAATGTGAGGCACCAGAGTACGTGAGAAAGTCGTATCACACTCTCCACTCAACTGTGGAGAATATTCTGACCATTGACCATTGGGACAGAGGGGAAGGCATCCTATTGGGACTCTAAATGAGAGACGCATGGGAGAACAGCAAAATAAAAGGATCCAGAGGAAGTTTTTTAAAATAAGTCTTAACAGAAATCCAGTTTCCTGCCTCTTTCATGTTGAGACTTTACTATAAAAAAATCATGCATTTATGTTTGATTAAAACATGAACAGAACAAACAATAAGCTCTGCAAATAATCTTCTCCAAATCCATTACAAAACCAAGTCCTGTACCACTGTGGAACCTGCTCAGTTGATATAATCACACCGTTGGTGCAGAGAATTCCCATGCTCAATATGGGGATAATCATGTTTGCCCGGCTCTCCAATTGCCACTTCATAAGGCATGCACTGTTGGTCATTTAATATTTGTCTCTCATTGTCTGCAGACTGTGAATCATTATTTTTAGTTACAGACCTTTACAATACCCAATGGCATTTGCAGCTGATGACAGCTATAAAGGATGATGCTGAGCCGAAGGTACTAGGAGTGAAACACAGAAAATAAAATGATAATAAATAACTGTCACTCAGTGCCTAAGTAGTGTCTGAAATTGGTTCGAGTGCATGTCCAATATAACATAAATGCATAATTTAAAAAGCAAAAAAAAATGTTGATTCCTTTCCATCATGCAATGAACAAGAAGGAATCCAGATGCTTGTCTTCCGAGACACCATGAATTTAACACAAAGCATGGTGAAAGTACTCAAATGGTTCTCCCAGGACTCCGTGATGAATCAATCTTAGAGCATTTCCCCAAAGTGTTGGTATTCAAAAAATGCATTTAAAGTAGTAGTCTAATGGGCACAAAAACAAACAAAATTTCTAAGTATAAAGAGAAGATATAAACTTAGACACAAGAGTAAGGAACACAGCAGCATCATCTCAGAAGAAATAGGAAACTGTTGGGAATATGAAATGTCTGACAGGAATGATGGACTTATTAAAAGAAATTTTTGGTACTGGTCAGGTGATTTGGGTTAGAGACATGCTCATGCTATCCTTTTTGGTTATCTACATCCTAACTGAATGATAGAGTATATTGTGATTAACCTGCAAGGTAGATGTACACTAAAACATGCTGCTGGCGTTAAATTGTATCTATTATGAAATAATTGAATTTAAAAGTTTTATTCTTATTATTTATAAACAGTTAGATTTTAGATTTTATTATGGCATACTCCTCCTACTAAGACAGCTTTCTTACCCTGTAATGTGCACTCCCCCATCTCTCTCTGTCTCTCTGTCTCTCTGTTTCTCTCTCTCTCTCTCTCTCTCTCTCTCTCTCTCTCTCTCTCTCTCTCTCTCTCTCTGTCTCTCTAGGTTTCTGTCTCTTATTCCTTTGGTAAAATCAGTCTTACTCACGGTACAGAATTGTCATAGTTCATTTTATAAAATTTATCCTACCAGCTTTAGGTCATAAGAAAACTGATATGAGTAATAATCAATTGCTTGATTGTGAAAATGCTCTCCACGCCTCTAAAAAGCTATTGTGGTGGCTTGAATGAGAATGGACCTCATAGGCTCATATATTTGAAAGCTTAGTCACAGAGAAGTGGACCTGTCTGAGAAGGAATAGGAGGACGCTGAAGCGCGCCCAAATAAATATTATTTATGCATTACTATAGACTTTTAAGCTCATAGTTTCCAAAGGGAACCCACTGAGAGCCTGTGGAAACAGACTATACTTAAGAAATTTCAATCAACAAATGAAAGAGAAAGGGAAGAGTGAGTCTGAGAAATTTTAATAATAGACCCACAGGAATGAAAGGAGAGATAAACGATTGACAATGACTAAGCATTTCCAAGGGAATCTCACACCCTAATTATAGCCAAGGATCAGGGTAAGATGGCAAGGACATCGAGTCATTTGGAATATACTGGAAAACTAAAGGAGCAGAGGTATTAGTTACATGAAACCGAATTTTGCTCCTAGCAGATTTGATGGTGAGTGATCTGTCTTGTTACAGCTTGTGATGATGTTACCACACCAAGTTGTTGAAGAAAAGCTAGATGGTTATAGAACTCTATGCAGGTGGAAGAAATTCTACAATCCAGAGGAATTTATGAATGATCCTAAGAACATAAGCAGTTCTATAAAAGACCCATAAAAGGTCCAATAAGAAGATCAACAGGGTTCATCTAACTGAATGGTGACAAGGATATATAATATATATAAATAAACATGTCCAAGTATTACCTTTTCATTATTCAGTTTTAAAGCTTATAAAACACTCTCATATATATTATCTTATTTGAAGTTAACAGGAGACATGAAAACATCTGGTTTAATCTTCCTTTTCTATATAAAGAAATATAGTTCATTCATAGTATGTGTCTAAACCAAAAATTCATTGCCTATGTGTATAAATCTTGAATATAAAAACAGTCATATTTATCCAAATACAATATATTTCCTTTGTGTAAATTAAACTTTCTTCTAGCAAGGCTTGTCAGTCTTGAGACCTATGCTGATCCCAGTGACACGGATATATTTTACCAGCTACTAGAGCAGAGTTTAGCAACAGCAAAACACATTTCTTCTTTTATTGCCACTTCATGATTCCACATCTTAACAATGATCGAAGCTCTGCTTAAGGACAATCACAACTAGATACTATGTGTTCTAGACACTTCCTGGCATGAATTAGCTTCAAGAAGATTGACGACAACTCTAGTAGCTAAGAGAAATCTGAGTCTCAAGATACAAGCTCCACCTCACACATTACCAACTCCTTTTCCACTATGGTTATTTTCACAACAGGTGTTTGTGTGAGGAGGGTGGTTGAAGGAGTTTCAAAAGATAGCACTAAAGACAAGAAAAAAGACCCCATTACTGACCCAGTAGGAGACTTCGTCATTTTAGAGCATATTTTTAAAATTCAGGATCCTATTCTCTACGTTAAACAAATATATATGAATTTCACTTTCATATTCACATGATGTGTACAAGATCAGAAGCAGTATGGAATAATTTACTACAGAAAAAAAATTCTTCCTTAGCCTGTAACTCTTACAGTTTGAGGCTTTCTTTTCTGTACTTCAGAAAGTCTCATCCAGACCCAACTGTTTTCTGTATGAGAGGCTTCCTGGATGACAGAGACCACTCACAGCCAACAGATGTCCCCTTGGAGACCACTTACTCGGTCAGTTTTCCCTTCCGTCTGAATGCTGGCATGGCTACGGACCTCATGATCTTCTTCAAGGTCAGAAACTTCCTCTAGTTCCTCTGGAGTCTGTGAAAAGAAAGCAAGGTATAACTAATGAGACTGCAAAATGATTCCAGAACTCTAAAAAGAGTCTGTAGGACCTCAGACCAGTGAGGTGACCATTGAGTTAACATATGATCTGGAAATCCAACCACAGCTACGCACACACAAGAGAGGCATTAATTCATATAAAAACCCCAACATTTCCACTTCAACGTCATAACAGACAAAAAAGTGGAAACAACTCTACTGATGAACGCCTATAAAATATTTTCCATCCACACAGGAAAATAAAATTTGTTAATAAAGGTAAGCCAAATAGTTATTCATGTTGCACAGTAGATACACTTTGATTATATCATGCTACATGAAAGGTGCCAATTTAGAAAGACTTTAGAGAATATGACATGAAATATTTGGAATATGCAAATCTTTTATAAACAGCCTCTCTTTGGGATGCTGACAATACTGAAATTAATAATGATCACTGTAGACCTTATGAATACACAAAAATGTTGATTTTGATTTAAAATATAGGACTTTATTGTATATGAATTATAGTCCAATAAAGGTAGAGTAGGTGGAAAAATTAGAGATCCGATGAAATTTTCTATGACTGCAGAGTAATTTGAACAGCCACTATAAGGTTACTCTTAGTAAATAAGTCAGACGGGTTTCATTGGGTTAATAAAGCCATCAGCTGCCACCACAGCTATCAAGAAACCACATTTCCTAGGCACTTACATGAAGAAGCAACATTGCTTGAAATTCTGTATGTATTATAAACAGTCAGACAATGCCCACTCTCTTCTTTCCAGTATCAGTTGAGACAGCTCTTGCTCAGGGAGCCTCTAGATAGAACTGGATAGCTTACGTGCTTCTCCACATCTCTTTGCCCTCCGCCTGCCACAGGCTCATTACTCTCCGGCACTTCAGTTTTAAAACTGGGCAGCTAAGTATTGATTGGCATACTCTGCGAGGAAAGGGTCAGGAGACTGCACTTATCAAAAATAAGAATCTCAACATATGTTGTCATTCTTGCAAGTGCAGCTGGAAATGCAGGCCAAGAATTAATATTTGCTTCACTTTGCATAGTTACAACCTTCTATTATGATGTCTTTTAATACAGAGCCCTGGTGAAAACCCTGGGAAAAAGTAGTTTTTAACCAAAGTCATTCGCAATGAAGTGAAAGAGAGCCTTGAGACTGCATCTCTTCTGGAGAGGTGCCTACTGAAGACTGGCCTCCTTAGACCAATTCTGATTTCCTTAAGCCTTGTTTATTAAACTGTATTTCCAAGATTTTCATGGCTGCTCAGGGCCTTCCTCTCTTTGGTACCAATCTAAAGCTGGGACAGGTGATTATCAGCCGATACAATGGAACAAAGTGCCAACTTCGTATTCACTATTGGCTCCAGTTAGTTTGTCATGCCATGCATCCTTACGCAGCATGGTCTTTGTTCTCAAACACTTGCAATGAGCAGCCCCATTGCATCACCGCAGAATTCTCTGTATGTATTTCATCTGTCTGCCTGCAGATATTAATATTCCACTTTCACTGAGGCCCCCAGTGTGCTCAGCTTTTGTTATCTATGCATAGATCTTTTGCAGCTCTGAGTAGCAGTGATCACAGAGCAATTGATTCTCTCATCCCAGGTGTTAATAGTCTGGGATCAACACTGTACAACTTCTACAAAAACCACACATTGCGCTATTAGCCATTTGTGTGTTCTCATAGGGGCTTTGAGAAAACACATTTTCTACATCCCTCCTTGATACATGCGCTAAGCTGTCTGACATGTGAATATATTTTGTCAAGCAAATCCCCATTCTTGTGCCCTGTTTCTTTTAACTGAAGTCGGTCTGACACCACTACTATGATCTGATTCTTATAAATGTCTTTTTGCTTATTACTTGGGTTGCCATATCCTTTGGGACAACACAGCCTCATCATTCATTCCAATATCTCACCAAGCCTCAAATAAAGCAAACTAACTAAAACTATGACAGTTTTCAGAAATCTCAAGAATCACTTTTGTTGCTGGAAGAGATAAGCCTACCAATTACACCCACATACTTCTGTGCTTTCTTTTTCCGTAACACGGAACTAATATTTTTCTTGCAAAGCCACCAAAATTGACCTCTTCTCTTCATGAGCAAAATCAGTGGGAGAGTGTTCAAAACACTTCCTGGCAACATTTCACATTCTGTGAGGCAGGAGGTTGGAAGGCATTGTGAAATAAGAAGTTAAATATATATTGTAACAGTTAAAATTAACCAAGAAAGACGATTTCTTTAGTTGTTTGGGGGGGGTATATATGTTAACCTTTTCGAGTCTGAATGCAAATCATGGAGAGAAAAAATGAATTTTTACAAAAGAAAGTTTGGGGTGGTGGGATAAAATATATAAAAATCTCTCAAAATAGAGTTATTCTTCACTAGTGACTTTAGAAATCTAAAAATGTAGAGGCTACTGCTATGCTCAGTGGTAGAGCAGAGGCTTAGTGTGTGTTTCAGTTTCATTTCTGTTGGTGTGATAAAATACTCTGACAAAAACCAACAGAGAAGAGTAAAACATTTGTTTGACTTATAATTCCTAGTTACAATCAATCATTTTGGGGAAGTAAAGGCAGAACTGAAGTAAATCAAATCACAGCCTCAGTCTAGAGCAGCACCAGCCTTGCTTGTTTGCGTTCAGCAAACCTTTTCCCTGTTTATGCTGTTCAGGACCACTCTCCTAGGGAATGGTGCCACCTACAGTGGGCATTATCTTCCTCCATAAATTACAATTAAACATACCACCACAGATATGCCAATGAGCCGATCTGATGTAGACGATTCCATATTAAGACTCTGACAAGGACATTCTAGTTTGTGTCAGGTTGACAGTTAAACTGACCATCACAGTATGTGAAAAGAAAGTTACAAGTACACATGAGTTTTCAGTCCATTATAAATCTGTGACAAGAGACTGAACTACCATAAAGGTAATGCCGTAGAGTACAGTGTCCCTATAACTTTTAATAATGCAAGTCTGAATTTTAATTCTGGCCATTCACTGAGGGAAACTGAACTTTTGTGAGCCTTACAAAACTTTGCTTCCCTGAGACCAGAATTTGGGCAATAGTACCTAAGCCCAATATGCACTATGCAGACGAATTTATGAAGATACTGTAAGGGATACGCCTACAGACAGAACTGTGATATAAGAAGATTGTTTCTCTGTTGTTTTCTTACTGTGTTATCTAATTCCTATATAATTTTCACACTTTTTAATGTAAGCTTAGATGCTTCTAATTTGATCCAAATTTATTCTCAAAATGTGACCTTAGACAACACACTAAATACCTCTTACTTCAGAATCTTCAAATCGTATGCTGCCTGGACACGGTGCTTACTGAACACCTGTACTTATATTTGTATAATTACACCTACACATTATGACTGTTCTAAACAGGATTTAATATAATTCTGCTTATATTGTTTTCCCTATGTAGCAGATGAAGGGGATTTTAATGGAAGTTTAATTTTTTTTTTTTTTAAGTTTAAAATGATCTCCTTAAGTAGCTTTGACGAGGGATTGCCCGAGAATGTACCCTGAGGAATGGCGGGATGAATCGCCTTTCTTAAAGTGGACTGTATCGAAATCTAAGCAGAACAATGGAGGCACAGTTGTCTAGAGAATTTTTAGTGGTTTTGGCATTAATTAGTTGTTTCTTATATCACAACCTGGGAAGTTTATTTCACAGTTTCCTCTAGGATCTTGATTATTAAAAAGCCTTCCTCAGGGAGCCTCAAATTAACTGGAAGTTAGCTTAAGTTTCCCACCTGTGATACTGCAGACATTCTACAGAATCCCTCGGGGTAATAATAGAGACAGAATAAGTTGATGTACCAGAATATTATTCAGTAACTAGGAAAAACTGAATGGTCTACAGTATTCATAATTATAAATTGTCCTTATTGTTCTTAGAAGTTCTTACTTTAGTTACATAAAAGAGGGCAAGTAATCAGGCATGGCACTTGAAAACTTGTGACTTGAGCATTTTATCTGAGGTAGTGAGGATGTATCATAATGGGCACTAAAACTTCAGAGGCAGAATAAACTATACACACACACAGGGATAGATGGTACATCTTCTCAGTTATTCTTTTTGCGTCCTCAGTGAGGTGACTAAATGATATTATAGCTAATGTTTTATTTTTTTATTTTTTAGATTTTTTTATTAATTTATTCATATTACATCTCGATTGTTAGCCCTTCCCCTGTTTCCTCCCATTCTTCCCTCCCTCCCATTTCTCCCATTTCTCCCCTTCTCCCCTCCCCTATGTCTGTGACCTAGGGAGACCTCCTCCCCCTATATATGCTCTCAGAATATCAAGTCTCTTCTTGGTAACTAGCTATCCTTCCTCTGAGTGCCACCAGGTCTCCCCATCTGGGGGACATGGTCAGAAAAGGGGCACCGGCGTTCGTGTGAGAGTCAGATCTCACTCTCCACTCAACGGTGGAGAGTATCATGTTTGTCGGCTAGGTCTTGGTAGGGGTTCGAAGCTTACTGCCTATATTCTCCTTGGCTGGTGCCTTAGTTTGAGGAGGACCCCAGGATCCATAAAGAGAGGCACAAAACAAGAAAAACAAGATAAATAAAATAGAGGAAGGGGAAAGGGACAGAAGGGAGGGAGGTACAGAGGGAGGAAAGGAGAAACTCCACACTTCTGACCCCAGAGTGGAATTTTACTATCCTTAATGTTAACAACCCAGTTACCTCTCTGGCACGGTTTCCTATTTCTGCTCTCCCAGCTACTCTTTCAATAGCTCATTATGCAGCATGATAAGGGATAAAGATATTTACTCAAATCAATAGAAGGATTTCTTGAGGATTCTGATAATGATGAAAACACATAGGGTAAATCACAGCCTTAGTCTCTCTATGAGGAAGCTAGTGGGTAGCCATTTCTCTGCTCCAAAGATATCAGTAAAACACAACTGCAGAAGGCACAGATGAATTCAAGAGAAGTGACATCATCAATATTGCTGTCCTTATTCAGCAACCAAATGAGCTTGTAATATAGCTCAGATCTTACGAGGAGCATTCCTATTTCATGAAAACTGTCAAAGGATGAGTCCAGCATGAAGCTTAAATAAAGATGTGAAAGACAAATGAAGCTATGAAAGATAATAAGGTTTGGGTGAAAGCATATTTTTGAAAAGTTCAAATAGTGGAAATTTCCAGAATCAAGTTAAGCTCTTTGATATTCTTCTCTTTGAGAATAGGAAAATGAGGCGGCCATGCCTAATTAGACTCTTCGTGTATGTTTCTTCAGCAAAATGGCACCTGCTGATTCTATATTCCTATTCTCATTCAATCTTAACAATTAACATCCTATTAATTCTTATTATTTTACTATCACAGTAGAGGAGACCAATATACTTAATAGATCATAGTTCAATATCACACAACTAATAAAGACCACTTCAAAACAGGCCCAAAAGTTGTTTTATGGACCATGTGGCATGGTAGTCACAGTTGCATGGTAAGCTTGAGAAAGTGACAAAGTTGCATATGTGTTAGAAAGGCTTTAAAGAGGCTCGGGGGGGAGATGCTTCAATCAGCCAAGTGTTTACCATGCAAGCATGAGAGCCTGAGTTGGATCCCTAACACCCAGGGTAAAGCCAGAGTGAATACCCCTGTTATCCTAGAGTAGAGGAGGCAGAGACTGGGGATCCACAGGCTTCCTGTCCAGACAGTCTAGCAAAACTGGGGAGCCCCAGGTTCAATAAGAGACTTTTTCACAAAAGTAAAGTAGGGATTTATTACAGAAGACACCCTATGCTGACCTCTAGCCTCCACGGACACTTGTATGTATGCATGCACTACACACCTGCACACACAGCTCCAAAAGCATGGAGCTTAGGAAACAAGGTAGGCCAGGGATTTAGAGACTTCAGGAAACTCAAGAGACTCATCTTGAATCTCCCCACTTCTGCCATACGTCACTTCTGTACTATCATGAACATAGTGTCTTTACTAAAGATCCGACTTGGGTCCTTCTTAATTCCCCATTGCTGCCTCCAAGTAACTAGATATAACCTTGAAAACTGAACTGAAAGTCTTTTTATTTTCTATAATGTTTCCCATACTTCAATATACACCAAGGTAAAAATGAATTAAACTGTACCTACAGCCTGAGTACCAGAACGCTAGCAAATCTAAAAACTTCCCAAGTCATTTCTTTCTTTTTAGTTTAATTTAATCCAAATCAACATATATGGGTGAGCAAAACTAAAGAACATAAGTCCTTCTAGGACTTGGCTGTGGTTTATGTTATATATTCACATTTTTAATAGAAAGCACTAAAATTCTTGTAGTAAAGTAAAACACAGCAGGACAATGACCACTGGATATCTGAAATCAGAACATAATCTCCTGAATAGTTCATGACACTGGACAAGAATTTACTTTGTTGAGAAGGCAGTTTCCTCAGAAGGAAATAAAACATTGGAGTGAGATTCATAAAATGAGAATATCTCACTTTCTGCATCAAACTTCATAACCAAATACACACTATCAATTTTCCTTTGCAATGAACAGTGTAATATAGCTCATCAAAATTTAAGTGTCTACAGATTTTACTTAGGACATTATAATAAGATATTCATGAAATACATACTTGCAAAGAAAGTGAACACATATGAGGGAAAACAGAAACAGCCTCAAGCAGCTTCTTGGAGAACAAGGTATGCCAACTATTTAGAAACGCTGAGTATCCTGAGAGATTAGAATTGAATCTCATCCTTCCCCTCCCCATATCATTTCATTGTAAGTGAATGCATATACATGTGTATGCAGGCAAAAAAAAATTAAAGAAAACAAACCAACAAACATTACTAATTACCATCTATAAGTTTTGAAATACTATGTGTAGCTCCTGTCCTTTGAAATTGATTTGTTTCTAAATTTTCAATGCCAGATTACTGTTTTTACTGGCAGGGAAAAAAGGTAGAAAGCATTATAAGGAAATCTGCTTAAGGTTCAACAAGCCATTTCAAGGACATGCAGTGATTTTTCAAAAGGGCAAGGCTACAAGAACTGAGCAGGGCCACAGAGGTCTTTGCAATTCTTCTGTTAATGCTCCATGGTTGGCACTGATGTAGACAAAGACACAGCATCCCAAGTGTGAGGTAGAGTACACCATGTGTTTTCATGATCACAGCAGACATTAAAGGGGACTGCAAGAGAAGAGGCAGAGACACCCCTCCCCCACCATCACGCAACTCCCTACACTGCATTCTCTTCAGAGTTACATGGCTTTGTAGGAGCGGCTATTTCATCCATGTATCACATTTTCAGCATTCAGGTAAGTTGATTTACGAAAATATTCTCTAGGCATTATTTTGAGGGAATGGAGAGTTGTGTCTTACCTTCCTGCTATGGATGTATTCCTTCCATTCAGAATTCATTAGGATGTTAGGTACCATATCAACAGCACTAACCAAATTCATCTAGATTTGCAATGAAACCCTAGGCACAGAAAGAAAGCTGAGAACACCAGCTGTGTTCCAGCCAAGCTATACTTCCAAGCAGGGTGCCCAGGCATTCCTATTTCCCTGAGATAAAAAACATGGAGAAATATAAAAGAAGTTATATATTACTAGGAAGATGTTGTTCAGTAACATGGTAATTCAGATCACTATGAGACTACGGGCATAATATTTAGGTTTCATGGACTGAAATTTGCTTTATGGGACCATAAGAACTCCCTAGCCTGCTAGGAAAAAGTAGGCCAAGCTGGCAGCTTGGGTATAAAACACGGCACTTGAATACAACAAAACAAATGTTTGGACAACCCCTAAGGAAGAACTACACTGTTGTATAAAGAGAATTTTAACTCCCCAAACTAAAATGCCTCTTTGTACAAGTAAGGGAATTCATCACTGTGTAAGATGTGATCCAATGTGGGCACTCATAGTTTCTGTGAAATTGGTTCTCAGCCCATGATCTGTGCTATACCTAGAGAGATTTCTCCCAAGCAGTGGAGTGAGGATAGGTAGGGAGATAAACATAGTGTAGAAAATAATACTGAAAATGTGTCTGTGTCTCTTCATATATTAGACGTACAGAGAAGAGAGTCAGTCATTCCATTGTTACGGATTTGCTCAAAATAATATGTTTTATTCACATAAATTCTTACTCATCAATATTCATAGTTGATTTATTTTACTATCCAAGGATTCGACCAGTTAGATCAACAGGGGAATTATTTAATAAATAAACTTTAAAATAGTAAGGTGTATATCTATTTTCTAGACTGCTATTCTACAACACCAAATAGGTTATTGATTAAAATAATATGTGAGTAAAAAAAAAACACTTATGTTTAATAAAATCAGGCAGACCATCCAAACCTTGCATAGTCCCACTAAGGTAAGAGACTGGAGTTGTTTAGAAGCTAAGGGCAGCATCAAGCTATGAAGTGACACTGGTAAGAGTTTACTTATCAAGTAAGTTCTGGGGCATTGGTAGTTTCAGGATTAGATATCTATGCCTATGAAAATATTAACTGGCATGTAACTAAATGCCTGTTTGTTAAATGTTACTTATCATTAGTAGCTCAGTAGTAAAAATGTGCATTTATTTCTTCATGCACTTATGTAACATGTAACAATGTTAATCACTCTTGATGATCCAAGGCAATAAGAGCTGGGATCCTAAAACAAAAATTTCTAATGAATAAATACATTGAAAAATGCAAATTCATTTTAACTTCATTAATGAATAAACATTAACACTTTAGAATTTATAGATTTATATGAGGAACATATACTTTACTACATTTAAAAATAAAGATGCTTTAAAAAAAAATGATCGTTTGCTGTCTGAACAGTCACCCAAAAGACTTTCTATCATTGGAGCATCATCTTCAGCGCTCTCTGTATCTGACAGACATATTTGTGAGACAGGAACTATTGAGGCCTTGCTTACCCTGTCTTGGCAGAGTTTGGCCATAAACTCTGTCTGCATCTAAGCTTACCTGTTTTTAGGCAGAATTCCTCAGGTAATTAAGTTTTATTCCTTCTCAAGAGTCTACTGGTGTTGAAGACCAGATATTTTAGTTTTATAATTAATCTTAGCTTGTTTGGGGTTAAGATTTTTTAGGTCTAGATAGATGTTTTAAATTGATAGAGATGAGATATGATAGATATTGATTTACATTCAGAATTTCTGACTCACCAAGATAGGAAATATGTTTTCTTAAAGGCTGCCAAAAGCAAATAGGCAAACTACTATGAATGTAACATTTATTTAATTTCTGATTGTTTCATGGTTTTTCTTGCTGTATGTAGTTTATTGTGTTTGTGTGTAATAATATCACTGTATATGTAAAAACATAATAAAAATAAAGATGCTTAAGTACTGATAGCAAAGAAAAGGTCTTCAGAAGGACATAAATGTATAATACCTTCAGACAAGAAAGGCAATGCATAATGACAGTGTGGTTGCTATTTTCCCTAATTGTCTTTCTATTATACCAAATTACATAGGCATGCTCATTAAAAACATGGTTTCTTTTAAAACTCAGTGCAACAAAACACAAGCTCTCCTCAACTGTGGTCTTCTGGAGTGATCTATTTTTTTGTTGTTGTTGTTCCAATTTTCACTGTTTGTTTACATCTTCCAAATATTCAATGTAATTCATTATTCCATTCAGGTTTGCCCTGATATTGTTCTGTCTCCCATTTTCCCTGAAGAGCTTATGCAACTCTGAAGAAACAAGGAACTACATCTAGTCTCTTGGAAAGTTGTCTTCTTTTAAAATTAACTTATAATAAGAGAGACAATATGCTTTGCAAGTGTATCACTGTTAACAATGTGGCAAGATGAAAAATTATGCCACGTTCTAGACAAGAGAATTCGCTTGAGTTAATTATCATCCGTTGCTGTGTGCTATTATTCTATTTAAATCTGAAGATGTCAAATATTGTTTTCATTATAATGTGAGACAAGAAAGCTTGAGTTGTTACGGATTACATTAAAAATATTGAGAGAATAGCCCACATAAAGTACTGAACATTGAAACATGGCAGGTTTCATAATTTCCCATAAATTATAGAAGGATATGAAGGACTCAATGTTTGAATCCTTTTTATTAACTTTTGCATGCATTTTATAAACTATTGAGATAATACATACACTTCTTACTGTGAAGACGCTGTATGATTTATATGGTGGAAATGTTTATTTCAATTCCAAAGTTTTCAGTTGGCTTTTGTTTTCTGCATGCTGTGCACCTTGCACCTAAAACAATATTCTCAGTGTTTTAGCTTATTTTAAAGCAAACCGCATCGAGAGCACAGAGACATCGCAGAGTGTGGAAGACTATGTGTGGGTATGTATGTTTCCAGCGTGACACACCGGCCATCTATTTTGACTTTAAAAGGCAGCTGTCTACATAAATGAAACGTTTCCTTTAATGATTAAGTCCAATTCCTTCGAAAAATGAAGCAAAGACAAAAAAGTAAAAGACAACAAAGTAAATCAGGTGAATCTTTGCTCAATTGCATAAGGAACTGAGTAAGAAATTAGCTCCGCAACCCTGGGAAAGACAGCATTGACCCTAGATTTGTCCTCTTGCTTTCATTCATATGCCTGATAATGTAATCATCTACCCATATTGTCACTGAATAAAGAAAGCATCCATGCTACATACTATTGAGCTGTGATGGATTCCCATTCATAAGATGGTATTTACTTTGTGACATTGGAAACTGTATGAACATTATGTGTGTTTTATCTCTTCCAAATTAGAGTAAGAATGTGGGATTGACAGTGAATGCACACATTGAGTGGCACCTTTCCGTTTAGATTTACAGTCACATTTGCAATGGCCCAGGGCCCATAGTAAGTTCTCAGTAAAAACTATCTACTTCAAAGGTCATTCCTAAGAAAACATCTAAAACATCCATAGGAAACAAAGTAAAACTTTTTATTTTATTTTTTTATGTCAGAGTGAATAATTACCAAAATACAATCCTGTTACACTAGGGGTTGATTATATAACTTTGGGTAACTATACTAACTGCCTTCCAATTTTGATGTGCCTAACTTACAAAGGTTTTTTGGTTACTATTAGAGAGTACAGACAGCAAGTGATGTTGACAAATTAATATAGAACTAAATTAATATAGTACTAAAATTAATATAGTACTAAAAGATAAGTAATAAACATATCTACTTTGATTTAAATTATTAAAAGTTTTAGAATCAGTAAAAAGGGAATTTTAGCTATTCTTTCATTCTAATGCTAATAGATGCAAATATGATTTATTATGCCTAATTGTATTTGTTGTCAGAATTTTAAGGAAATTATATTAGACAAAGAGTGAAAAGAATTGTCCCACCTGATAGTACACTTGTAAAGTGCCATCAGTCATGTTATTTTAGCGTTTACTATTTTAGGTTGCTTATTCTGAAAAATATGATTCATTGAATCTCAAAGGGCTGTGAGGTAAGGCATATGAACAGAAAGGTATATAAGGATCATTAAAGTATATTTTAAACATCAAGCAGAAGACAAGCAGCTGTTAGCAAAGTGGATCACACATAGAGTAGCACCACATTTAAGTTTTCACTCGCGATTTGTTAAGTCTGTTACCTCAGAACAGTAGAAAAACCAGCCCTTAAGTGAGCCAGCCTGGACATAACGGAGAAATTTCAAGTTAAGTTTTAAAATCTGAGAGAACTTTTCTTAGAAAAACGAAAACCTATGGGAGGGGCTGCAAAGTTCTTACTGTCATCTATTTCAAATGGAAATGTATAAGGAGAAGCGGTGAAGGGTCCCTCTGTGTGGGCAGGAACCTTCACGCATTCTGTCGTCATCTCCTTGACGGCCGTTGTTCTACGTGCGGAACAGATACAGGAGACAGGGTTCAGCTAAAGCTCAGAAACCGGAAGCTTTCCCAGGAAATGTCTTTTCTAACAGCCCAGAGGCCCCTCAGCTCCTGCTGCGGCAGATGCAGGAACATCTGAAGCTCAGAAGCGGGAGCTGACAGTTAAAACTGCATCAGGTTTCTTAATTAAACAAAGATCCTTATTTACCCTTTGGCCTAATTTTGTTAATTCATAGTTAAACAGTATAAGTTAAAAATCACTAAATTTTATTGCTAATAAATCTCTGTAACTAGTTTAAACCCTTCTAGTAACAGCAAGAAGTAGCTATATTACAAGCTTCTTGTGCTGTAACATAATTCTATCCTTTTTTGCTTGTACAACAGCCTGGATTCCTTCATGTGCAATATGTGTACGTGGACAAGATGCTGTTTTTTTTTTTTTTTTTTTTTTTCGTTTTCTTTCTTTTTGCTATGTTAAAAATAAATTTTATTGCACAGAAGAAGTAAAATTGAAAGAAATAAATATAAATTCTGTCCTTCCCTCCACAGCATTGATAAAATTGACCCAACCACCTGAGTCGATCTTCCGTATGCCTTACTTCACTATGTAACACTATATTGACGTCTCTATGTAAATTAAGAAAACAGAGCAAAAAATAAATAAACCCTAAAATTTTTACCTTTAAAATGTTTAATTTATTATAATTTATTCAGATTACATCCTGATTGTTATCCCCTTGCTTTATCCTCCTGTTCTCACCCTCCCACTTTCCTCCCTAGTATTCTCCCCTAGACCTCTGACATATGGGGTCCCCCTCCTTCGCCATATTAGCACAGCCTATGAGGTCTCATCCTTAGAGCCTGCTTCCCCTTCCTCTGTGTGCCTGCCTGGCCTCCGCACCAAAGGGAAGTGATCAAATTGGAGGCACCAGAGTTCATGTCAGAGGCAGTCCCCACTTTCACCCACAATCGTGGGGAATGAGCTGTCCAATGGTTAGATCTGAACAGGGGGTCTAGGTTCACTGCCTGCATTGTCCTTGGTTGATGCAACTGTTTGTGTAGCCACCCTGGGTCTAGATGCCCCGGCTGTGATGGTCTCCTTGCGGGGCTCCTCGGCCCTCTGGGTCCTTCCACCCCTCTCTTCTTCTATAGCACTCTCAGTGCTCTGCCCAGAACCCAGAAGTTGCTGTCATTCAATGTCCAAAGCTTGATCAGTTCATTAATGAAAAGGTGAAGCTGCATTAGGCTCTAGCCCAAACCATCCAATGAATTTTCATTATTCCACAGTGAACAAATATAGAACACATAAATAAATGGGGTACGTTTATTTTAGATTTGAATCAACGGTAGACTTTTTAAATTTACGTATTTGTGTGTGTGTGTGTGTGTGTGTGTGTGTGTGTGTGTGTGTGTGTACATGAGACTGTGCATGCCTGCAAGTGTACATGCTATATAGCACTGAAGTCAAAGACATCCTTAGGGAGTTGGTCTTTTCCTTTCAACCTGGAAGGAAATCAAGTTCAAGTTGTTAGGCTTGCACATCAAATTCCTTTCTTTGCTAATCCATCTTGCTGGCCCTAAAACAAAGACCTTCCAGAAAATGCTCCACAACACAACAGGGACATATGCTCAACCATGTTCATAGCGGCCTTATTCATAATAGCCAGAACATGGAAACAACCTAAGTGTCCTTCAGTAGAAGAATGGATAGAGAAACTGGTGGTACATTTACACTATGTAATACTGCTCAGCTATTAAAAACAAGGAATTCCCGAAATTTGTGGACAAATGGATTGAACTAGAAATGATCATAATGAGTGAGTTCTCCCAGAAGCAGAAGAAGTCAAATGGTATATACTCACTTATATCTGGACACTAGCCCAAGGCGCATGTCCCATGAAAGTCTTCATTTACCAGGAAAGTGGGTCAGAGGTGAGGATATCCTATTGGGACTTTAGGTGAGAGAAGCATGGGAGAATTGGGAAATAGAAGGATCCAGAGGGTCCTAGAAACCTACAAGAAGAACATTATGATGGGCAGATCTGGGCCCAGGGGTCCTGCTCAAACACCAGCCAAGGACAATACATGCAGTAAACTTCGAACCCCTACCCAGATCTAGCCAATGGACAGGACATTCTCTACCATTGAGTAGAGAGAGGGGACTGATTTTCACACGAACTCTGGTGCCCTATTTTTTACCACATCCCCTTGATGGGAGGCCTGGTGGCACTCAGAGGAAGGATAGCAGGTTACCAAGAAGAGACTTGATACCCTATGAGCATATACAGAGGGTGGAAGTCCCTATCTGTCACATACATAGGGGAGGGGAGTAGGAGAAAAATGGGAGGGAGGGAGGAAGGAATGGGAGGATTCAATAGATGGGCTAACAATTGAGATGTAATATGAATAAACAATAAAGTATTTTTAAAAAACAAAAATAAATGTTCTAGAGACTGGAAAAAACAAAACAAAACAACAACAAAAAAACCAGAGACCTTAATAATAATAAGGTAATAAGGACCTATAAATTTGAAAAATGATTGGGGATAAGGCTAGAGAGATGGCCCTAGAAGTAAGAATGATCATGAGTTCATATTCTCACCTCCCATATAGAAAGACATATATGCTCATGCACACTTCTAACCCCAGAAGGTGGGAGCAAGATACCAAACAGGATTGTTTGTAGCCTGCTGGCTGTTAGCATCACCTAAAGGGGCAGCTTCCCGTTCACTGGGAAGTCTTGAATCAGGAGGGGAAGGCAGAGATCCAGTGAAGAGGATCTAGCATCTTCCTCTTGACTCTGCATATGTGGACTCACATGGACACGGTACATCCACATGCATACACCAACAACTACGAAGGAAAAGATGTATGACACCAATTAAGTTGCCAGTGCTAAGGATGCTAAGGATGCATTTCATGTGAATGCTATGCTCTGCTTTCTCTATGATTTAGTAAAGTTGGACTGTTTAACTAGATAAAGTCTACTTAATACGATAAAAGTAAGAATAAATGTCAATAATCACTTAGGTTACACAGTAAAATAAATACTCTGTTCACTAATATAAAAATCTATAAAATAGTTTCTAAATACATAGATTTTTTAAAATCTACAATAGTCAATTTATTAAGAAGGTAGCAAAACTTTCTGAAACTCATTTTGAAAGACTCCAAATCTCCACAAATTGTGGATACTTATGCCATTTTATTTGATGTGACTAAGATAGGAAACAGATGAATAAGAGATAACATTGGGATAATAGAATATTAGTCATTGTTAAAAGCCGTGAATGATGCTATCAAATCAGAAAAGGATTTTTTAAAGTTAAATATATACTATGAAATAAAAGAACCTGGTAGCATTTAAACAGGCACAAGCGAATAGCCAACTCAGAAAAAGATCCTTTCAACCACAGCCAATTTGTCTTCTAAAAAAGTACCAGGAACACACAATTGGGAAATGATAGATTCTTTCATAAATAGTGTATGGAAAAACTGAGCATCCATAGGCAGAACAATAAAATCAGAGCTTTTTCTCTTACCATGAACAAGAGTCAGTTCAGAATAGGTTACATAAATGCAAAACTCCAAACCATGAAAATGACTGAAAGAAAACATGGGAGAGCCCTGTGACATTGGTGTGCATAATAACGTTTTACATTTGACTTCAAACAATGAAAAACACAGTTTTATTATTCAGCATCCCCCATCGTGTGTGTGTGTGTGTGTGTGTTGTGTGTGGTGTAAGTGAAAATATGTAGAAAAAAACAACTTTTAAGAGGAGAGAATGACTTTTATGTTTTCAGCCATGGTCATTTTGTCCTATCACTTTGAGGCCACGCCCCATCGCAAGGAACATTTGCTCAAGCAGGATACTCATGGTATGGTAATCAGGGTACCAAGAGAAAAACTGGAAGAGGCTGAGGTCCATATGTGCTGTTATCAACCACCACTGCCAGCACCATTGTCGCCACCACCCAAAGAGACCTGCTTTCCCCTTGAAGTGAGACCATACTCAATAAGCTGGGTACCATTTAATCAACACTTAAGCTTTGCTGGACATTTCAGGTGCAAGCCATCACAAAAGGCAGCATACATAAAATCAGATAAATAGGATGTTACCAAACTGGATATTCTTCAGAGTAAAGGAAAAATAAGAGTGTTTACAATAGTTTTTTTATAGGATAAAAAATCATCATTGATAAGTAAAATTATTCAAAGGATGAGGGGATGATGAATGGATGAATGAACCAAAGATAAAACAAAAAAGTAGATGATTTTACTTCTAATTTTGGTTCTATAGAAATGTCTTAATAAAATTTAAATGAATATGGTACCAAACAAGGTAATACATGTCTACAATACAAGCACAGGGAGGTCAATATGGTAGGTCTGCAAGTGGAGGCTAGCCTTTTTTAAATAATGAGACTTAGGCTCAAACAAATGTTGATGCAAATGAATGAATGAATGATCAAATGGATTCCGTACAATTAATAGCAAATTATACTTACATATAATTATATATATCTCTAAGTGAACCTGAAGGCATACAAACAGCATAGAGAAAACAATAAGTGTTTACAGAGGACCAGAGACCTCTGTAAAACCTTAGAAACACTATAGAAATATAGCAACTACAAAGGAACCATGAACTTTATGGAGAAGTAGTAGTAGTGTCATCATCCTCAAAGGTTTTCTTTTTTATGAATGACAAGAGAAAATAATGACTATATGATGTCTGTGTGAATTAAAGTTCTTAATGTCAAGAAAAATAATATAAAACACACTTGAAACACAGTAGGAATAGATCCTCTTGTGTTACATTTCAGGTACAGGTATTGTTTTTCATATGCAGGTTTCCTACCTACAGCCATAAAGAGAATAGTCCCCCATATCAACAGAACACAAATACCACCAAAGTTTGGGGGGCTAAACAGAGTTTACCATTGCAAGCATCTGAATGTTGAGGTGGCTAATTTCTGGTCAAGATCAAGTATAAAGTGATCCTTGACCATTAGCTCAGGGAACTTCTGAAATGAGAGAGGTAGAAAGATTGTAAAGCCAGTGGACCAGGAAATGAATGATGACATGGAGCCTTCTGCCTATGACAGGGAAGTTACACCCATGAAATTGCAACAACAAGGCTGCCTTAACAAAACTGAAATAATTCCAAAATAGTTACCATGCCAATATAGGTGGGGAAAATCTCATGGGAACCCAAGTCTGGATGAAGAGTTATAAGCAATTAGTAACTGCTAAAATGGGGAGAGTTTGTTTTCTCAAGGCAGGATCACCCTGATTGGTTATTCAGTACTAGAGTCATCTCTAGAAACACATACTATAGGCAACAATTAGCAGACTCAACAGGGTATAGGGGTATGTTTATTCATGTTTTATGTATACATAGCAACAGTGGTTAAAGTCAAGGAGGTTGTGAATTTGGGAGGGAACAGACATGGGTATGGGAGAAGTATAAGGGATGAGAAAAAAGGAGTAATGATATATTTGTATTTTAACTACATTTTAGAACACTTAAAGAAATGTCTCAAACATTTTTCCAGGAATTGAATGTGGGAACAATTTAAAACAAAAACATAATTGTGCATGGTGCTGCATGCCTTAATCCCAGAACTTGGGGATGCAGAGGCAAGTGAATCTCTGTGAGTTCGAGATCAGCCTGGTCTACAAAGTGAGTCCAGGATAGCCAGGCTACAGAAAAACCCTGTATTGAAAAAAAATTTTTTTTTAAAAATCAATGACACTAAATGGTTTTAATACTGTTCAAGTTTTTTGTTTTGTTGTCAGCATAATCCTTAATGATCTAGCAGCAATAGTTCCTACTTGTAGAAAAATAGTAATAGCAGCTGATATATAAATATATATACAGGATGATTGAAAATTCTATTTTACAATTAGAGATGTATTTACTGATTCAAGTAAAAATGCACTCAATTTAAAACGAGTGCATAGGATAAAAAATATATTTGAAGAGAAATTTAATGTATATTAAGTACAAATGGTAAAAATCTTTATTTTAGAAAGATCTAGAAGCAATCTGACAATTACAAGAAATTAAAAAAAAAGCCATCATTTTCATAACAATATGGATTCTGTGCAAGTGGGGTGCCAAATGTTTAATGAAATGCCCTAAAAGATGTGGTATATCTAAACATAATTTTATGCAGTTATGCAAATATTAATAGATGTATGACAGAAAGCTTATGAACTCCAGTGGCACAACAATATATGTTGTAGAGTATATTTGATTAATTCATTCTCAAAATTATCATTAAGAGTTCTGTAAAATTTTCACATCAATATTGAGTAAAGTTGCAATGTATGAAAAAATTAATAGAGTTGCAAAATAAACTGTGATTGATAATTTGATTGGCACTAATTAGGATGATAAAATAGAACAAAAATACTTTTTTCAGAACTTCCTTGAGATTGGCAGAGTTCCTTCATTGACAGGTAACAGTATTCTAACTCTAAAAATCTGTTTGCTGCTTTTCTTAATTTTTTACCTGATTAACAATATGTTGCCTATAGAATGGACACAATTAGGCAAACTACATTAGTACTGGTGTCTACACCACTTTCTTTCAAATGAACAATACTGAGATCATGGAATTTACAGACTTCTCTGTGGTGTGCAAACAACCCCATAATGGCACATTTCAAGCCATCGCTAAGGGTTTTTGGCATGTGAGAATTGAAAAGGGAGGAAGGCAACTGGGATGGCAGCCTAGCAGGGACTCTTTTCCTTCTATGTTTGATGCCCTAGTTTGGCTCTTCCAAGTATGCTCCCCTGAAAATAGAATAAAAGAGAAATGTAACATAGCATTGTGTAGCCTTTTAACTATCACAGAAGTAAATGCAGTCCACTTAGAAAGGTGTGGACCCCTGTTTTTTATATTGCTGTTAACAGATATCACTAATTATACATTTGTGAATTTCAGTAATGCAGCAACTAGACCTGGTGTTTTCTGAATATTGAAGATGGAACTCTGCAGCACATCACTGCTTCAACATGGCTCCTGAAGAGGTAAGAATTATCACCTCTACTGCGTTGTAATAAAATATTTTTATTATGAGTCTAATTTCAAATAAACACACTAGAAAATCATGAGACACAAACAAAATACACATATACACACACAGGGAGCAAGAGAGAGAGAGAGGAGAGGGAGAAGGAGAGAGAGAGAGAGAGAGAGAAGAGAGAACACCAAACACCAAAAACCACATCAAATTGGAGGGGCTACTTTAGACAAAGAAAAACAAAACATATAATAATCAAAGACAGTTTTCTAATGAAATACTGGAAAATTAACATCAAAGAACATTTTGAATACTAAATACAAGCTAGACAATGTGATATCAACTTTAAATTTTTGAGTTGGAGGGGTGTCTTTGTTCTTAAAAGATGCATGCATGTGTAAACACAGATACTCAGGTGGCAGTAAATTACATCTCTCTATCTGCATAGACGGAAATAAAGACAATAAATAAGGGGAAGTAGAATTGTTAAATCCATGTAAAGGGAAATGGTACTCCAAAGATGAAGAAACTAAATAATCTTGGAAAAATATATGAATGAATTATACACATTTTATGAATATAAATTTAAATATGAGTTTAGAGTTATATGCACAACAAAGTTTGAAAGTTATCCAGAATAAGACAGTTAAATGCTGTTTATTGAGGAGCAATTGTGAGTCAGTAGCGAAACAATTATCTAGATTGTTATCATCTAACTAAATGCCTCAGACTATATTAGCACAATATAAACCCTATTTACAGATAAGAGACACATCTTTGCATAGCAAACATATCATTGGTGGATTAAATAACAAAAGCTCTACAAATCCATTACCAAATGAACAAATGTATATTTTTTTAAGGCAGAGAAGGCCAACACGCACTTACTTATGATAATTATTTATGCCCTAGATGATCAATAAACAAAAGTCTTAACCTTTGCACAGTGCATAAGAGAAATCTCTTCAGGACTGCTAATGTCTGGTATATGTGAGTAAGGAATCCAGACTTCCCCTTGCATTTCTGGCCCTACAGTTTACCTTGGCTTGCGGGGTTGTGCTGACTGACAGAATGAAGGGAATTTTGCACTCTGACTGACTAGCAATGAAATCTTTCACACCATTTCCTGAGATTCATCTCAGATTTATGGCTACACACTTAGAGATATCATGATGCAGAAATGTTGGGCAAGAAATAAAACTATATTTTCCCCTTTCTCACTTCAGTGAAGCACAATCTCCATTTATCACACTGTATTTCCTCACACAATATGTTCTTCAGAGCCAGGGTTATAAATCTGAAAATATTTATAGGCAAGACTACCATGGGTGCCATTTATACCTCGCTGGCATTTTCTTCCAGCTCCCGAGAGGCACGCATCACACATGAATAGCTGACAACCATGTATTGGCCTGGATGTCCCTCTGCCAAATATAAGTCTCTCCTTTGACTAGAACACTTTTATGTAGTTCAAAGAAAATTCGCTTGTGAATATTTGGAAATTTCCCAACTTTAGGTTTTCAAGTAATACATTACTTTTAAAATGCTTTCTTTGTCTTTGAGAGTATAATATTCTCACATCATTTTCCTTTCCCTTTCCTCCCTCCAGTCCCTCCTAGGTACCGCTCCTTGCTCCATCTAATTCATAGCCTCTTTTTTTCATTCATTGTTGTTATATGTATGTATATATTTCATATGTACATGATATATATATGCATCAAGTGCATATACATATTGTATTGTCACATATTTAAAATATTTGTATATATATTTATAAATAAATATATTTAAATGAATAAATAAAAACTGCTAAATCTATGATGTGTTATTTGCATATATATCTCTCCCGGGATGGCCATTTGGTATTGGATAACCAATTGATGTGCTCTTCCAAAGGAAAGCATATTTCTCCAACTCTTATCACTCCACAGTTGCCTGTAAGTCTTCATCTAGATTGAGGCCCCATGAATTTTCCTCATCTCTGTTGGTGAGTCTGTCCATGTCATCACCGTTTGGGTCAGATGTTTAAGTAGCCATACTGGTGAGATGTCACAGGCATGGCTTCTGAATAATCTGTTTCAACTTAAGGGTTTCCTTGGTTCCTCCTATGCATAGTTCTACAGAAACACGTGACAATAGAAATTATAATTGTCAAGCGAAAGACACAGAAAGGCTCTCCATGCAGTGCTCAGCTTTGGCTAGAATAGGTAACGTCTACAAGCTGTACGTAGGAATCTAGCCAGGCTGACCCTGATGGAATGCTGTAAGACATGATGGAATATCCAGGGTTAAACTCCTGGAAAGTCCTGCTCTCCGTTTTCCTGGTGCTGCTGTAAATGCATAGGAAAGGTCAATTCAGCTTTTCAGCAACATGAACTCCTATGGTTTTGACAGTGCTTACACTAGCCAATCCTGGCGGCATCTTGTACACACATGTTCAGTCTGGAGTCTAAAGAAGTGCTTTCAACATTTGAGAGTCATCGAGGACTTGGCTCCTTTTGTGTATGGCACGGGGAACAAAATTCAAACTAATTTGTTGACATGTAACTCAAAGAGTGCCCACAGGTCATTAAAACAACAACATCCTTCAATTTTCATACGCAATTTCTGCACTTTCAGAAAGTGTACCTTTACCACTTCTTCCTATTTATACTGCAAAATGCAGAGTAAGAGGCATGATAATCTTGAAAGTGTAGTAAACTGAATGTAGTCACAGTTCACTGTTATGAACACACTAAGAGCAATGAGGTAATGAATCCTGTGACCAGGAATATGTGGCATGATTCTTTTTTTAAATAGGTAAATAAAAAGTTATTTTTATCATAAATAGTTTATTACATATATAAAGCCATGATTCTTATACTTTGCTCTTTTTTTTTTTTTTATGATTTAGGGCCTGTCCTTAGTGACATTTGCTATCAGGAGTTCCATTTATCTCTGTAAAGTTATGCTTCGGTGCCAAAAAAATATCCTATTGTTGTTTGGTCACTGATGAACGATGCACCTCAGTTGCATAGGGAAATCTGTCGCCTACTGCAAACCCCACAAGGTGTGGCTGGAACGAGGAAGAGGGAACCTGTTGCTTCTTGCAGCTGTATGTGAGAATAACGTGAACTAGCTGACGTAATTCCTTTAGTCATCAGTCAGAGAGTGGATGGGGAGTATTTCCTCTCATCGTTTAGCTCTGCATCTTTGCGAGTTTTGCTTTTGTTGATAGTGAGTTTTGTTGATGGTGGTTGTGACAGAAGTTGAAAATAGAAGTGAAGAAAGACAAAAATGATAACATTCGAAACAAACATATTCAGAGAATACATTTAGTCTTAATATGGTTTGCTCAGTAACATTTTACTTATAACTTACTTCACAAATCATAACTAATACTTGATTTTTTGATTAAAAAATTTTCTTTATTAACTTCTAATTATTCAGGTATTATTGGTATAAATTTTCTAGAAAAAAGATATAATATGAGAAATATGGCAATCATATAATTACAACAGTAGGAAGACTGAAAAGTATGTGTCCTTTTTAAGACCCTAATGACACTTAGGAAATGCGTGAAATTTCTGAGTCCTGGATCTGCCTCCAGGAGAGGGTGCTCAGCAAATCAGCTGAGACATAGAAGGGTTATAAAGTGCTGTGCTGTATTTTGTATATTTTTACTTGAGAAAATTTTAATGCTTATATTCATTTCCACAATAATATACCTATGTCATTTTCTATAGAGTGAAACTGTAAAATACCATAATTATTGGATACAATCATAGAATAATTACCATTATATAATATAACTTGAATATATGTATTTTAAATTGAGATATTTCAGTGCTTCTAAAGCTTGATTAATATACTAAGACAAGGGTCCTGAAACAGGAAGAATATACTTTTTTTGCATGAGACTATTGTTTTAATGTGGCCCACAATCTTAACTCATTTTTCTGTGAGGCTGAAATGTTTTTCAAGAAAAGGTTTGGGGTGTTGATATAGTAGAACCACTGCTTTCTGCTTTGGGAGGTACATATATCACTGATCTGTCTATTAAGCACAATAGCTCTGTCACAAATCTTGTTTCTACTTACAATTAATTAAGCAAAACTAAAATGTTGAAAGATACTACAAATCAAATTTAATTTAGATGACTATTATGGCTTCAACAGAGATGAATGGAATGACTGTCTTATGCATCATTATGTTGCCCGGTTCCTCCTAAAACATCTCAATAGGGAAACTTCTGACTTAGAAAGAATGGGTTGACCACTGGGATCCCAATTAATTTACCAAAACAATACCTGAACCCTAGGCATCTCCAGGAAATATTTTCACTAGTTTCTTTGCCTTGTCACTGTGACCTTTTAATGTGAATGCAATATGTAGGCAATACAAATTTTATAATCTGCTCTATCTTGAACTTTAAACCATATGTCATTTCCAATTTAAAAATTCAATCTTAATATAGGTGTGTAATTAAAAGAATGGCTACATTATAAATTAATACTCATCTTTAAGTTAAAGATATGTCTTACAGAGTGTCCCATAGCCATTTTCTTACCCTTGTGAGACATTTGAAGGCATATAAATAATTCTATATCTGATGCAATACCATTTCTATAAAGGAAGTTTATTTTGTTATTCTATAACTTCCTGCGTTTCACTGCATCCTGTCATTTCCTCTCTTATGGCAGCATCTTAAAAATCTCTTCCTATAGTTCATGCATAGAAATGAGCAGAAGTGGGATTTATCACGACGAAGACACACAGCTTTTTAACTGGGTTAAATTACAGGTATGTTTATGCTTTTTTTCCTGAAATTATGCAAAAAAGTAATTTTTCAATCAGTTACACAACTTTATGCAAAAACGTATTTATTACTTCTACCATTTTTTCTTTTACATTTTCTTGAAACTTAATGTGTATTACTGAATTCTGATTCTTTGGATCTTAATAATTTACTTACCTTTATAGACCAGACCATTATAAGAAGAAAGAACTGTTTGCACCAGTGGTTGGCTTGTTCTCAAATTAATTTTTAATAGGTAAAAAATTGAAATTATTTTAGTGGCTGAACCTACATGGGTATATGCATACACACACATACACATACATATACATGAAAGATTCATCATTATTCCAGCTGCACATTTCAGAAGCCTTATTTCTCAGTTTGTCTACTATTTCTTTTAGAAAAATAGCCTCTCTTTCTCTCACCCCCCCACACAATTATTTAACTTTTCATCTAAAATGTAACCTATCAGATGCTTGCTATCTTCCTCATTTCTTTCACTGATACTCCCTCTCAAACACCTAATATTCATATCTATAGAATGAAAAGCCTACATATGACTTTGTATTTTCTACCAATTATCAGAATACTTCTGGCACTTCTCCCTGAATGATCCATGTGATAATCAAGAGCCTAATATTTGTAAGTTTTGGCACACAGTACTAGCACAGCTTTCCTCTACTGCACAGGTTAGGAAAAGCAGGGAACTGAATAGAAACTTTCATATAACTGTGAAGAAAGGTCCATGGTGCAGGTAAGACTAGACCCTTATCTAAGTTACTCCACACTGGGTAAAGTGTTTTAGGGTGAAGCGTGCTCTCAGATACTGTATTTACAAGAAGCCGTTTACTCTGCTTGTGAGTATAAACCTAAAGGCTGAATCTGCACCCTGTTCTGAATGTGAATCGCACCACACAAACAGACTATGCACAACATCGCCTACAGTAAAAAGGGAACCAACTTATGAATTTATCAATGTAGTTTAGAACCATCTAAGGAGGACATTGGTATATTAAAGTCATAATAGGAAAACCAAGCCAGGGAACGTATGAAAACAATAGACCTAGGAAGGGTGGGATACCCTCACATGGACTCCCAAAAGAGGAAGACATGTAACCATGGTCATGTTTGCCGGCCCAGCTCCTTATTAACTGAGCTAGTTACCAGCACTCTTTGCGTTTTATCTATTATTCTGTTTGCCTTTCTCCTCTTAGGTCTTTACTGTGGGCAATAATACACTACTGGAAAACAGTACACAGTATTAATCCTTAAAAAGAAAGGGAAATAATTCTTGCCTAAGTACTAATTTTATTCTATGACATTGTGCTACTAGTACTTTGATTCATGGATAATTTTTCTATGATATATAATTAAACACTAAAATTTTCATTTATCCTTAAAATTTTCACATTATTATATTCTTTGTAAATGTTGATCTATAACTATTCTTCTCTGTAAGAAGTTAAACGTCCAAAGGATTAGTGAGAAACCCAACACCAGGTGTCCTGTATCTTTTCCTGCTTTTCCTGGGGCTTACTCAGCAAGACAGAGCCTTGCACCCTTGCTGTGCTTGTTCACTGTATCTTTAATCTTACATTTTCCTTTGAGCTTTTAAAGACTTTATTTCACCTTCACCTTATCCATGGTCGTCTCAGACTTCCTCATCTGAGGTTGTTTATAATTATATTTATCATTCTCTTACTAATACACTTATTGTTACAAAATAATATATAGAGAGAATTATTTTCATATCTGTAACAACATTCACTAAAATGGAATTCTTGGTGGATTTAATTTTACTAGGAATTGGCAATACATACTCTGTCATAACGGGCATCTCACATACTCAATTGTGCCAGTCTCATTGTCTTCAACCATTTGTAGAAATGGTGATAAACCCATTATCACTTGATTTAACAACCAGCTACATGTAAATACATTTGAGTTTTATATTTTATTGCCCAAATTTTATACTTTATTGCATACTTAATCTATAAATTAGCTTTCCATTTATAATAAACAGACTGATTTTCCCAGTATTTAATTTAGGAACTCTTCATGTTTGTCAAGAACATTAGTTTCCAGGAATTTATACTAAAGTGTTTTCTAGTCAACTTTGCTTCTGTTCATCTCCTCAGAGTATTTTATGGACTCTATTTTTATATTTCTTAATTTCCTTTTTTTATCAAGAAAAAAATCTTCCCACCATATTGAACAAAACTTGCATCCTTATTTTTAAATATAACTATGTGCTATGAATTCAACCCTTCCACCATGTGAAGGGGAAGACTTCCTCCTCTCTCATTTGATAATGCCATGAAAATGTGCCAGGTTTGAGGCACAAAGCAAATTGCCAGCAGATGTCACAGCTGACTGCTGGAGGCCAGCAGCTTCCAGATAATTATCTATATAATATACCAATTAGGCAACCTAAGGCATCTTAAAACAGATAAATAATACAAGATAGATAGATAGATAGATAGATAGATAGATAGATAGATGATATAGATACCTATATATAGATAGGCTATAGATAGATAGATAGATAGATAGATAGATAGATGATATAGATACCTATATATAGATAGGCTATAGATAGATAGATATATAGTAGATAGATGATAGGTAATAGATAATAAGTGACTGATAGAAAGATAGGTGATAGATGGATAGATAATATATAATTAATAGAGAGAAATTAGATTAATGGATAGAAAGAAGGATAGATGATATATAAGAAGAGATAGATGATAGAGAGATATAGATAGAAACAAACCACATAGATACATAACAGGTAAATATGTGTATATAAAACATATTCCTTGCATCTAAAATAGTTAATACATGATATATTAAGGTTTTAAATATATTTAAAATTATTATGGACTAGAGGAGTACTTGTGTCTTTTGATTTTGTTTTTTATGCATATACTGAATTAATTCAGCCATATCCATCAACCACTAAAGTTATATGGCAGATGAAGCAGTTTGGAATTCATTATGAAGTAATTTTTCCGTTATACTATTAATTACTGTTAATTTTTCCTAATGTAAGACTATTCTTATTCTTTTGGAATAATGAAAATCTGATCACAAAAAACATGCCCTACTGCAATGTTACATTTAATATGTTTTATTTGATGTGTTGCCATATTTGACCATAACTAAACTTGTTTCATTGTTTTCATTTAGACGAACTTTTCATTGGCTTCATCAGTATTTGAAAAAAATGATCGGAGGTGGTTATCATTTATTTTCGTGATCTTGCATTTTTATAGAAGTGGAAGAACTTATTTCATCCTAGTGTTAATTTCAACTTCTGGTGGTCCTCAGAGTTAGATAGAGGGCCTTGTGCATGCTGTCAGGAACTCTACCATTGAGCTATATACCCTACCCAGACTAATGCGAGTTTGAGCTATCATACTATGATGTTCATAGATTACATATATATATGTGTATATGTAATATATATAGACTAGGTGGAGCCATCCTGGGCCTGGAATTCAGGAAGTGGACTGGGGGGACTCCACCTGGACTACTGTGTTTCTAATCGACCCTCAATGGGAGGAGAAGATTGGCTCTTGAACTGGAGACAGACAGGCAGAGAGGATGAGAGGGGCAGCAGGTTCAGACCAAGCTTGAGCGCACTTGGATCAGAAAAAGAATCAGGGAACAGGCTGGACCAGCGTGCAGGCCAGAAATACCTAGGGACTCATCCTGTGGAATGGATACCGGAAGGTTCACTCTTGTTTCCCTTTAAACTTTTTTCCCTCTTGTGTAAGCTATTTGGGTTGTATAATAAAGTTTAATTGTTAAGAAACAGAGCCAACAATTTATCTCACACTTTGATAAATATTTTTCTTCTAGTGATTATTAAATCTTCTTGTCAATGCAAGAACAACATTTATTATTTTACAATAATAATTCAAACAATGTGATTTATTTTATTTCCTTTAATGTTTCCAAACTATACTTAATATTGACCTTTATGAGAAATAACTCAAAATTGCATTCATTTGATTTACTTATTAGTATTGTAGTACTCCTACTTTCCTCATTATAAGTACATATTTATTTTCTACATTTTAAGTACTAATATATACAATATTTTTATTAAAGAATGGTGTTAACTTAGACATTCACTTTGAACATATGAAAACGATTTTAATAAGTTTATAGAGGTATGTAACCATGACTATAACTTGTTGGAATGTTTCCTTCACTTATGCACAAATTTCACTGAGCTCATTTATTGAACAGTCCTAGCTCCCAACATTAACTTAAGCATAGGGATCCTGCTTTTTTTCACTTAGGATGTTTATTTTAAGATTAATTAATGTAGAGGGGAAGGCATCCTATTGGGACTCTAAATGAGAGACGCATGGGAGAACAGCAAAATAAAAGGATCCAGAGGGTCCTAGAAATCTACAAGTAGAACAATATGATAGGCAGATTTGGGCCCAGGGGTCCCGCTCAAACTAAGGCACCAGCCAAGGACAATACAGGAGGTAAACTTTAAACCCCTTCCCAGATCTAGCCAATGGTCAGAATATTCTCCACAGTTGAGTGGAGAGTGTGATACGACTTTCTCACATACTCTGGTGCCTCGCATTTGACCATGTCCCCTGGAGGGGGAGACCTGGTGGCACTCAGAGGAAGGACAGCAAGTAGCCAAGAAGAGACTTGATACCCTATGAGAATATATAGGGGGACGTAATCCCCCTCAGGAACAGTCATAGGGGAGGGGAATAATGGGAAAATGGGGGGGGGAGGAATGGGAGGATACAAGGGATGGGATAAACATTGAGATGTAACAAGAATAAATTAATAAAAAAAAAAAAAAAGAAAGAAAAAAAATAAATAAAAAAAAAAAAAAAAAAAAAAAAAAAATAAATAAATCTGAAAAAAAAAAAAAAAAAAAAAAAAAAAAAGATTAATTAATGTAAGAGCACATATGGCAATTTTGTTCCTTTTACTTTGGAATAGGATTCCGTTGTTTGAGTATATGATATTTGCCTAGCACATAGATATACAATATTTACAAGTGGGGGAAATTTGGTTTGTTCTTATTGTCAACTATGATGGATGATGTGACTATGGACCCTTGTGCACTAGGCCTTGGGTAGCCTTTTATTTTCATGTTGCTTGAACATATACTTAAATATCTAGGCAAAGCATTGTTGAGTGGCACGTTAAGTTTTTATTTTGCCTTTAAAGAATCTGTCAAAACAGCTCATTTCCCCCTACACATGACCATCTATAAACTTGCATGTCTAGTTCTAGATGGAGGTTCACAACCTTCTTTGTTCCCAGGAACTTTCATTAGGTAAGATGATCTTCCCTTTCCCACCCTACCCCATCTTCTCCAACCCCATTTCCCCCTGCATGCATGTACAGCCACATCTATACCACTAGCTCCAGATCAGGGCTACCTTTGACCCGTTAGATGCACCTTTTTTCTCCCATCCTTCCCTGGGCACATTGCCATCTTTCCTCCGTGCCATCTGGCACAAAGCACAGGCTTATCCATCTTTCCCTGGTCTGATTAAGTAGCCAATCTAGCATATTTAGGTTATGTATCTCCTGCACTGGTCCAATCTTTAAAAGGCCAGACTATCACGTCATACATACAGCCAAAGAAGTGTACTTGGCCAGGTCAAACCACAAGGCCAAAAAGATCATGAATGGCCAAGACAGCACATCTCCCATCAAATCACTAGTTCTAAAGAAGTGTTCTCTAGTGATAACTACATAGATAAATCTCCAAACATGGAGTTTAAAAGAACACTTATAAACTTTATTAACGATTTCAAGGAACTTAAAACATTAGCAAACACTTCATTAAACTCCAAGAGGATAACAACAAACACTTGTGTTATGTCCAAGAAAATACAAACACATAGCTGAATGATATATGGAAGACAATTCAGTATTTGAAAACTGAATTCAATACAGAGATTGAAAATTTTAAGAGAACACAAACTGAAATGAAGATGGAATTCATTAATTCAATAGCCCAATTATGGACCTAAGGAAAAATTCTTACAAGTAGAATGGATCAAGCAGAAGATAGATGAGGACTCAAATAAAAAGCTGAGGATATACACAAAATAAGCAATGAATATGAACAATATGAAAGCACATGGTAGGATCATGCAGGAAATGTAGGATACCATCAAAAGATGAAATCTTCCAATTATAGGCATAGATGAGGGAGAGGAATCTTAGGTCAATGACACCAACCAAAACTTTAACAAGATCACTGCAAAAATCTTCCCCAAATTAAGGAAGGATATGGCCATGAAGATATGAGAAACACACAGATACACAACTAAAAAAGACCAAAAATGAAAAATAAACAAGACACTCAACAGTATAATAATAAAAAAACACTAAATGTAGAGAACAAATAAAAATAGTGAAAGTTACAAGAAAAGGAGTATCACATACAAGGAAAAATCCATCAGAAAAACAACCTATTTCTCAGTGGAAACTCTTAAATACAGAAGAGCATGGAGCAATACACACCAAGTTTTATAAGATCACAACTATCAAACATGATTATTGTAACCAGCAAAACTATCTGCCATAGTTGATGGAGAAAGACAAACTTTCCATCATAGAGCATTAAAGTTTCCATGTTCAACAAAAATACAACAAATACTTGAAGAATTACTTTGAACAACAACAACGACAAGAAGAAATAAGCACAGCAAGAGACTGTAGGCAGAGGAAGCCTATAATTTAACGAAATACAAAGAATCATAAAGAACACAAACCAGCCAAAACTAGAAAATTGACTTCAATCTATACAAACATTTCAATAGTAATTCCAAATATTATTGTCGCAGTTCTCCATTTGAAAAACATGGGCTAATTCAATAAGTTAAAAAATTAATTTTTATCTATTATAAATTCATATATGATCATCTCAATAGATGTAGAAAAGCTTTTGACAAAATCCAATGCATTTTCCTAACAATAATCCTCAAAAGAGCAGGACTAGAGGGAACATACATCAACATACTTAAGGCTCTCCATGGTAAGCCCACAGGCAACAATATGCTAATGAAAAACACTCAAAAGGAATTCATCAAAATACAGAACAAGATAGGACTGTCTACTATCCCCATTCTTTTTCCAATACAGTGCTCACAAGAGAAAGAAGTTAAGGTGATACAAGTATAAAAAGAAGTTAACTTATCCCTATTTGCAGAAAATATGATTTTAAATAAAAATTCCACTACAAAGTTTTGAGAAAGAACAATTTCATCACTGTGGAAAAATAGGAAACTGCCTTACAAACATTACTTGCCTTTATATACACCAACAATGAACACTCTGAGGAAGAGATCATGGACAGACTCCCATTTACAAAACCATCAAAGACAATAATATATTTTGGGATGAATCTAACCCAGGAGGAGAAAGATATCTAAAATGAACACTTCAAATATCTGAAGAAGATTGAGAAAGACACTAGAAAATGTAAAACACCCCTTATTCATGAATCAGAATTAATATTGTGACGATGACCATCCTACCAAGAGCAGTTTACAGACTCAATGCAGTTGCAATAGAAATACCCACAACATTCTTAACATGAATTAGAAAAAGAAAATCTAAAATATCTATGGATCAAGAAAAGTCCCTGGCTAGTCAAAGCAATTCTGATAAAAAAGAATAATACTGGAGGGATTGTTATTCCAGAATTCAATATATATTATAAAGCTATATTAATAAAATGTGTGGTACTGACACACAGACATGTAGACCAGTGAATGATATATAAGACCCAATCATGGGTACTCATAACTATAGCTACTTGATATTTGACAAAGTTAAAAAAAAAATACCACAGAGAACAGAATCTCCAAACAAATGGTACTGGGAAAAATAGGATTTCTAAACACAGAAGAATAAAAGATTAGATAAAATGGGTCAGATACCCCAATTTGAAAGTTGAAACACCAAACCTGCTAGAAGAAGATAGAAGTGTAGGAAAGGACTTTCTGAACAGGACTTCACTTGTCCAGGAAGTAAGACCAACAATGGACAACTGGGGCTAAAAACCTTTCATACAGCTAGGGAACTAATTAAGTGATGAAGAAACCAACAGAATGGAAGAGAATCTTTGCCATCTACACATTTGACAAAGGCTTAATATCCAGAATATACAAAGAATTTTAAAAGAAAAAAAAAAGAGTCAATGAGATAAATGACCCAATTTTAAAAGGGGCTAATTATCTGAGCAGAGACTTTTCAGTAGAAGATATGCAAGTGGCTAAGAATTACCTCAAGATTTTTCATCATCCATAGCAATTTGGGAAAGGTGAATTAAAATAATTTGGAGATTTAATCTTTGTCAGAGAGGCGAAGATTAACTAAACAACTGGAAACAAATGCTGGGGAAGGTGTAGGGAAAAGGGAACTCTAATTCACTGAATGCAAATTAGTGAATCAATTATGGAAATCAGTATGGAGAATTCTCAAATAAACTAAAAATAAATCTACCATCTAGCCCAGTTAATACCTGTCCTTGGAATATGTCCAAAGGACTCAACATCCTACTCCACAGATACTTGTTAAGCAATAGTCAATGCTACTTTTTCATATCAGCCAAGAATAAACGTAAATGTCCTTCAACATATTAATGAATGATGAAAATGTATTACATATACACAGAGGTATACTATTCAGTGTAAAGAAAAATAAAATCATGAAATGGTCAGGTAAATTAATGAAACTAAAAAATATTATATTGAGTAAGATACCCAGACTAAAACAGACAAACAGCATATTCTTTCTTATCTTTGGTTCCTAGCTGCAAATCTTCAGATATATGTATGCTATTTCGAGTAAACACAGAAGCCAGAAATGTATAGAGACCATAGGCAGGGCTTGGGGATGGGGAGTGGAAGCTTTAGAATAGAATAGCCTGATACAGGTGAAAAGAAGAAATAAATGAAATAATTTAGAGGGAGCTCCAACTGGGAATGGTGAGTGAGGCCACTATAGAAAGAGGAGGATGAGAGACAATTAATAACAAAGGTTGTTTGATAAAGCCTCAAGAAATTATATAATCTTATGTTTACATAAAATTATATATAATACATATAAGTATATGTATGAGAGACAGAGAGAGACAGAGAGACAGAGAGAGAGAGAGAGAGAGAGAGAGAGATTAAAAATATCATGTCACTTAAGCTGATAACACCTCCCACAAAAAAAGCCATAGACTAACAAAGCTCCAGTTTCAGGCATGAGAACCTCCTCTTTTGACTGGTTTATCAGGTAAGTCAAAGCAACTCCTAAACAAATATAGAATATGCTTGTTGCTCTTGGTTGCCTCTCAGAATCTGAAAGTAGGCCCAGATTGCTAAAGGTATCTATCTCATAGTTGGGACGCAGGACTCAGACAACATGAGCTAGATCTGACCTAAAATCTTCCTCCTGGCTATCTAGTATTCATTGTACCCAAAAAACATGCAAACTGCTAAGGGAGGGAAGCAATTAATAGTATTACCCAGCTACAATAGCTATAAATGACACTAGTGACCAGTGTAGCAAGATACCTGGGAAGGTGCAGTAAGTGTCACTCACATGTTACTGGGAACCAGCCGCTGTCTCATTGGACTACACAACACTCAACATGAGGAAAAGCATGCCTAGTACTAGAAACTTATTCAACTTCCTGGGGCTAGTGAAGTCATGGATCTTTTAAAGCATTTATAAAGACCACCTGGCTAAACCAGCAAATAATTTCTCTCAACATTCTGAATCTTATCATTACAGCCACAAATAAGTATAGTTAGCATCTGTCATCACAGAAGCTTCTCTTGGCAGCAAATGGATTTCATCGTGAAAAACCACAAGTGGACACAACGCAGACATCACCAGATCATAGGGAACCCAGCCATCAAGGACACACCTCTATATCACTGCTCCTGCATTTATAGCTTGGGGAATACCATAGAAAAGAGGATTGAAAGATTGTATGTTACAGAATGCCAGCAAGTCGGCTGTGAAACAGTGTTTTCTAGAAATGGCTGCATAAACAAGTCCAGAATAATGGCGATACCAATAGACATGCTAATGAGGTATGGGGAAATTTTCACAGGGTCTCATTCTTAGGTAAAGAATGGACAACTAACCTCTACTGAGAAAGGGAGAATCAGCCTTTCCCAATGAGAAGTACCCCAATCTCTAATATACACAGACATACACAGACAACCTCCAAAGATGGACTCAACAGGTTCTGCTTACATATTTGTACATACAGATACATATATATGCATAACAATAATACTCAAAGTAAAAGAGGCTAGCAATTGGAGGGGTGGGCCAGGGGGCAGTTGAAGGAAAGCATCTAGGTGGGGCTGTAGGGGGGGAAGAAAGGGGATAAATGATGTAATTATATTTTAATTAGAGGGTTAATAATAATTATATTATTAAAACGTAGCTCTACTACCCAGGCATGGTGGCACATGCCTATATTTCCAGCACTTAGAGAGGCAGAGGCAGGAGGATCTCTGTGAGTTCCAGGCCAGCCTAGTCTACAAAGTGAATCCAGGACAGCCAGGATTATAGAGAGAAACTCTGTTCCAGAAAAACAAAAACAAAAATAAACCAACAAACAAAAAGTCACTCTATTCTTTTACACACACATACACACACACACAACTGAAGATCAGTCTCTCTCATTTCTCTTCCAACATATGTCTGCCCTTTTAAAATTATGCATCTGTCCTAAAAGGTGAATGATGATCTCACATTGTCATTTTAATTTGCATTTTCCTTATGTCTGATAAAGCTGAGTATATTTCTTTAGCTTATGCCTGGTCTTCCTTCACTGGTGAAATTGTAATAATACTTTCATCATTTAAACATTTGTGTTGCCTTATTTGTAACATTCCAGTGTGTGTGTCTGTGTATATGTATGTATGTATGTATGTATGTATGTGTATATATATATATATATATATATATATATATATATATATATATATATATATATATATATAAAATTTATTGTATAAGTTATTTTATCTCTGAATCTCTAGCTTCAGTGTATGTGTGTTATATCTCTCAAATGAAAATTAATTCCAATGACATTTATCATATTTTATTTTTTTCCTATTAAGTCTTACTTTTTTCATATCTATTCTCGGTTGCTGTGATAAAACATTCTGATTAAAAGCAACTTGATGAAGAAAAGGTATATTTGTCTTACACTCCCAGATCATAACACACCATCGAGGGATTTTATGGCAGGAACTCAAGCAAGATTCAAAGTAGGGCACATGCAGGAATGCTGGTTCCTGCCTCACTCAATGGCTTGCTCCCTGTATCTTGCTTACCTCATGTTTTTCTAAGTCCTGAATGATCAGCCAAGGGAATGGTATCACCGACTGTGGACTGGACCCACCTACACAAGTCCTCCTCAGACATGCCAACACAATAACTTGGTCTTCAGTTAAGGCTTCTTTTTTCAGGGGGCCCTAGTTTGTGTCACATCAAAAATTAAATCTAACACGTGTATTATCTGAGACATATATATGCAAATACTTGGAATATTTTTCTATCTATCCTGTTTTCCCCCAACTTCTACTCTAATTCCTGTCATTTAGTTATATTTATTTATTTTAAGTTGTATTTCATATATGTATATAAATGGTTACACATATAAAATTGCCTAGCACCATATGTTTTTGAGATAGAAATATCTCAGCTCAGTATATTGCTACATTAGTTTGGCACCTTTGTCAAAAAAATTTTTTTTGTTTTTTTTTTTTTAATTTTTAATTAATTTATTCTTGTTACATCTCAATGGTTATCCCATCCCTTGTATCCTCCCATTCTTCCCTCCCTCCCATTTTCCCCTTATTCCCCTCCCCTATGACTATTCCTGAGGGGGATTTCCTCCCCTGTATATGCTCATAGGGTATCAAGTCTCTTATTGATAACCTATTTAATTGATCAAATATGTGTAGGTTTTCTGTAAATACTTAAATCAATTCTATTATCAATTTGTATGCCTGTAATACAAATTCTGATGTTTCTAGTTCAAGTGCAACACTTATTTCACATCATATTGAGATTTATAATAGTGGACAAAATTACAATATGTAGGAAAATATTATGTGAGATTTCATACCTAATAGTTTTAAATATGGAGACTTAATATTTTTAACTAAATATGCATTTTTTACCCCTATTTGTTGAAAGCTGCATTTTAGTGATCTTGCTTGGTAAGTTCCCTTTTGTTGAGATAGCCTCTGTAGCCCTTGCTGCTCTGGAACTCACGAAGCACCTTGAGCTAGTTTCTGATGTATAGCAGTCACTGTTCCTCAGTTTCCTGAGTGTGAGCCTTGCGGGTCCAAGCCACCACACTCAGAGCGCAAACATTCAAGTTACTGTAACTCTAACAATACATTTTGTTCCATGTGCTACAGAGCTAATCAATTTGACACTGTGGCAAAAATGTGCAACAGCTGAACTTTCTGGATATCCAGCCTCATATTTTGGTCCATGACTCTCTCTATCTTTTCTTCACTCCCAGTCAAGTCTATCACCGGAGCTCTGCTGGATGAGATAGTATTGAAAAGCCTGAGAGCAACATGGCTTATGCCATCCCAGAGGCAGTTACAGTGTTAGCTCTTTCAGGAGCACATGACGATTTTCTAGGGCAAGGGCTGACAAGAGTCTGATAATTACTTCCTATAAAAAGGGAGCTTGAAAGTATTTTAGGTTTTGTGGGCCATAAGATTTCACTCGTAACTATTGAGCTCTAACACTGTAGCACAAAATTAGCCAATAAAACTTTATTTACAAAAACAGCTGGCAGGCAGTTTGCCCAATGGGCTGTAGAATTTCAACGTCACTCTAGTGTTACAGTGCACAAGAATTCTATGCTGCCCCCGGGCTTTTCCAACACACTTCTATGCACCTCAGAACAGACCTAAGTCTGCAGAAATGTCTTAGGAATAACTCATGTGATGACATGAAAAACCACAAATTTATAATTTTTGGTTAATTGTAAAATTATACAATTTATAATTTCTTATATTAAGCAACTGAGATACTCCATCGAAAATATTAAGTTACTGGTGGTCTGCTCTGCCACACAAGTAGGCAATAAGAATTCCTAACTTGCCACAACCTAAAGAAACTAAATTCCAATTATATTTTCATTTTAAAAATTTAGTCAAGAGTAAAAGAAGCACCTGTGGTTCAGGAAAGATAAACTGGAGTAAAGCCTATATATGTTCCTTCTCTGTACAGAACAATATCTTTACCATCAACAACAACAAGATGCTATGGTTGTGTGGGAAGGCGCAGTAATGAAGGCACGTAGTCCACTGGTCAGAAAATAAAATATAGATTCTTATTTCATAGGGTGAATTAATTTTAATCCCATCCCATACAAACTCATTACTAAACTATTCAGTATAAAAATGGAAAGCTTTAATAATTAAATGGTATAATAGTTTTATTATAACCTTGAGACAAAGAAAAAGATAAACACTGAACATGGATGTATAAACATCAATAATTCCTATTAAAAAAGAGATATTTAATGCAGGAAATCATCATCTTTCACGGTGTAAAAAAATTGCAACATCAATAAAAAGCTATAGTTAACCAGCAAGAAAACAACAATACAGTAGGGGGGAAAAGAACAAACACTTAAAAGACACTTAACAAAGAAGATATCCAAATTACCTAGAACATGTATTCAGAAAGCTTTAGAGGATGGGTGAAAGCTGAGTCAAAAGCCTGAGTTTTATTCCCTAGAATCTATATTTAAAACGTGAGGCATGGTAGCCTGCATTTTGACTCTCTGCTTTAGGAAGACAGAGACACTCAGACCACTGGGGGTCATGGGGCCACCCAGCCTAACCTGCTTTGAGATCTCCAGACCAATTAGACACTCTATTTCAAATACAAAGTGCATGGCACATGGAGAACAACATCTGGAGTTGTCCTCTGCCCTCTACAATGTACATATGCACCTGAACACAATCACACACGGGGGTATATTACAATATACATAGCAGTCCATTGTGACATAAAACCTAATATTAGACAAGTTCCATCAGTAATTCATAGTTAAGTAAATTATGATATACTGATACAATGCTGTATAAGAAAGTATCATATATAGGTGTCCACAATGATGTAAATACCACAATCATAAGTTTGAACAGAGGGGGCCAAAGTACACAAGACAACACATGTGCAAGCACTCGTGACAATTCACACACATACTCTACAAATGTTCTTAGGCATTCTTTCTCTTTTACATGGAGATCCACTTTTTTTTTTTTTAAAGAATGAATTTAAAAGACTCCTCTAGACAGAACAATAAGATAGCATCTGTAGAGCCTACTATAGACAGGCCAATAGTTTGGCATGGACTCTACTTTACATATCAAACCATAGGTAGAGGGATTACTTGTGAAATGCAGATACACCTCCTATGGCCTAATGATAACAAGGGATAAGATATTTTATTCTACTGTTATCCTATCATCCATAGCCTGAGTTTTAGTAACTACTACAGGTAACTCAGTACCACACAATGTGTGTTACTGAGTTATTTCAACTATATAGACATTTTACCTGTAAATAGTTCAAAGGAAAGTATAGATGAACATTCATAATCTCTAACAGGAATGTGGAATGCTGGGGCAAAGTGGAAAGAAGTGGCATCAAAGTACCTGGAAACCACATAGCAGAAGATGGATTGTTTGACCTATGAAGTGCCTTTTGCATGGATTCATAGTCCCAGGAGATCATTGGTGTCTATAAAAGAGTAGTTATAAGGCGATTGATGATGTCATGAAATGAGACAGTAAAACTCAAGTTGTGAACAACAAAGTATGTTTTCCCTCCAAGGTCATCTTTTTAAGTTTTCATACCTCCCCTTTAGAAATGTAAAGAAATACAGGTACTCAAAACTAAAACTAAAAGGAATTCAATACATTTGTTTTGAATGTGAAGTATTAAGACTTATAATTCACTGAGCATGACTACAAATGAAGGTGAAACTACAATCACGTGATCCACTTATATAAAAGACCTCTTCAATTATGAAATGTACTCTCAACCTTTAAGATGTCTGAGTAATTAGTATATAAAACATTCATAAAGGGCTTGGATAGCACACTCAAAAACAATTTTCAATCAATAGCTAACAGGAAACCACATTGAAACTAACAAAATTAGGATTCTTCTCTTTAAGACAAATGCTACTGCACTATTTACTAGAACAATAAAACATAACTGCTTACTTTATACATTTAAAATGTAGAGATAAATGAATATGACTTCAGTGCCAGTCATTGCTCTAAGGCATTTACGAATAAATATCAACACACATGGCCCCTATGTATTGAAATATTCCTTGCTGGCTGAGAGTGACAGAAGCTTGTGAAGTTGAAGAAAGTCAGGAGGCTCAGCAGACTGCTGAGGATCCTCCCAATTGGGTACATAGTAAACTACCCCTGGGAAGAGAAGACACTGGTAGAGCTGTCCACGGTTTATGCATAGAGTACTGCAATGAGCTAGCTGACAGCCACGTTGGGGTGGGCTTTTCACTGATTCAGCTTCCCAAGTCACCCACATTCACGTAAGCAACCCCTTACCTTTGTTCCTGTATGTCATCTCAGTAAAATTACTGGTGCACTAAACTAGATTTGGGTAGAATCATTTCTTTGCTCTATCATTAGTGATGTGTATGAATGGTAGTTTGATCCTCTCTCTAGGAAAAATCAGGCAGTAAGCTTAGGCTAGCAACATAAAATTATTGCTATTGCATTTAATGGCATTTCACGCATTGGGTATGGTCTGCTTTCTATTTCTCCAGCACGAGTGCCTTTGGAGAAACTTCTCTTTTTGTGTTATGGTGTTGATAATATAGACCTTGGATTGCCAAATACCTTGTTCTCCCAGCTAATGTGGCTGCATCTGAAACGGAGCACTAAAGGAAAGCCCATTGGTTTCTTGATAAACATTTGCACAGTTGTTTCACTGCTTCTTGTTTCTGTAGCAATGAAAGAATGATTAATCGTATGGACAGAAAAAAAGAAAGCCAGCAGGGAGAGAATTAAGTAAAAGGAATCAAGGTGATAAGAGAAAAGGGGATTCCTTAAAACACCTATTAGTTACAGAACAGTTCTTGTAATGGGTAAAATGTGCTTGTGTCCATTTGGAATTCAAGTCTTTCTTCTAGAGTAATGATTTTAACCACAAGAGAGCTTATTACTGTAATAACATCAATCAATCAAATTTGTCACAGTAAAATATAACTCTGTGTTCAACCTTCGAACACTGACATTATATGAAACTGTATCATTTTGGAAAGAGAAAAGTAATTTGCTATTTTTTCTAAAAATATTGTGTGGGTAACATTCAAAATTGGTGAAAATATAAAAGGGGAAATATAGGTTCCTATGTGTTACATGGTATACTTGACAAGATAAAGAAAATTAGATTCTAGTAACCTAAAGAAAAGTGGGTGCTAAGTGTTTACCTGGTGTTGGTTTAAGATCATTGTTTAAAACCTAAAGAGTCACAATGCTAATGTTTTTCAATGCTCATATGTAGGACAGAGGAACACAGTAATATATAAGGTGTTTGTTTATGAAGGGGGTATGACAGAAAATGATTTTAGAGAGACGGCTTTATTTAAAATTTAAACAGAATCTGCAAGAAATTAACTCCATTATTATTCCACAAAAAAACTTTCAAAAACATCGCAGATCTTTTTTTATGGTTAAACAACAAGCTTCCTGATATGTTTATAAACTCATGATGGGCTGGCATGATCCAAACTGGCAAACATAAGGCAACTTAGAAACTAATGAAGTTGTCTCACACATAACTACAAAGGCAAAAAAAAAAAAAAAAAAAAAAAGAGAGAGAGGGCTTGAAGATGGTGAATAGTAATGTGATCAAAGTCAGAATAATGGAAGAAAATGTTTAAATAGCATTGGAAAAGAACATATGAATTGTAAAAAACATGTGAACGAATCTAACAGCATGCTAAGGAACCTTCCAGGAAGCTTCAGTTTGATTGAGTACCACGGAGTGATGCTGCGGACACTCACTGGGAGCTGGAAAGTATGAAGAAGAGCTAGAGACATCTTCTATGGATGCTTGAATGCTAGGCATAGAACTTTAGCGTGATGGTGAATTCTACTTCAAAGAATTTTTTTTTTTATGTGATGAGTCTTTTGTCTGTCTGTGTGTATGTATGTATGTGACCTACATTTCTGTATGAAGCCTGAAGAGGCTGGGGGAGGCTGTCAGCTTCCCTGGAACTAGAGTTGGAAGCCACTGTGTGTGCCAGGAACTTAACATGTTTCTCCTGCAAGTGCTGAGCAAGGGAATCCCTTTTGTTCATAAAACAATCTTAAGTTTCATAGTATTCAATGTGCTTTGCCATACAAAAGATAGCTGGTATGTAGCTTAGAGAAAAGGATATAACAGATGAAGAAAAACAAACATCACATCTCATGCAAAAGAGAGGAGAAAAGTTTGATTAGGTTTTATTTCTGGTTCTCTCTATTGTCTTCCTCTCTGCACTTGATCATACTGTCCCTCTCTGCACACCCTCTCCTGCCCAGTTCCCACCCTCCATCCACCCTAATTTCTATCTTATTTCCCCTTCTCAGTGAGATTCAAGCGTCCTCCCTTGGGTCCTCCTTGTTTTCTTACATTTTGGGGGTCTGTGGATTGTTGCACAGTAATCCTGTATTTTATGGCTAATATTCACTTGTAAATGACTACATAGCATATTTGTCTTTCTGGGGCTGAAAATATCCATGAGAGGTCTCCCCTTCTCTGATGTGAGGAGAAGAAGAGGGTAAGGAGAGAGGAGGGGAGAGGGAGAGGCTGGGAATAGAAGAGGGAGGGGAAGCCCCAATCCAGATATAAAAGAGTTTTATTTATACTTCTACAACAGAAAATTTACCTTTCTGTTAAAAATCATTATTGTAACAGATGAGTTCAGTATGGAAATTGTTTTACTATTGGTTTACTAAAGAACAACTCCAAATCCATAATGGGACGGAGAAACTAAAGGCTTACAAAGAAGGCAGCAAAATACTTAGCTCCTAATAAGACAGTGAAGTGTCTACATTTACAGATCAACTTCAGTCAAAAGAAACACATTTTTGATTAGTTGTTCAAAAGGAAATGTAATTGACTAAGAAATTGTATTAATTCAAAATTATTGAAAGCAACAATGTTTTTCATGCTCTTTCAATTTAATAGTTCAACAAGGCAGTAGAACTATTTAAACATATTAGAAGTAAATGTGTTTACTCTATCACGTTGTTAAGCCAGATCTCCGGAGAGCATTGAAATGGGATAAAGCATCAGAAGGAGGCTAGAACTATCTGGGAAAGCCATGGGTCATGATGACATCATGACCTTGGAGGAAAGAGAGAGGAAAGTAAAATCAGGTGAAAATGGCCCGAATATGCAAGCACTGTAAAGAAGCAGAAACAAAAGCACTGGAGTTCCAAAGCCAAGGAAGCCATAAGATGCACTGTGTAGCTCCAGAGGTACATGCTTCAGTATTCCAGAAACATTTAGTCATTGGCTACACACAGCCCATGGACACCTGTAGATGGAGCTTCAAACTAGTTCTGGGTCTTGTGTAAAAAAAAAAAAAAAAATACAAGGATTTTCTTGGCATTTTATTTTTTGATGAAAAATTATATGAGTACTATACTCTATTGGGACCTAGTAATTCTTTCACGTTGTACATTGCTATCTTATGTCACAAAGACAGGCTCCCCAGGTCACCCAATAAAATCACATATATGCCACACAACTACCAATCTGGAAGACATTGCGTGTAGAGTCTATACAACTATCACATTTACAAAACAACAGCGCAAAATCTGACCTATTTCAGGTTTCCAATATGTTTTTTGCTTATTACGTTTTTAACATTTTTAAACGTTCATAGAAAGAGCCAAACTTTATCCTCGAAATTATAGAATATAATATTATTTCCCTAAATTACACAGTATCCTCTATTCACAGCTCAACACAGGTCATTACCACCTCAGCAGCAGAATATCTCATATCAAAATTGACCATTCCCCTTAAAACAGTGATAATTTCTGAAAATCTTAATAATCTTATTTTTGTTGTTCTACAGTTTTTATGGATTTATGTCTAACTCCCTAAAGCAAGATGTCATTGCTTGTTCCTATATTACATATATGTAGAGTAGATCCTGATCCTAAAACTTTAATAAATATACCCAAATGAATAATTGGCAAAAGTAAACATCGCTATTTCAGTATTTTATGAACTTTTACTTTTCCCCTTGGTATCTGAGAGTGGCAATTTATGAATAACTTTCCCTTCCCTTGTCCGACATTCATTTCTGCACCTCTGTTTGTTCCAAGCACTTCTCTTCCTGCTCTAACCCATCATCTTCTTTATAATGTCAGAAAAAAAAACACCAAACATTAATTTTGTAATAGAAGAAACATAGTTTTCAAAAAAGACAAGGTTTGAAGGCTGAAAATACATATGTTTTTAATGTCTAGATTCTTTAGAACTCTTTTGAATGTATCTCTACCATGCTTGGCAAGCAGATGTTTGATCCATTACTAGCGAGCATGTAAAACAATAGAGATGCAGTATTCATCCTTCACTTAGAGACTAGAGTTTCCAAGGAAAAGGAAATGCCGGCAAGAGGCCAAAACTAAATATCACAAACTGAAATATGGATTTTGAAGAAAATTATACGAAAACTGAGTTTGGTGATTGTCAACATTGGGAGAGATAATCAAGAAATGATGCTTCAAAAAGGCATAGGTAGGAGGAAGGGTCAGAGCTTTCCAGTGCAGGAACAAGGGGCATGAAAAACCTAGAAGATATGTTAACTGATGCTTAGGGTCTCAGGGAAAATCCCACCAAATGAATTAACAGCAAGCACATTGTCTGGGGCCTTGTGCACCATGTCAAGTGCTATTTACTAGATGACAAAGTGCATGTTTAGTTATATAAATTAAGTGTGCCTATGAACTCATGGCTGTTGTGAGATCATGTACAGGACATGTGCAAGTCCAAGCCAGACCAAATGCCAGCATAGATTTTAAACTCCATCCAGAGCTGTACAGCCATTGGTGATAGGTGCTGGGAGAGGAGGGTCGGTTCTCTGAGTAAAGCCGCTCATCAGCTGTCCACTCTCCAATGGAAGGCCATACATCTAAGATCATTTAGCTGAGCAAATTGGTCTTGATGGAGGAAAAACATGACACAAAGTTTGATGAGTTGGAAGTGAGAGGATGAATCCAGAAAAGGTTGGGGAAGGGGTAGTATGGCCAAAACATAAAAGCATAGCATTAAAAAAAAAAAATCTGGCATCCACGGTGCTTCTGTTAAAAAGAAACTCTACCCTTTATTTAAGTTTGGCCATGTTTAAGGTTGCTCAAAATAGAAGGAAACAGCTAGTGCGGACCCCAGTGACTGAATTAGTTGAAGTTAGAACAGTGATTTTGCAGGTGCCATGATGAAGAATGGCAGGACCTGGACATAATGAAGATTTAATTACATGCTTAATACAATTAAACCTTGAAGCCAGGAGGGAACATAAATATTAAAATATGCCATCTATGCTTCTGGGGAGTTAGAAACATTTTCATGTTTAGAGACTTAGCTTCTATTATCAATGTCAATATCTATAATCTCTTATAATATTTCATATGGATTTCACTAATGAAATTAGGAACAAAGTCAGGCAGCGAAGCGTGTGAACACTCTCTCACTGGCAAAATACACTGGCAATGTTAGCACTCTCTGCAGTGCTTTGCACGTCCTTTCCTGGCCTGCATTACATGCCTGCCTTCTGAGAGGGATAGATAATTTATATGATTAATGCTATGCACTTCCTGAAAGTTTGAGGAGATGACCAGGTGACCAGATATGACCAGTGAAAGCACATGATTTGCTTTTATCATACTTATTACTGAAGTGATTAGAAAATACATTTGGGAATCTCTGTATTTAGCACAGAATACAACTGTATACAATAATCATTCATTACATCAGCAGAGCCTTTGTTTCACTGTTGTAAATATGGAGTTCCAAAGTCTAATTTAATATTTGGCTCAATTAACTCTCCCCCGGTAAGTTATGCTACTTTTGGAAAGTGATTAATTGGACATGTTTATGCTATTATGTCATTTCATGTTGGCCTTAGCATTCTTGTTTTTAGTTAACTCATGTTATTGATGATTTTGAATGATCTCAAACAATATATATATATGTATATATACATTTATATATAAATTAAATACTATATTTTATATCTATAAATCTGTTTGCTTTCCTTAGCATTTCTCATTACATTCGTTTGTTATGACCCCTTAATTAGGGCAACTAATCTTTGAGAAAGAAATCTCAGATACCTTGACTTGTCACATGTGGAATAAGTTGATGACATTTGTTTGGGAGAACAGCACCTGCGAATCAGGCAAATGGCATCAGAGAAGTTCACACAGATCAGGAACATAAGAAAAAGGTGTGCACAGCACAAGCTAGACAAACTATTTCTGCAGATGCAGCGCCACTGTCATCAGATCTGAGCCTCAATCATGAAATAATGATCAAAATGAATCAGAAGAGTTGTTCCAAGCAAAAACTTAAGCAAATAACATTTCCAGTAATTTGGGGCATATTTTAAACAAGGTAATATAATATTTGTCCTGGAGTAGATGATATGGAGTAAGACAAACATAATCTAGAAAATACTCCCTTCCCAGATGATTCCAGGCTGTGTCACCTGGATGATAAAAACTGCACAAAAAATGATTGAAAAAAAATTCTGAACTTTGTCTTTGAAACTTATTTTGTTTGGAGATGCTGAGTAGTTTTGAACTTTATCTTGCTAGAAGTCGTCTTTAGACCATATTTCTACTATGTTTCAAAAAAATTTAAGAATGCCAGTGTAGTATTAAAAAAACACCTGAAAAAAAAATTAGAAACATGTGTCCCAAACATTGAGAGACATTAAATCAGTTTGATATACCTGTAGGGTAAACTGTTATTCATTAGTATGCCTTCTGATGATATTATGGTATAAAATATAAATTATCTAATGGCAAAACAAGCACTACAAAATTACGAATGTAAACTTTCAATTCTGCAAAAACTTTGCAACAGTGTTGTAAAGAAATAGTAAACAAAACATTGCTGTTACTTCTAGATAGTAGTGTTTGCTATTCTATGTTTATAATTCTACAAATTTTCTCTAAAGTGTTCCTAAATTCTAGACTTTCAAAGTGTAATATAATAAATCAACATTCTGGCGTCTTGTTGAGCGATTTTCTAGATTGATTTGGTCTGTGAGGGAAGTATCCTGACAATGCTAATTAAAATGGGAAAGCATATCCACTCTAGGTGGCACCATTCCCTAGAAAGAGGGTGCTAAACTATATAAGAGTGAGGGAACTTAGTTGAGCACTAACATGTTTATAGAAATTCACTGTTCCCTACTATTAATTGTGATTATAATGTAATCAATTCTCTCAAGCTCCTGTCACTGGGACTACCCTTGTATGGTGGAAGGCAACCTAGAATTGTGAATTAAAAAAAAAAATTGTCATGTAAGTTGTTTTTTGTCAGGGTATTCTATCATAGCAATAAGAAAAAAAATTAAGACACAATGTTGTACGCATTATTATTTTAAAAGTTGTGGTCCTATTTTTGTGTAAGAAATAGCATCCAACTTAACATGGATGTTTTGTGAAAAACACCTCCCTTGTAATTCCGTGTGGTGTACTCATTGATTCAATTAGCTTCCTAAGTATGCAGCTTTTCAAATATTTATTAATCAAAAGGCGTAGGTATTGGAGTAATCCAAACATAGGACTATCATACCTATAAAATTAACAGTCAAGAACCATGGAATCTCGTGGGGGAAACATTGACCCAAACTCACAATGACTAGAGTACTTGCAAGTGTGTAGACCATTGTAAGGCAGCTCTTACCTGGGTTTGACGGAAAAGACTCTATGGCAGGACATATGCAAAACAGTGCTTGACGCTGGGGATAGTCACATAGCCTCTGTTCCAGGACAGCATCATAGTAAAATTCAATGCCAAAATGGCACAGAAGACTCAGGCCTTCTTCTGGCACTCCAATTGGTACTGAGTGACAGTTGTGTAGATCTTTCAGGCGTTTACACCTGTCACTAAAGAGACTCTAATTTCCTTGTGTTGGGTGCTATATTTTCAAGAACATTAGTTCATCAATTCAACACAACTCATGTTCTTAGATGGAGAGTGAGATGTAAGCCATGACAGAAACAAGATGTGATGTGCTTTCAAGATAGGAACACCAAAGGTGTATTAGTGACCATGTAGAAGACAGAAACTAGGTAGTGTGACATTGCCTACACACTGATGTGTGACACAGAGCACCCAGAATTGAGGGATGGTAAACTTCTATTTAGATCTTCAGTTTGCGGTATTTTCCAGGAAATTGGCATAATTGTGTTCCTTTTATTTTTTTTTAACTTATTGATAACAACCACATGTGAAAACTCAAATATTGTTTCTCAAGAAGTGTGAGACTCTACTACAAGTTTTTCACAGTATTAAGCTCAAATTATGTAACAAGCAGATGGATAATAAATGCTCAAATGATGGTTATCCAGGATGAAGTACTAATATTAGCAGAACTCCGGTACAAAACCCAGTAAATGAACATTCTTTAAAGAATGAGAAGATTAGGCTTAAGCTCTTACATAGTGCTCGATGGATTAAAAGCTGCATTTGTGTGTTTTCTCACATGCTTTCTAATGCAGTCATTGTAGCACACACAAATTCTGTCACATCCTCATGCAAAAAAAAAAAATCAGAAAATCAAGCTTGTAAGATTTAAGTGATTCACTTAGTTAAAAAACCAAACAGTGAAGCGACTGGCCTTGAATACTAAGGCAAGTCAAACGTATGCAGATTTTAATTGGTTTTCCATTGCTACAAGGGTTGGGAAATGAAGGGAAAGGTTTCACTCTCACTAGGAGCTCACTTACTGTTAACCACTTTTCATCACAGATTCTGGAAGTCAGACGTTACCATTTTTGCCCCCAAAATTATTCTATGTGGTATCACTAATCTCAGTCCCAAACACGGACACACACACACACACACACACACACACACACACACACACACACAGAGACAGACACACATACACATAGACACACACAAAACAGTCAATTCTTTGAAAGGTTGAGTTGTTCATAGCTGTGCTTCTTTTTAATGAGTCAAGCAAGGGGTGTCGATCCCATTTTAGCTAAACTACTAAGGAAATACAATTTGCCATGTTACCTAAGATGTGTGACAGCAGGATGAGTTGCTTTCACAGAAAAAAAAAAAAAAAAGTCAAGGAGCACATGTTCAGGTTAAGAAACACGAATGCCCAGTATGAATATTTATATAGAAAACAAGATTATCATTGAGAAGTGAGTGAGTGGGACTAGGGTAATACAGTTGTTGCTACCTGCTGAAATCAAGATGAAAGCTTCCTTTGGAAATAGAAATTTCGGGTCATACACAGGAGGCACCTGAGTGAAACACTAACAGTATGAGGAAGGTCTGTGGATAAAAGGGATTTTGAGCCTCTGCTCCTCTGAACTGACCAGTCACAAGAGAGACCACACTGGCATAGTTGGCTCATCTTTCTGTCAACTCTTAAATTCTTTCCCAGATGCTGCCCGTTATGTCTGGCTGAGAGTAGGGATTCATTAGAAATATCAACTTGACATATGACTAGATTGTCACAGTTATTCAAAAGTGGCTATGGAGGTGACTAGTAACAAAAGACATAGCCTGGATTAAATCTGTGATGATTAAAAACCCAAAGGGGGAAAAAAAACTTTTTCAATTCCATTTGGCATTTCTACCTGAGTAAAGTATCTGTTTTTGAGGGCAGACTAAACATGATGTGCAGATAGTAATACTTCCTGGGCTGCAGGGAGCTTAATTAGTGATTTTCATTGTTGTAAAGAGACCTAGAGTTGCTACGTTATTGTCATAGCTTTGCCTGTAAGATAACTTAGAGGGTTGGAGTTGTGAGTATGCCCGTGTTGGTGTGTGTGTGTGTGTGTGTGTGTGCACATGTGTGTATGTGTTCATGTGTTTGTGCACATGCATGCATTAGTGAAGGAGTAATGGTTAAAATAATGATCTGAACATAAAGATAAGGAAAAAGATGCTACTTCTTCAAGCAATCATTTATATAGAAAAAAATGGAAGCTTACACAACTCTGTTCTGACCTTATGTCTAGCAAATATTTTTAAACCATAGAACACTTCAGAAGCTTCAAATGGTTTTTAATTAACAATTAAAAAAGATAGTTTTCCTTTGGTTAAAACTCTTCAACAGAGAAATAAACAAAGGGGGCACCATACAACAATGTATAATTCTATAACATTCTTAAATCTATGAAAAATTCACAATTCCAGAATAAATGTTTTCTCCCCAAAAAATTGTGTGAAAACCCCTAAGCACCAAGGTGATGTCTTTAGAAAGTGAGACTTTAGGAAAGAAACCTTCTAGAGAGCTAGCCATAGATGCAGGGAGCCAGCCCCCATATGAGGACACAATTAGTAGTTGTCATCTCATGGACCAGATGATGGGCTCTGACAAGGACTGAAACAGCTTTGATCTTAGACTTTTCATCTTTCAAAACTGTAAGAAACAAATCTCAATTGTTTATAAGATGCCTGGATTAAAGCATTTTATTAGAGTAGCCTACATAGACTAATGGAAGGCTTGAATGGACTTTAATCTGACCTCATGCATTTGAGATATTTTTAAATCACTGAAGTTTCCAAAAACTACACACAAATTCATGTTTTGAAAAAAGGATGTTCTTTCTTAGAAGGAACTTTGAACTTAAATAACTGAGGAAAAGTGAGATGAGACCATAACATATAATTCTCTGCAAGTCTTAAATATGTATAAAAATCACAATGCACAATTCGTATGCGCCCACGCATGACCTGAATCTAAGCAGCTATTGCTGAAACCTGACTGCTTTGGAAGGGTGCCAGAGAGCCCAAAGGATTTATAATCTCTAGGACATTTCTTTACTTCAACTAAACATAAACATGATTTAAAACAACATGTTTACATTAATTGAAGGGAAATAAAGCAGAACAATTTTTCTAAGTTCTTTGCCTTAATTTAAGTCTACAAGTAAAAACTTAATAAGTATATTTTTAAAATGAGGCTAAGAACTAGTTTTGCTTACATGAAACAATTGAATATAAAAATACCAACCAAACTAAAACCCACCAGAATTCATTTTTATGATTAAAATTATTTTAAGAATAACACTGCATTTGGGTAGTTATATATTTTTAAGAGAAGGAAATATCACCACTTAAGGTTAAAAAGAGGCTTTCAATTTTTTAAATGAAACATTTAAAAATTATACATAAGTGCTATATTTACATCTTTAAATTTTTAAAAACTATGTTACATTTGAACACTGATAAAAATTGGTTTAGAGCAAGTATCTTTTAATAAAGAACATTTTAGACTCATCTAGTTTTTAAATGGTGCAATACTGGAAATACTAATATTAAGGTTCTAAAATTTTATTTTGTAACCAATCTTTATATTTTTAAATTATTTACTTGGTCCTTGTAGTTAAGCATGTACACATGTTTTAAAGCTAAATATAAATTGCTTTTATTTTTTTAAATAAAAATAAACTGTGGGAATTATAATGCTAAGAGGATGGTTTAGACATGCATTTTTTTTTTTTTATTAAAGAGTATGTAGTAGCATTGGTGTGTGTGTGCGAGGGGAGAAACAACAAACAATAACTCTGGGCTCTATAAAGGAAAGAAATATAAATTACATTTCACCATTATTGAAAAACTGTTTTTGTAAAGAATGAAAAACCAAGCTTCAGAGTTAGAAAAACTGCGATTAATCCTATAATTAACAAATAGCTGATTTCTAAAATACCTAAAATTTTACAACCCAAAGTATCATAGAGCAAGAATGAAAAACATTTCCACCTCATAAAGTTAACAGTCTCTATCAGGTGTTTCACTTAAAAACAGATGTAGACGCTGAAGAAGCAAATGAAATATGCTTACTATCTTTAGCTATTACAGATTACAGACCAAAATCAAACAAAATGTTACTACGTACTCTAAAAGTAATTCAGAATAACAGTGACACTGCCACAAGCTAGTAGTGATAGAAAGAAGGCCATGCGTGCATAGATATCTGGGATATAAATTAAAGCAGCCACTTGGAAACACTCTTTAAAAAATTAAAATGCAAATATTATAAATCTGGCAATTATATCCCTAAGAAGTTATCACAGTTAAACTCAAAGCTACATTCCCCACTATGTCCCCTGGTTTAGAAACACACCCTGTTTACCCAGAAAGCCCCAGTTTAGCTCCAAGCACCAAAGCCAGGGAGTTAACAATCTACGCTGACTCCAGCTACTGGGCACCCAGTGCCCTACTGTGGCCTCCACAGGCAGCAGCATCCATGTGACACACACATGTACAGACTGTACTCATATGCATATATTTTTAAATGTCTTAAAAAGCTATGTTTTCACACACACACAAAAAGTCTGTATATGACTGCTCAGAGAAGCATGTCCCGTAGAAGGCCAAAACGAGAAAGCATCTTGTGTACTCTGGTGACAGAATAATTAAACCAACTGTGACCAAACAACTGTAACACAAATCCCACTTCGCATTAAAAGAGACTGAACTAATTAATGATAGACCAAGAACACAATTGAAGACAATATTTAAAAAAAAAAAAAACACTGAGAATTATGCTGAATAGAGGAGTCTAGCTGCTTGAAAATAATGATGACATGGAATATGATTCTATTTCTGTGACATCCCTGAAATGACAACACGTGCACGTGGCACACATCCCATGGTTTGCTGCTGCTGAAGTAATAGTGGGGCCGCAGGAAGCCTCCTTGATTATAAACTGGCAAGGGTGAGAATGGGGTGTGTCTTGACTATATCAAAATATTGGCATTATTTGTAATATATATTGCTTATAAAATACTAACACTATTTGTTATCTGTATCACTAGAGGAAAACAAGAACACTTTGGTCCTTTGATTTTTATTATTTACAAATGCATGTGACACTTCAGTTATCTCAAAATGAGCAGTCGAACCTAAACACGGAGGAGGAAAGAGATAGTAAACAGATAGATGGTCTCTAGAAGGGCATTCACAGGGGTCACCACGACGGAGAAGTCTGGGCGTTCGGTATCTTGCCTTCTTTTTAAACCTTCCTTATAGAACCTATACTGCTTGCGACATATATCTTAGTCCCTTTGTTAATATCAGTACAAATTTTTAAATTCTATTTTTTAAAACTTTTTCATTGTAATTTATTCACATTACATCCAGGTTGTAATCCCCTTGCTCTTATCTTCTTGTTCCCACCTCCCTCCTCCTGGTCTATTGCCCTCCTCTCGACCTCTCAGGGTCCTCTTCCCCCAGCATCTGACCACAGCCTATCTGGTCTCATCAGAACAGTCTGCGTTCTTTATGTACCCACAGGAGCTCTCCTCCAAGGGGGAGTGATCAAATCCTGGGCACTAGAGATCTTGTCAGAGGTAGTCCCCTGCTCCAAACCCCCTTCCCCATGTGGAGAATGAGCTGTCCATTGACTACACCAGAGCAGGAGTCCAAGTCCTGTTTGCACTGCTCTTGGTTGGTCTATCAGTCTTTGCAGGCCCCATGGGTCCAGATCCCTCAGCACTGACAGTCTCCTTGTGGCACTCCAGACAACCCTCCCCCTTCCTTCCCTGATCTCTTCCATACAACTTGCAGCTCTTCCCTGAGAGTCTGGTTGTGGTGGCACCAGCAGTATCTGTTGAAGGAGGCAGAGGCAGAAGGATCATGAGTTCAGTATACATTTCAATCAGGAAAGGCAGGTTTTAAATTTCCCACCCTCTATTATGAAACCGTTTAACCCGTGCTAAGGTATTTGATGGCTGCAGCATCAAATGATTACTTGAACTCTCGTGTGGCTTTTATCCTGTGCTAAAAGGACATGATCAAAAAACTTGGAGAGGAAAGGGTGTGTCCCAGTGTACAACTAAGGTTCCAATCTACTGTCTAAGGATCAGGTCAGGAATTCAAGGCAGGAACCTGCAGGCAGGAATTGAAACAGAAGACATGGACGGGTGCTGCGTACTGGCTTCCTCTCCATGGCTTGCTCAGCACTGTCCTCGGTGATCAGTAAGAAAAACGCATTACAGTCTTGCCCACAGACTAATCTGGTGGGGGCAATTTCTCAATGGAGGTTTCCTCTTCCAAAACGACTCTAGGCATCAAGGGGACTTAAAATCAGGTAGCACAAGAATAAAGAGACTGAATTGAATATAAGTCCTGCCTTCACACCTTTACTTTCCCTCTCAATGCTTGACAGTCACGAATTTTACCCACCTTCAAACTTGCTTTGAGAAGTCAGAAATGTTTGCTCAGAAGCCTAGAGAATCTGGCCTAATGCTGTATATGTTGGCTTTTAGTTAGCTTAAAGCAGTATTAAAAATGGTTTCATATCCCATTTGTATAGGTGAAAGGGTATGTGAACATATACATTACACACACACACACACACACACACGCACGCACGCACTTCTGATTTCTACAAAAGATAGTTCATCGTTCTTTAGAAAAACCACTGGCCAATTTTTAAGCTGGAGATGAACCGTTGCCCAGTGCTCAACATCAGAAATCAAGAAGCAATTACAGTGTTGGAGACAGGAGGTTTCTGTGAATTCCAAAGACAAAATGGAAAGGAGGTGGAGGAAAAAAAAAAAAATCAATGTACCGACTCCAGAGGACATGAGGAAGTAAAGAAGCTAGGGATCAGTGTCGCTGATGGGAATGACTCTGGAATTCTAATTGATTCTGCGGGTTCCAGGGAAACGGAGCTTATTTTGGAAACATAATGGTATAGGGCACAAGCAGAAAATACACATCATCTATAGAGCCAGCAGTTACCCACAGTAGATCTCAGAGTGTAAGTAAAGTCAGGAGCCCTCAAGCAAGAGTTCTTGAAAGTTATCTCGCTTGTAGCGTCTAGAGAAACAGCCGTTGCCATCTGCCCCAGGAAACACGTGTTTTCATACAAAATATTTCAGTGTTTATAGATCTGAAAAGATGATTAGGAGAAGTCATTTAAGTTTGTAAGTAGTTCACATTGAAAGAATGTAGAAATACAAGTCATTATCACGGCTCCCCCAAAACTACTGGGAAAGGAAGCCAGGGGCAGAAGTGTTCTCCTGTCTAAGTCAAGTTTTCTTTGTACCTAAATTGTGTTTAGTGGTAGGTCTGCCATCTAGTGGCCATCTGAATAAATGTATGCTGATCAAAAATTAGAAGACATGAAAATGTTAGGCAGCTCACATAAATCAGGCCCTTTTCTGGTCCTGTTGTAAGCAAGCTAATGGATTTTATTAGTGTTAGGGATTTTTTTTAATCTGGGCATTAATTAAATATAAGAGTTTTGGGTTAAAATTTCACAAGTTCAAAGGCAAAGTATGAGCAGTTATTTTTCATTTACGGCAAGTTCAAAACAAATATATACTCAAAAACAATCTCTGGATTGAAAATAGGGCAACTTTCTAACTTAAAGATTTATTTTCATGTATGTACATGCGATCATGGCTGTGTAGGTATGCTGTGTGTTTGAGAGTGCCTGAGGAGACAGCAGAGGATAGTGTATCACCAGGAACTGGAGTTACAGGAAGTTGTGATAAGCCTCCTGACCTAGGTGCTGGCAACTGAACTCCGGTCTTCTGGAAGAGGAGTAAGCTGCCTTGACCACTGAGCCAGCTCTCCAATGCCCTGAGTAATGTTTTATTGACTCTTTTGTTTTATTTTGCTTTGCTGTCTTTTCATGTCCATCTAGCTGATCTTATTGGCTTTTAATTTATGTACAAGAAGTAAAACAAATAATTTTTCCCACTACTTAGACATGTGATACCTGCCAAGGTGCAGGAGAAATAGCAGTTACTATGTATAATGTGAAGACAGCTCCAGAATTTAAACCCTACAAGGAAATGGCTTATTGCTCATTCTGAATTAAAAAAAAAAAAAAAAAGTAAAAACTAAATTATTTTTAATAGTGTTCATTTACTTATTAATAGAAGTTAATAGTGATGATAGGTTTTCTATGCTCACTTTTCTGAATAATTTTCAGAGCTATATAATCCCAGCCCCTAGGGTTTTACAGTGCACTAACTAACTAGGCTTGTATTTCTGTAATCCTAATATATCAAAAAGGTTTATTCCTGTGATTGAAAGTGCCATTTGCACGTTACCTAATAAGTACATTGAATACAGCCAGAGAAACTTTCACTATGTTCAATTAATCAGGAAAACATAGAATATTCACACCTCAACTCTGCAATTGTTATTTTTATTTATTTGTTTTCTTGGCTGGTATACTTAAACAGAAATTAGCTCTCTCTCCCAATTATAGTTCTTTTGACATTCTAATCAATTAGAGTACAGTCACTGAAATAAATAATATAAAATTCAATAGCTATTAGGCATGTTTTTCATTATTGTTGCATTCAGCTAATTTCCCCTTAGGCTTATTACTGTCTGAAATATCAGAACAGCATCACAATGTTCAAACAGAAAATAAAGGCAATTTTACAACTGCTAGTATTGTGTAAAAATGTACTGTAGTAACTCAAACTCTGAGTGCCAACATTCAACAGGTATTTACAAAATAATGAAACCATTTCTCCTGCAAACTTAATCCTTCATCTCCTGTGGTACATATGTGCTTTCATGCACAACTATAATATATTGCAATCAATATGGATGCTTCAAAGTCACCAGTCTGCATTGCAAAGTATGAATATCTATATTCCCATGAGGAACTATACTTATTTCTAGAACTCTCACATGATTTATGCTAAGATTCACAATGTTTTAGAACATAATTTTCAAATTTGTAGAATTAATTGTCTTTTACATTCAATCTGTCTACACTACAATAAATCACCAAACTACTGAAGAACTTACACTAAACAAAAACAAAAACAAACAAAATCTCAATAAATAAAAACTTGTTTAAGTCTCTGAGAGGGAAATATTTTTATTTTAATAATTCAGAAAAGTTAATGAATTTGTCAACATTTATTTGTGTCAAAAATCCTGCTTTAAACAGCTTAAAAGAAAAAAATATTTATGTTGGTCCACGACCTTTGAGGTTTTCTGTCATCATCTGTTGGCAGTACTGTTTTTGAAGCAGCTTATTATTGCAGGAAGGCAAGCCTGAGGTATAACCTAAGGCCCCCACAGCCACGTCACAGGTTCCACCCCAATGACCTAACTTCCTCCCATTAGGCTCTACCTCCTTATGGTTACGCTTCCTCCTCAAGGCTTTATACATAGCTTGATGTCCAAGCTTAACACATGAGCTCCTAGGAGGCCTGCCAATTTCAAACTACTGTAGTCAGTCATAGGACAGAAGCCATGGGCCCTAAGGATTGAATTTTCTGTTAGGTTCAAATCCATCTCCAACTTCCAAACTCCAAATATCCAGAAAGGCTCAACCTAGACTACAGGAGCATTTCTAGTGATTAGAAAGAAGTCAGCATTCCTCCTCTGGAATTTGTAAAGCTGGTTCCCCGCTACCAAAAGTAATTATTTCCATTATCATTGGCACAAAGGTCAAAAGACTACCTATAATACCTAAATAGCATAGCCAAAGCTCTTGCTGTCTATGTTAACATCCTAGCCTGGAAGTTAGGGCTTTAGTATGTAACTAAGTGGCCCATTTTCCCCAGGCAGGAAGAGATAATGGAAGTGGCTCTTCACTGCAGACAGAAACCCCTTTCACAGATTCCTGAGCAATGGTGCCTGTGAGCTTTTATCCATCAGCCAGCAATCCTTCTGTGTCTAGCCTGGGTAGAGCCCAGACTGCAGTTTTGATTCATTATTGTTGTTTGTGAGATTTGGGGGTTTCCTTCAGACCTAACACTGTATATAGACACTTAAATTGGGCATGTCAATAAGACGTTCGTCTTCATTGTTACTGTTAGATTTCTGAGATATAAAACTGAAATGAAAACCACTGAATTATTTAAGCTCTTAAAAGGTGGTGTAAGAGCATTAAGAATACATGAATAAGATGAATGCAGACGGCCAGTTCACTATGAATGTAACATGTGTAGAACTCATTATCCTCATGGTTGTCACATGGTTCTCCCTGCTGTGTGCAGTTTGTTTTATACATGTGTAATAAAATAAAAGTATTTTTAAAAAGAATAAATGATGATTCTGGAACAGTAAGTATTTAGTCAGATGAATACTCAGTTTCCTTTCTTAGTAATGTTGTGAAGGCAAAGGTGTGCCTTCTATTAACAGGTAAGATGATTCCAAGTATTTAATCACATGCCAATTTTTAGAAAGCTGTTGGTCTTGTGACAACTTTAATATAATTAAAATCCTGTGATTTTTGTTGTTACAGAATTTTCTTTTACAGTGATCTTTTGTGCATATCTTCTTATATTTTTCTGATGTAATTTGATACCTTGCCTTCTACAAGGTCATAAAGCTATTGTTTTATATTATATCATGTCAATTTGTCTGGAATTTAGTGTTATACATCTTATAAGATAAAGTTTCTCTACTTATAAAAATACAAATTTTCAATATCATATGTCCTTTACTATTGCTTTGCAATATTGATATTATTAAGAATAAAGTGTTCATAAAATGAAATGTTTCCTGGATGTTGTAATTTTAAATTTTTCTTGGGATAATGTGACAGAGTCCTAACTTTTTTAATTATACCACTATCTTCTTTGTTTATCTTAAATGTATATTATGTTAAGATTAGAATTATGACATTTTTATCTTCTGGTTAAAGTAAATTCTTTATAATTATGCCTTGTCTCTTTTACTCACATTCTTTATCCTACTAATGTATTTTTCCCCTGAATTGATGACTTTGGTCTGCAGTGTAAGTCATACCATACTTCAATAAATATCTTTATTCCTCTTATCTTGTACATACGGAAATACTAAGTAAAAAGCATGTTTTATGTTAATTAGTCTAATAAAATATATATGTGAAGGCTATCATTATAGCCACTTTATTAAATTTTTGTACTTTATTTTATAATCCTTGTATGTGTGTCTTTGTACATGCATAGGTTTATGTGAGTGTTTAAAAATGCAAGATGGCCAATGAATGTGTAGAAGTCAGAGGACAATTTCAGGTCAAGGGCCTCAATTTTGACTTTGCATGAGACACTATCTCTAGTTGATCATAACTACTGTAGATCAGGGTGGCTAGCCCATGAGCTCTGAGGAATCCTTCTACCTCATTTTCCCATCTCATCATGAGGGCACTAGGACTACAGAAAGTCCTGCTGCATCAGTCTTCACGCGTGTTCTGGGGCTATGAAATTAGGTGCTTCCTACTTGTCCAGCAAGTGGTTTAACCATTGAGCCATCTCCCAGCTCTTTACGTACGCTCTCTAAGCCTTGTGAATGCAGTAATCCCTGCCATGTTTCTCATGAGTATGTGCATAGTCTTTACTGCTAGATATGGTTTTTATTGCTTGTTAAAAAACTGGGCACAACATATATAATAGCCTTCCAGATTGAATTTTACAAATTAGTTGAATGTTCATTTTTCAACAGTTGACTAGCCAATGGCGTACTTTAACGTTAGCCGTAAAAGTTTGGTTAAAGAATTAGAGCAACTACCACTTTTGTAGATGAAGTAATATGACAGCAGATACACAAAGGCTATGATAATGCGAAACATTACTAAGTGAAAATTTGGTGTAGATTGATGAGTGCACAGACACAATTATGCACTATTAATAGTTTTAGAATGACTGAAAACAGATGCTCTAAAAATATATGTTCTGAAAATAAAGAATTTTATGAAACATTAAGATGTTCTATTCACAATAGTCAGTTAAATCATGAAAAAAAAGAATGCATTTGTAAAAGTCCATAAATCATTTTTGTCTGCATATATATATGTATATATATGTATATATATATATATATTTACCATTAAATATAATATTATCAGTCCATATAATGCTACTTGTATGAATGGATTCAGGGTTGACCATTTGTCACTGGACAACCAATTGGTGTGCTCTTCTCTGGGGAAGACCACCTACCGCTCCCAGCTTTCCACAGTTACCTATAGTTCTTTGTAAGACTGAGGTTTCATGGCTTTCCCTAATAAGTTTGTTGTGCTCACTGTTGTTGTGAAACAGGCCATGGATCTGAACGAGTATAGGAAGGAACATGTGAAAAGTTTTGGAGGGAGGAAAGACAAGGGAGCAATTTTGTATCTATATTTAATATAAAAATATTTTTAATTAAACAAATCAAGTAATTGTTATTGCACCTTAAATGACAGAAAAGCATAAAGTTTTATAATAATTTTTTCCTGAAAATTTTCATGTTTCAGTAATATATTAGCTATAGGAAGAGCTGGAAAGTAATGCCAAGTTATCTTAGTTAAAATCCACAAAAGACTTGTTTTCATACAAAATTTGTCTAAAACGTTACATTAGTATACCTAATAAATCCCAAAGGGTTAGAATCATCTGGTTTTAGCTTCATAAAAGAAACTGAAGTCAAATGTGTTATTATTTCATTTCATAAAGAAAAAATTATCACAAGTTAATAAGCTAAAAATTGAAGAAAATATAGAGGTGGTTGGAACACTCAGTGGGTGGAGACACATGCCACCCATCATGATGACCTGAGTTCAATTCATGGGATCCACACAGTAGAAATAATTGATTACCTTAAGGTGTTCTCTGACATCATAAATGCATCCTGGAGCAGGAGCACACACAAAAGACATTTAAAATAATGGTAAGTTCTAAAAAGAATTTTTAAAAAAGAAAAACTTGTATGTGAGTCATGCTGTGAAGATTCTTGAGGGACAGTCTTATAGCGAATGAAGAATTCTTTGGTTGATAGTCATTAGAAGATGAACAAAGCTTAATGAGAACATGAATATTTTTTGATATATGTTTGTGCATATGCAATCGGCATTTCAACATCAATATATATTCGTATGTCTACTCATACATTCTCATGCATATACACCCCTAAAAACAAGTGTGTATGTTTTGGAAAACTTAAAAATTTAGAGAAAAAAAAATCAACTTTAAAAAACTTCCAAAAAAAACCTTTCAATAGTGTGATCTTGTATTTCTTACAATTTGGATTTTAAGAGAAGATTATAAATATAAGCATGCTTAAGATGGGTCTGCTTAATGGAAATCTTCATTATCTTAAATAGTTGGTGTGAGAGGCTCAATTGAATTAAATTAAAAATCCATCAGCATTATCATAAGAAATATCAACATTTCCTGTGTTCATTAAAGATTTAAAGGACTCTTACACTTTGCAATATAATTTAAAGAAATTAAATGATCTAAATCCAGGTTCATGTTGAAAACATGGTCTCCTCCAGGCAAAAGAGACACATTTAGCACATCTGCTATCAACTACTTAGGCAAACAAGGTCCACCATAATATTAAGTAGAGCAGAGATTGAGGGAATGTCCAACAAATGCCTGGCCCAGCCTCAGATCCACTTAATGAGAGAAAGCCTACTCCGACACTATTAATCATATTCTACTATGCCAGCACACAGGAGCCTAGCATAGCTGTCCTCAGAGTATAGTAAAAACTAATAGCTTTTGAGCAACTAAAAACCTTTAGTAAACAATGTGGCCATGAACCAGTCACATGGTTCAGTTGGCAAAGCATTTGCTGTTGAGCCTGATGACTTGAATTCAACCCTTAGAGCCTACATACAAGGAGGAGAGTTTCAACTCCACAATGCTGTATTCTGACTTTCACACAAATGCCAAGGCCTCCCCACACATCATACACAAACCTGCATATGACACATATAAGTAAATGTTTTTAAAGAATAAATTTGGGAGATAAAAGCAGAAAAATAAGTAAGTATTTATATAATCTCCCCACACACTCTTTTAATACAGTTCCTCACGTTGGGGTAAATGCCAACAATAATGATCCAAAATATTCAGAGTAGAATTGCTGGTTAAAGCCAGCCTTTCATTTTTAGACGAGGAACACTTGAGTCACCATTTCTAGAATTTTTTTTCAAATAGAGAACTTTTGTTTATAAAAATTGAAAAATAAATGAGGCCAGATGCCTGAAATGTTTCATCTGTCATCCTTAATATTTTACTGTTGTCTTCCTTCACCCTGAACAATTACAATTGTTGTATTGATTTTCTTATATGGAGTCTGTCCAAATCAATTAGTTTGAAACAACCATTATTATTTCTGTACTCTTACTTCACTTAACATAACACATTTTGGACTACAGTAACAGAATTCAATAGGCATAAATAGTTTGGGAAGAATCAGCTTTGATCCTCAGAGGATATAGGGCTCTCTGATAGAACCTGATCTGATTGGCAGTGGAAGCAAACCTGAGAGCTCTCTGCTGCGTACACCTACAGAATGCCAAGGTCATCACCAAGGAGGCTTTATGGATGGTATAGACTACATCAATCCATCTACTTAACAAAGGTTAGCTAGAGGAGGTTCTACTGAGCTAAGCATAGTCTCAAGTCAATCGCCCTTCAGAGAAGACTGTGTTTTGATGTGTCCCACCCTCTCACCCCCCCCACCCCCCATTCTGGCACATGCCTTCATCATCACTATCTTCTGGTCAGAGTTCTCAGGGTCTGTTTTGGGTCACCTTCTTGAATATATACACCTGGCCCAGGTTTCGTCATTGAAAACTAAGTTCTGATCTCTTTTATATGTCCTTAATGCCTAGGCTTGCTTGCTTTCTTGTGTTCTATTCTCCTTTGCCTTCTCATTGTGTCATTGAAAGTATTAAAGAGGATTCTAAACCAGAACAAGATCTCTGGCATAGACAGTGGTCCCTCCTTATTTCTTAGTGGTCTAAACCAAAGATAACAGAGTAAATCACATTAAACCCACCCCAAAATATCCCACAAAGCAATCTGTCCCTAAAAAATAAAAGCCTTCCACGTTTATTGCTTAGGATCTTAGACAATGACCCTGTAACAGAGGAACTATAAAAAATATATCCTATGAGAATCCTGGCAATTATATCACCAACAGTCATTAGTAAGCATTTAATATTTACTTTTAATTCATGTTATACTTGAAGTAAACAGAGTGACTTTGGATCAAGTCAAGAGTATCATATCTTCAAGCCTTATGTTGTGAGAGGCACACAGACATTTTAAATAGGAAAGGAGAGTTTCTCACTGAAGAGGAAGAACAAGTTCAAAAACTTATGGTTGGAGGACCCCACTCTTGTGGGGGGGGGGGTATGGATTTTACTGCCACTGTCCTGGGCTGTGAGTTGACTAGGCCTGGACAAATCTCTCTGAGAGGCCAAAAAAAAAAAAAAATGGGTCCTTCACTTTCAAACTTTTGATCAGGAACAGATGGCTCCAGGAGAAAGGTGAGTACAACCTACTAAGTGTTTTCTAGGATTGGGGTTCACACCCTTTTGAAATGCATATGTAGTCTAAGGCAATGGGTCTCAATCCTCCTAATGCCACAACCTTTAGCATAGTTCCTCATGTTGTGGTGACCCCCAGCCATAAGATTACTTTTACTGCTACCTCATAAGTGCAGTTTTGCTACTGCTATGAATCATCATGTAAATATCTGTGTCTTCAGATGGCCTTTTGGGGGTCACGCCCCAAGGTTGAGAACAGCTCATCTGAGGGAAAGACACCCGCTCCATGTGTTCTCCCATTCACTTTCTACCTTCTGCTTTCTAAACATCTTTGTTCAGTCAATTACCAGCATCCTTTATGGGGAAAGTCCAAGCAACGGGGCAACAGAAATGTGTTTTCTACAGCCCGGTTATACTTCAGCCAGGATAAACGATCTCTGCATTGCAGTGCTGTCTTGGATCAGCCCTGCCTGCCACCTCATATCTCAGTGAAAACTATATCGCATTTCCACACCAGGAGTTTTTCTATTCAAGCCTTAGCCCAAATGCTCAGCTCTGAAACTTTAGCATAGTTTTCTCAACTTGGATCTCTTCCCTACATTCTGGCTACTGAAAATACCTATTTGAGCAGGCTATACATTTTCACAACTGGTTGAGACCACAGGGTGGTAATGTTCCTACTAGCTTTTCTCAGAAACCAGGGCTATGAATAGGTAGGGCTTTCTATGATGGAGCTTATGCCTCTTTTTTTTTTTTTTTTCTGTAGACACATTTTAGATTACAATAATATTCAATTAAGCCTCAACCATGCCACACTTTCACTTTTACTTGGCCATTGGGAAATTCTCCTTTTTATTCTGAAATCCCTCCTAGAAATGTGCAATTAAATCTATTAGTAAATTAAAAATGACTTTCCTTGCTTTTCAATTCATTAATATTAAATTCTTCTATTCTCTGCCAAGTAAACACAACCAAATACATAGTTACAGGTTCAGGTAAGACCACCACTTCTCCCTCTAGGCTTCTACACATGCATGTGTGCATATGGTAAACATGTAATTATATTGGGCAAGGGCTTGACTGGATATAGGAAATCAGGCAATCGGCAAATCAAGAGAACTGAGAAAAATCACATCAATTCCAAGCAAAGGTAAGCACTCCAGTTTTGAGAGAATAACCAGGCAGTAGTCACCTCATGTCAATAAGACTATTTTCCCCAGAACTCAAAGATAAGCATGGAAGTTGGGATGTGCTACACCAAAGGATCTGAACTTCACACTCCCTTCAAGCCCATGGCTCCCTTGTGCTTTCAACTGCAGCCAAGCCAGCCTCTTGATATTTCTTCAAGGATTATATTCTTTCCCTGCCTTATAGTATTTACAATTTCTGGACCCACTCATCTGATGTTGTTTTAAACATCCCCTAACTTTGTATACATGAATTGGTTTGCATGTCTTACAGCTTGGATTGTTGTCGGACTGGGGTCTTGCCCATTATTGAGATGAGTGTGTGTGTCTACGTTCGGCATTGGCTCCCCAAGAGCAAGCAATTGCATTGTCATCAACTTGGTCTCCAATATGCAGAGCAAGTCCTGACAGAAAGTCAAATCTTTATGACTTAGAGGAACAAAACTTAAAAAAAAAATCACTTCCCTGAAAAACCTAATGCTGGGAGTCCGTCTGTGTTCATCAGCTGTGATGGAAGCTATGACCCTTTTAGTGATTACTGGGACAAAGTAGAGTATGAAGAGGCTCAAGACTGAGGCACATGCCATACTCAAACGCAGGCCATCTGCTCCATGTGGTGGAAGAGACGCAACTAAGCAAATAAGCACACCGCCAAGTGTAATTTTAATCAAAGACTAGACCTCGGGGTTTATTCTCGTCATAGAATGGAGCTGAGTGGAGACGGTTACAAATGAGTCTTGAAGAGAAGTTGAGTAATCTTAAATGAAAACCGCAATTCTGTGAAGTCAAGAAAATAAGAGAATAATGTATTTCAAAAGGCACGGAGGAGGGTGAGTCAAGTATGAAAATATATTGTTTTGGTTTATCAAAAGAATAGTTGCTGGCAATCACTGAGGAATTTGGCACAATAGTTTATGGAGAAGAGATCATATATAATTAAGAAGCCACACACTCTGAAAGACTGGTCATCTTAGGAATTGCCTCTAAAAATATGCTGTATTTTCTAAAGTTAGGTGTGAACATAACAGAGGCTTTCTGGTATAATTATATGGTATGATTGTATATCGGCAACGAGTCCCTTTGACTTTATTCTGTAATGATCTGATTTATTTGTTACAGTATGAAAGCACAAAGTATGGAAAAGATATTTTTACAAATCACAACAACACATACTAGGTTACCCTCTGCTTGCTAATAATCCATCTTATAGCTTTGGTGAGTGCACATACCTACTGAAATCAATAAGAGTTATGTGCACACAGAGTGTTTTGTGCCTATGCCTTTAATATCAATGTATTGTCTATATACAGCCAAATAGCATTAGATAATCAGTGAACATAATTATAATAAACCCTGTTATGTCTTTGAGAAAGAAAGGCAATGGGAATTTAAAGATAGCCTATTCAGAAAACACTAGGCTTATGGAACAGGCAGCGGAACCTTCAGAAGCTGATCATCTAAATGCAAGCAACAATTTTTGAGCAGGAACAAATGGATGGAATATGGCACATGACTACTGGGCTGCATATATGACTGGAGAAACACTAGATAACACAAATATAAGTTCTTCTTATGAGACTCTTTCAATCAGATAATCTTATGTCATTAAGACACCTGGTATATCCTAATGGAGAGACTGAAACATAAATAAGCTTACTACTGAATATACGGGGTGTATGCAAAAGCTTTGAAACTAAAAGAGGAAGAAGGACACCCCCACTCTCTCATGTATCAGATTTATAACACACACACATCTGTTCTCTAGCACTCTAGAACGTTCCCTGCATAGCACCTCATTCTACACAAGCTTGAGAGTAGCTATGGTAGAACTGTACTTGGGGCTGTAGTGTCCAGGTCATGTAATTCAAGTGTATCACCGTCTTTTCTCCACCACAAAACTGAAGAGAGTTCCTATGTATATTGTGTTGACAGGTTGACTTTTTAAAATGGGCTTGATGAATAATTTAGCTGCATGACGTGCAGCCTGATACTTCTCTGCTGATGCCGTGCCTACATACCCTCTTTGGAAATTACACTGAATAACTTAAGCAGACTCAGGTATAAATGTTTAGTATAGATACTGTGTCTCTAGAAACACCAACAGGAGCTTGATCATATTGGCTACTGAGTAAATGGGGCTTGCAGATTTTATTGCAATCCAATATCACTGGGATTGGGAGAACAGGTCAGGAGCTTCCCTGTGTCATTTTATTTCTAATTACTCTTTATTTTTCTCCATGGGCCAACTACCAAAGGTGAGTTCTTTATAACTTGTCCATCAGTCAGAATTAAATTAAATCGAGTCTTAGAGTTGTTTCCCTATATGATAAGCATCAGATCAATAAATACATAAGTTAAAAGAAAAGTTCAAAGGCAATGTTTGTGGGACATTTTCAAACCTCATAGATAATTTAAAGAATACCTATGGAATACTACTCATCTATCAAAAACAAAATATTCCACAAATTTGTGGACAAATGGATTGAACTAGAAATGAACATAATGAGTGAGTTTACGCAGAAGCAGAAAGAGTCAAATGGTATATATTCAGTTATATCTAGACAAAAGGCCAAGGGGCATGTCCCATGAAAATCTTCACTTACCAGGAAAGTGGGACAGAGGGGAGGACATCCTATTGGGACTTTAGGTGAGAGAAGCATGGGAGAATGGGGAAACAGAAGGATCCACAGGGTACTAAAAACCTGCAAGAACATTATGATGGGCAGATCTGGGCCCAGGGGTCCTGCTCAAACTATGGCACCAGCCAAGGACAAACTTCAAAGCCCTACCCAGATCTAGCCAATGGACAGTGCATTCTCCACAGTTGAGTGGAGAGTAGGGTCTGACTTTCACATGAACTCTGCTGCCCCATATTTGACCAAGTCCCCTGGAAGGGGAGGCCTGGTGGCACTCAGAGGAAGGATAACAGGCTACCAAGAAGAGACGTGATACCCTATGAGCATATTGAAGGGAGGAGGTCCCCCTCAGTCATAGTCATAGGGGAGGGGAGTAGGGGGAAAGTGGGAGGGAAGGAGGAATGGAAGGCTACAAGGGATGGGATAACAATTGAGATATAATATGAATAAATTAATAAATTATTTTTAAAAAATAAAAAAATAAAGAATACCATTGACAGTAACATGGCTGGCCCTTCATTCATTTCTTTAAGTATTATCAGATCATACTAGGAAATGTACATAAAATCTTGTCTTGTAAAGGGAGCCATATTTTTTACCATAACAGTCCACCAGGGGAAGCAGCAGGAACTAGCCAAATGGTCTAGGAACTCCCACATGTGGGAATAAACTCGAGTGAGTCTTTGAAGAACTTTAATTCTTCCCTTCTTTGTTCTGAAAGCTGAAAGAGAAGTAAGTCTCTATGATGTGACAGAGGGTAAAATTAACAGAACATTATCAATATCTGCACTAATTTTATTTAATATGTAGCCTGAGGCAGAGATCTATTTTTATGGTAAGATGAACTTATATAAACAGAATGTTAACAGATTCTGAAAAAGAAAAAACTCCTGCTGGGTGAGCACATGTTAGCCATCGCCACAGTAATGAGCTATAAATTAATGTTGTAAAGGACCATGATTGGTGTGTAAGGATGCTGCTTGTAGCTATTTCCTATTAACAGAGGCATAGGGTGTCCTTACAAAGAATATGTATGCATTAACAGCATTCTAAAGGCTTCAAATAAGGAAGTTATTACATGAAAAGCAGAATCTTCACACAAAAGAATAGCAGCTGCCCCTTGATCCCAATAGAAAAGATACTCATGTTGCTAAATGACAAAAAGAAGGGAAGACTAAGGACATTCAAAGTAGGAGGTAGAACCCTGAAAGTCTATAGCAGACCAATCAGACAGATAACATTAATAAGAGAACTAGGAATCCACTCCCGAGTTCCCCAGGAACCCACAGTGCCAGTCCCTTCCTGAGAGCTGCAATACCACAGAACCAGACCCAGGTAAGGAACACAAGATGATAAAGAGATGGTTTTGCCAAACTAGATACAAGCCCATCACATGGCCATGATGACTATGACTGTTGTAGCATCTTTAAAGATTCTAGAACTTCCATACTCCGTCTTCCCAGGGAAGCTAATGAAGAGATTTATGTCATTTTTGCCTTTTGCCTCTTGATTGAGGTGCCTGGTCCACTTCTGTTTTAATATCCTCATGTCTAGATTGTACCCCGTGATGCCTTGGGTGGCTTTGGAAGCGTCCTGCTAGAGGTTGCACTGTGTATGAGTCTAGAGGTAGTAGGAATGTTGTAGGACACTTTAGATTGAGTTTGTTGAGCATGATGGCCAGGGCTGTCATTGTTCCTTCCAGGTGGGAAGAATCAACAGCGCCCAGGACAAGAAGCTCGGTGCTCACAGCAAAGACATTAATGCCCCACAGTGCTGTGAGGGCACGAGGAAGACTGCACTGTTGTAGCAGCAGCAACCAGGACCCTCCACCAGCAAATGATGGAAGGCCTAGCAAAATAAAGCTACATCTGAACAGCTCATGAATTCAACTTAGTCCAATAGGCATCAACATCACAACTGGCACCCCAATCGCAGGAATCTCATGAGACATGGTAGAATTTCTGAAAAACAGAGAACAGACACTGCCACCCAAAGGGATGAAAATGCTACTGAATGCAGACATTGACCTAAGTTCCCAGAGAATGCTGGAAATCTAGATTGTTTCTATAAAGGAAAACTTCTATACTTTGCATTTTTTGTTCTGCTATTCTTTTTTAAATTAAATTTGTTTGTTTATTCACTTTACATCCTGATCTCAGGATCTCCCTTCTTTCCTTCAGGTCTCATCCTCACACCTTCTTCCCCCTTTCCTCCCTCCCCTTCTTTGCATTTTTTAAAGCTCCACAGACTATATAAAACAGAGAATAAAGTTTATAGGCTCTATTTAACTTATGGTATAGTTTTTTTTTTTCAACCACTGATGTGTATAGCAGAATTTTAATTAAGAACTAAATTGAAATATTTTCCTGTATCATCCATGTGTCTTTTCATGTTACCTGGCAGCTTCAAATAAGCAAACTATTAACTTATGCAATTATGTAAACTGAGATAAACACATAAGCTTTCTCAATACTGACTGCCAATAAGTTAATTATATATCATCATTTCCCCAAAGAGAATAATCACTCAGAAAATGCTTTTATTAGTGCATAAAATGTTCCCATTAACTTATGATTTAAATCAACAAAGGGAAAAAAAGAAGGAACTTCTAGGTTCTTGAAGACAAAGAACCCAATAGGACAAGAAGTACCAACTTGTTCATGCTAGATGGCTGGTAAACACACTTGCCACCACGATGGCCTAACTTTGATTTCTGGGCCCATGTGATGGAAGGAGATAATATGCCCTGCAAGATGTCCTTGAACCTCCACACTAACATTGTGGCATGTTCGTGTCCACTCGTATTCACACACACACCCACAAATAGGTAAATTTAATTAAAGGGGTAAAAAAGTATGAACTTTAGGGTCATTTCATGTTGCAAGGAGTTTAATCCCAGTAGATGTAGGAACTATGGAGAGTGATACCAATAATGGCTTGCAATTTGGTTTTGTTGTGGTTTGTTTGTCTTTTCTTCATAAGACAAGCATCAGTGTCTCGTAAGCCTTTGGGGCAAAACGATAAAAGTTTTTCACTTGCCAACCTGAGCATAAAAAGAAAAAAGAAAGGATGAGAAGAGAAAAATAACACATGAGGGAAACAATCACTGAAGAGACACAAACAGAAGGAACATCAGTAGGAGCATGGCTTTTGTTGCTGTATTCTGTTTTGTTGGGAAAGGACAGAGAAATGGGGCTGAAAATGAAGACTGCCCTTGCAACCTCTGCAAAAGAAAAGAACTCTGTGTCTAATCCCAAAAGATTAAGGAAGACATTTATCTGACTCTACTCTCCCTTTCCTCTGTGAATATAATTCAATTTTAGTTTATTTTCTCTAGTCAGGGATCACTCAATCATTTGCCAATATTCCAAACTTTATTGGCATTTCTCAGCCAAACCAATTGTTTTTCTGTTTCTCTTGTGTTGATGTTTTTGAAAGTATCCTCGATAAGGTCAGAAGAACCAAGTCAACTCTGCATTTCTTATGTCATCTATAACGGCTTTTGAAATTTTATTCAAGGAAGATTGATGACAAGATTAGCCATCTGATTCATTTGGTAAACCAATGTAAATTAGATAAGAAGAAAGCAATAAAATAAAAATCACACATGAATATCATTAATGTACACAGCTAAAATTAGATAAAATGCTACTGGCAGATTGAATCTGCTTGGAATAAACAGTAACACTCCTAGGAATATAATATTTTTCAACATCAGATAACCACACTTACTGATTGATGAAAAATAGAACTTAATAGTATTCAATAAATTCAAATTTAGTAACAATGAAAAGAATCACAGATTTGAAGGGAACTACCTCCTCATAAGCACACACACACACACACACACACACACACACACACACACACACACACACAGAGTATTATATATACATATATGAGATTATATATTAAACACATTTATATTTCAATTTTTCTCATATCTTTAACTTTACTGCATTCTCTGTTTTATTTTAATGAGATAGGTGACACTCCTATCTCACTCCAGGGATTTTTGCAAAGCTCTTTTCTCCTGCAGCTGAACTGTTACATAATTAACATCGTGGAAAGTAGTTTCCATCAGTTCTAGGAGTCAATGTGAATCGCCAGCACTGGAAGATCAAATCTTAACCTCATGCCCAACACAATCTTTCCTTCTCTGTGGAAAGGCCGTTTCCAGCATGGGAATGCTGCTCCACTCTGCTAATACCACTCTTGCCGAATCCTTTCCCAGATGAGTTCAGAGCTGGCCCTATATGCCTGGCTTCCCTTCGCAGAGAGGGAGGGGTCAGAAGATAATTCTAGTGCTCTTACCAAATCTGTCAGCCAGAAGTTAGCAGGAATGTTCCTTGGGTTAAGTAAATGTTACAAAAGGCGATTTAACAACAACAACAAAACGCAGTGTGTTAAATTATTTTAACCTAATATTAAAGATGGCAACAGCTCAACTTACATCTTTTTTGGCAGACATCTATATTTATTATTATGCTTATTTACCCACAGAAAGTGAATATGGTCCTTTAGACTTTTGACATGTTCCTAGAGTAACAAACATTTAGTGAATCAAAATCTGTGCTCTGTATATTTATTTTAACTTTAAAGCTTGCACTATAAAGTTTTTAGATACTGAATAGCTATTGCTACACATTATGTTCCTGAGGGATTCTGCTGGATAAGGTTGAAGTCTCATTTTTCTGGATAGACATTTTGCACTCTGTCTATGAAGGTAGATTCCCTTTTCTCAGCAGAAGTCTCACTCCACCTGATCTGGTAAACCCAGGTTTTGTAAAGACTGTCCCATAGCCCTCAAGGAAGATTACAGACCTGAGCCTTTCCTGATAAGGAACTTGTTCAAGCAGCACAGGGAATTCCTGGAAGTACCACACCCTATCCTGAGGAGATCCTACCCTCTAGCAAATGACCTTTGATCATACTTAGAAGTCATTCCCTCACCCATGGGATAAGTAAGTACTGTTTTCTCCTTCTTGTGATAGGACCCTGTGTTACTACATGCAAATGAGGTAACTGTACCACTGTGTGTAGATTAAGCATCCTGGCACCTTTAGTTCCAGTAAATCAGACACATTCATTCTCAAAACCCTCCCCGCTGCCCAAGGTTTATAAATAAAGCCTGGCTGGCACACTGGGGCTGGGGTGGTGCTCTCTCACTTGCCGTTCCTCCACCATGACCATCTGAGAATCCGTTTTTTTTCTGGGAGAACTGTCACTGAATGGTGGTCAGGCAGCAATGGTTGAACTGCCTTTACAGCCTCTGGGGCCTGCTCCACCACTGCCTCTAGCCTGGTGCTGATCCCTGGTGAAACACTTCTGGGCCTGTGTCTCACCTGACCAGTCTGCTGTTGGGCTTTGTCCGCCTGTTTCCTCCGCCATGCTTACCACAGCAGCTCAAACACGGAGCTGTAATACTTTGGTATCATCATGGGCTTCTGGAGCTCCCGAGTCTCCACTGCCTTCTGAGACCTGCAGTCTCGATCTAAAAGAGCTGAAACTGTAACACCCCTGTGGAAAACTCATTTTCCACGTCTCCCAGAGATGGCAGGAACCCCACCTAGTGTCTAGGCAACTGGCCTCAACCTAAATAGCTCTAGCTGCACCTGATAGAAAAACAGAACCTTGAGACCTTTGATCTCAAGGTCTGTCCTTTCTCTTCAAGAAGAAAGCAACACAAGGACCCACCTACCAGACATGGGACCCAGGCAGCCCTCTGGTTGCTGAACATGTTACTATATTTCGTGTGTGTGTGTGTGTGTGTGTGTGTGTGTGTGTGTGTGTGTGTGTTTGCGCGTGTGTATGCATGTGTGTGTGTGCATGTGTGTGTGTGTATGTGTGTGTGTTATTTTCGGACTGGTCTTAAACTAATAATTGTACTGGGTTGCAGTCCTGAGTACTGCTGGTACAACCATAATACATCACTAAATCTGACTTAGTAATGTCACCTAAGCTAAATTTTCATGAGCTTCAATATAAACAGGAAGTAGAACTGAGGAAAAGCAAACACATATTACATACTTATTTTAAAATACTTTCTAAAAAATGTAAATGATGAAGATATGCTCAGCAGCACACACACACACACACACACACACGATTCATTTATACAGAGTAGATATGAGGCATTTTCAAATGATGTATAAAGGATTGTTTCATGGGGCAGCCGAGGGGAAAGGAGATGAAGTAGTATAGAAACGACTTAAAACTGATGGGACAGTGTTTTACAGCAAATCCAGTGAAGCGGGGATGTAAAGCAAGCATACAATCAGAAGCAAATGACAACCAAGGGCACAGATTAAGCAGCTTCCCACATATGAACCAAAGCAAAACAACCCAGAGCGATTACCTGACCAACAGCGCTTACAAGGGTTATGGGCACTTGAGATAGGAAAGGAGCTTTCCAATGCCCTGTAGAGGTCTGAATAAATACCAGTCAGGTTTGAAATGATGATTTAAGCTCCGTGATGAAGTTCTGTATGAAATATGGATGAGAATACTAAGATGACTGGACTTCTGCTCAGAATTGCATTGCAAATGTAGCCAATAAGATTTTCTTGATTTGGTTCCTAATTTATGACCATGAGCAGTCCTTTTATGTTTTTGCTCAGTCCTCCAATTTCTGAAAAATGCATGCGAATCACAAGCCAGCGCTTAGTGTACTTCAGGAAATGTTTTGCGCATTAAACATTACTCAGCATATAAAACTGTACTTAATAGATGAAGCTTAGGCAGTATGTTGCTATCAGGCAAATTGCTTTAGGTTGCAGTTTGTAGAAAACACCTTACCTATAATGATCATATATATTCTATATATAGAGAGAATTCTATATATATTCTAATATATATTAGAATCTATATATACATAAATACACACATTTATATGTGTGTGTGTATCTCTTTATATGTATATATATATACATACATATATATACATATACATATATACATATATATATATATACCTGTTCTAACTTCATCAAAACTCCAACAATGAGATGAAAAATTTTCTTACTGTTTCCATTATCATAGACACCCTCAAAACCAATGTTGTCAAACTGATGAGAACCTGAAATACAGTGTGCTCTGTATGCTTGTCGTACCACCTGGCTTCATGACACAGGTCTTATCACCCAGGATACTTCTTTTTCCAAAATCTACACAAGGCTTAAGTGATATCAACATCATCAGACTAGAAGATTTCCATTTGTTCCATCATCATCCGCACACCTATGGGACTTATTTTTTGAATCTTTTACTTCTGTTGCTGAGGATACCTTCCTAAAACACAAAGCTGATTTGGGTTAGTTGAGTTATTAACAGCATCACACACACACAAACACACACACACACACACACACACACAACAAAACAAAAAACCCAGAAAACTTTTTCCTTCCTGTATTCAGTAATTTCTCTTTGCTGTGATCAAATATCTGACAGACAACTGAAGGAGAAGAAAGGTGTGTATGGGCTCCAGGTGTGAGAGGGTGCATACAAACTGTCATGGAAGAGCAGTCTGGCATTTTGAATGTAAGTGGTTCTTGTTGGGGGATGGTCTGATGTATTTTGATGCTAATTACTGCTTGCTGTCTGTGTGACCAACTTTTTGCTTAATAAAAAGCCATCCCACCTGGGCAGGGCAAAGGAGATAGGTGGGGCTAGGAGAGAGGAAGGAATTCTGGGAAGAAGAAAGGACCACCACCAGGAGAGAAGGAGAAGGAGACCTGAAGTGAAGAGAGGAAGGCCGCCATGGGTTAGCTGGAGGAGAAGCACATGGCTGCTGTCATGGATGGAGAATCCAGGCCAGATGAAGAACATTAGCAAGTATTTGGGATTATGGATGGGAGGTAGATTCATAGAAGTTACCAGAAGTAGATGGCATGGGATTGGGGCAGGGATCCCTTGCCTGCCCCACTATGGGAGATAGTATAGAGGATTGATATCTGCCCTGCCCCAGGTTAACTAAGGCTATTTTAAAATATAATAGGTGTCTGTGTCTTAATTGATTGCTAGCTGGGCCTACAGATAATACTGATAATACATGTAGTTTAAAAACAATAGTTCTCCTTGGATCCACAGAGAATAACCATGGTGCTTCCCAGCTTTCAACAATTCTTATGTCTTTTCAGTTGGAGATAGGACCCAGCCCATGAGATGCTACTGCTCCCACTCAATGCTGGGCTGGCTCCTCATTTTCATCATTCCAGAAATGCCTTCATAGACACAACACAGACCCGTGTCTTCTAGGTGACTCCAAATTCAGTCAACTTGAGGATGGAGATAAAACTTTCATTACCCTCCTTATATCACCACTATTAAATTTTTTTCAGGGCTGCTGACCTTTGACTCTAAGTCTCCACCTGCTTAAAAGACCATTTTAAATGGTGTTGGCATTAGTGGGAAAGCAGAACTGACCTATTATGAAACAGTCAGGAAAATATAAAATAGATCAACTCTGCTGTTACCACTGATGTTTATGTAAATCAGATTTTCATTAACAATTAGTATGTTTTCATCTATTTTGTATTTGCACTTTTCCTTCATTCTCCTTCCTTTTACTGGACTATGTAATGATCCAATGACCTAATAAAATATAAAATTTATGAACAAAAAAGGATAGACAATATCAGGTGAATTCTATTTGTTGAATCAAAGAACTAAACCTAGCATGAGCACAAAAGTATTTTCCAAATCAAAACTTTTCCTTACCCTGATACCTGTAAGATGAACCTTCTAAATCTAGGATTTTATTCTAAATATCTTCTGCAGACAGGAGTGGTCTGTCTCCTGGTGCCTGTACTTAGCATCTCTGGGCTCTTAGTGACCCAACTATAACAGACCACTTCTCCTACTCCCTCTTAGATTCCCTTTGGTTCATACTTTGATTATAGCAATTTTAAACTATGGGATCTATCAGTTTTAAACACTAGTCTCATTCTCTAGTCTGAAGCATATCAGTTTAAGCTTATTCCTGATGGAACTGTTAATGCCTAGTCAAGGGCCAGGATATGTGATAGACAAAGAGTTGAAACCCAATGAGCATTTGGAAAATAAACAGTATCTAATGGCACTATTAAGAACAGAAATTCAACATTTTTGGATTACATTTTTGCTATGCCACAGAACTGAATTAAGGACCTATCAATCAATCTGGAAAGAGAGTAATTATTTTGAGATGAAATTCATCTTAAAAATTTGTCATCCCTTTCTCAAGCTAATGGACATGTTGACAAGATTGTTTTAAAATGTTCACATTTTTTCCATTTTACACTGTTCTGTCTAGTAACTAAGTTTGTTTTTCTTTGAAGCACAGATTTGCCTAGGAATATCAATTTTTACTCCCCTGTGCCTAATTTTTCTCTATCACACATACTATCTGTTGGAACGTATTTTGGGGAATCTAGATATCTTCTGTCATTTGCTTTGATGACTGTTTAGTCATGCTCTGAATTCTCACTTTTAAAATTAGAAATAAATTTCCATGACATAACTTATAAGAAAAACTTTAAAACTCACCATTGTATGTAACGTGTGATAGAAAAAAAAGACTCTTTTGAATGTGGAAATAAGAAATGAAATATATAAGGTCACAATTTTTTCCTCATAAATAATTGGACAATATTTTAAAGTGGAAATATATGTTGCTTGATAGACAATGGCATCATCAATTTTATTTTTTAAATTTTATTGAGATTCAGTTTTTAATAGGAATAAAATAAGAATTTGTTTTTCCTCAAGGACTTTCTTTGTATGTTGTAGATTATTTATGTTTACATCCTTAAAAGAACATTTAAGGATTAAAATTACAGAAAGAAATAATATAAAAATATATGAATTTCTTTTAAAAGCAACAGAGGTAACTATTTATTTGCTACTTGCCATGCGATGATGATATAAAAGGAATTAAACTCATCCCTTTATATTAACTTGAACCCAAGTACTCCCCAGAAAGATGAGTGACATTGTGAACTTCTGTTTATCTGATAAGTAGAAACATAAAAATTTCCTGGACATGCTCAATTGTAGGACATAGGCTACCATTATGTATGTATTAGTTAGAAAATTCAGTTATGTCATTAAATGCTGTCCAATTTTTTTTATAGTTATATCGTAAGACTAGTCAACTAATTCTACCCCGGAGTAATACTAGGGTTCATCTGTAAGAGTTTAAAAAAAAAGTGCAAGTCAAATTTAACAATGGTTAAGTATATATTCCTGGGTGTTATCTTACAATTGTTAACAATTGGGTGCAATTTTAAGTAAACGTCTTGAAAATCACTTTATCAAAGTAAGTGGCTACCCTGTGGAGAACCTGCTCCTACAGAGTGGATAGTGGGTAGGAATGACTGACCACTTGTGAGACACATTTCTCAGGGTGGCATCACTCGCACACTTAGACTAGAATACTCTGAACAGAGTGACAGCGTCAGGAAATTGCTTCAGATGACTGAAACATTCCAAGAAGATGAAGCCACTGAGATCTTCAAAGGAAGATGCAAAGGGAGAACAAAATGAAATCTTTTATGAAATGTCAACAGATTGAATAATATGTTTGACACAATGTTTATTATAGATATATTCTTGCTACCCAAAGAACATAAGTGAAAATACACACAGCCTGCTTCCTCTGTGTTTCGGATATCTGCATGGATATTAAACTTCAGTGAGTCTTTTCCAGAACGATATATCTTATTCCTTTTATTCACATTATTCTGAGCTACAAAAAAAATGAGCCTATCTTTCATTCAGGCCATTAATTTAAGTACTTACTTTGCCAAATAACAATTCTAATTTTTAAAGCACTGCATTTACACTGCCTATTATGGCAGGAGTGAGAGACGGGGTAGGCAAAAGGTCTTGTGACAGTTTTTAAATGTTACTAAGTGATTTCTAAACACATACATTTTACCTTTCTCAAGACGAGTGCCGATGGTGATGTGCTGTTGATGTTCTTGTCGGGTTCCTGTGTTCATCTGAACTGGAAATTCCTGGTGCAATGAACGGCAAAGCCACTGTCTTTAAAGTAATTTTCTACCTGACTTATTTATTCATATTAATAAGAAAAGCATTTTGCTGTAGTCATTCGTGGCAGCTGAAACAGCAAAACATGAAACTAGTCCGGGATGATCTAATTTGTACCTGCCAACACAGGGCTCCCTCTAGCCACAATCAACAACTACTGTGTCAGCATCGATGAACTTCCCTGTGATGCTTAATGAGAAAATGGAGGGGAAGAATATCAAGAGTGGTTTCATCAGGGGTCAATTTTCCATCCCACTTACCATCTCAGGATCCCCGGGTACCTAACAAACCTCAGACAAGGGCAGAAACAAATACTGACTACGGTTTCTCCTGTCGAGCGTCAGACCCAGGGAGACGGATGAAGAAGGAGACGATGTGGGAGTTAATAACTGTGTGGTCCCTCAAAAGCGGGAAAAATAAAAGGAGGCTCAGCCTGCGGGTGTGTTTTTCCCATACGTATTCACAAGGAGTGAGGATGGTTTCTAGTGGCACCAACCACGTTCCTAGGCCGAGTCTTTCCGAAAACAATTAAACTCGGATGAACACGTAATGGTTGCTATCCAATAGCAATAAAACTCGGCCCATGTGTATGGGTCAGTTCCCACTGGAAAGGAGTCTTTAGGCATCGAGGACAAACAGCATCATGCATGGAAAGAAAAGGCTGAGATGTGGCTAGAAATGAGACTCGACGCAGAGGTGTGAGAGAGAAAAGTGACGATGCTTCCAGAACCCGTTGGTTTAATTTCCATAAGGCAAACAAGAAAGCTTGAGAATCTTCTCGCTTTTTTTTAATTTCTTTTTTAAAATTTTATTATCATTTATTCACATTACATCCTGCTTGTAATCCCCTTGCTCTTATCTTCCAGGTCCCACCTTCCCTCCCTCTTCAGCCCTCTTCCCCTCCCCTAGACCTCTGTCAGGTGGAGCTCCCCTCCCCTACCATCTGACCAGAGGCCAATTAGGTCTCCTCTGGATAGCCTGCATCCTCTTTCTCTGAGAATAAGAGACTCTTAAGTCAGTACAACTTCACTGAGTCAAGGATTCATGCTTTGAATATAACAAACACTGCTTTTTTATTCTGATAAGAAAAAAGAAACAAAACAAAAAGAACCCCCCCCCCCCCCCAAATCAAGGTTTAGGCTATTATATGAGGTATGGAGTTTAGCCATGAAATGGGATTTCTTCAGACCAAGGTCAAGTTTACAGACCCAGGGCAGACCCACTACTTCTGTGGCACAGCTCTCTCCACTCTCTCTGCTGATTTTATATACCAGGTGATTACAGATTTTTAGTTGTGGTGGTTTTGTTATGCTCAACAACTGGCTGCATTTGAAAACTCTTTAGACTTATGTTGAGGGTAACACTTAAAACTGTGTTAATAAAAGGCTTATAATGTTAACAGGAAAGATATTAGTTGTCCGCTGAACATAGGTAAAATTCTATACTAAGAATATGGGACACACAAGAGTTCTTCTTTTAGCTGCACAGGTTTGTAAGAACAGTTGCCACATGATGTGTAGTCCGTTCTACACATAGCTTCATTGAAAATAATTGAATTATTTCTGCCATCTCTCAAAAGTCCAGGGCCTCCATATCCACACAGGAAACTGAAGTTCTTAGGTGGCATGTGCACTCATAAATGTTCTCAAGTTTTATACTGCAGAAACAACGTGTGCCATAAACACAGGTCCCCTGGGGCCTCCCCAGTACTAAGTGGTAACTCTCGGGAAGTGATGTGTTGGGCCTGGGATGTCCGGTTATGCAGTAACTTTAATGAATCGCCTGATTGATGACCAATGTAAATCTGCAGTTGGCTTACTTCCCAGAATGCTTCCCAGCATAGTAACACAGTCAACACAGAAGGGCAGCAGTTTGAAGAATTGGGGGTTGGGGGTGGGCAGGGGTGGGGAAAGGAAAATAAAAATGAAATTTGGACCAAAGTATGAAGATATAATAGATGCTGAGCTCCATGGCAGGTGCTAGACCTCACACAGGATATAAAAGAGGAAGAGCTAAAAATGAGTGATGGTACCATGCTATCTCCCTTCTGGAGGGGCTCTAAGAGGCTCCAGAAATGGCCCTGGCAGCTATGGGTAGCATTTATTAGGAGATTATTTTAGAGAGACCAACGCTGTGAGTACACCTTCAACACTGAAAAGGACAGGAGTTTTCTACACCTCCCCATCCCCCTGCCCCAAGACTGCGACATAAATACAAAAAGAGCAGGAATAAGCTACATACAGTTGGGACAGACATACACTACCTAGTTCTTTCCTCATTCACTGTGCCTGCAGAGTAGAAGAATGCATTTGGGTCTAACAATAACCCTCACCTTGACGTTGAAATGGTGCAAGTTACAGACTACAGACATGATACATGCATCAGAAATGTCAGACTACAGCCACACACAGTCTGGCCCAGGAGGCCAACAGTCCAGCGTGAGTGTTTTGTGACAGGAGGTGATGAAGGCTGTGTCATAGAAAGCCACATGTGTGGGTCACTGGAGACAACTAACCAACTCACCAGCCACAAGGGCCTCAAGAGAATGGTCTTCAGAGTTTCTTTTTAATCCTTACCCCCATCCCTTTAGAAATCTTCCCCGTACCTCCTCCTGCTCTCTCTCCCTCTCCCCCCGCCTTCTAACAACTCTCTCTCTTCCATTTATGCGTGCATCCAGATGTGAATTGGGAATTGTTAATTGTGTAAATTCTGCACAACATCTAACATTTCCTCCGCTGTGTTTCTTGCTTCCCCACTCTTAAATTCTCACTACTTTCTATGATATATATGCTTCAAGGATTTCCACATTCATGTACCTCTTATGCAACATGCTAATATTTAAGGTATCTTGCTGCTCTTTTAGAAGGATCTCTAGCCCAGGCTACCCTCGAAAATTACTACATATACAGCAATGACTGTGAATTTCTGATCCATAGGCTTGAACCTCTCTAGCACTGATACTGCAAATGTGCATTGCCATGCTGGCATTATCTCCTGGGCTGAGACGCAGGGCCTTGAGCATTTTAAGCAAGCTCTCTGATAAAGTGTTTTAAGAGTTAACAATACCCCTAGCTCTGTTGTTAAGTTTTTAAAGACATGCTTCAATCAGCATTCCTGTGCTATATCCCTGTGCCATATTTCTGATTTCATTAATGTGCCTGGAGAATAAATATGATGAGTTGGTTCCTATATGGTAACATCTTTCCTCAAGGCCCATCTCTTCAGGATTCTACAACACTCCCAAACAGCACCACCACCTGGGGACCAACTGTTCAAACACATGAGCCTATGGAGGACATCTCTCATAAGAATCACAATCCGTGCTAGATGGATTTTCTAAGGAATATCTTATCTATGTTATGGAAATAATACTACTTTTTCTGCTTAGCTCTTCAAGGAGATAAAAAACACAGAGTCTGTAACACGCATTCAGTTATTTTCTTGTAGTAGTGTGAGAGCTAAGCTGATGGAAGTGGATGCTGGAATCACTTTGCAAATCTTTTTAATATTAACTCAAACCAGCTTCCTTTGTCATGTCTGGACTTCATCACAGACCACAAACTAAATTGAGACTCCTAAAGTTTCCAGGGACTTAGCTCTGGGCACATTTAAGGGACAAAGAGGTAACTGAATTCCCAATTCCCATTTATGGATTTGACATATAATAGATGGCAGTGAATTGCTTTGCAAAGCAGGCTTTCTGTTTAGTCTCTAGCCACATTTACCCAAATTTCTTAGGGGAGGATATTTTTTCCTTAGAATTGCTTCATGAAAATTAAGTTAAAGAAGTTATTTTAGAAGTCATTTTAAAGAAGGATATCAGCAAATTTGAGGGGGGGGGTTAGTTGCTAATAGCCAAAGCCTTGTGAGGATCTGTTGGGGGCTATGTGATTGGAGAAGGGCTATAGCTCAAGTTATTGTTCTCAGCTGTGAACCTGAGTCCAAGCAAGCAGGGGAGAGAAAAGATTTAGCACACTCCATTTCCAGGAATGCTGGTAGCCTGCCAAACACACACGGTGAGGGAGTTTTCTACCCATTTGACTCTCTTCAGGGTACTATTACCTCTCCAACTAAACAGAGGAAAGGTGTATGGTGCAGCAGGCATCACATTGCCTAAGTCATGATTTCCAGGAGCAGGTCAGATCTCTGCTTCATGTGTGCATTGGAGAAAAGCATGTTAGTTTGACAATAATATGCAACTTTTTAATTAAATGCACTGTATTATTTGTGGTTGCACATTGGAATCAGTTATCACATCACATTTCTTTTTGCTTGTACACACATATGCACAAGCACATTATTATTTGTATAAACTAAAGCAATACTAATTAAAATACTGGAAAATGTAAACAATATATGCACAGGTTTAGAAAAACACTAGCTGGTCGATGTGCTGTACACCTGTAATCACAGGACTTGGGAGGCAGGGGCAGGTGAATGTCTTCGAATTCAAGGCCAGCCAACTCTACCAAGCAAGTCCAGGAAAGCCAAGGAAAGACAGAGAAACCCTGTCTCAAAAAAACACAAACAAATAACAAAAAGAAAGAAACAAAATTCATTTCTAGGTAATGGTCACCTCAATAATTTCTTAAAACATATTTAAATTTTTAAAAAGGAATAAGGGTTAGAGATGTTGCTCAGCAGCACTGTTCCTGCAAGGGACCTTAATTTGGCTCCCAACACTTAAAGGGAATGACTCTCACCACTGTCTGTAACTGCAGTATCAAGAGATCTGATGCCCTCTTATGGCCTCCATGGACAGCTGTACTCATGTACACATCCCTACACAGACACACACACACACACACACACACACACACACACAATCAGTCTTTAAAAACAATCTAAATTAAACAGAACATGATATAAATGTTAAGTTAAATATATATATATATTTACACATACATTTTAAATAAGCATAATATTTTACTGCAAAGGTCAGTAAAATATTCACCTCATTGTTCTCAAAAATATAAATGTCTTCCTATCTATTATAATACAGCTCTTCACTAGAGTAGCTTCTAACATTCTAACATACAACTTACTGTTTTGGTATTTCAGGAAAGGGAGAAACAAAATGCACACTAAACTCAGTGTGGTGGCCCACGTTTGTAACTCAGCACTGGGGGGACTAAGATCTCAAAGCTAGCCTGAACTATATAGCAAACTGAAAACCAGTCTGGCGTCCATGACTCCATCTTAGTTTAATGGGTGGATTTTCTATATATAAACTTATAAGGGAGATTTTTATTTTGTTTTGTTTTGTTTTGTTTTTAGAGACAGGGTTTCTCTGTGTAGCCCTAGCTGTCTTGGAACCCACTTTGTAGACCAGGCTGGCCTTGAACTCAGAGATCCAAGTGCCTCTACCTCCTGATTAATGGGATTAAAGATGTGTACTACCACACCCAGATGAAAAAAATTAATTTTATAATATTAGCCTTGTCTCTGTTGTACAAGAAATCTACTTGATGCAGCAGTTAGCCATCTCCCAGAAGCTTCTAAAAAGAAGCAGAAACTATGCCCAATAGCTGCTCTGCTGACATGCAAATATTTTGTCTGAGGATGGAGAAGATTCTCAGTGCAATCTGATGACTCCCCCATAGGACTTTCTGGCCTGTGTCCCTGGAGATTCTCCGGAGTGAGTCATAACACAAAAAGATTCCTTAAACACTCTCAAGAGGGACTCTCTGGCGCTGATCCTTTTTGTGTACCTACATTTGATGTGTATACATAAATTATATATTTTTGTGGATTAGAGAATTGATGTTTGAAGTGGACGAGAGGAAAGAAAATTCTCTTTTGAATCTGGCATTGGTATTTAATGGGATTTGGTGTACAGAGTGCGAGACCAGAAACAACAGGCAAGTGACATCTACTGGAAGATGAAAAATCAAAGCAAAACCCAGAACTAAACTAAGCCTCCTTTATGAAGGAAGATAGGAAAAAAAAAAAAAAAAAAAAAAAGGAATGCATAGGCTGTCTTGCTATTTTCCTGTCTAAGAGTCAATCCAGACAATGTGCTGGATCCTTTATATCCACTTTCGCCTACATCTAGCTATCATTCTTCAGCACATGTGAACATGTAAAGATTCCCTCCCTAGGTGTTCTGGCAATGGAAGTGTTAGACTTAAATCAGTTTTGTTTATTTATTTTTTATTTTATTTATTTATTTTTAACTTTTTTGAAATTTTTTTTACATTTTTTTAAAAATCAGTTTTAGAAGACCAAAAATTGGAAAGTAATGTCATCAATAAACACTGAAGAACAGAAAATACATGCTAGTTATCTATTCACAGTCTGACTGTGTTAAATATTATTAATTATAAATTATTTGATATGAAGTCGTATTTTATTGTTATCGTGAATAAAAAGTGGCAGTTATATTATCGACAGTAATTATCAAGGATTTGGGTGGGGCAACTAACAACCAAGATAGCACAGAAAGCAACCGTGTCTACTTGACACAGTTTTCCACAATAATAACAAGGTGCATAACTTGAGTACATTGAGTACAATATCAGTCTTCAGAGTAGGTCAGCGTGTGTGTGTGTGTGTGTGTGTGTGTGTGTGTGTGTGTGTGTGTGCATGTGTGTGTTTGACTTCTTATCTTATGCTCTGCACAGATTCATGACGGTATATCCACAGCCACAATCCAGCACTACTTCATACCAAGATTTTCCTCACACTGAGCTTCTGCAATGCCACCTGCCATCTTTCCGCAACCTTCTCTAACTCTGTCAGCAACTCCTCCAGTCTCTGCTATACGTGTTGAAGAAGTTTTGATGTCTTGAAACACTCAGGTATGTTATGTGATCCAAGGTGTGGGGATATGGGAGCTGCTCAGTTTGTCCACAGCTGATGAAAACAGCCTTGTGAGAGGGTGTGTGGTCTTTGTCAACAGGCCATTAACTGCATGTGGAAGCATAGCCTTTGCCAGTTAGAAAATAATAGGAGAGCAGAGAGATGGGGAGGAGATAAGGGTGAGGGAGAGAGAGGGAGAAGGAGAGGGAGAAGGAGAGGGGAAGGGGGAGGAGAGGGAAAGGGAAAGGGGGAGAGGAGAGGAGGGGGAGGGAGAAGAGAGGGAGAGGCATAAAATGAGGGCTGATGCTTGGAGTAGAAGGTCAGGGGAGAAAGAGAAGGCTGTTGCTGTGTTTGCTGCTGCAGCTGCATAACCTGACAGCGGAGATTGGTATTACCCCCAAAGACCAGGATGACTCTTGTCCTTCGGCACCCGGCAGGTGGCCTGGGTTCTATGGCAGACAGGTAGGTCCAGGTGCTGCTTGCTTCCAGACAAGAACAAGAACAGATCAAAGCTCCCTTTTCTCTCCAGAGTGGCTAGAACAATTTAGGGTGAGGCCCATGTGCGAGGCCAGGGTGTGTAAAGCGTTTAGCTCATAGAATGAAATTGCCGGTATCAGAGAACAGTGGAAACTCTGGGCTTTCCAAAGGCCTGTGATGATGGCATGGCAGGGTGACAGCCCTTTAATTAAGCTGCTGTGCTAAGCAAGGCAGGGGATGTGGGTGGACACCCCTGAAGGCAGGTCTGTTGAGACACTGGCCCAGTGGGTGCTTCACTGGTGGCCAGCACTGATCTTGCCTTGACGTTCTGGATGCTGGTTCATGGCGGAAGCTGCAGAGGCCACCAGTCCTGGGTGGTCAGGAAGCTTGGCGCATTTGGGGCAGCTCTTCAGGAGTCCCATATGGTCAGACCGAGTGGAAGAATGGTGCGAGCATGAGAGAGGGCCAGCCAACCTTTATTTTCATGAATCAGGGATTTATAAACCTTGGGCAGTGGGGGGTGGGGGAGGGTTTGAGAGTGAATGTGTCTGATTCACTGGGGCTAGGGGTGCTAGGGATACTTGATTCACATGCAGTGGTACATGCAGTAGCATGAGTTCCTATGACAAGAAGGACAATACTGTACTTAATTATCCTATGGGTGGGGGAAGAACTTCCAGGTATGATTAAAGGTCCTTTGCTAAAGCTAGGATCTCTTGAGTACAGGGTAGGATATTTCCTGGAATCCCCAGGTGTTTGTTGAACAAGTTCCTTCAGGAAAGGGTCAGTCCTATAATCTTCCCCGCTTGCTATGTGATGCTCCTTAGAGCTCCTAGAGTTCAGAGAGAGAGCCCTGCTGAGAAAGGGGGTGCTGTTGCCATATGCTGAGCTCAGAAACTATCTGGAAGCCCCAGACTTGGACCTCTCCAGCAGAACCCCACAGACCCTAACCCCAGGAAATAGCCAAAGAGAACTGTGCCTCTTCTCTCTTACCTGGTGCTTGAGTGGTGGAAGGGATTGGGGTGGAGAAGAGAGAAAGAAATATAAGAAACCAAAATAAAACAAGATTCTAAAGATATGCCTACATACATGGTTTGTACATACAAGGGCTCCTATGTAACTTCCATTTTTCCTTCCTGCCCAGAAGTGATGACAATTAGATCTCGGAGCCAATTATTCTAATTGTGATGCCACCACTATCAGTCTCTTTCTTTCTATATCATGGATTACCACACATAGTTTCCTAAAGTGACCCACTTCAATAGCTAGCTCAGAGTTACAAAGCTATCTAACATTTGTTACCAAACTCATAAATGGTTCACTTTTGAATTAGAACTTTGTGGCTCTAAGTTCAAAGATAGTTATCTTTGAAATAAAATTTCTTAATTGCTTGAGAGTGGAGGGGTTGGAGGGAAGTGGGGGCACGGGAGAGAGAAAGCTTGTGTGTGCTGTTTGGTCTCAAATTGGCTGTACAGCCAATTATGACAATAAACATCTAATCCTCCTATGTCTACCTCCAAAGGGTGGGACTATAAGGTGTAAACTGGCACTCTTGGTTCTATGTGGTAAAGGGCATAGAATCCAGGGCTTCATGTAGGGCAGGTAAGAACTCTACTAACTGCGATCCAGGAAGAGAACACAGCAGCAACTGAAACAATGACCACCGGTGAGCTTCCTTCTGCTCACCCGGACAGTCAGTTGGTCATCACAGTGCCATGTTTGATTCATCTCTCTCTCTGCAAACTCTCTATGGATCTGTCTACATTAGAAGTATCCAGGACTCTCTAAGCATAACTCCATTTAATTCAGCCGAAGGTAACAAGTATAGGTGGATAGAATTCTGAAAGATTTAGTCCATAGTAACTACTTTGAATATATGGACAAAACAATTCAATGTGCCCAGGGAATACTTTATGTCACCAATTTACTATGAGAATTTGCTTCAACTTTATTGATTATTCACAGTTATCAAAGACTTTATATTAATAATCAAATCACAATGCTTAAAAACAATTTACGGCATTTGGGGAATTACCTTAAGGGAGACAAACAACCACATACTCCGGCTTAAGTGCAATTGTAGAAGAAAGCCTTGTATTTTTATGTCCTGGGTTATTGTCCAATCAATGCTTCACTAACCCTTTATAATTTTAATTAAAATACTTTATCCTTGATGATATAAAACTACTGATTATAGCTATTCTTTTCAGTGTTGAGAGCTTTGATTAAAAAAAAAAATAGTAGTCTCTACCTCTCTTATGATGCCTATTAACTCTGTTTAGTCTCTTTTGATTCCTCTTATCTTCATTGATTTTATTTTTGCATGTTTTTGATTTTATTCATGCTTCTGTGTAATAAAATGAACACGACACCCAACCTAAACAGTTTGTAATCAGAATCACAGCTATTCTGCATGTAGCTGATTCAGCAAAGGCTCCTGGCCTCTGGTATGTCTGCCTCCCTCCAGCAGAGCTACATCCACAGCCAGACCCTTAACCTCAGTGTGCTTGAAGACAAATAGTTCTTTTTCTCCATATACTCAAACTATTTCTAAATTTTCCTTCTTGTTTATTTAGAAAGCAGTAATTGGCTTATTTGTGTTAATTTCAGAGAAAGGAAAAAATGACTGAAGAGAAAGGAAGGAAGACAGGGAAGGAGACAGGGCAAGAGCAAGTAGAAGCCTCACTCCCAAAGGTCCTAAAGTTTATGCAGAAGGATGTGAAAACAAATAAGCACACTAAAATGTTATAGGGCTTCACACACCACATACTCCAAACCAAAGTTTATGGTGTTTTTGTGGGTTTTTCTTTGTTGTTGTTGCTGTTTTGTTTTTTTCTATATGGGTAATCTCTTCTAGACAAATCAGGTGAACAAATGCCTTTAATTTTTGATGTGTTACTCTAATCATGCTAACTGTATTTTACTTATATTATTTAAGTTATCTGAAATAAAGGTAATTACATGTTTGGGTTGCACCAGCAGCCTTATTTTTTTAAAAGTCTCTAAATTTTAAAGAAAATTTCTGTAACTCTTTCAAGTTTTCATTAAGAACATCCATGAAAAATGCAGTGTTATATTTGCCTGCAAAATTTCTGGACGTTAAGATAAACAATGTAAACCTGTCATATAAATTGCGAATAAAAATAGGAGTGGGTGGTATGTTAGAGCATAAGTGCGTGCGTGTGTGTGTGTGTGTGTGTGTGTGTGTGTGTGCGTGTGTGTGTGTGTGTGTGTGTGTGTGTGTGTGCGTGTGTGTGCGTGTGTATGTGTGTGTGTGTGTGCGCGTGTGTTTGTGTGCGTGTGTGTGTGCGTGCGTGTGTGTGTGTGTGTGTGTGTGTGTGTGTGTGCGCTAGAGAAGAGGAGACAATGTGTATGAAAAAGAAGCTGTGGGCAGGTGTAAGAGAGAAAGTGAATGAAAGAAGCAGCAGGTGGGTGTGGAGTCTGTCTTTGCTCTGAGCCCCTTGAGAATGTCCACTATTCCAGCTCAAACAAGATTTATCCAGTGGACTTTCAATATATGCCTGCCACATTTTGTGTTTTCCCCTCCTCCCATATTCTGGGGATTAGAAAATACATTCTACAGAGTGCTTGGTATTTGGAAATGCCATGTGCTGCTTTCCACCATCACATGTAGATTATAATAATCACATTTTGGAAATATTTGCTTTGAGCATGGGAAATTTCTGTTTCAATGTTTCTTGTTAAAGATAGGTACAGATGAGACTCAGACATTAACATATAGCTCTCGCTGCCCAGTTTGCTTCAGTCATAAAATAGAGATATAAAGTAAAGCATCTTATCTCTGTTAGCTGACACATTTTCACAAAAGTCCCAAATCAAATAAAACTGAAGAAGGAAGGGATTGTTTTCTTCAGACATGAGGTAATCATAAGTTAGGGCCTTTCTTCAGAAGATAGCTCTTTGGTAGCAATTTAAAATTATGTGAACCGTGGAATTTATGAACAATATGAGTTTTCAAAAGCCATCTCAACTGAGTTTATGTGGGTTTTGTTTTTGTTTTTTTGAGCACACTTTTATTTTGGGAAGTCTTTACTGGGAAATATTTTGTAATGGAAAAAGTACATGTGGATCTACAATACTTGTGTTATTTTGAGGAAATCACATGAAAAAACTTCGCTATCCAGCAGTCATTTTTTTCTGAAACATTAGTGGGCCATGAGGAAGTCTTCTCGAAATCTGAAGTGTTTAGGACACAACCAGACTCCTAGTCTTCTTGTTTCAATGCTGCTTCCCCTATAATACACTAAGACTGTTTCATGTGATGTAATTACTGCTTTTAGTCAGCACATTCATTTCAGAGCAAAGGGCAAACCAAATGAAATGTCTCGAAATGGGTGTGTATTTTAAATTAATAGAGTTAATTTATACCATCCTCCCCATTTACCCAAGAAGTCGAGTTTAAAACAATTGAAATAAATGAACTAATAATTACCATCCAATTATCCACAAATGCATGTATGACTTGACTCTATTTACTATAACACCAGCAATGAAAGGCTGACAGCTCCATAGCTGCTGAAGGAATGCCCCCCATTCTCCTCAGCTCCTCCTCCTTATCCTCAGATATCATAGACTGAATTAAACTGCTGGATGAATTATCTACCATGCTACTACATCTAAGCATCAATACGGCTTCACCCTCTGTATGGAAGAGAGGACTCCTGGAAAGCCCAGTGGAACAAAAATTACAATTTGTGCTACACCCTTACGTGTGTTTGCTAAGTTTAAAGCTAAGTTCTCGTGACCTAATGACATGTAGACACCCTCATAGCTGCCATGACCAACACTTTGGTTCAGTCTCGTGAGACTGTGAGCAAAGAGTCAACTAATATGTCTTAGGCTATTGAGAGTAGAAAGAGTTAAATAACAAATTATTTGGGATGGTATATTTTTCATAAACCGTTATGAAGCAATAGAAAACAAGTGCAATTTACCAAATACATTGCTTGACTATCAGGACTACAAATGTCAACAGTCATAAACATAAACATTCCAGAATTTCTGTAGATTTTAAAACAGTGACTCCATTGATACGGTGACTAATAATACATGTATTACGACATATGCAAAGGATACTTCCACCAGTGATATATTGACAATTGAAAAACAGAATACATGAAAATGAAGGAACAACATACCAAAATTTGGGAGATACATTGAAAGCAGTGCTAAGAGGAAAATTCATAGCAATAAGTGCCTTTAAAAAGAAATTGGAAACATCACACATAAGCATCTTAACGACACAACTGGAAGCCTTAGGAAAAAAAAAAGCAGAAACACCCAAGAGGAGTAGACATCTGGAAATAATCAAACTCTTGGCTGAAATTAACAAATTAGAAACTAAGAAAACAGTCCAAAGAATCAACAAAACCAAGAGCTGGTTCTTTGAGAAAATCAACAAGATAGACAGACCGTTAGCCAAACTAACTACAAGGCAGAGAGACAGTATTGAAATCAACAAAATCAGGAATGAAAAGGGAGACATAACAACAGACACTGAAGAAATACAAAGAATAATAAGATCCTACTTCGAAGGCATATACGCCACAAAATTTGAAAATCTAAGGGAAATGGATGATTTTCTTGATCAATTTCACTTGCCAAAATTGAGTGAAGAACAGATAAAGAGGCTAAATAGTCCCATTTCCCCTACAGAAATAGAAGCAATCATCGAGAGTCTCCCAACCAAAAAAGCCCAGGGCAAGATGGTTTCAGTGCAGAATTCTACCAGACCTTCAAGGGCGAGTTAATACTGATACTCTTCAAGCTACTCCAAAAGATAGAAATGGATGTAACATTACCAAATTCATTCTATGAGGCCATAGTCACATTGATACCTAAACCTCACAAAGACTCAACAAAGAAAGAGAATTTCAGACCAATTTCTCTTATGAACATCGATGCAAAAATACTAAACAAAATAATTGCAAAACAAATACAAGAACACATCAAAGATATCATTCATCATGACCAAGTAGGCTTCATTCCAGGCATGCAGGGATGGTTTAATATATGGAAATCCGTCAATGTAATCCACCATATAAACAAACTGAAAATAAAAAACCACATGATCATCTCTTTAGATGCAGAGAAAGCATTTGATAAAATCCAACACCCATTCATGTTTAAAGTTTTAGAGAGATCGAGGATACAAGGCACTTTCCTCAACATAATAAAGGCTATATACAGCAAGCCAATAGCCAAAATCAAAGTAAATGGTGAGATACTCAAGGAAATTCCTCTAAAATCGGGAACAAGGCAAGGCTGCCCACTCTCTCCATATCTCTTCAATATAGTACTCGAAGTTCTAGCCAGAGCAATAAGACAACAAAAGGAGATCAAGGGTATCCAAATGGGAAAAGAGGAAGTCAAATTATCCCTATTTGCAGATGATATGATAATGTACATAAGTGACCCTCAAAATTCCACCAGAGAACTCCTACAGCTGATAAACACCTTCAGCATATTGGCTGGATACAAAATAAACACAAAAAAGTCTGTAGCCTTCCTATACACAAATGACAAGCTTGCAGAGGAAGAAATTAGGAAAACCACACCCTTTATATTAGCCACAAGCAATATAAAATATTTAGGAGTTACTCTAACTAAGCAAGTAAAGGACTTGTTTGAAAAAAATTTCAAAACTCTGAAGAAAGGGATTGAAGATGACCTGAGAAGATGGAATGATCTTCCTTGTTCGTGGATCAGGAGAATTAACATAGTAAAAATGGCCATCCTACCAAAAGTGTGAGAGGCCACACTCACATTCGCCATTACAAGATGGCGCTGACATCCTGTGTCCCAAACTGGTAAACAAGTAATCTGCGCATGTGCGAATGAACTTTCCACTTGTTGTGCTCTGCCTCTCCCGTGGCGTCATATCGCCTGATGAGTAACAGCCAATCAGGGACTGACACATCCTAAACGGAGAACAGTTTCCTATATAAGGGATGGGTTTCTGCTGTTTGGGGTCTCCATTTTATTTGTCGTAAGCTTATGCTCTCCCTCTCAAGACGCATTAAAGCTTTACTGCAGAAGGATCCTGTGTGTGCAGCGTCATTCTTGCTGGCGAGACGGTAACGCGAGTCACATCTGGTGCCGAAACCCGGGAAATTGACCACACCATCATCAGCACCGTCGGAGACCCCTTGACTTCAAGGAGGATTCAGAACTGCAGGGATAGGTAAGTTCGGAGAGGTATGCATATTTCTGAATTTCTTGGGCCGATTCTAGGAGTGATATTTTTTATTTTTTTACTTGTAAAAAATTGCCTAGAGAGGAAGGACAGGTCGCCCTAGAGGAAGTTCAGGATAGCATGTCAGAAACCTAACGTAGTGAGAGGTTGGGTGCGCGCAAGAAAAGGGATACCCATAAAAGGAAAGAAGCTAAGAACCCTCCTGTAAAAGGAGTGCAGTCCCCTGATTCCCCAGAAGGGACATCACAAGGACTTTACCCATTAAGGGAACTTGAGGCATTAAATATTGATAGCTCTGCAAGCTCTAGCCCCAATGCCTCTGACAATGAGGCTCTTGATTCAGAGGAAGAAGCAGAGTTAGAGGAGGAGGCAGCCAAATATGAGGAGGAGAGATACTACCCAGACGAACGAGGAAATAATAAAAAACCCTCCCATAACTCCTCTCATAGGGTAACACCCACCGCTCCTCCACTCTACGAACTGCAGTCTGGATTTTCCTTTTGGCCGGAAAAGATTCGTAAAAAATTACACAATTTTTTTCCTGTTTTTGAAACAGAGAACGGGGAACGGGTACATGCCCCTGTCGAATATAACCTAATTAAAGAATTGGCTGAGTCTGTCCGCAAATATGGGGTTAATGCAAATTTTACCCTGGTAATGTTGGATAGAATTGGCACTGGCACCTTAACTCCTTCTGATTGGCAGATGGTAGCAAAAGCCGCACTTCCAGACATGGGTCAATACATGGAATGGAGGGCTCTCTGGTATGAGGCCGCGCAAACACAAGCCCAGGCCAATGCTCTTGCCCTTACTCCTGAACAGAGAAACTGGACCTTTGACTTGTTGACAGGTCAAGGTCAATTTACTGTGAATCAGACAAATTACCATTGGGGAGCCTATGCTCAAATTTCACAGACAGCTATTAAAGCCTGGAAAGCGCTTTCTAAAAAAGGGGAGGCTAATAGGCGCCTTACAAAAATTATTCAGGGCCCTGAGGAATCGTTTTCCGATTTTGTGGCCAGAATGACAGAAGCAGCAGGACGTATCTTTGGAGATGTTGAGCAGGTGGAACCTTTTATTGAACAGTTGATATTTGAACAAGCCACTCAAGAGTGCAGAGCCGCCATAGCTCCTAGAAAAAGCAAGGGCTTACAAGATTGGCTCAGAGTGTGTAGAGACCTCGGAGGACCGCTTACTAATGCGGGCCTAGCAGCTGCTATCCTCCAGTCTCAAAAACGCCCTGCTGGTAAAACCAACCAGAGGACTTGCTATAACTGTGGCAAGCCTGGACATTTTAAAAAGGACTGCAAAAACTCAAACAGAAGGGGAGAAACACCGACTCTCTGCAACCGTTGTGGCAAAGGATATCATAAGACTAGCCAATGCCGCTCGGTGAGAGATGTACAGGGGAGACTCCTCCCACCTATTAACAATCAAACTGTGGATAACAGCCAGGCTACCAACGCACCAAAAAACGGGCCGTCGGGCCCTCGGTCCCAGGGCCCTCAAAGATATGGGAACCGGTTTGTCAAAGCCCAGGAGGACAACAGAGACACGGCTCAGGACACTCTACAAGAGTGGACCTGCGTGCTGCCTCCAACTTCTTACTAATGCCACAAATGAATATCCAACCAGTTCCTACAGAGACCATTACACCTTTGCCTCAAGGAACTGTCGGCCTCATACTGGGTCGAGGCATACTTACCTTACAAGGCTTAATAGTGTATCCTGGAATCGTAGATAATCAACACTCTACAGAGATTCAAATTTTATGTTCTAGTCCAAAAGGAGTTTTCTCAATTTCAAAAGGGGACAGAATTGCTCAATTGTTACTCCTCCCTGATATAGGAGGAGGATCCTCTAGACCAAATGTTGCCAAAATGGGCTCTTCAGGCAATGATTCGGCTTACTTGATGATCCCTCTAAATGAGAGACCCAGGCTCCATTTAAAAATTAATGGCAAAGCATTTGAGGGCATTCTAGATACGGGAACAGATAAAAGCATAATTTCTTCTCATTGGTGGCCCAAAGCATGGCCCATTACCCAATCATCTCATGCCTTACAAGGTCTGGGCTACCAATCCTGTCCTTCGATTAGCTCTGTGTTCCTAACATGGGAAACTTTCGAAGGTCAACGGGGAAAATTCATACCGTATGTACTTCCTCTCCCAGTTAATTTATGGGGAAGGGATGTTATGCAACATATGGGCTTGACCCTATCAAATGAGTATGCCCCTCCTGAAAGATATTCACCACAAGCAAAGGGTATAATGCTAAAAATGGGGTATAAAACGGGAAAAGGATTAGGTAAGCAAGAACAAGGGAGAACCGAACCCATCTCACCTGCAGGAAACCAAAGCAAACAGGGTTTGGGTTTTTCCTAGGGGCCATTGAGGCAGCACGACCTATACCTTGGAAAACAGAGGACCCTGTATGGGTTCCTCAATGGCCCCTGTCCTCTGAAAAATTAGAAGCAGTGACTCAACTAGTAAAAGAACAATTAAATTTGGGTCACATTGAACCATCCACATCTCCATGGAATACTCCAATTTTTGTGATTAAGAAAAAATCAGGTAAATGGAGATTGTTACATGATTTGAGAGCCATTAATGAACAAATGAATATGTTTGGCCCCGTACAAAGAGGTCTTCCTATGTTATCTGCCTTGCCCAAGGGCTGGAACTTAATTATTGTGGATATTAAAGATTGCTTTTTTTCCATACCTTTATTTCCCAAAGATAGGCCTAGATTTGCTTTTACCATTCCCTCGATTAATCACGCAGAGCCTGATAAGCGCTATCAATGGAAGGTTCTGCCACAAGGAATGACTAATAGTCCTACCATGTGTCAGCTTTATGTGCAAGAGGCACTGCTGCCGCTACGGAGGCAATATCCTTTATTAATTTTGCTTCATTATATGGATGACATCCTTTTATGCCATAAGGACATGACAATGCTTCAAAAGGCCTATTCTTCTTTACTAAAAACTCTAGAACAATGGGGACTACATGTGGCCACAGATAAAGTACAAATTGCAGATACTGGACAATTCCTGGGATCTATAGTGTCCCCTACAAAAATTGTGCCTCAAAAGGTAGAAATAAGAAGAGATCATCTCCGTACTTTAAACGATTTTCAAAAGTTGTTAGGAGATGTTAATTGGCTCCGACCTTTCTTAAAAATTCCTACTGCTGAATTAAAGCCTTTGTTTGACATCTTGGAGGGAGACTCTCATATCTACTCTCCCAGGAATCTTACTCCTGCAGCCAGCCAAGCCCTACAAAAGGTGGAAATAGCTTTACAAAATGCACAATTGCAACGCGTGGACAATACGCGGCCTTTTGATTTATGTGTCTTTAAGACATATCAGCTGCCAACTGCGGTGTTATGGCAAGTGGGACCATTATTATGGATCCATCCAAATGCTTCTCCTGCTAAAATTATAAATTGGTATCCCAATGCTATTGCACAACTAGCCCTTAGGGGACTAAAGGCCGCAATCACCCATTTTGGACAGGAGCCCAGACTTCTGATTGTACCATACACTGCTGCACAGGTTCAAACCCTGGCGGCTACTTCCAATGATTGGGCTGTTTTGATTACCTCCTTTTCAGGACGAATTGACAGTCATTACCCAAAACATCCTATCTTACAATTTGCATTAAATCAAGCTGTGGTGTTTCCACAAATGACCGTTAAGTCCCCACTTAAAGATGGAATAATAGTATATACAGATGGTTCAAAAACTGGAATTGGTGCCTATGTGGTTAATGATAAGATAATGACTAAAGATTACCAAGAAACCTCCCCTCAAATAGTAGAATGTTTGGTAGTTTTAGAGGTTTTAAGGATCTTTCCCGAGCCTTTAAATATTGTATCAGATTCCTATTATGTGGTTAATGCTGTTAATTTATTGGAGGCCACGGGAATCATTAAGTCCTCTAGTAAAGTCGCCTCTATTTTTCAGCAAATACAATTGGCCTTACAAAATAGAAAAACACCCATATATATTACCCATGTCAGGGCACATTCGGGCCTACCAGGTCCAATGTCCCGGGGCAATGACTTGGCTGATAAGGCCACTCGGCTTATAGCCACTGCACTGTCCTCCCAGGCGGATGCAGCAAAAAATTTTCATCAGCACTTTCATGTGACAGCTGAAACTCTCCACCGCCGCTTTGCTATAACTAGAAAAGAAGCTAGAGACATTGTGACTCAATGTAAAAATTGTTGTGAATTTTTGCCTACACCCCATGTAGGGATAAACCCACGGGGCGTAAGACCTTTACAAATCTGGCAAATGGATGTCACGCATGTCTCTTCCTTTGGTAAACTTCAGTATCTACATGTTTCCATTGATACATGCTCAGGCATTATATTTGCCACACCACTTACGGGTGAAAAGGCCTCACATGTGATACAGCATTGCCTTGAAGCGTGGAGTGCTTGGGGAATGCCTAAAATTCTCAAAACTGATAATGGACCTGCATACACCTCACAAAAATTTCAACAGTTCTGTCATCAGATGAATGTGACTCATCTGACTGGCCTTCCCTACAACCCTCAAGGACAAGGGATTGTAGAACGTGCACACCGCACACTCAAATCTTATTTAATAAAGCAAAAAAGGGGAATAGAGAGCGTTCTTCCTTCAGTACCAAGAGTGGCCATTTCCATGGCACTCTTTACCCTAAATTTTTAAAATCTAGATGATAAAGGCCATACTGCGGCAGAAAGACACTATTTAGAGCCTAGCAGGCCAAAAGAAATGGTCAAATGGAAGGATGTTCTGAGTAACAAATGGAAAGGCCCAGATCCTATTCTTATAAGATCCAGGGGAGCTGTGTGCGTTTTTCCACAGGATGAAGACAATCCGTTTTGGGTACCAGAAAGACTTACCAGAAAAATCCAGACGGTTCCAGAAGATGCTGATACTCAGCTTGGTGATGACCCAAGTGATAATAACAAAGAGGGAACAACGCTGGGGGATCATGTCAACATTCCCACTCCCGATGCTGAATTGGACAACAGAATTCGAGCAAACATTAAGAGAATTAAGAACTGCCATCATTCAAGTTAATTCCACATGCCTGGATCTGTCGCTTACAGAGGGACTTTCCTCATGGATATCTTCGGCTTTCTCCTTCTTTAAGGAATGGGTTGGGGTTGGATTATTTGGACCTGCGATCTGCTGTGGGTTAGTGTTGACCCTATGGTTGGTCTGTAAACTCAGGGCTCAAACAAAAAGAGACAAGGTGGTTATTGCCCAAGCACTTGCAGCAGTAGAAAGTGGGACCTCCCCTGATATATGGCTATCCATGCTTAAGCAATAAGTCGCTGGTTGCTCAGCTCCTGCACCCTCAGAGTCTCAGCTCATTGCACGAGGTGGAGTGAGTAAGTTTCAGCAGCCCTGGAGAGTTGCATAGTGAGGCATTGCAGTAAAAAGGCTCTGCGGCAATATGAGCTATTTACCTCTGTCTCCACTCTCTTTAATGGGTGTCTTATTGCTTCCTAAATAAAGGAATAGGGGAAGACGGCGGCTTGGCGGGCAGCCTTTAAGTCCTAAATAAGGGCAATGAGTTTTTTCTCTCTCTTTCTTCTCTCTGCGTGGCCTTTGCACTCGACTGGGCCTAGTTGCCATTGCACGTCGAAAGGCACCCTATATCTACGTGCACCCAGTGGCCGTTGCACCCCGCGGGGAAAATTGCCCATTGCACGCGGGACGGCACTGAGTGGTACCTCTAAAATGGTCCTCGATCGGTTGGTCCAGAGTCATGCTCCAGCCTTGATCGGACCATTTCCTTTTCCTAAGCTCATTGCCCATACAACAAACTGTAGCGAGCTGCGAACCCTATGTGGTGCCAGTTTTCACCTATTCTTTTAGTTAGGCCTTTAATTAAAAGAGAAGGGGGAGATGTGAGAGGCCGCACTCACATTCGCCATTACAAGATGGCGCTGACATCCTGTGTCCCAAACTGGTAAACAAGTAATCTGCGCATGTGCGAAGGAACTTTCCACTTGTTGTGCTCTGCCTCTCCCGTGGCGTCATATCGCCTGATGAGTAACAGCCAATCAGGGACTGACACATCCTAAGCGGAGAACAGTTTCCTATATAAGGGATGGGTTTCTGCTGTTTGGGGTCTCCATTTTACTTGTCGTAAGCTTATGCTCTCCCTCTCAAGACGCATTAAAGCTTTACTGCAGAAGGATCCTGTGTGTGCAGCGTCGTTCTTGCTGGCGAGACGGTAACGCGAGTCACACAAAAGCAATCTACAGATTTAATGCAACCCCTATCAAAATACCTACACAATTTTTCAGACATTGAAAGTTCAATTCTGAACTTCATATGGAAAAACAAAAAACCCAGAATAGCTAAAACAATCTTGTACAATAAAGGATCCTCCAGAGGAATCCCCATACCTGATCTCAAACTGTACTATAAAGCAATAGTAATTAAAACAGCATGGTACTGGCACAGCAACAGGCTGGTTGATAGGTGGAATTAAATCGAAGACCCAGATGTGAATCCACACACATATGGTCACTTGATTTTTGACAAAGAAGCCAAATCTATTCAATGGAAAAAGCATAGCATCTTCAACAAATGGTGCTGGTCTAACTGGATGTCTATGTGTAAAAATATACAACTGGACCCATATTTGTCACCTTGCACAAAACTCAAATCCAAGTGGATTAAAGGCCTCAACATAAAACCAGAGACACTAAGTCACTTAGAAGAAAAGTGGGGAAGAGTCTGGAACATATTGGCACAGGAAACAACTTCCTGAACAGAACATCAACATCCCAGCCCTTAATGTCAACAATTAATAAATGGGACCTCATGAGGCTGAGAAGCTTCTGTAAGGCAGGAGACACTGTCAAGAGAACAAAGCGACAGCCTACAGACTGGGAAAAGATCTTCACCAACCCTACATCTGACAAAGGTCTAATATCCAAAATATATAAATAACTCAAGAAGCTAAACACCACCAAACCAAATAACCCAATTGAGAAATGGGGCTTGAAACTAAACAGAGAATTCTCAACAGAGGAATATCAAATGGCTGAGAAACACTTAAAGAAATGCTTAACCTCCTTAGTCATCACGGAAATGCAAATCAAAACCACTCTGAGATTCCATCTTACACCCATCAGAATGGCTAAGATCAAAAATTCATGTGACACCACATACTGGCGAGGATGTGGGGAGAGAGGAACACGCCTTCTTTGCTGGTGGGAATGCAAACTAGTACAGCCACTTTTGGAAATCTATCTGGTGCTATCTCAGAAAAATGGGAATAGGGCTTCCTCAAGAACCAGCTATCCCACTCCTTGGAATACACCCAGAAGATGCTCTAGCACACAACAAGAAAATTTGCTCAACCATGTTCATAGCAGCCTTATTCATAATAGCCAGTACATGGAAATAGCCTAAGTGTCCCTCAGTAGAAGAATGGATAAAGAAGCTGTGGTACATATACACTATGGAATACTACTCAGCTATTAAAAACAAGGAATTTCCAAAATTTGTGGACAAATGGATTGATCTAGAAATGATCATAATGAGTGAGTTAACCCAGAAGCAGAAAGACTCAAATGGTATATACTCACTTATATCTGCATACTAGCCCAAGGGGCATGTCCCATGAAAGTCTTCACTTACCAGAAAAGTGGGACAGAGTGGAAGACATCCTATTGAGACTCTAGATGAGAGAAGCATGGGAGAATAGCAAAGGAGAAGGATCCAGAGGGTTCTAGAAACCTACAAGAACATTATGATAGGCAGATTTGGGCCCAGGGGTCCCACTCAAACTATGGCACCAGCCAAGGACAATACAGGCCATAAACTTTAAACCCCTACCCAGATCTAGCCAATGGACAGGAAATTCTCTACAGTTGAGTGGAGAGTGGGATATGACTTTCACACAAACTCTGGTGCCTCATATTTGACCATGTCCCTTGGAGGGGGAGACCTGGTGGCACTCAGAGGAAGGATAGCAGGCTACCAAGGAGAGATTTGATACTCTATGAGCATATACAAGGGGAGGAGGTCCCCCTCAGGCACAGTCATAGGGGCAGGGAGTAAGAGAAAAATGGGAGGCAGGGAAGAATGGGAGGATACAAGGGATGGGATAACCATTGAGATATAACAAGAATAAATTAATAAAAAAATTTGTGACAAAAACAAGGAAAAACAGAATATATGTCAAACAAGAGAAGTAAACGTTTGTGAAACAAAATGTCACAATTGAATCTCACCATTTTTAATAAAGTACAAGTCCATTGTAAAAATGTACACACTTGGTTCCATTAACTCTTTAACTTTATAGTTAAAATAGATAAACCTAGGTAAAATCAATTTGTGCTAACAGAGCATGTGTGGTGATAGCAAGCATGCTTCTGGGTACTTATTTTATTTGATTTATTGGGGTTTTGTTTGTTTGATTTTGTTTGTTTTTCCTCGAGACAGGGTTTCTCTGTGTAGCCTTAGCTATCCTGGACTTCCTTTATAGACCAAGCTAGCTTTGAACTTACAGAAATCCACTTGCCTCTGCCTCCCGAGTGCTGGGATTAAAGATGTGCACCACCACACCTGGCTTTTATTTGATCTCTTAATCTAAGAGTTGTTTCCTAGGTGTTCTCACATTTTATAGTCAGAAAAATAGTCTTATATTTTGCTGTAGGTATTATATCTTAGTAAAATGACTGTCAATACATAACTCAACTATATACTTGTTATAAATCAAATATAGTCCCTTTGATAGAATTCATTTTCTCCTACTAAATCCTGTGTTACCTGCAATTTCCACAGAGTTTGAAACATAAACCACACACACAAACACACACCACGCACACACATACACACAGACACAGACACACACACACACACACACACACACACACACACACACCACACACACACTCACACACTTCACTGAATATAAACAATGCTTCTGAGATACAGTTGAGGACACAGTAGTTCCTTCTTCTAGTCCAAAATACATTTGATGAAATTGTGCTAGCTACATAAGATTGTAAAGGGGAAATTAGATATCCATATTTAATTGAGGACATAAACCTGCTATGTGCATCTACTATAATTTTGCAATGCATGGTAATTCACCTTTAATAGAGTCCCCAAGTGATGCCTACATCATATATATTCTTATGTGTGTTTAGTCCCTTTTTTCTGAGTATAGTCTAGAACTGGTGACTCGTGTATTATGAACAAAATACCACAAAAAGCTACAATCTGGTCTCTTCCTTATATGTGGTCCCTACTGGTAGAACTGTCTCAGCTTTTGTTAGATAATCTTTGGAGAGGCATCTCTGACTAATAATAATAATAATAATAATAATAATAATAATAATAATAATAATAATAATAAATTCCAGTAGTTCCATTCCAAAGCCTAGTCTAACATTCCAATAGGAATGTGTTGATGGCGATAGCCATGGGATCTTAGATTTAGAACTGTCCCTAATCATGTCCTCAAAAGCAAACACAATGACATACTGATTGCCAATTTGTGACATCCTTAAGCACAAGGCCAAGACATGAAACACGCACATTTCTCACTCAGAATAAGAGGTAATTAATATTGTTGCTTTAAAAAATAGTCTGAGGATTATTATGTAGAAAAAATAATAAAATTTACCAAAAAATATATGAAATTGCTATTTGAACTCATTCTTTAATAATCTTATGACAGATAGTTATGTGTGGGCACATGCAAGCATGTACACAAGGGCATGGAGAAGAGAGAGACATGGTGTGTCTTCCTCATTGATTCTCTTCCTTATATGTTTGTTTCTTGTTTGTTTGTTTGAGGCATTATCTCCCACTGAATCAGGAGCTGACCAATTAGTGATGAGACTGACTGGCCAGAAAGCTCCAGGGATCCGCTGGTCTCCTCACAGTCCTGTGTTGGAGGTTTCAGATGACAACAGGTCACAGCAAGCATTTGTCCCTGGGTGCCAGTGATCCAAACGCATGTCTTCATGTTGCTTATGCAACAGGCTTTTTACCAACGGAGCAATTTCTCCAGTCTCCAAAATTGTGTTCATAGATTTTGCATTGATGATATTAAGATAAATATAAATGCATACCTAAATCTGAGTTTCCTATCAGATCTACAGTATACACACCTATATGACGAATAATTCAGTCATCTGTCCTAGTTATCTAAAGTATGCTCTACTTCATTTGATGCACCGACTTTCTATTTTTGGTTTTGGAAAATAAGGTCCTTCTGGATAATGAAACGGCGAAACCAACTCTATATCTCCCTGTATTGCCTAGACTCTTATTTGGGGTGACTGAGAAGTATACAGTTTCATTTATCTTTCCTTAATCCTTGCAAGTTAAGGAAGACTTGGGGAGAATCAATCAAGAAAACGAGGCACGGTAAGAAACAGAGACACGGAAGTCAGAACTAAACACAAATTTTCATAATAATCAAGTCTATCTTTTTAATATATTCTTTTCCTTTTCCCTAGATAAGTAAATTCCTACAGAATTAGGCCAGTCTAATACAAAAATAATAAGGTATGAGCATAGAGCACAGATATAAATTTTTAGAAATGTTACACATGAGACTAGTTATGTTCTAATAAAGCAGGCAGGACCAACACATCCTGAAGTTGTGGTAATTATCTAAATATTTGGTAATGTTTAATTTCCAAGCCATTTTGTGGGAGGTTTCAATGAGTAAATCCAATCTCCTCTTTTGGACTGTCACCTGGTAGGCGTCATAAAATATACAAACTTTGGGTAATCTTAAGGCAGGATCCTTTATGTCTTTCAAAGAAAATGTAAATATAAAATCATCAGTAATAATTTTTATTGTTTTCCTTCACAGTGCTACCCAGTCCTCGCCGACTCTGTCACAGATGATGAGATACCCAGAAAAACCCACAGGCCTCTCTGCTTATCTTTCTGCCATGACCACCCTTATTTGGTTTGGTTTAGCTGTGGACTTTCCAATTCGTTTTCATTTGCCCAGAGCTTATCTAAATAACATTAATCCCACATGTGCAGTAGGGCATGGCGGTGCATGTCTGTAATCCCAGCACTTTGGAGGCAGAGGCAGACCAGCAGGCAGATCTCTGTGAGCCCATGGTCAGCCTGGTCTACAAAGCAAGTCCAGGACAGCCAGGACTACAAGAGAGACCCTGTCTCAAAAAACAAAGCAAAACAAAACCAATAAATAAACAAATAGACACAAACCCAAACATGCAACTCTACCATACAATTATAAGACACAGAGAGCTCTGTATCAAATCTATGGATATATTGAAAGGATCAGGAAACTGCTTATTTATAGCTCCCTATAAAAGGATAAGATGTATGTTAGCTAAAGCCTTTGTCTACCTAATGTATATCTATGTATATCTAATCCATACATATGCTGAGGAGATAGGGAAACCATTGACTTTTCATTTTCTACCTATAGAAGGTTATCATACATGTGCCTTAATTACTTTTCTGCTCCCATGAAAAGACACCATGACAAAGGCAATTTATACAAGAAAGTATTTAATTGGGAGCTTGCTTCCAGTTTCAGAGGCTGGATCCACTGCCATCGTGGCATGGAGCAGGGGAGTAGGCAGGCGGGCAAGAGGTAGCTAGGAATTTGTATCTTATTTGCATGGTAGAATCAGAAAGCAGGGGAAGGAGCCATGGTGGGAGAGGAGAGAGAGACAGAGACACACAGAGAGAGACAGAGACAGAGAGACAGAGACAGAGAGACAGAGAGACAGAGAGACAGAGAGAGATCCTGTTGGGTGTGGGCTGGGTTTTTTCAGAACGCAAAGCCTACCCAGCAATGACATACCTCCTAATCCTTCCCCAAATAGCTTCACAAACAGGGGACCAAATATTCAGATATATGAGCCTATGGGGGCAATTTTCATCAAACTACCAAGGTTTGTTAGCAACGTTTTTTCCCAAAATGTTTGGTTATCTTTGTCTAGTCTCCATATGAGGGCATTTGCCTTGTCTTATTATATCTCTTGTTTTGCCATATTTGAGTGTTGTCTCTTGGAGGCCTGTTCCTTTGTGATGGGAAATGGTAAGGGAGTAGATCTGGAGAAGAAAGAAGGTGGGGAGGAGCTCAGAGTGGTGCCAGGAGGGGAAACTGTGGTTGGGAGGTACTGTGTGAGAGAAGAGTCACCTCAGCTGTTAAAAGCTAGGCTCACTTTCAATAATAATAATAATAATAATAATAACAGTAACAATAACAATGACTTTTGTCTAGCTAATTGTAAACTAGAATTCTGAGGATACTTTACTGAAATTTTAAGGGAATTACTGAAGCTTGGAGGATAATATTACAAAAGTAAGAATCAAACAATGATGTCTTGTGGCGAGCCTGAATGCTTGGCTGTTCCATCTCCATCTGGACAGAACACACGATTTAATTCAGGAGACACACTTCTTAGCAGTTTGAAGATATTATTGGTCTCATAGTTAATATTTGCTTCATTATGTTCTCAAAATGCCATTTTCTCAAAGCCAGTAATGAATTTTTGTGATAAAACATTTGCCTATGTAATATTAATTACAACAATGATCTACAGAAAAAGAGCACACACACACACACACACACACACACACACACACACACACACAAAACTGGCCTATTGGGGCAAGTCAGCTCTTTCTCAAATTATGAAAATAGATGGTGGTAAATATTTCTTTCAAAGGAATATTAGAACATTTTCTTTAAAAAAAATACTAGCAATCTACTAAATTGTACAATATTATTCAATTATTAACACAATTAAATTCTAAAATAGGAAATCATGGAGAGTTCAAACCATGATGCTTTGATTCTTTAACAACACTCTTTATATTATTAATTTTATCTTGTGTATGAGTGTTTTTGTGCATGCATATAAGCATACCACATGAGTACCGGATACCTGAAGAGGTGAGAATAGGGGGTCAGATCCCCTAAAATCTGGAGTTAGTGACAGTTCTGAGCTGCCATGTGGGGCTGGGTTTGGATCCCAGGTCCTCTGCAAGTACAACGCATGCCTTTAATGGCTGAGCCATCTCTCCAGCCCTGGTGGTCTGAGTCTTGACAAAGTAGTGCAATGGGCGTCTCTATTTCAATTATTTGGCCAACTTTTGGAATCTACGTCTTCTTCTAAAGTAATGAATGTATAGTAAGGATTTTTAAAATTGATCCATGGAATATTTCAAAACAAAACTGTTTCTTTTGCAGTTTGTTTTAGGGAGTATCATCATTTCAAAATATAAAGTAGAGACAGTAGAGATCGCTCAGGAGGGAGGAGCACTTGTCGCCCTGGTAGAGGCCCAAGGTTCACAACAGTCTGTAACAGTTCCAGGGGGTATAATGCCATCCTCCAGCCTCAGTGGACACTGCACACATTTGGAGCACATACAAGTAGGCAAACATTCATATATATTAAATGAATATAAATATACCTTAAAATCCATGAAACAGCTCATTATATATATTTTTGATTCATAGTTATTGATATTAAACATGATTCCATATTAAGAATCAGTTTTACCAACTAATAACTTTTTTTCTAAACTCATACCTTACAGCAAACTGATTTAGTTTTTACACAATACATTTTTATAGTATTTATCCCTACCCGGACTCTTTCCAGATCCTATCCACCTCTCTACCCACCTAATTTCAAGTTCTTTCTCCCTCTCTCTCTCAAAACCAAAACAAAAGGCCAAACAATCAAACAAAACCGTGTTTCTACAAACTCATTTTTATATATTTGATTTTTCTCCCTTTTACTGTTGAAGTAAATGTTACAGAATTTAAGTAGTCCATCCCTATTTCCTCCATTATTTTCTGGGGGGAGGGGTTTGTGGCATGACAGGTCATGAATGCTAAAGTCTATCAACATGAAAAGAAAGATACAGAGTGAGATAGAAGCAACAACCTCTGGGGTGATTGTGATAGTAATTCTTTTGTGATGTTATAACATTTTGTAATTTCATTCATAAAAAATTATATTTTTGTTAATAAAGTAATTTAAATTTATTTATTTGATGAAAAATCACTATTGAAAAGTCTAATGTCTTATTGTATCATCTTTCAAGGTTATATAGACAGACAAATAAAGGGCCATGACACACATATGAAGTATATGTGTGTGTAGTTAATGTAAGAGTAAATAAGGCTTGGAGCAATGTAATCTAGGAATTTAAGTTATATATTAAAATACTATGAACATATCAGAAATAAAATAAAATTTAAAAAACATATAATATGCATATGTATAATCTTATAATTTACTTTGGACCACTTATAAATTACACATACAATATATTATTTACTTTTATATATCTACATAGAATATACCACAAATATCTTACAGATACTCCTGAGGGAAAAATTACTAACTATTCTGCCTTATTCTGTCATTTAGTAATTCACATGCATTGCAAGTATAATTTTTAAAATATTTTATTTTAAATGACTTTCTAATAATCGCTTATCTTTTTACCAATGTGAAAATGTTATTTTACATATGTGTATGTGTTTATGTGTGTGTGTGATACATTTTTAAATAATGTAAAAATTCATTTTAATTTAGGAGTGAGAATTTAGTAGAAATGCTAACAATTAACAAAGAAACTGTAATGACACAGAAGTATGGTGATAATTTAGATTCATGGGGTGAGAACATTGGCTTTGACAATTGTGAGCAGTTCAAGAGCTTGCAGTTAGACTGGACAAAATAAGAACACTAATTAGAAGCTATTCGTGATAAGATGATGCCTTCTTTTACCAATTAATCACACTCCATTTTAATCTTAGCCTATAAAGTACACATCCCTCCAGTTCAGTTTCTTTGTTATTATTTTTCACACCTTTTAAAATATGTTTTCCCTTCACCCAACTCCCACCAGGTTCTCACCATCTCCCTACTCACTCAATATCTTGTTCTGTATTTTCCTCTCCCTGCCACTCTATTTCTCTGTCTGTCCATCTCTATGTCTGTCTTTATAAAAAGAAAAAAGAAAAAAAGAAAATCAAAACAAACTAATAAAACACAGTAAGATTAAAAAAAAATGGCCAAGCATGTTAATCCCTTAAGTTTGGAGATTGTGAGAACTAAGGTGATATCATGTCCTACTTTCAGCTTTTCTGCTCTCTGCACAATGTTTTAAAAAGGACTAATAATAATCCTGGTTCACTTAGGAATTTAAGTTTTGTTCCTTCTCAAGTCTCTAAGGGGCATTGAAGGCCAGAAAGTATAGTTTTACAATCAAGTTTAGTTGGTTACTGGATAAGATCTATTTAGGTCAAGATAAAGAAGTTAAGTTACTAGAGTTGAGATAGAGTAGATATTGAATTTCATTCAGAAATTTAGACCCAACAAGACAGGAGAGACATTTACTTCAAGCTGGACAAATACAAATAGCCAACCCACTATGAACATTTATAGAACTCATGATTATCACATGGTTCTCCTTGCTGTATGTAGTTTGTTTTATATATGTGTAATAAAATAAATGTATTTAAAAAAGAAAAAAATAATATACATGTATATGTAAAAATTAAAAATATTTAAAACATTTTCAAAAATTGCCTTTGATGGTTTTCTTCAAATCCACATTGAGGAAAATAATGTAGCTAGGTGTTGGTAGTGCACACCTCTAATTCCAGCACTGAGGCGGCAGAGGCAGGCAGATTTCTGTGAGTTCGAGGACAGCCTGGTCTACAGAGCAAACCTCAGGACAGCCAAAGTTGTTGAGAAATCTGAGAGAGAGAAAGAGAGAGACAGACAGACAGACAGACAGAGACAGAGAGGAGGAAGGGAGAAAACATGAGCCTAGAATCACCTGAGCCCCATTCACAGTTTACTCAGAAATTACTTATTTCAGATTTACTTTACAGCAATGGAAGCGTTTATTTTACAAGTTGCAGGTATCATTGATACCATTTTGTTGTTGTTGTTGTTATATTCATCTCATTGATTTTCAACTAAGTGTACTGGATAGTACAAGAGATGCCTGATGTATATTCATAGACTTTGTACTTCACTCTTAAGGTAGGTAAAGTTTCATGATATACACGCTAGGTGTTACATTTTCAATAAGTTCAGTTTAAGTACGTCTACTTGCTATTCTAAGAAATTATGTATAAATGTTAAAGTAGGAAAATTATACTAAATTATGGCTAATGAAATATGTTTGTTTCTATGTATGAGTGTACTGAAGTGCTAACAAGCACACACCTGTAAGGTCTAGTTTTTGTTTCTGTGTTTTTAGTAATAACTTATTCATTTGCATATTTTTGCATTCACAGCTGCTCACTTCTAAATTATGGGTTATAATAATCATTCTCTAACATTCTATATTTTAGAAGCTTCAGGTTCTAAAAGTAAAGGTCTGCGGGGTTAGTGAGATGGCTCAGCAGGTTAAGGGGAGGAGCTGGCTGCATGGAGTTCACATGGGGAAAGAAGAGGACCAGCTTCCACAAGTTGTCCCCTGATCGCCATATGCACACAGTGGTGTGTTCATGCTGCCCCGTCATTCAGATTAGCAACTGAATGGTGGGGTATAAAAAGAGTACATAAACCTACAAGTCTATAAATAATTAACAATTAGAAAAAAAAAAAAACATCAAAATTGGAAAGGCTGGGGTAAAGCTCAGTAGAAAGAGTACCAGCCTAAAACATGAAAATCAAATAAAAGAAATCACAATGTTTAAATGAATACTAATGTATACTCATGGTTCATTTACGATGACCACAACTAACTTTCTTGTTTATGAAATGCAGTGATGCTAACCCAAACACATCAGCCGTCTGTGTTTCTATCTTGGGCCTTTTGAATATACACCAGCTAGGTGAAGCAAGTAATCGTTTTTCACAATACCTTCAGAAGCCTGAAAGAGGCAGATAGACAGCCTACTGTGTAGGCAGATGCCCTGCTACTCAAAATTAAAGCAGCAGATGCTCCCTGTTAGAAAATAAAGTTTTACACATAGAGATTGAGAAGAAATTCAAAACAAGTATTTTCACATGTTAGAAAATTTGAAAAGGAAGATTGTTGGAATGCTGATTAAAACTACCAAGCCAAAGAGGAATAATATTCTTATAATAAAAAAGAAAGATATCAAGAATCAAAGAATGGATTGGTAGCAAAAAAAAAAAAAAAAAAAAAAAAAAAAAAAAAAAAAAAAAATCAACACTTGAAGAAAAATGGGGATTGGAACAAATAACACTGATGGGCAATTAAGCTTTATCACTGAGGAATATTTTGGTTTTTATAAAAATGTTAATTCTGTGACTTTAAGAAGGAAATAAAGCATTGAGTCAGTTAAATGGAAACAATTAATTGTGAAGAAATAGCAGTATAAAAATGTCAAAGATAACAGCAGTGCATTGTGGGAAGTATTCCAAAGATTCCCTTGCAAGTAAAAACAAGATACTCTGTAGAAATGAAGCAAAAAGAGCTGTTCTCCAAACTCACTCACATTGTACTAGAAAAATCCCAAGCACAGTCATAACATCCATGTCTCCTGAAAATAAAGCACAAGTGCACACAGAAACAGGACTATGTAAAAGCCAGTGGAGTCAAGATAAGGTCACAGAAGGCTGTGTTGCTATTGGCTTCCTGGCAGTGATAAAGCATTGTAGATATGGCAGATGTCATATCTTCTAACAGCTGCATTTGAGTCTAACACTGTCTCAAATTGCAAAATTAAAAACAAAAATCTAAACATTGTGCATTTAATTATTTTAAAGTTATAGGTTGAAAGAAAAATGAACTAAACCTTGTTACAGTCATTCACATAAATTTACAACTTATCTTTAAGTATATAATTAAGACCTCAAGGGAATATGATAGAAAATCCTTTCATATTATATACTAAGGGAATGATTAAATTCCCTGAAATTGATAGAGTGAAGATATTATGTAACATTGATCTGGAAAGAACTGCTTGATTATGAACGAGCACGAAAGAACCAAAATCAAAAGCAAACAAGCTTTTAGTGCAATACTTCACCAAACAGCTGTATGTATAGCAACTGAAACAAATTAAAAATGAAAATAGCAATCCCAATCAAAATAACGAAAGAAGCTAAATTGACACTTAAATTAAAGAGATTTGTGGGATTAAACATTAAAATACGCTAATATTAGAGAAGTTCAAATACATGGGAATAATTAAACACTAATTTCAAATAGAATAAAACAAGTACTGAACTCCAAACCATTTTGATCCAAAAGAAAATTAGAAGACTTATTCTTCAATCATGATGTGATGGTTAATCTTGATTGTCAACAAGATGGAATTTAAAATTACCATGGAAACAAACACCTGTGTCAAGGTCTTCTATACCTAGTTAATTGTGGTGGGAGGACCTGTCTTAAATGTGGGAGTCACCACTCCCTGGGCAGAGCTAGAGTTCTAGGTTGTGATTGACCTCTTCCAATTCTCTGTCTTCAGACTAACCTGACCAGCTTCTTTCTCTGTCTCCTGTCACTGTAACTACCTCACCCTGACTGTATCTTTGAACTGTGAGCCACAACAAACTCTGCCTTCCTTAGGTTGTTTTTGTGTCAGGTGTGTTGTTATAGTCATTGGAAAAGTAACTAATGCACATGGAGCTGACACTTTTCTTTTAAAAATAATCTGTTATTTTATATTGTATACAGCACAAAAACACTGAGCGCACAGAAATCTGCACCACGCGTCCTTGATTCAATAGGCTGTGGATGGGTTTCCAGACTCACATGGGACTAAACACAGAGAACTATTCCTCAGAAACCAATTCTTCAAAGTGAAAAACAACCACCACCACCACAACAACAAAACAACAACAACAATGCCATGCACACAGCCTGATACAAAGACTCCAGAAGGCAGACTGCAGTCCATAGTTGTGCATACTGCTCCCTCTAATTCATTAAAGCCTCTTGGTGGGGCATTTCTGGCTGCTTGCCAGTAAGTCTTAATTTGTGATGCAGAACTAGATTATTAATACTGTACCACTGATACTGTCAAATGCTGATATTTGACAATGACTCTCAGGGACTTTACTTTGTAAATTTGCTTACATGTTAATAAGTCCAATTTTTTCGGATGGAATTTTAGAGTCTTTTTGATAGTTTCTAAAACTTTGTCATTAAAAAATTAAATTAGAATTGTATTTTATATTTTAAGAGGGGTAAGTTGGCATCTAAAATGATGGTTTTTCTACCAAGGCACTGTAGTAAAATTCACTGAATCAGCCAATAATATTCCAAAAATCTTAATAGTTTTCAATAAAAAAAAAAAAAAAAACCCTGATACTAAAGAATTAACTATCATAATTAAAATGTCTCTTGATTGGTTTATTGGCATTGGCCCCGAAATGGGCTTATCTTGTGGGTACTTGGAGAGATTCTGGTGCTTTCTATCCCAGGGTGCACTAACCTGGACTGGTTTTTCACACTTCCTGTTCTACTCTGTTCTAGGCTGGACTAGTTCTTTATGCTTCCTGTGCTACCCAGATCTCCTGAAAGAACTTTCCTCGGGACAGAAGGAGCCAGCAATCCCTCAAGTCTCTCCTCTACTTATTTAACATTATTAAATGTATGTCTATTCTCCAAAATTGGATGCTTTGTATGTTTGAAATTGTCAAGTATTCATTTTTGAAAAACTCCACTTTTTCAAATTTTCCCTTTAACTTTAAAACGACTGTGTTTGTTTTCGTTTACTTTATCTATGTAATTTCATATGTGTGGGTATATATCCATGTATAGGTACATGTGTGTGTATGCAGGACTCGGGAGACCAGAGGTCACTCTTAGGTTTGCTCCTTAGAATCACTTTGGGTTGTTTTTTGAGACAGAGTCAGCTCATTGCTTGAAACTCACTAACTAAGCTAAAAAGGATTGGCAGTGATTACAAGTTCCCTCCACAGTCTTGGGTATTTATGTGAGTGCTAGTGATTACACTCTGGCCCTTATGCGTGGGAAATGGGTCACGTTACTGCTGAGCATCATCCAGCCTCTCAAACAATCCTGTTTCAGAGTAATGTCAATCACCCTAGCAGCCAGATGATGTTATCCTGACTGTAAGGCATCTCTATATGTATGTAAAATATGAGAAATATTGTCAGAAAATAAATATGTTCAGCATTAGAATCCATTGATAACCCCATGTTGACTCCAAGTCTTTAAACCAGGGCCAACCAGCAAAGTTAGAATAGTACTGAAAGAAACTGGCCAGCAAATAATGGGAAATGAATTTTCCATCCACATTATTTTTATTTGTTTGTTTTTTCTTCTGTACTGGGAATCAGACACAAGATCTGTCTTATTCTGAGCAAGCACAATACAAGGGATTACATCCCACTCCTAGGTTTGTAGTCTTATCTGTTGTACATTGGTATTAATACCCATCTTTGCCTATATGATTTCTTCAGTCACCAAGCTGATTTATAAACAAGGGAAGGAGCACATAGAAATAATAGGATATTTATGTATACTTTGAAGACCACTATAAATAAATGTAATGTTTAACCATGTATAACAAATCATATTTACTTTGATCTAACTGTCTCTATCAACAACGGAATTTCATCATAGTTTCCTTTTCCTAGGCATAGTATGAAATACTCTAAAGAACCCCCAACACCTTCACATCCAGATAGCCCAGGTCAAACCTCAAGACCCTTCACTGCTCAAGTTAAAGCTGCACTACACTGCACAGGGAATACAGACTTGGAGATAGACAGAGGTGCTGCACACAGAGCCGCTTGTGTGGAGCTTTGTTAATAGTTAGCCATCAGTGCGGCCTGGGGAAGGCAATGCTAAGTTAGGTGTTTCCTTGCCTATCAACAGAATGGTTTGCCAGCTCTCTGCCTGAAGGGCTGCTCTAGGGGTGAAATGAGAGGAAGTATGTAAAGGTCTTATCATCTGCTGAGCAGCAACAAACCTTTCCCTCAGGCTAGATTCCTTACTAGTGGCTCAGGGGCAAAACTTTACCTCCAATTGATTGATTTCCCCAGCACTGTTAGAAACTTTATTTTTAAAAGAATGGAGTTTTCTCTGCTTCACATCTGAAGTAAAGTCTGATACAGTTAGATGATGTCACTTGAGCCTCCTGTCTCATCCTTTCTTATGGTAATTTGTCACTCGTTCCTTCTCTGGTACTTACATTGACATAGTCAATTATTTACTGATATATTATGCTTTGTAATTGTTATAGTGTGTGTAGGGTGTGTATGTGTGTGTGTGTGTGTGTGTGTGTGTGTGTGTGTGTGTGTGTGTATACATACCACTCCTGTGGGGACATGACAGTCAGCCTTAACCTAATGGCACTGTGTTACTGCTTGCTTTATCCTAGTCAATCAGTGACACTTCCCCCAGAGTGCTCACCCCTGTGATGGCTAAAGAAAGTTAACATGGTACCAGGCAACCCTTCAGGGCCACTGACCTTTGCCTTGGAATGCCTGTGAGATCCTAATGGCCTGCAGGTAAGAAAGGAATAAGATAATGGTGTTCCTGTTTTCTGCTTTTGTAAACGTGCTTCCTGCTATGGGGCTGGAATGAAGTGGCCTTTTCAGTAATATACGAGGCAAAGAAGAAACAACTGAAGGGAGTAAAACAACTTTCTTGCCAACAATGGATTTTATGGATAATTGTAATGTACATATTTGATATCCATTTTATAAACCCTTCTTTTAGCTCCCTTCTGTATTGAACACTGTTTGGCTGTCTTTCTGATGGCAGTGAGAATAAAGCTGCACAATTTAAATTTGGATTGAAACTTTTGTCTTTCCCAATGGATTCCAAATCCACAGCACTGCACATGTGCACAGGTCAGAAAACAATCTGTAAGAGTTTGTCCCAAACCTCAACTTTGGGTTTCAGGGACTGAACTCAGGTCATTAGGCTTGTGAGGCAAGCACCTCCAACTCCATCTTGCTGCTTCTGATGTACTGTATTCTTAGTCACTAATTTCAAATACTTTGAGGCTGTTAATCTTGTATTTGATACATTGCCTTCAATTATGAGTGTGATTGTGTAATACGCTTTGCTTGATATTTTTGTTTGTTTGTTTTGTTGAATCAAGAGATCTGAACTATTGTTCTGACCTTGACATTAGTTAGCCTCAGAAGCTCGCTCCACCTCTGTAGACTCTGAAATTCCCTAAAGGTCTGGAGATGTTTGATGCTCCACTCAGCTCAGTTTCTGAGTGTTAAGACTGGATTTCATCAACACAGTTGTCATCATTTGCATTTTCCATATACTTAAACCAAAGAGCAAAATAGAAACGTGTTATCATCTTTCAAGTATTTCTCTCTCTCACTCCTTTCTATAGTCTTCTTTGCCCTTGTAGAAGAAAGCTTTCAGGACTTACTGTCATTACCAACAATGCTGACTCTGAGGTATGTGACCCCCACATATGACTGACGCCAAAATTAGAAAAATAAATAAATTTTCATATCAATACGGAATGCTTGTTTTTTCCGACATTTAAAAGAAAGATTCCTATACCAAGCTATTTTATGCATGAGCACTGATGTAGAGAATGATATGAAAGATATCAAACAATGAGCAATACAGCAAATAATACAAGAAAATATTGAGATGGTGGGGTGAGAGGAGTTGAACATAATTTTTACCCTTGCATGCTCTTTACTGCTCTTTTTATCATAACAAAGATGTACTCTTTATATAACAAAACATAATTTAAAATTTTTCATTGGCCTATGTTTATTTTTAATTATGTAATGTATTAGCAAAGTGTTTTTGAGTCCATCATAAACTGGGCATAGAGTTATTAACAAGGGAGAGAGAGCAAGATGAAGGAATATACTTTGGAAAAATACAGAAAATGCCTTTATGTAGCCAGTGGATACATCTCTTTTTATCTCTGACCTAAGCAGGAAACTGTACTTACCTCTAAAGGTAATTGATTGCATCTATGGTAGAAACTAATTGTGATAATAAACAATATAGTTAGAAGAGGAAACACAGATGAGCCTAAGTCTTCTCATTATGGGAAGCTCTGAGAGCTGGGCACCAGCCATCTCTAAGGTAAACAGAACAGAGTGAGGGCAGCATTTTTAGAACATCTTGTAGCCAGACAAATGTTTCCAAAGAAATCAATAGTTGAGGGCTGCATTTAAAGACAATTATTTCAGAAAGTACACAAGCAAAGACTAATGACTTTCAGCAAACATTCATAAGTACACAAGAAGTAAAGGGCTTCCCAAGAAAGGGCAGCAGGGTTCAAGGCAAAAGCTGGAATAACAGCAAAACAAGACTGTTGAGAAAATTCAAGATGCACACAGAGTCATTAAGAACCAGAACTGAGCAAAACCCTCATAATGTTTGCAATCATGACTTTATGGCTACAAAAAAAAAGGACTTCCCTTTGTACACTGTGGATACCAGACACTGCCAGTGTTGGGGTATCATCCTCACTTCTCTTCTATTATTTTGTGGAGACAATACAGAAAGTTAAAAAGAATATTTCCAGAAGAAACAGAGAAAACATATAACCTCTCCTTAAAATACCACAGAGTCCAGTGTGGGAAAGATTAAGCTTTGTCACAGGTGGGAGCAGTCTTGGAGGGCTTTACCCTTGGGGCACCCCATAAATACCTTGTGACAGACTGAGTGGAGCCATCCTGGGTCTGGAATTCAGGAAGCAGACCTGGGAACCCCACCTGAACTATTGTCTTTCTAATGGACCCTCACCGGGAGAAGGAGCCGGTCCTTCCCACGTGACTCAGGCAATTGGGGAAGAGAGAATAACAAAGTCTGCTGCAGGGAGAGCGTGCGGGGGGGGGGGGGGGGGGGGGGGGGGGGGGGGGGGGGGGGGGGGGGGGGGGGGGGGGGGGGGGGGGGGGGGGGGGGGGGGGGGGGGGGGGGGGGGGGGGGGGGGGGGGGGGGGGTCAGCGGACCAGCTGGACCAGCACGCAGGCCAGAGAGACACCTAAGGACCCGTCCCGTGGAACGGCTACCGGAAGGTTCACTCTTTTGTCCCTTTAACCTTTTTCCTTCTTGTATAAGCTAGTTGGGTTGTATAATAAAGTTTAATTGCTAAGGAACAGAGTCAACAGTCCAGGAAATTTAGTGCACACCCCACCCCCTATCCCACATCTTCACCTAAGACTGATGAGCATTTACTAACTTTAACCCCAGTTTTCCTTAGTGTATAGTTGGAATATTTAATGAGCTTTCTCATCGGTTTCAAGAACACTCTGATACATTGTACCACTTCTCTAAGCACATGCTCCTCCTCATTTGAGGATCCACAGCCCTACAGACCAGGAACGCATGGCTTTATCAAATCAGTCCTGGAAAGAATAGTCTACTAGTCTACAAAAGAAAGATTTCTGTCTTAGTTTGGAGACATCGCTATCCTGCTTTGATTTCTGATATTTTTAGTTACTTTTTGCCAACTTTTATTTATTAGGACATTTATATTCACAACCCCTGTGATCTACCCTCATCAACCACAGCCCACCTTACATGGTTCTACCTCCCAAAAACCTAAATTGAGTTTAGTCAATCAATGGGCTAATCCATTGATGAAGGCTCAGCCATTATAATTCAGTCACTTCCCTAAAACCTTACTTCTGAAGTCTGATTGCTCTGGTGAAAAAGCCTTCAACCATTAAAAAGGCTACAACCACAAAGCCTTTGTGGAGGATATTTCACAATGAAGCCTGAAAAATGGATATCCCACTGTGTCTTTCCTAAAATGGAGTTCTTATGTTTCATATCCCTCATGACATAGCTACATTTTTTTGTTTGATAAATTTATTGGGATACAATAGGTATTCAATAAAATTTTATTTAAATAAGTTGATTCATGACTATTTGATTAATGAAAGAATGGAAAAAAAAAAAAAAAAAAAAACCAAGAGGCCATATAGTTACTTTCCTGTTCCTATGATAAAACACCATGAGCAGAAAGAATTTATGGAAGAAAGAGATTATTCTGGTGTACAGTTATAGAAAAGAATCCTTGATGGAAGGGAGACATGGCAACTGGAGCAAGAAGCTAAGAGAATGCATCTCAAACATTAGGCTGAGCATAGAGAGACTTGTGGAAGAGTGGGAGGAAGAACAGAAAGACCCTGAGGGGACAGGAGCTCCACAAGAAGACCAACAGAGCCAACCAACCTAGGCACAGGTTGGCCTGCAGAAACTGAAGCACCAACCAAGGACCAGGCATGGACAGGACCTAAGCGCCCTACACATATGCACAGCTTGGTCTTCAGTCTTTATGTGGGTCCCCTAATAAAAGGGGGAAAAGGGTGGGTGGCTGTCTCTGACATGGACTCTGTGGCCTGCTTTTCAATCACTTGGCCCTGGTCGGCCGCCTTCAGAGGCCACTGTAGAGGACGATTGCTTAGTTCTGATATGACTTAATGTACTGGGGTGGGTTGGCGAGGGTCTCCTCTTTTCTGAGATGTAGGAGAGGGGAGATAGGGGAAAGAAGGAGGGAGAGAGGGACCAGGAGGAGGGTAGTCTATGATTGGGATGGAAAGTGAATTAATTAATTAATTTTAAAAAAGAAAGAATGCAGAGAGGACTAACAGGAAGTGGAGTAAGAAAACAAAAACAATTAAAAAAAAAAAAAAAGTCCACACCCTCTCCCATGACATGCATCATCTCTCAAGGCTCCACTTCCTAAAGGTTTTCTGATTTTCCCGAACAACACCAACAACAGGAACTAATTGTTAAAATATTTGAGCCTTTGGAGGGCATGTCTTATTCAAGCCACCACAAGGAACAATAGAGTGATGGAGAGACAGAAAGGAGAGAGGGGCAGTAAGAGCCAGAAGGTCCCCTAAAATGTAAGAAATAAGGAAAACAAATGTGAGCGACACCTACTTTCGTAACCTAGCACGATGCACAGTGTATTTAAAGAGACTCCACAGCCACTAAGGAATACACCTGAGAGCAGCTGTGAGGTCTCCTAACAATAATCTTCAGTTTTCTCCCAGTGACCAGGGAACCTCTAAGGTTTCTGATGCAATACAGACTCTGAAAGAGAAAACTGATCCCTGTGTATTAATTGATGAGCTACTATCTCTTTGAGTTTACATCTCCCCCTGGCATTTTGACAGACAATTTTTTTCTGTCAATTTAACATCCAAATCCTCTGTAATCAGGGACATGTTCCAGTCTGGAACGGACTCCATGAGTCTTGGAAGCTGGGGAGAAAGCGCTTCTGTTCCTTCAGGTTGGCTGCCCCAATGGTGAGCATGCATGACTGCCAGGCTGATTTCCTATGCCTCCTCAGAGACAGTGAGGCACATAGAAATGCTTTTGGCACGCGCTTGGTTTCAGCTCAGTGCAAGTACAGAAGCATCCTTCCAAATGTAAGCCTTGGTGTTTTCTGTTACTATCATCATTATTAGCATTATTGTCTCCATCACTCTTCTGAAGTCCCTTCTGGAGAGGTCCCTTTGTACTAAGGAAGATTAATCCCCCCAAATTAAGCTTGATCAATATACTTAGTGAGGCATAAACACTATGATTAGTATTTGATTAAAATTCCTATCTTCATTGAATTTAAACAGTAAATATGTTGAAAGGGATTCTTGGTTGCCTACCTGATCACCACATCTCTCTACTCCTGTGCTCAAAGAACCTCACGTTTCAAATATTATGATGAATTATATACCACTATAGATTTTTGTCTGTACAAGCTTTTGATAAATAGATATGCTGACTTTATTCTCAAATGGTTAACTTGGTCATGATGAGAACATATGCAAAACTCCTTGACTTTATTTTTACTTTTATATGTTTTAGTAAATAGACCACTATGGAGTGCTTAAAATGCATTTTACAGCCATTTTTAAGGTTAGACATTATTTTGCTATGGTATATTTTGTATGTTTTATGACTTTAATTACATTTCTGATTTCAGTCTGAAATAATGCAATAGAAGACAGTATAAAATCCATTTTAATTTGTAGGTTATCTTGTGACTTTTCAGAGCTTATTACACCAAGGGATTGATATTGGAGGGTAAATGTTTACAACCCCCACTTTGTCACAGTGCAAGCTGCACCCTGAAGGAATCCATTTCCAAAACCCAACATCAGCTGTTCACAGACAAGAGTGTTGTCACGAGCTGTGAAGTTACTCAATGGGGAAAATGCTTGTTGGAGGAAGCAGGGAGCCCTGAGTTTTATAAAATCACTCATGTCCATGTCAAGCCAGGTGTGGAAGCACCTACCCTAAGCGAGAGGGAGACTCAATAACCAAGGTTGCCATCAATCTTCAGAAACATATTTTGGCAAGCGTACACCTTCAGATTTAAGGATGAAAGCCCATGCTTTTGCACGCTAGCACACAAACACAAACTTAAATAATAGTTACCGAAAAAAATTCTCGTCAGGGTTTCCTAAAATGCTCATCCTTAAAATGAAACCCAACACTCATTCTCTGCACTTTGACCCAGTGGTGCTTCTTACTGAACTGAGGTCTGCTGCACAGAGAGTGGGAGCCTCACTATAGACAACTGATGGCTTCTAGGGCAAGGAGAGTTGGTTTCTTTTAAGCATGAGACCCCTAGTGGGTCTGCCATGCTGCAATGAGTAACTCTATATTTACGAATGTAAGAAGAGCATAAAGAGGACCCAGTGAGTTAAAAACGAAAGGACCTGACATTGGGAGAAGGGAAGGAGGCAAGGATTGCCTAAAAAAGCAGTTAGGAGGAAGGAAGGGGATAAATATGATCAAAATATAACAGGTGCTTGCAAGAATAGCGTGACTTTTGAAAAGTCAAAACAAACAATTCCGTGGATCTGACTTCACAGACATCTCAAGTGTAACAGAGCACCAACGTAGACACATTACACATTCATGATAAGGCCATGGCCATGAGACATAAAACAAACATAGCTTACCTCGAAGAGAACACACATTCCAATTCTTTGGGAAAACATATCTCAAGTTAGTTCTTGATAGCTCATTATCTTTATAGTGTAAAATAAATCCAAGTAGCATCATTATATGCTTGCCCAAAGTTCCCTACAGTTCAGCTTTAACATGTCATATAAGTACCAAATGTAAAAGCCAAACCAACCACTTAATTATAAAATTCCTTAATTTCTATTTAAAGTACAGTAAAAAAAAAAATCCCTCTTTTATAGCACATACATTATTTTATAGATGAAAACATGATGGGTAGATAATTAAATGTGTACAATAGTGTACAATAGTGTGGCAGTCAGTACTTAACCATCAACTTGAGTGAGAGAGGGGACCTGATATGGTGGATGCTAATTTTCTAGATGGTTCTATAAGAGACCTTTTTAAGATGTCAGGTGAGGTAATGATGGCAAAGTCTGAAGAGACCTTTTTGCTGAGTCACAGCTACAGGGAACTGTAAGTTGCAACAGGCCAGGCAGGTAAGCACTCTGGCAAATTGAAGGAGTGGAGAGCTGACCAGTGTGTCTGCCCCTAGGGAGCAAAGAACACATTAGGAGAAGTGTTCTTCAACCAATTGTCCAGAAGAGTGCTTTGTGGGCCTCTGTGTTTATAACTGGCCCATGAAGGAGGGGAAGTCAGTGCAGCCTGAAGACTCCCGTGGTGTGAAAACATAGAGTTATTTTCTTCTCCTGTGATAAACAAAAACCTGAAGCCAGTGCCTAACGACTCCAAGTCCCCTCCTGTGGGTCCATCAGTGTGTGACCTGTTTGAAGTACCACAACTTGCTTAGGCCTTAAGCTATCATAAGGTAAAATATTCCTTTTTCTCAATTTTAGCACTGACTTTAAAGAAATTAAAACACAGAATTCGGTACACCCTCCTCCCAACACACACTTACTTATCTATTCTATTTTGTAAAGGCCAATACCTACAAATTTTTCTAAGGTTCCTTCATTAAGATGCTTTTTGGCACTACTAGAGTTAACTTTAAAGCGTAGCCACGCAGACAAACCTCTTATTTGAAATAGGAGTTGAAAACCTCTGGAGGGTTCTTAGGATAAAGAATAACAACTTATTTGATACGATATTAAATAAGATGTTACTGAAACAAACAAACGAATTCCTGAAGAGAGCTGGGGAGATGGCTCAATGAGAGATACCCTACTTGTGTAAGCAAGCACAAGGACCTGAGCTTGATCCCCCAGAACCAGCATAAAAAGCCAGGCTGAGCATGGCACACCTATTTCCCCATTACTGCTGCAGAGGAGCAGAGAAAGGCAGCTCTTAGTGGCTTCCTGGTCAGATAGTCTATCTGAGTAATCTCCATGCTAATGAGAGACCCTGACTCAAATAAGTAATAGGGGACAAGGAAAGAAAAATGAAGTTGACCATTGATCTCTGTATGTATGCACAAACAACAGCATAGATACTCAAATACACAGATACGCATATATTCACATACATATTCATACACAAACATATACATACACACATATATATGCATATATACACAAACATACCTATATACATACACACATATACATGCACAGATATATATACACACACATACACAAATGCATACACATACATACATGCTTACACACAAGCACACACCCACCATATATGAACACCAACAGATACATGCACTCCCCCAATTAGTCATCTTCCTTGTATTATCTTTCAACCTATGAGGTCATCTGTCCTGAACACATGTTTAAAGGAAGAGACTTGGCTCCTCAAATTCAACAAAGTCGTGTCCACTTGCTATGCTGCAGCGAGCTCTGAGTTCAGCACTAGTCAGCATCAAAGCCCTTTTGGACCACCGGCTCTCCCACTAGTCCGGTGGCTTTCTCTGTTAGAAAGAAATCATTTCCCTGAAAAACTTCAAGCTGAACGTCTTTCTCCCAGCACGAGCCTCAGTCACTGGCTGGCTCTGTGTCTGTATCCGAGCCAACATGTTCCTCAACGGATATTTTCACTCTAGTCACCTCTGTTCCCATAGTCAGAAGTTACTTCAAACATGCACAAGGAAGGCCACTAAGTGGGCTCAGAGCAGGAGACTCACCATGCCAACAGGGCCTTCTGGGTTCCTTACTTTACAGTCTTTGCTTTTAGAGATACCAGCAAGAGCCCCACTACAGAACTCTTCCCACCAAGGTTTGGCTTAATTTTACATATAAAGCTTACGTTACATTTTTTTTTCATGTCTTTTATCGAGTTCCCTTAGGAGTTCCCTGCTAACTGGTTTCTTTACAAACTTATCCTGACACTATAAAGCAGTCATGACATCTCCCCAAAGGGCAATGTTTCTGCTGGGAATCCCTGGCCAGACAACCCTGGAATGAGAAACAGAGTGACTAAGACTTCAGGACATCTGTTTAGTGATGAGAAATGAAAAGGTGTTCCTTTTCAGTGTGCTTAATAAATCCCAAATGGCGAATGAAAAGATTCGCTACAATCAACAAAGGAGCCACAAAGCCTGAGGAAGGTCGCATTTGACAGCACTCGTTCCTATGGAGAACACTGTGGAAAAGCGCACAGTGGGTAGAAGTGACATACCACAGGACTCAAGGAGTACCTGCAGGCCCAGGCATGATGCTGTGCATAAAAATTGCAGACCTATCTGGACATTTATGAAAGGGAAAGAATTACATACTCCAATGTTATCACACACACATATATATGTATATATATTCACCCCAACTTAAGGCATTTCAGCTTACTTTCACCCATGGTAGAAAAAAAATCTCACTTGTAGTCCCAAGACTCTTTGAAATTTAGCTATATAATATAAATATTTTTTAAAAAAACAGATGAAAGAATAAAGGGGATGGATTTTAACATTGGCTCAATCTCAAAAGCTGCACTATAAGATATAGGATAATCAAATAATATGCTAAACGATACGCTGAAGCTTCATTTTACCTGTTGATGAAATAGTTCAGGATGCCCCTGGACTGGGGACACAGCATCCTGACAGCAGCGTAGGTCTGATGAACCAAGGTAACTTATTATCAAAACACCAGGGCAAGGCTATAAAGTTTGGAAAGAAATAAACAAAAGTAGTTTGATCTGCATAAGAAAGGGTGGAAAACTGGAGCATCTGGGGGAGCATGGAGGCTCTCAGAGAAGTCAAGATTTGGAAAATGAGTTGGAGAGGTTAGAGATTTGGAGCATGAAGCCTTAACAGAAGTCTCAAGGCTCAATAAACTTAGAAGAAATCACAATTTTAGCACTAAAATGTTTTAGACAATCAGCTGTGTAGAGCAAAGAGTTGGTTGGATATTTGGAGAAAAAGGTCAATGTTTGGGTATTTTTTATTAATAATTTACATGAAGGAAATAAAATTCAATATATTACATTTCAAGTTGGTGATGAATTGCTGTGGTAAAGAATCAATTTTGAAAGCAATCAGACAAACTTCATAAAGAAGTCTAACTGAGATAGAATTTAGGACCAAAATTAATAGTAAAAGTTGTCCTTAATCCAATGATCCTTGTGTCTGAAATCACGGAAAATAAACCAACAGAAGGAAAACTGGTATAAATTGCCCATGAGAATAACTCCACCTATTGACTGGGGGGGGGGGGGGGAGGGTTTAATTATAATACATTTGCAATAGTTTCAGAAAACAAGCAGAACAAGCTATGGGGACAAGTGAGTATAGCATCCATCAATGGCTTCTGCATCAGCTCCTGGGTCCAGTTTCTGTTCTATTTGTGCTCATGCCCTGACTTGCCCCAGTGATGGACCTGGAAGTGTAAGTTGACCTAAACCCTTCCCTCTCAGCCCTGTGCCCTGCCCCCCACTGGATAAAGAAAGAGTTAGTTGAAAATTAAGTAAGTAGCAGTGAAGAATACAAAGCACTGGAATACTCCTAGAAGAAAAAGGTAACAGAAATAGAAAAATTTATCTCAAAAAAAGAGAAATGGCTATGAGGAAAAAGTACTTCCTTGTAAATGCTTCATAACTACGGCAAACTGTTCTCCTTCCTTCTCTATTGGGAAGGACATGTAGGAGCAACAGCGAGGTAATTTGATTTGCTCTATGTAAACAGTCTAGAAAACAAGAAAAATAAACACCGGAGCAGCTACTAAAAAAATGATTATAAGTTTTTTATTTTATTTTATTTTTTTCATCCCTAGACAGACATCAGGAAAACATGGCTCCTCTACTCTGGAGTTCACATACGAGCACCTATTGGTTCTTATCACGCATCCTTACAGAGATGGTTGAATTGTTGTGTTTGAGCAAGATGGGACCATTCTGTGTGAAGTTGGTATATTATTATACATTTAGTTTTTGTGTCCTGGACCCATATGCTTTACCCAACTGCAAACAAGTAAGGCAGAAAAGATACTCAGATGCTTGGAACAATTTCTTTGGACATAGTAATATTACAGCACTACACGTCCAACCACACAACCAAACCTCTGTAGGCTCCCCATCAGTTCACTTGGGCCTCACCTTGAAATGGAGTCTCAATAGGTAAAGGCACCTTTAAGCTGAAGATATTGTAAACTAATGATTACATGTAATTCTTCTTAGTTATCGATCTCTGAAGATTACGCACACGGTAGTTAGGCACTTACCATCATGAAGATTGGCTGTCATTATGACTGCCCAATACTCCATGAGAATGCCATACCGCACACCCTAGTAGGCCAGGAAAAGGTCAAGTGTCACAATTAAAAGTTTTATTTCTACTGAAATACTGCAGAGGCACAGATTCGTGAGACGAACCATGGTAACTGGGAATTCTCTCATGATATCCATGATTGGGCTTTCTTTCAGGTTTTTCCAAGTCTTAAGTTCTAAGTCCTGTACTTTCATACCTTTAGCTTTTCTCTCATGATCCTTCCATATGTTCTGCTAGGCTTCACAATGTCTTCTGGCTCTTCACTAGGCTCACAAATGTCTCCATTTTATACCCTGCTCAGTGTAGGCTATACACTGTTCGGGCCTCACACAGACACTTTCAATATGTTATTTATAGGTTCTTATACCTATTTCCTTCTACCAAACTCTCTAGCCGCTAATCCCTGGAGCTTTCAGAGCAGACTGTACTGATACCTACATGCTATTCTTGCACATCCTACTGAAACCTCCTTACTGTGCAGCTGCTGCACTGCCTAAGGTTCCTTTATTTGGTGCCAAGCGCTTTATGGGCTTTGAGCAGGATGTCCACGTAAATAGACCTTAGTGTAACATTTAAGCAAGGATGAATGGTTGGGTAAACCTCAAGATTTTCTTCACCTCAGGCGAAATGATTCTGAGCTGTGTTCTACAGAGCATCAAAAGTTCAGCGACAAGATCAACACCCATAGTGCCTCATAATAATTCTGCAATGGTTTCCTTGACACCATGGCCTCGCTTTCTCAGGCACATTGTTCCTACACTATGGAAAATAGAAATTCATACCCCACTTGCCACCTCCAGTTGAACTGTCATGAGATAAGGTAGCTTCCTCTACTTATATAAGTAATTTTAAAAAACTTACTTTGTTTCTTTAGTAACATTTTAAAAATACGCTTTAAAATTTGAGTTAAAACAAACAATTTTGGGCTCCTTATATACAGTATATCCACAACCAATGATCCAGTCACACCCTTGGGAAAGTGATTTTTTTTTCTCAAATAAAGTATGCCCAGATTGGGACGTTTAAAGGACTTGTTGTTCCTAGCAGCTCTAGAAGTCAGATTTCTTTCAGGATGTAGCTTGAGTCTATGCCTAGGATGGGAGGATTTGGCCACAGAAACACCTTATTTAAGCTGTGAGATATTTCCTTGCTGCTTGTTAGGGAAAGCAAACATGTTATTTCTGTTCTTTTGTTTTGTTTTGTTTTCGCTCTTGATCATGCTGTGAGAGACACCTGTGTAAAAATGAGGCTTCTCATTTCTCCATATGCTATGGGTTAATGTACTCTCCTGCCTAAATTATAATCAAATGCGGAAGTCAAATGGCACTAGATCTGGCTTTGGAGAAACACTGGGATTTGGAAATACTGATGAATTTCAGGACTGATGGTAGACCACAGAAATCAAACATTTCTTGGTATCCTCTCAGGCACTCCAGAGAGTGGGGAATTCTGAAATAACTCAGGAACAGGTCAAGTGGGCTTGGGCTTACCCGAATCATCATGACGGAACATCTGATATCATGAATTGTGTCATAGATCTTCTTTGAGATGTCCACAAACTGGTTATCATCCAGCACAGTCAGTGAGTTCTTGCTTAGTGCATCCAAGGCAACGTTCACTTGACTCACGAACTCTGGGATCACTATGAAAATAAGTTATAAAATATTTTATCCTTTGTATTTCTGGATTTCTTTAGCTTCCAAGAAATGCAGAATTGCATTTTAAATGAATATCTTGCTGCTAGACTCTTAATAAATTTAATAGAGACTCAAATATTATGGAAGAGTTATTTTGACCCCTGGAAAATAAAAGCAATGAAAAGTTTAGTTATGGAAACATAAAATATTCTCTTCTTTTTCATGCTATGCTTCTTTTGAACAAGCTTGGGAGCATTTCTCATTCTAAAACTACTAAATATGAAGGTCAAGAAATTGAAAACTTGGGTTAATGTGGAATGGAGTTGGAATAATGACCATGAAGACATTGAAGGAAAGAAAACACCTGTCTCAGCAGGTGCAGTTCCTGCTGCCAATCCTAACAAACTGATTTTGATATCTAAGACCCACAAGGTAGAAGGAGACAGTTGACTCCTACAGACTGTCTTCTCAGCGTCACCTGTATGACATGGTGTGCACATGCACTCATGTGAAAGTCAATGCCATTAAAAACTGAAACCGCCAACAATGTTTCTAAATTGCTAAATAGATGTTCTGTTATAGATAGTAATTTTCTCTTATAAGAAAAAATAAAGGTGTTAGGAATATTCTTTGGGTAAGATTTTTCTCCATAATCAAAATAATAAAAAAGAACTTGACTGCAGTCTTATGCACCCAAGCTCAGGAAGAGATGAATGCCGACTATATACAAGGGCGAATTAGCCGGCCATGGTAGCACAAACCTTTAACCCCAGCACTCAGATTGCTGTGAGTTCAAGGCCAACCTGGTCTACAGATTGAGCCCAGGACAACCAAGGCTACACAGAGAAACCCTGTCTCTAAAATAAAAAATAAAACAAAAACAACAATGACAAACAAAGGAAGAATCTTCTTAAGCCAACCTATGGATTTTTAAAGTAAGAGATTAAAATAAATATGAAATTTTAAAAAACTTCTCCAACTTTAAATGTAAAATAAATGGGGCCAGAGAAATGTCTCAGCAGTTAGAAACAGGTACTCTTTTTTCAGTAGATTTGGATTTGATTCTTAACACTCATATGAGGCAGCTCTAAACCGTTTGTAACTCCACTCACAGGATGGATTAATGCCTCTGCACTTCGCAAGGCTTCTTGCTGATAGCGTCTTAAGGCGACCAAAGCACACATTATGCTGAGAGACAGGGAATGTGAGAGAGACCTCACCAGAACTACTCTTGAGGTAACCCATTAGCACCCAAATCCATCAGTGAATATATTTATGGATGAATCTGTTTATGACTACAGTATGGATCTCTTGAAGGTTACATTGGGATCTGTCTTTTAATATCTCTTAATGAGAACTAGCTTTCAACAAAGTTTTGTAGGGTCCAGCCACAACAGCATAGCAATGTTCTACCCTTTTCCCAGTCACCCATTGAAAGCAAACAGGTAAATGACCTCTTCAGGATCTCTATCCAAATACCAAATGAAATACATTTTACCATCTAATTATATCCTAGCTCCATTGCCAAATTGTAACCTCACTGCCACCAGCCATCATCATCTCCTACCTGAGACCACTCTATGGTCCTACTCCAGTTTAAAGCATGGTCATTTCTTAGGCCCATCCATCTTAATAAAGAAACAACTTCTTACTCTTAAAATAAAAAAAGAGATCATTTGCCACAAAATCTGCAGCTGCTAAATTGTTTCTTGGGTGAGTCATGCCATTACTGTGATTTTAAGTTTTCAATGACTTGAAATCTTTTCATGTTTGTATAATAGGTGTATACCCTGGCATGTACTAGACACATATTTTAGTGAGCTGAGTGGCTGAAGAAATGCATAATAAAATATACAAAAGCTGAGCTAAAGTATGGGGGCAACACTGACTACTCAGCTTCCATTTCAATGTGATTTAGGTTTTGTTCATTTCTGAGGTACATCAAAACATATTTATACAGTCCTCTAGAAGCATTCAAACCTGAGTGATTGAATATATATGTATTTGTTATTCATTCATTCATTTTACAATGTAGAGAGAAGTGGAAACTCAATAAAAATATGTCTACCTATTCCATATCTCCTTCAGGTTCTAGTTGTGAATGCAAGACACTCACCCAGGTCACTGCCATAAACAGAGAAAGTTAATGACATCCTTTGTTCATAGTGGAGTAGCAAGCAAAATGCTCTCACAAAATGTTACAGCCTGTTGAACAAAAGTCCCCTACCCTCCTAGCTGAAAACTATTTTTGCCAACATACAGGTAACACATTACGTATCAAATTGACACTCTCAATCTGTTAGCATCTTTGTAACAGCAAAGCCATCCCCATTATCTTTCTTCCTCTTCTGGAAGTACAGATGGGAACTGCAATGTTTTCCTAGCACTCAATGCATTTTTCTTTCATTGCCTTAAGCATCACCTGTTTCTGTGCTTTACTTAGAGCACAGTCATGAGGTTGCATGGATCTAACCAGGAATTACTGTTTTTAATACTTCCAGGAAAATACAAAGTGAATATATTATAATTAACTACTTAAAGATGATGTAGGAATATAAAAAATAGTCTGTCTTGAGTCTACCTGGGTTTTAAAAAATATGCAGGTCTGCCTAGATGGCTCACTGGGACAAGGAAGGTTACTGCCAAGCTAGAAGGTCCCTGGGACCCACATAGTGGAAGCAGAGAATTGACAGCCACTAATTTTCTTCTGATCTTCACACACACACACACACACACACACACACACACACACACACACACACACAAACACAAACACACACACACACACATAAACACACATACATACACATACCCAAAAAGCAAATAAGATAAGAAATACATGCTTCTCAATCATTCATCAAAAAGAGGTATATATTAGGTAAATTCATTCTAATTAATTGTAATGTTAAGGCAGACTTCTGAAATTTGAAGCGTTGGTTTATGAAAGGAAGGTAGACTTGGGGACAATATCCCGCTTGCTTCAAACAAAGGATCTTGTCTATTTCTTACTCCAAATTCTAAATCTGTTCTGAGCACTTTCGGGAATCCGCGCTCTCTCTCTTCCCCATTTTCAGAATATACAGAGCGACAGCTAACCTTCTTTGTGTGGAGATCAGAAGGCAGCCTCACGCTCTGGTCCTCACTTTCCACCTTATTTGAGGAAGTGTCTCTCTTGTCAATTTCTGCTTACGTCATGAAGGTCCATGAGCTTCCGGAGGATTTTCTGTCTCTGTGTCCGCCTTTCTCCAGGGAAGCACAAGGACCTCTGGCTACTGTGCTGTGCCTTACTTGGGTTCTAGCGTTCTCCCAGCTCCCTCTGAGTTCTTACTCAGCACCATGTGGAACTTTTCACATGCGTGTCTATTGTAAGCCTCACAGCAGCTTTAGGAGTCGGGAACTATTACTATCCTGATTTAAGTGATGGGGAAGCTGACGTCATGCAGCCAATCAGTGAAGAGCTGGTAATGGAGACTCTGGAGCCTGCTCTCTGAACCATAAATCTTTGCTGCCTCCTTTTTAATAAGTAAAGTCCTTAAGGCTTCAAAACTACAATGCTCCTGGGAAAATTAATGTTAATTTCCTGACGATGAGGTTAAGAGACCTATGAAGCCAAATTCTGCTAAGCCTTGAGTCTCTCCAGTAGTAACCCAAGAATATTTTATCCCTTTTTAATCTTTGCTAACTTGATTATGTGCATTTGAAAGTAGATGAAGGTCCATAATTACTAATTAAGTGGGTCAGCAAAGAGTTCAGACTCATTATAGGTGATGTTTAGAAATGACATCACCAATTCGTGTTGTCAGCCACTGATAAACCCAGATTAAACTATTTACAATTACATTTCTATCTTTGGAGATTACTAATGTAGAACAGTTGTCCTTTGAAAATTCACATAGAACCAAGTCTCATTATGGTGTCCTGTGCAGCTGCAGGTGGGGAGCAATTTGTAACAGAAAATACAACTAAGCAGAGAGTGGCTTCGGTAATCATGTCATATCCTTTGTTTCCTTTTTCTCTAACATGAATATTATGGCTCACATTGGTTTAATATTCATGGTTCTAATATGGATCCTGTAATAGGGAATTGTATGAAATCTCCAAATATGCATGGGCTCCGAGTCTATGATAGGGTCTTTTCAGAAAGGCTGCCCCTTTTCAGTGGTTGTGTCATAGGGTTGTGACTAATTCTGAACACTTAGGACAGGTCATACAGTTAACAGGTACAGCACTTCTGTCCTTACAAATTCTGCATCTACCTTTTAAGCAGTTGGGTCATGTCCAAGAGCTAGGAAGTAAAAGAAAATAAAAGGGCTTCTAGACATAGATTTTTAAGACTTTAAAAAAGTGTGTGTGTGTGTGTGTGTGTGTGTGTGTGTGCGCGCGCGCGCGTGTGTGTTTTAGAAGTATAAGGGCATTGGATCTCTTGGTAGCAAGAGTCACAGGCAATTGTGAGTTGCCAGATGTGGGTGCCAGGAACTACATTTTAGTCCTCTACAAGAGCAGCATACACTTTTAACCTCTCTAGCCCAAAGCATGGCTTAACAAAGTTGTTAACTATGCTCTTAGTCTCTCACAGAGATATGCTATTACATATAAATATGTGGTTACTTAATAGGCTGCGTATCTATGTTTGAATGCCTTCAACGATAGAAACCAACTCATTCTCTAAGGTTATACTTTGAAAAGTTTGATGCTTACGCCATATATTTATACTAATATTTAAATTACATTAAGGTATCTAAATGCCTTAATTAATAAAATTAATACTTAAAAAAGATGGGCATATTTAAAACAGGGCCTCTGCAAAGGAATACTTATATATTTTTCTGTACAATATATCACTTGGTTTTAAGAGCTAATAAGTTGCCTGTTAATTTTTTCTGAGTTAAGATTTTCTAATATTTGTGGAACACACATATTACTGAGGACTTTAATATTTTATTTTATTTAGTGGAGTATGTATGTGGGGGGATATCAAAAATAAGCAACCCCCCAAAAAAAATCATCCAAACCTGAAATTCTCCAAGCACAATCCTGCCAGGTAAGAATCCTACAGAATTCAGGCTGAAGAGGTATCTCAGTGGGAAGAAGCTCTTGTCACCAAATCTGAAAACCCAAATTCAACCCCTGGGACTCCCATAATTAAGAGAGAACCCATTATCGAAGCGCTCTAACATCTACATTATTAATACCAACTCCTTCTCCTGGAACTACTCAGACTTCACCAACTCAAATTGTTTTGAGTTGGGATAATGAGTCTTCAACATGCTCTCCATTGCTGTTTTTGGTACCCAAGTCTCTGAGTTCTCCATTCCTTTGTTGTGTTATCTGTATGCCCAGTAAACAGAGCAGGAGTGATAGATATGAACTAATCTTTTAAGTAGGTTAAACAGATGTTATAGTTTCCATCTTGGTCATTTTTTCCATCATATCACCTGTTCTAGATACTTTACCTCTAACTCATAAACAGCCGGCGGAGAGGCTGACATCATCAGGAACTAGCACTGCTAAGAAAGACCTAGCAAGCCTGTGTAAATTCATGCAACAGCTAGTAGAGTGAGTACCATCCTTCAGTAGCCTAAGTGTTAAGAACTACCCAGCCGAGCCTCCTCTGTATTTCTGACATCCAGAAAATGCATAAAACAACCTTTGCTGTTTTAAAAGTATGAAGTATTTTTTTTCACAGTGTCAGACTACTATGCTATGAAACACATTTCTTATGGGAGAATGGATTAGTTTATCTGTTCCTCTAACAAAGCAAATCATATTGTATACACTCTCACATCTTGTTTCCTTATACTTAAATATATGCGGTTTGTCTCTCATTGTGCACAGTATTATATTTTCATCCTGACTGTTGTATACAATTCCATTGTACACTGATGCTCCTATTCATCGATTTAGTGCAGCTCTGAACGCATTTATTCAGGGACTAAGGAGATAGTTCTGTAGTAAAAACATTCGCTGTGCAGACATCAGACCCTGAGTTCAGTCCTAGCACACAGATACAACTACAAGTTGAGTGGAGCCGGCTGTGACCTCAGAGCTAGGGAAGCAGAGCTTGTAGGAAACCCTGAAGCTTGTTGCCCACTCAGCCTAAGCTCTTCAAAGAGCTGTGGGCCACACTGAGAGACCTTGTCTCACTGACTAAGTAATACTTGCTACGGTGAATGCCTTTTTACAAATAACACCTGAAGTTCATCTCTCAATCTCTCCCTGATACCTCCCCTCTCTCCCAGATTCACTTTTCCTCCATTTTCCTTGAGAAAGGAGCAGGCCTCCCAGGGGTATCAACCAAACATGGCATAACAAGTTACAAAAGACTAGGAACAGCTCCTCATTTCAAGGCTGGATGAGGCAACCCAGTGTAAGGAAGAGGGTCCTGAAGGCAAGGAAAAGAGTCATAGACAGCCCCTGTCCCTACGGTTAGGAGTCCCACAGAACACGAAGCTGCACAGCCATAACATACGCAGAGGACCTAGGTTAGACCCATACAGGGTCCATGATTGTCATTTCACTCTCTGTGAGCCCTTATGAGTCCTGCTTAATTGATACTGAGGGGCATGTTGCAGGACAGCACAGTTATAGAATGAAATAAAACAATTTAAAAAAATCCCATGAGTGTGGATTGCAATAGGTCTGCCATCTTGATTCACACATTCACATTCTAATGACATTACCGACTGCTTAAGATTGATAAGTAAATAAGACAGCACAGCTTGCTCTGCCGCATTTCACATACACTCTGAAAAGAAAGTCTTGCTTAGTAAAAAAAAAAGGAACAAGGGAACTTGTCATCTTTAAGGGACTAAGAATAAGAAGCAGAGATATGGGAGAAAACTTCCTAAGAATAATTTTGTATATTTTTTGACTTTTGAAAGCAATTATGATTCCATAATTTTAAAACAGATAAAAACTGAAGAAATAAGCACATAGATGACAACACAGGAAGAATTGGAAATATTTTGAGTTGTCAAGGTATGAATGATTGCATTATTCACACTTTGTTGCGAATCCACTGGTCACATTCAGCTTGTAGTTAGAAAGTTGAGAGTGATGAACACTGCTTTCTCCATTTTATTCAGTGCAGGACCTCAGCAACGGAATGATGCTGCCTATCTTGAGGGTGGATCTTCCCAACTCAGTCAAATCTCCTTGGAAGACCCTTACAGGCATGCCTAGAGGTCTTCTAGATGTTCCTAAATCACACCAAGTTGATAGCCAAGGCTACGCATCAGAAGAGGCTAACATGCTGAGCGCTGTTAGAACTAGGCACCAGCTCTTAATCACTGGCAGTATTCTATGCTTTGCTGCCAGTATACACTCTCCGTAATAGAAATGTTGATGAGTGAAATAACTAGGATTTTCATACTTTGCATTTAGAAAATTTAGATATATTTGCTGTATAGTGTTTATCTTTGAAGACTACAGGATTCTACATTTGTTGATATTAAATCTACGACATAAGATATAATATGACACTTTTACCTTGTATACTTTATTCTTTAATATCCTTTAGGTATTTTTAAATGGATTTTTATATTACTGTGAAAGATTATAGGCTAAATCTTATTGATGGCTGTGATTATATTTTCTGGATTAATAGTTATTTCCTGTACTTCATAAGAACTTGTTCTACACAGAGATACAAGACTAAGAATTTTAAAGAACAAGTTCATGTTTCTTATATCTGATTTTCATTTATCTTGAATCTTTGTAAAACTATAATCAATAATTAAAACTTCAAGGAACCTAAATTTATATGGCTTAAATATTCAAGTATGTTTAATTCATAGGCAGTGTTCTAGAAAGCGGACTAGAAATTGATTATAAGACTTTGTGTAAGAAATTGATGCTGTCTTTTTACTAATACTTGTTGAACACATTAGAAAAACTCTTACATTCCATTTATAGCAACTTTAATGCCTATTAAAATAAGTATCTCATAATTTCTTCTCCTTTTGTGGGGAGGAGTAATCGATAGATTACATTGAAAATACTTTAAAAGCAGATGACAAATGAGGAATATTTACAAGTATCCTTTAAGACATGCAACTTTTTAAATTTTTATAGAATTTAAACAATTTATCCAGATTATATCTAAATTTTTATCCCCTCACTTGTATCTTTCCATGCACCCTCCCTCCCTCTTTCACTCTATTTCCCTCACCTAGGCCTATAACAGAAGGGGACCTCCTCCCCCACTATATGATCACAGCCTATCAGGTCCCATCCAGGTAGCTTGCTTACCCTTTCTCTGAGTGCCACTAGGCCCCTCACCAAGGTGAAATAGTCAAATAGGGGACACTATAGTTCATGTCAGCATCAGTCTCTGTTCTCCATACAACTCTGGAAGATGTCCTGTCCATTGGCTAGATCTGAATAGGGGGTCTAGGTTTATTGAATCCATTGTCCTTGGTTGGTACAGTAATTTGAGCAGATGCCCCTGGGTCCACATCCGCCAACCTTGATGGTCTTCTTGTAGGGTTCTAGGACACTCTGGGTCCTTCCATTTTTCCATTCTCCCATACCTCTCTGACCTGGAGTCCCAATAGGAAGTCCCAGCATCTACCCCAATCCCCCACTAATAAGACTCTGAGAGGACATCCTTGTTGGGCTAGTGTCCAATTATAAGCAAGTATATACCATGTGTATTTTTCTGGGTCTGGGTTAACTCATTGAGGATGATCATTTCTAGTTCGATCCATTTGCCTGCAAATTTCAAGATTTCCTTGTTTTTAATAGCTGAGTAGTATTCTGTAGTATAAATATACCATAGTTTCTTTATCCATTCTTCAACTGAGGGACATCTAGGTTGTTTCCAGATTCTGGCTATTATGAATAAGGCTGCTTTGAACATAGTCGAGCAGATGTCCTTGTTGAGTGGTGGAGCATTCTTTGGATATATTCCAAGGAATGGAATAGCTGAGTCTTGAAATAGCCATATTCCAAGTTTTCTGAGAAAGCACCAGATTGATTTCCAAAGTGGTTGTACCAGTTAGCACTCCAGCCAGCAATGAAGGAGTGTTCCCCTTTCTCCACATCCTCGCCAGTATGTGCTGTCACCTGAGTTTTTGAAGATATGTAACTCTTTAGGGAAATTCAGTAAACTAGAACTATGAAAAGTCAAAGAAAAAAAAAAAAGGACAAAGAAAGAGAGAGCAAAGGATCTAAGGTTCTCTTCTGAAAAATGAGCAAATTGGTCATTTGTTCTCTTTGATCATACATGATCAATTCTCTATTCATATTGTGCACTGTGTTCACTTTCTCTGCTTACATTTCCTCATAAGCAGAAAGGCATTGAGGGAAACTGGTGGATAGGAATGTGGAGAGATGTTTAGATGGATCAATGCAAGGGAGATCAGGAAAGGCTGTTGGGATTAAAAAAAAATCAGTCAAGTAAGTGCATGTTAGTTATGATTTGTTAATCACAGAAATAGAGGCTTGTGTTCCAACTGTTTTCTGATTCCAAAATTGAATTCAAACAACTTCAAAATGAGAGTCCCATATTATTTTCAAATAAGGTTAATAGACTAGAAGTCATTCATGCATCAAAAGTGGGGAATAAAGCATAATTTTGTAAAATCCTAGTGTCAGGGAAGAGTATTAAGTGGAAGACTGCTCTCTTGCATTCTTGGCAAATAATTGAGCTGCATGAGTGGCAGTCTCCTCTGAAAAGAAGCTGTTCATTAAGGGAAACATGAAGGCCTAGAGAGATGGCTCATGGGAAAACAGCACATGCAGCTCTGACAGAGGACCCGAGTTTGGTTCCCAGCACCTACATGAGTGCCTCACAATTGCCTGTAACTCCAATTCCAGAGGATCTGACACCTTCTGCTGGCTTCTGTGGATACCCCCAGTCATGTGAACCTAATCTCATGCAGACATATACACACATATGCATAATTTAAATGCAAATTAAACCTTTAAAACATATAAGAAATTTGAATAACCTTTTCTTAAACATGTGTATTGAGAAAACTCGATGTGTCATATTTCATTTTACTATGGATGTGAATGGCTACTGTGTGGAGGGCATTATTTTCTTCAATGGATGCCATGGAGGATGTAGTTGGAAGAAGATAGTATTTGAAAGGAAAAAAAGGAATAGTAGTGATTAATAGGTATAAATATAATCATATTACAATATAAATAACTGAGGAACTGATTAAAGAACAAACAGAAGAAGGGACATAATTTGCAGACCTCTGAATTAGAGTTGCACCTAACTTAACATAGTATATTTTCAAACGATAGTGGACCACCTCACAAAGAGTGTAAATGTCCACAAGTGTATATTACAACTTTTCTTCATTAGTTAATTTTGTTATTATATATTTTATTATATATTCATTCTAGAATGCTAGCATTTTTAATTTAACCATATTATTGATTAAATCACAGTAAAAGAAGAAGAAACAATAGTCTTTACAAGTCCAATTAAAGAAGACACTAGAGAAATATTCATAAGATTGTATATTGGTCATATTTTAAATTACTGTGACAATATACCTGATATAATCAATTTAAAGATCAGAAAAGGTATGTTTTGCTTCACAGTTTGGAAGACTTTGCTTCTTAATTTCCTGACTTTTCTTGGGCCTCTAACAAGGCATAAGTGGTACAGTAAATTGTTTGCCTCATGACAGTGAAGAAGCAAATGAGTGGACAGGAAGTAGATGAAGTCTCAAAAGAACCTTCAAATGCATATCTCCCATGATCTAATGCCCTCTTACTAATGTTGCTCATAAAGATTCACACCATTTTGCAACTGAGCCAACAAGTACCAAGATTTTCAAATGTGGGCCTTTGTAGGATAGCCTATATTCAAAAAACAGAAGGGTATTTCCAATGTTTTTCCTTGTATGTGTGTTTTGCCCACAGGTACGTCTTCACATGTGTGTGTTGTGCCTACAGAGACCTGAAGAGGATGGATCCTTGTGGCTACAGTTACAGATAGTTAGGAGCTAGTATCTGGATGTTAGTAACGGAGTAAGAATCCTTTGGAACAACAGCCAGCACGCTTAACCACTGAGCCATCTCTCCAGCCTCCAGAAGACTCTTGTTTAGACAATATTAGCACCACTTTCACAGAGTTAAACTCCTACAAGAGCAAGAGGCTTGCTTTGTACATGTTTCTTATATGATGTGATGATTAAATGTAGAGGATTCTCCTATTTAATAGACAATGCATGACTTATCTAAGCATGACTTTCGATAAAAATAAAACACCAGTTACATGAAACGAATGTCAATGGTGAGTTACAGCTTAAAGAATGACTATATGTGGCCACGAGACATTAGAAATTCCATTTAATTTAAGATACTAAGTGCTGAGGTGAATTAATATATTTTGTTAACAATAATTTGTCTTTTTTCGTCTTTATTCTGTTTTGGGATTTTGGGTTTTTTTTTGTTTGTTTGTTTGTTTGTTTGGTTTGGTTTTGCTTGTTGTGGTTTTGATAGCCATTTTTAGTTTTTTTAATGTATTTTATTTATTCACATTACATACTAAATTGTTATGTCCTCACTCTTATCTTCCTGTACTCACCATCCCTCCCTCTTCTGTACTATGTCCTTCCCCTAGACCCCTGATAGAGGGGTCCTTCCTACCACACTGTCTGGCCACAGGCTGTTAGGTCTCATTAGGATTGCCTACATCCCCTTCCTCTGTGTACCCACAAGGCCATCTTGCCAAGGGGTAGTGACTAAATTGTGGACACCGAAGTGTATGTCAGAGGTTCATCAGCAGTTCCCCCCACACCCCACATGGAGAACGAGCTGTCCATCAGCTACATAGAAACAGGGGGCCTTGGTTCTCTGCATGCATTGCCCTTGGTTGGTACATCCGTTTGTCTAGGCCCCCTGTATCGGGATCTGCAGGCCTTGATGGTCTCCCAGTGGAGCTCTGCTCCCTCCATGACCTTCCATCCCCATCTCTTCCCTATAACTCCCAGTGCTGTGCCCAAAGTCCAGCTTTGATGGCTAAGATAAAAAACTCAAGTGACAGGGCATGCTGGCAAGGATGTGGAGAAAAGAGAACACTCCTCCATTGCTAGTGGGAGTGCAAACTTGTACAACCACTTTGGAAATCAATATGGTGCTTTCTAAGAAAACCGAGAACAGCTCTACATCAAGATGCAGCTATACCTCTCCTAGGCATACACCTAGAAGATCTCCACCATACAACAAGGACATTTACTCAACTATGTTCATAGCAGCCTTATTCTTAATAGCCAGAATCTGAAAAAAAACCTAAATGTCCCTCAACCAAAGAATGGATAATGAAAATGTGGTACATTCACACAGTGGAATACTATTCAGCTATTAAAAACAAGGAAATGTTGAAATTTGCAGGCAAATGGATGGAACTAGAAATGATCATCCTGAATGAGACAACCCAGACACAGAAAGACATGCATAGTATATATTCACTTATAAGTGGATGTTAGTGCAACATGGATGTCCTCTGAGAGACTCCACCCCTCAGGGAATTAGTTTTGGTTGTTATTAATGTTGTTTTGCGACAGTCTCATTAACCCAGGATAGTCTAAAACTTTCTATGAAGTCCAGATAGATACCCTGCCTCTACCTCCTAGGTACTACGATTACAGCTGAATTTCATAATTTGTTCTGAAATAACTAATACAAGCTATTTTATACTCAAGTTTTCTTCTAAAATCTATGTCTTTTTTGCTCCCCTTCCTACCAATGGGCATCTCTAAGGCTGGGTTTCCTGTAACTACTGAATCTCCACGAGAGAGTGTTCTTCCCTCTAATTAAGGCAGAATTAAAAAAAAAATGTACCTCAAATGTTGTTCAAAATACAACTACATCATAGCACAGATGTTGGTCATTACTTTATTCTTATTTATTCCTTTGTATGGCAAATCTTTCTTTCTTATGAGTATAGAACATAGTTAGTTACTGTTTAGGAGAATCTCTTGGGTTTGTACATACTAAATCCAAAGTTCATGGGTTATAAATGTAATATCCACATATATATGGTTCTGGTCCATATGTTGAGGTCTTTCAAAGATAGTTCAAAGTGGATGAACTTGAGAGGACAATCTCCAGGGCAGTATTTGTGGATGTGTGCCAACAGGAAGAGAGACCTATGCAAGTCCTCATTCTTTTCCACTGCAATGTTTCCTGGCATTGTTAGATGCAATGAGAAGGCCTTCACTAGATGCCATTGAGATAGATGCTTCCCAGTCCCCACAACTATGACATAGATGCATTGCTACTCTCTATGAATTTCCCATTTTATATATTTTGCTATGCTAGTAGGCTAATGCAGACTGGTTTACAGCTCTATCCCACTTTTCATTCTGGATCACTATGCACTAGTTTTCCTGTTGTCACTATAGTATACTAAAAAAAAACCCACTATTATTCTAGTTACTCATCACTCTATTTCATGTCTGAATAAATTAATATTGACATATGTATTTAATTTGTACTGATAAAGTATTTCTTAAGTTGTACAGTTTTATGCCTGGTAATTAAAATTGGGTTTTCTTTTCTGAAATGCTGCATCTACAATTTCACCAAAAGTCAAAGTTATAAGTTGTTTTTTTTTTTTTTTTTTTTTTTTGTGTGTGTGTGTGTGTGTGTGTGTGTGTGTGTGTGGAAATAGTTGCCTCACCCTGGTCTGGGGTCACTCCACATGAAAACATTCAGTTCTCAAACCTCTTCTGTTGCCATCCACTGAAGGTCTGCTGTAGCCCCTGGCTTCACCTCCACAGTGCACACACTGTACATTCAGTGCATTGCTGATGCACAGAGCTCTGAAGCTAAGAGGATTAATTAGGATAAAACCCCAAATACTCAAAGCTACTACCAAATCCTGTATCAGCAAAAGTACGCAGAAACCCTTGCGTTTGAGGCACAACAAGAGTCTCACAGAGAGTTTTATTATTTCTACCTCTGAAAATCTACAAGTCATCATAAGGCTGCTCAGAAAATGAAGAGAGGAAAGTGTCTAAAATCATGTTTGCTTTTCTTAACCTTAATGCTCTTGGATCTATCTGATCCTTCCTTTTCCATCTGTTTATTAGGTTAAGGAGTCCTTTGTCCTCAGGCCACCTACAGATGCCTATATCCCTACACATGAGCTATGACTTCTATCTCCAGTGGTCCCTTTCTGCCTACCTGTATATTATTGATTTTTACTACAGACAAAAAAATCATTTAAATAGATATTCACTGTTTGATATGTATGATTATCACTATTTTAGAGATATCAAAACCAAAGTTTTGCCTCATTAAACAGAAATGCCTGCAAATCTATAGCTAGTAAAATTTACATCACAAATGCTTGTAAAGATGATGATGTGTCCTGTAAATCATATGTTTCAAGATTAAGATTTCCTTGAAGATGAAATAAGCACATGGACCACTACTGGATGATCACAGATGTAAGGTTTAATCATGTATTATGGTATAATCCAAGAACTCATTAATTACCTGTGAGCCGGAATTTCTTGTCAGCTCTAGAATCCAGATCAGAAAAAATGAATCTGCTGCTAGCAAAGGATATTAAACCTTGAAGGTTTAAAATGGAAAAAAAAAAAAAAAAAAAGGAGAATTTAGACTATACTTCTCTCAGTGCTGTAGAATGTCATTAAGACAACGTCAGAGGTTTCACAGTTGGTGGTTTTAACTGTCCTTTCTTAATTCATGATGTAATTAATAACACTTAATAGTGGGATTCTGATATGACTATCAATGTAGAACTGAATCAAAGCTCCCAGGATCCGGAATAAAACTTCTTTCTAGTGCCATCTACTACTTTTGGGGGTTAAAATCCACAATCCTAGTAAAAATGGTCATTTCTAAGAGAGTTCTGGGAGCATGTGACATTTTCTAGGAAATTAGGCTTGCCTCAATTAACCGTGAGTGTGCGACCTTGTTTGTGTTTTACCAAATTTTTCAGAGTACTCAATGTAGAATCCAATAACAATCATCATTTTATCCTTCGGAACCCTTCCTATCATTAGCTAGGCATTACTTTAATGTGCTCAGTCTTATTCCCTTGCAGCATGCTTGTAATACAATTTTATCTTCTGGTCATAATTAATGGCCTGAAAAGATGTTTTCAGAGTGGATTTCTACTAAGCTTCCATGAGGGTGTCTCAGGAGTCTATGTAAATGGGGGGGGGGAGATAGAGCAGGGGGAGGAGCCTGATGGGACCAGCAAGGCTTCCCACACTTAATGCTGCATCATAGAAAAAAAAAAACAAAAAAAAAACCACTTTTGTCATTAGTTTTACCTAGTAAGGTTTCATTTTAATAGAATAAAATTCTGTCTCTGTGTCTGTGTCTGTGTCTGTGTCTCTGTCTCTGTCTGTGTCTGTCTGTCTGTCTGTCTGTCTGTCTGTCTGTCTGTCTCTCTCTCTCTCTCGCTCTCTCTCTCTCTCTCACACACACACACACACACACACACACACACACACAAAGATAGTTTGGGAATAACTAACATAGTGATCATAGAAGCAGTGAACTAAATAGACTGTTAAGTTGAAGTGGCAAGCTGTTAGGCTACTACTGTGCTAGGCAGTTCACGAAGGGCTGAGGACGGGTGTTGACAACAGCAGTAAGGAGAATGAGGCTGTTGCCTCTGAGATAGAGATTTTAGTGCTGATCAAGGCTCAGGTGCATGGGTGTAAGAAAGGGACTACAGAGTCGGTCGCAAATTCCAATAGAAAAGAAGAAATATAAACCCTAATAAAGAAGCCAGACATGCAAAGGAGATCTTTGAGAGAGTGAGGCCTATTTGTGGTGAGTTTAGGTAAACTGAAGTTCCAGTTATCTACCAGAGAGAGGAGGGATGCAGAAGAAAAGAGGGAAGGAAGGAGGTTGGGACACAGATAGTGACACGGGTCAAATGGACCCTTGCATGGAGATCACAATTGAAGCCGTGACATTAAATCAAATCATGGAAATGTAAACAACGTTCATGCTAGGGGAAAATTTGTAACAGTACAGCTAAGCAAGGTGACATAGATAAGACAGACAGTTAATTTGGAGCTAATCTACTATATGCTTACTGCTTTGTTATTTTTTTACCCGCAATTTAAATGAAGAAACAAAACCAAATCATCTTTGTTGGTAGTATTTTAACAGTTTTATTTTGAACAAGAGGGACTTCATTATTCTAACAACTGCCTTATATAATGTGTATGAAATAATATATGCATCACAAAAGAAAAAACTATGAAAATCAAGTGGTTTCTAAAATGAAGAACTGAAGTATTTGTTGATATTATTACCTTTTAATTGTATCTTATCACAGTAAGACATTTTTGTTTTCATCACTCATTAATGAAACTGAATTAATTTAATGCATAGAAGAACAACAAATCTTACTCAAGCATTCTAAACACTGGCTGAACTACATAGGGATTGCCTTTCTAAACTCTCTGTAGACAATAGGAATTGGATCTGTATTGGACTGTCAGAAACCCAGTCTACATTTAGAATGGAACTAACTGTGCCTTACTGCCAAGATGGGGAACATGGCACTAGAATTAAAAGGCTGTGATTATAGACAGATACAGTTGTTGATTACACGTATGGTGGGCTCCTACAGAGAGAATCATACTGTCAGAGACCATTTGCAACAAAGCAATGTCAGACTCTAAGTTTCAAACAAACAAACAAGCAAAAAAACCTTCAAACTCTGCTCCCAGCACGAGGAATCAAACCCAGATGTGTCTGACCCAAGGGCTACAAGGCTACAAATGTCAAGCTCTCTGTGGCGTGACTGCTGCTGTCAACTACAAATGGGCTCTCTGCTGGCAAGGACAGCAGGTCACATATCTCAGTTATTGCTCAGAAAATAACCTGTCAGCACATCACCTGGACACAGTGGACAAGATAATTGTCCCAAGTTCTGTCAGGCAAAAAGTCCCAGACGTCTGAGGAAGTAATAATATGGGACAGGATACATTATTATTAAAATTATCTCTCTGTCTTCCTACTTTAGTAGGGAACACTCTGAAGGTGGTGGTGACATTTCATGACATTGACTGTTTCTTTCAAATATTTCTTGCTGAGGGAGGTGCACATATAACTTGTCATTAGTCATTAGGTCAGGTTAATGTTAGCCATGATAAAAGCCAGTACTAATGCTGATCCTGGTAGCATGTGCTTCTAATTCAGCACTGGGGAGGTATGTCAAGGCAGAATCCTGGGGACTTATGATCAGCCAGCCTAGTCAACTTGGTGTATGTCAAAATAAATAAAAATTAAAGGTGGACAGCTCCTGAGAAGCGACACTCAAGGTTGCCCTCTGGTCTCCATACATAAACTTACATACCTGCACCTACACATGCATACACACATGCAACACACACACACACACACACACACACACACACATGCCCATACACGCACACATCATAACATTTCCAGTCAATACACAGATTGCACATTTCATTTTCTGTTCATTTTTATTTTCAACCAAGACTATGAATAAACTCATAACACTGTGTACATAATTTCCAAGTCTGTGAAGGTATATTCAGTTACCTAGCAAGGAAATTAGCCCATTATTTAAAAAGGCTTTTTAAAAATGTAAAGGGAGAAGCAAGTAAATAAAGTTGTCCTGTCAAGGCATTTCATGACTCTTATGGGATAAAAGCAAAACTGTATGACTCCTATTGTACTTTGCCAGCTGTTGCTGAAATTGATTACAGCCCAAAAGGACTTTTGGGCTTATCATGGAATTAAAATGTCAATGAGGTCTTCCGAACAAAAGCTTGGGTTTACCTTTCTTCTTCTGCATACCATAGCTACTGAGCTCCGCCACCTTAATACATAGATATGTGGCACACTTTCTGTTTGCCTTTAGGTGTTTGTAGAGTTAATGTTGGAATCCTAAAAGCTTATCTTGTTCACTGGATTATTTTGGAAGGTAGACAGTCATGTGAGGCTCCAACCTTGGGGAAGATTTTCTGTGTAGATTTCAAGATCCTACTTCATTAAGTGTGGCATTTTAGAAAACATTGGCTAAGTATTGTTCTTCTCCCTAACTTTAAAGTAAAAATCATATGACAAGGTATTTGATTGATACTTGAGTAGGAATACTCAGGGAGTGATAGCTTAAAAACTGGATGCGTCAAATTAAAACCAGAGAGTTGGGCACTTTACTCTTGCTTTGATGAAAAAATATTCAGGAAAGTGAGCCTTGGGAGACAGCTCAATAGATGAAGAGATTCATGCAAAAACATGACTGCAGTTTGGTCCCAGTACAAAGTAAAAGACATATCAACCGTGTCCTGCCTTTAACATCAATACTCAGTAAATGGAGAGCCAAGACAAGAATCCTCAGAGAATATCTAGCTGGACCACATAAGCAGGGTTCAAGTGAGAGAACCTGACTCATTGTATAAACGGAGAGCCATCCAAGAAGGCATACATCGCTAACCTCTGGCCTCTATATGTACGCACATACACTTGCACACATACCCTCAGATATGCCAACATACACATAAGGATATGAATCTGTATTCATATATTTAGCACAGAGTGAACTTTTATTCATTTCCTTTTGAAAACTGACACTATATTTTCCTTCTTGGGAACAGAATTCAGTGAATGCTACAGAATTCAGTGAGCTGAAATGTTCATAAAATAAAATTTACAAGTAGATAGAGTCTATGTTTTTTCTGTATGTTTATACCCCAACAACGATGGGAGTGGAGTGATTTAATCCTACATAATTAGTTAGTAGGAAAGTAGAATCATTCCTATAAGATGCAGCTTTTAGATTAAAAACAAAATAATTTAAAAGTAATTTCCAGGAAATGATGGCGGCATAGAACAATGTAAGGCAGGCTCAGAATACAGTTAGACATGTAACTTCAGATTGGTTCTATATTTAAATGTAGACCTGACTTCCATCCCAAATTACACTGTCTCTGGTTTCCACTCAGGAAATCAGTCTGCTCTTTTATCCCGTTGTCCTCCAACCCACGTTTATAAAGAGTCTCCAGTATCTTCTGCCTCCAAATTAGGATACTTTCAGTAGCCTGAAGAGTACACTGGGATGAAAGTGGCTTTAGAAAGAGATGTTTCTTATTGTCTGGTGCAATATTCAGGCAATCTCTGTGGATCCTGCAGCTCAGCAATATCAACAGAGATCCAGGCTCCTCTGCTGTGTACACTTGCTAGTCCTCTCAGTGTTGGCTTTTGTCCTTAGGCTTATCACTGCATGGCTGCAAAGCAGTTACTGTAGCCAAGCTTCAAGTCTGCACATAGCCAAAGGCGGGAGGGAAGTAGACAGGCAGTATCCTCTTGTTTATCCAAGAAAAAAAATCCCCAATGTCGTATCTTTATTCTCTATTATCCAGCTAAGAGTATCATGACTACAGCTAGGAGCAACGGAATGGGATAGCTAACACTCTGTAAATAATATAAGCAGATTAGGCATTTGGATGGATTAGGAGCCCAGAATGATGAAGTCCCTTTCAACTCCAAGTGCTCATCATGTATTTAAAGTACGTTTAATGCAACACACATCAATAAGTAAGCCAGTTTATAGGAGCAGTAGAAATCCAAGAGCAAGATAAAATCTGGCAACAGAATACCAGCCAATAATGAGGCATCTATGGGAGCGATCTTACGTGTCACGTCAAAGCAGGATTTTTAGACTTAATACAACTACGTTATTATGTTTTTTATATAAAAGATGGGATTTGACATGAGATGGGACATTAAGGTTCTCCAGTTTCCATGAGCCGCAGTTAGTGAAATGATTCAAGGAAGTGAGACATTTCCCTTTGTTCCCCCAGACTTATCTATACAGCTTAAAGGACTTGACATTAAGATATAGGTAACTGTGGAGTGCCATGGCAACAGCGAGGATGAGGCTAAGCCATGAGGGAAACTGCTTTTGACTTGGAGCTAAATATCCAGTGGGCATAACTTCTCAGAGAAAGATACTTTGAGCAGGAGCATCATTTATTTCTTAGTTAAACTGAGGTTGTTTGCAACAATTCTGTCATAAGACAGATATTTGCTTGTGGAATCCTGAACAAAAGAAGGATACTGAGGGGGTGTAATTCAGATAACGTTACTTACATTAATATTGTTTGGTTTTGTTACTCTTTTACCAAGTAAATTGTGAGAGTACCATTGTTTTTCCATATCAACTTCTAGATTAGAAAGGTGTATCAAACACTCTAGGCCACCTAGGAACAGAAAACTTGAACCATGACAGCTACTGAAGGCATTGCTTTAAAACCTTAGCATTTCTCTTTAAAATGTGCTAAATATCAATATCACTTGTTCTCCTGCAACATTTCCCCCAATTTTGTGCTGATAGACTTTAGGAATGGAGAAAATAAAGATGAGCTTTCAAGGACTACTTGGAGCCCAAGATTTATGGGGGGAAAGACCCTTTATAGTTCTCAACATCTTCCGTTTGGGGGCCACTGATGGTGTGAACACCCAGGTCCCGTTTCTGACATGGGGTGAAGGCGGGTGATTGTGCAGCATAAGAGAAGAGAGACATATGATGGGAGTGTGCACACTGAATTTCAGCTGTTAGACAGTGAATCAGGTCTGACACCACACAGTGAATTCCTCTAATAACCTCAGTAAACTTTAATAAACTGTGTGTTAATTAACTCAGCTAGGAGGTCCTCCCCCCGTTTGGTTCATTATTGTAAAACTGCAATTATCATACAAGTCACTAACGAAGCAGTGGCATTGGAGATCCTACTGCCCAAAAGAGCTTTCTGATATTGGACTCTGAAAAACAGGGAAGACACCTGCAGCTAAGTCTTTACACAGTATTTTTAATTGAAGATAAATGGTGTCTTAGTTGGGGTTCCTATTGCTGTGATAAAACAGCATGACCAAAGGCAACTGTGGGAAGAAAGGGTTTATTTAGCTTACACTTCCACCTCACTGTCCATCATCAAAGGCAGTCAGGACAGGAGCTCAAGCAGGGCAGGAATCTGGAGTCAGGAGCTGATGGAGGTGCACTACCTACAGGCTTGTTCTCTATGGCCTGCTCAGCCTGCTTTCTTCTAGAATCTAGAACCACAATAGATGGGGCATTCCCTCACCAATTAATAATTAAGAATATGTTCTACAGACTTGCCTACAGCGTATCTTATGGAACCATTTTCTCATGTGAGGTTCCCTCTTCTCAGGTGATTATAGCTTGTGTTAGACTAAATGGAAGCCATCAATGAAGGTCATTACAATTGATGACTTAACAATATACTCAATATGTTGCAATGCACAGTTATATGTACCTTTTGTGTATACATCTATATCCA